>NC_140588.1:199517964-200135107 GCF_964204655.1 Triturus cristatus | reverse complement strand
TACTCATCACTTAACAGCGGGCAAAAAAAAAACAAGCAGAAAGATTGTTAAAAAAAAAACAACATGCTATTCTCAGCAAAATACCACAAGATACAAATCACAGATAGATATAATGCTTACAGCTAACAAAATTTTATAAGTTTAACTTACAAAAACTGTAAATGTTGCCGCTTTAAAATATTCACCGAATCTGAGGATACATTTTTGGAGAAGGCACCATGCCCACAACGTTTTTCTTCAGTGGTGTGGAAATTTTTTACTTTTCCCAAGGGGCAAACAAAGACCAATGCCACCTTGGTCACGTGCAAGATTTGCAAAAGAGTTCTGTCGCGAGGGGATCCTAACAAGAAATACTCGTACGGCACGGCAAGTATGATGAAACACCTAAGGACCCTTCATCCGAACAATCTTGCACGAGAAGAGTGCAAACGGATGAGAAACACTCCTGCTCCTGCGCCTTTCTGAGTTTCTTTTCTTTTTCTTTTTTTTCTGGCATGATTTCTCTATTTTTACGTTGAAAAACAGTATCTGTAAAGAAGAATCACAGATAAATGTATATTAATAACTTTCAAATTTATACTATTCCATTAAGACTGCCTGGGTGAATTTATAAGTGGTAGGCTTTTGGCACAGGGAATGGATTAGTACATGGTGGTGAATGGGTCACTAGAGGAGTGCAAAGGGAGTGACAGGATGTTTGCTGGACGGTATGAATACTGACTAGGGAATTGAAGGTGTGAAAGACAAGTGTATAGTATGTTAGAAGACTGCATGCATACTGCATAGACATTTGAAGCAGTCTATGTGGTAATGTATGGTTCACAACATGAGTACTTGGAAACTGACTAAATGATCAGACTACTGCTAGGACAGTGCCTGGGTAAAACTTTTAAATTTTCAGTTCTGGCACAGTGAAGAGAATAGTGCATGGTACTGCACTTTAGTGTCAAACCCTGACTCATTTTATCAATGCATAAGCAAAGAATAGCTTCTAAAGCTACTAAAACTTGACAACATGACCGGCTTTAAAACAGTTATCTGTCAGCAAATATACGATGTTACCAAATGCTTCTATCACAATCCTTACCCAAATGCACACAGACTCACAGTGTGATTTTAGACAAGCAACACTATCCTAGGAGTTTATCAAAACTCATTCACTAGTCTAGAAGAGGTAAGGGTACTGCACACAATTTACATATTTAAGTACAGCACATCATGTCAAAGCATGACTCATTTAATCAACGCATAAGCAAAGACTGGCTTCTAATGCTACTAAAACTTGACAACATGACAGGTTTTAAAAGAGTTATCTGCCAGAAAATACACAATGTTACCAAATGCTTCTCTCACAGTGGTTCCCAAATACACACAGACTCACAGTGTGATTCTAGACAACAACCACTATACCTAGGAGTTTACCAAAAATCATTCACTACTGTGGAAGTGGTAAGGGAACTGCACACAATCTACATATTTCAGGACTGCACTTTTGTGTCAAAGCCTAACTCATGTAATCAACGCATAAGTAAAGACTGGCTTCTAATGCTACTAAAAGTTGACAACATGACAGGTTTTAAAAAAGTTATCTGTCAGAAAATACACGATGTTACCAAATGCTTCTCTCACAGTGGTTCCCAAATGCACACAGACTCACAGTGTGATTCTAGACAAGCACCACTATCCCTAGGAGTTTACCAAAACTCATTCACTACAGTGGAAGTGATAAGGGAACTGCACACAATCTACATATTTCAGGACTGCACTTTTGTGTCAAAGCCTGACTCATATAATCAAAACATAAGCAAAAACTGCCTTCTAATGCTACTAAAACTTGACAACAAGACAGGTTTTAAAACAGTTATCTGTCAGCAAATACACGATGTTACCAAATACTTCTCTCACAGTGGTTCCCAAATGCACACAGACTCACAGTGTGATTCTAGACAAGCAACACTATCCCTAGCAGCTTACAAAAACTCATTCACTACTGTGCAAGGGGTAACAGGACTGCACACAACCTACATATTAAAGTACAGCACATTAGTGTCAAAGCATGACTCAAGCATGACTCAGCGGTACAAAAGGGGGTGGTGATGGACGGAGCATCAGAACCAATCAAACACTCACACCCAGTCAACAGATCTGGGTTTGATCCATCACCGTTCTTTAGCCCACTCTGCCACCCCAGTTCAGACATGGCCATATGCAAATCAGTCTGACCCTGTGCCTCATGGGAACAGTCCAGCCCGAACTGCCAAGCCATGCCTTCCCTGGACCGGAAACAAGCTTCCTAGGAACGGTTTCTGGCATTTCAGCCGTCTTCAGCCAGGCTTGCTTGAATCCAGTGGCAAAGTGAGCAAGGGACTCACGTCTGAGCATACCCTGCCAACTTATGGCGAACAAAGCGGTACAAAAGGGGGTGGTGATGGACGGAGCATCAGAACCAATCAAACACTCACACCCAGTCAACAGATCTGGGTTTGATCCATCACCGTTCTTTAGCCCACTCTGCCACCCCAGTTCAGACATGGCCATATGCAAATCAGTCTGACCCTGTGCCTCATGGGAACAGTCCAGCCCGAACTGCCAAGCCATGCCTTCCCTGGACCGGAAACAAGCTTCCTAGGAACGGTTTCTGGCATTTCAGCCGTCTTCAGCCAGGCTTGCTTGAATCCAGTGGCAAAGTGAGCAAGGGACTCACGTCTGAGCATACCCTGCCAACTTATGGCGAACAAAGCGGTACAAAAGGGGGTGGTGATGGACGGAGCATCAGAACCAATCAAACACTCACACCCAGTCAACAGATCTGGGTTTGATCCATCACCGTTCTTTAGCCCACTCTGCCACCCCAGTTCAGACATGGCCATATGCAAATCAGTCTGACCCTGTGCCTCATGGGAACAGTCCAGCCCGAACTGCCAAGCCATGCCTTCCCTGGACCGGAAACAAGCTTCCTAGGAACGGTTTCTGGCATTTCAGCCGTCTTCAGCCAGGCTTGCTTGAATCCAGTGGCAAAGTGAGCAAGGGACTCACGTCTGAGCATACCCTGCCAACTTATGGCGAACAAAGCGGTACAAAAGGGGGTGGTGATGGACGGAGCATCAGAACCAATCAAACACTCACACCCAGTCAACAGATCTGGGTTTGATCCATCACCGTTCTTTAGCCCACTCTGCCACCCCAGTTCAGACATGGCCATATGCAAATCAGTCTGACCCTGTGCCTCATGGGAACAGTCCAGCCCGAACTGCCAAGCCATGCCTTCCCTGGACCGGAAACAAGCTTCCTAGGAACGGTTTCTGGCATTTCAGCCGTCTTCAGCCAGGCTTGCTTGAATCCAGTGGCAAAGTGAGCAAGGGACTCACGTCTGAGCATACCCTGCCAACTTATGGCGAACAAAGCGGTACAAAAGGGGGTGGTGATGGACGGAGCATCAGAACCAATCAAACACTCACACCCAGTCAACAGATCTGGGTTTGATCCATCACCGTTCTTTAGCCCACTCTGCCACCCCAGTTCAGACATGGCCATATGCAAATCAGTCTGACCCTGTGCCTCATGGGAACAGTCCAGCCCGAACTGCCAAGCCATGCCTTCCCTGGACCGGAAACAAGCTTCCTAGGAACGGTTTCTGGCATTTCAGCCGTCTTCAGCCAGGCTTGCTTGAATCCAGTGGCAAAGTGAGCAAGGGACTCACGTCTGAGCAGGGTATGCTCAGACGTGAGTCCCTTGCTCACTTTGCCACTGGATTCAAGCAAGCCTGGCTGAAGACGGCTGAAATGCCAGAAACTGGTCCTAGGAAGCTTGTTTCCTGTCCAGGGAAGGCATGGCTTGGCAGTTCGGGCTGGACTGTTCCCATGAGGCACAGGGTCAGACTGATTTGCATATGGCAATGTCTGAACTGGGGTGGCAGAGTGGGCTAAAGAACGGTGATGGATCAAACCCAGATCTGTTGACTGGGTGTGAGTGTTTGATTGGTTCAGATGCTCCGTCCATCACCACCCCCTTTTGTACCGCTTTGTTCGCCATAAGTTGGCAGGGTATGCTCAGACGTGAGTCCCTTGCTCACTTTGCCACTGGATTCAAGCAAGCCTGGCTGAAGACGGCTGAAATGCCAGAAACTGGTCCTAGGAAGCTTGTTTCCTGTCCAGGGAAGGCATGGCTTGGCAGTTCGGGCTGGACTGTTCCCATGAGGCACAGGGTCAGACTGATTTGCATATGGCAATGTCTGAACTGGGGTGGCAGAGTGGGCTAAAGAACGGTGATGGATCAAACCCAGATCTGTTGACTGGGTGTGAGTGTTTGATTGGTTCAGATGCTCCGTCCATCACCACCCCCTTTTGTACCGCTTTGTTCGCCATAAGTTGGCAGGGTATGCTCAGACGTGAGTCCCTTGCTCACTTTGCCACTGGATTCAAGCAAGCCTGGCTGAAGACGGCTGAAATGCCAGAAACTGGTCCTAGGAAGCTTGTTTCCTGTCCAGGGAAGGCATGGCTTGGCAGTTCGGGCTGGACTGTTCCCATGAGGCACAGGGTCAGACTGATTTGCATATGGCAATGTCTGAACTGGGGTGGCAGAGTGGGCTAAAGAACGGTGATGGATCAAACCCAGATCTGTTGACTGGGTGTGAGTGTTTGATTGGTTCAGATGCTCCGTCCATCACCACCCCCTTTTGTACCGTCAAGCATGACTCAAGCATGACTGAGGGTGTCAGTGAAACTGACACCCTCTGAGGCGGAAGCCGGAGGTTTGCTGCTTTTTTAAAAACACTTATCTGTTTTGTTTTCTGTTTTTAAACGACCTCTACCTGATTAAAAAGGACAGGCTTCCACTCCACTTACAGCGGACATAGCGCTGTCTGGTGCCAGAGTCGGAGCACGAACGCCTCACCCTCGCGACACGAGGCCACGCCCCCAGCCAGGCCACGCCCACTTTTCCCGCCCATAAGACTGCGCAGTTCAACAGCGCGTCTTAGTGAAACTGACACCCTCTGAGGCGGAAGCCGGAGGTTTGCTGCTTTTTTAAAAACACTTATCTGTTTTGTTTTCTGTTTTTAAACGACCTCTACCTGATTAAAAAGGACAGGCTTCCACTCCACTTACAGCGGACATAGCGCTGTCTGGTGCCAGAGTCGGAGCACGAACGCCTCACCCTCGCGACACGAGGCCACGCCCCCAGCCAGGCCACGCCCACTTTTCCCGCCCATAAGACTGCGCAGTTCAACAGCGCGTCTTAGTGAAACTGACACCCTCTGAGGCGGAAGCCGGAGGTTTGCTGCTTTTTTAAAAACACTTATCTGTTTTGTTTTCTGTTTTTAAACGACCTCTACCTGATTAAAAAGGACAGGCTTCCACTCCACTTACAGCGGACATAGCGCTGTCTGGTGCCAGAGTCGGAGCACGAACGCCTCACCCTCGCGACACGAGGCCACGCCCCCAGCCAGGCCACGCCCTCAACCTTCTCCCTAAATGTGCCCCCAGCACAAGCGCAGCGGACGAGCGCAGCGGACGAGCGCAGCGGGAGCGCCGTTTGCGCGCCGAAGGCGCGCTTAAGGCAAGCCCGTCTGCGCCCGTCCGCGATCGCACGCGGTCTAGGGCTAGACCCCATGTCCCTCGTGCGAACCATACACGGTGGAGTAAGCTAGAACTACTAGCGCTTCGTCCTAACACTACTGAGCAGTGCAAGCACAAACTAAAAGTAGAGGACAACATAGGTTGTGAACACTGTCACTTCTCCTACGATCCTGGTAGAAGCATGGCCACTACGGACAATACCCTAGAATGCGGACTGGTTAATGTCCGCTCTTTACGCAAACACAAGCTAGATCTATATGATCTACTTACTGAAACACAATGGGACCTGACATTTTTAACCGAAACCTGGCTGGATGAGGAATCCACGCCTGACGCCTTGGAGGCACTTCCAGAGGGATATACAATATACAGACAAGACAGACCTATAGGCAGAGGAGGGGGCATTGCAATAATTGCACAGGAAAGTCTCCGCTGCCAACTCAACTATGTGCCTATCTTGGACAGTGAGGCAGGGAGCTTCACGATAAAAGTGAATAACAACCACACACTGGAAGGTATGTTAATTTACAGACCCCCCGGCCCCTCAACTAGGTTCGAGGAGAGTCTAGTTGAATGCATTATAGAGTCCTCGATATGTAAAAATAAATTCATGGTACTTGGTGACCTCAACCTCCATTTCAACAATCCATCTGATAACACCAGCAAAAACCTCTGCCAAGTATTAGAAGCTTTACAACTTAATCAAATTGTAAGCGGGCCCACTCACCAGTTAGGGAACTTACTAGATCCCATATTTGTTAACTGGGGGGAAGTAGAAGCGAAGACTCCCATTCCCATCCCCTGGTCAGATCATCACCTGGTACCTTTCACCATTCATATTCCTGAAGGTAGAGCCCGACAACCCACAGCATTATACCACCTAAGGCGAAAATGGGCCTCTTTCTCCCAGTCTAAGTTCTGCGAGGAACTAACAAAAGGAGGCGACCCAGGGGGAGATGATGCAGATACAGCTAACTCCAACCTATGCAAACGCATCTACGATGCATTAGATCTCACAGCCCCGCTATCTGAAATTAATCCCAGTGACCGTGCTCAAAAAACCGCACCCTGGTTTACTACTGAACTGCGGAATGCTAAAACCTTACTGAAGAGAGCTGAAAGGCAATGGCGGCGGGCTTTCTCCAAAGATACCAGAGAGGTCTACCTGTCAGAGAGGCGAGTCTACCATGGACTGATTAGAAAGGCAAAAACTACACACTATGAGACTAAGATCAACGAAGCAGGTAACTCGACAAAGGAGTTATTTCTACTATACAAAACTCTCTCTAGTGGAAAATCCGCCACTGTCCCTGATGACTGCTCGCCTGAATCTTGCGACAGAATCGCAGACTTTTTTGCTGAGAAAATATCTAAAATTTACTCGGCTTTTCCAACTCAACCCACGAATGGGATTGAGTTTGTAGAACACTCTAGGGATAGGGGAAACTCACTCACCCTTACCAACTTTGTTACCCCACCCACAGAAACTCTCCTAAAAATATGCAGATCTGTAAAGTCGGGTTCCCCACGGGACCCTACTACTCCCAAACGACTAAAAGACAGCCTGGGGGCCTTGGAGCCTTACATTAGGCATCTACTGGACGTGTCTTTTATGACAAAAACGGTGCCTAAAGAATGGAAAAAAGCGGTGGTCCTTCCGCTCAGGAAAAAACCTACCATCAGCTTTGATAAATTGGATAATCTGCGGCCCATTTCTCTCTTACCTTATCTTGCCAAGGTGGCAGAGAAAACGGTCAATATCCAACTTATGGATTTCATAGACAAAGCTGCCTTACTGCACGACACCCAATTTGGCTTCCGCCCCCGCCATTCTACGGAATCGGCACTACTGACGGCAGTGGAATCCCTAAGACAGGGGGTGGATGAAGGTCACACTATGGCCCTTATCCTACTGGACCTGAGTGCTGCATTCGACACTGTAGCTCACTCCACCTTGCTACAGTGTCTGAATGATGGAGGTATAACTGGAGCCGCACTCCAATGGTTCCTATCCTTCCTGACGGGAAGAAGTTTCCAGGTCCGTCAAGGGGACCACTATTCCCGAGACATAGAATTGGGTCAGGGCGTTCCTCAGGGTTCGTCCTTGAGCCCAACTCTTTTTAATCTCTATGTCTCCCCAGTGGCTCCAATTGTAGTGGGACACGGACTACAAATTGTAACCTATGCCGACGACACACAGTTGGTTGTTTCCCTCTCGCGTGCACCCGGCCTTGCTATGGACAGCTTCAGGGCTTGCATGCAAGATCTTGCAACCTGGATGTCCACTAATTGCCTTAAATTAAATGGCAACAAGACCGAGGTGCTCGTGGTGGGAGGCAGCCCATCTTTCTGGACGTCGGCATGGTGGCCACCTTGCCTAGGTGAGGCCCCCACACCTCGGAAAGAAGTCAGAAATCTCGGGGTCTGGCTAGATATCGACCTGTCTTTCGGACCACAGATCAACAGGGTGACGGGCATTTGCTTCAGTATTCTAAAAACTCTGCGGAAGGTCTTAACTTTTCTTCCTACGACCGCCCGCAGAACACTGGTGCATGCCCTTGTCACCTCACGCCTAGACTTTGGCAACCTACTGTATCTAGGAGCTACCTGTAAAGCGATAAATCGACTTCAGGTGCTACAGAATGCTGCAGCCCGCCTTATCTTAAACCTCCCAAAAAGATCTAACTCCAAGGACGCCCTCCAGACACTCCACTGGTTGCCGGTGAGGAGCAGAGTTGAATTTAAGTCCCTCTGCACCTGCCACCGTATCCTCGCTAAGAAGGCGCCAGCACCACTCCTGAACCTCATCTCAAGGTATGCACCAACCCGTGCATTGCGCTCCTCGCAAGGAGGCTTGCTTAAGGTTCCTAAGGTGAAAAAGGCCCGTATGGGAGGTAGATCCTTCCGATACCTGGCGGCAAAAAGCTGGAACAATTTACCTCTTAACCTCCGACTGGACCCCCCCGAATCCAGTTTCCGGAGAAAATTAAAAACCTACCTCTTCTCAAAATAGTGGGCTCCTCCCCTACTTCTCTCTCGGAGTGTTTCAGTTCAGCGCGGGGACACGCAGTTTGCGTAACCAGGCGCTCTATAAATGCCCCTTAATAATAATAATAATTTTATCAATGCATAAGCAAAGACTGGCTTCTAATGCTACTAAAACTTGACAACATGACAGGTTTTAAAACAGGTATCTGTCAGCAAATACACAATGTTACCAAATGCTTCTCTCACAGTGGTTCCCAAATGCACACATACTCACTGTGTGATTCTAGACAAACAACACTATCCCTTGCACTATACCAAAACTAATTTCTTCATCTAGAAGGAGTACTACATTTTAGTATAGAAACATAACTCATTTCACAAATTCATAAACAATGACTGGTTTCTAATTCTACCAAAATATAAAAACAGCACAGTTATCTATCTGCAAACACATGAAAAAAAACAAATGCTTATCACAGAATGGTTTCTACATGCACACACACTGTCAATAAGATTGTAGAGAAAAAAAGTACTCCCTACACTTTAGCAGGAGAAATACATTAGTCTGATTAAAATCAAAATAGTCCACATACATCCCCTCACAATTAAATAACTCACCTTTCAAGTTGTTTTGTAGATTAAGAAGTATATCAGTCACACACCAGATATCAGTCACAAGTTCAGCACACAATGTTGCTAAACAAGACAGCAAGTGTGCTTGACTTTTCAACATATCAGCTTATCATATATAATGTTCCTTACAATCAGTTTTTGTTAACCAATAAGAATCATGCGTTTAAAAAACAGAAATGTACACCCTACCTTTCAGTGTAGAAAGTTGTCATACAACCAATGATTTCTTGTCTTTTTTCAATTTTTTTTCCTTGGATCTGCGCACCCAACGCGAGAGGATCCGTGCACCAAACGCGATAGGATGCGTGCACCCTACGCCATTTCGCTGTTTTTTTTTTACAAAAAAAGGGGGCCCCAGGGGGTCCTTCTGGGACCCCCTAAGCACCTCTAGAGGGTCAGAGTATTTCCACTCTGCCCCCTTTATATGTTTTACACACTTATTCCCCTTGCTTCTTCAGCCTTGCTTCTACCAAGGCAGAAAATGGCCGCCAACAGTTCCTGGTTTCGAATGTAGACAGACACTTGACAGCCAATTAGTATTCAGCGCGCGATCGGGAGGGTGCGCGCTTGGTTTGGGGAGGGTGCGCTTACGGTGCGGGTAGGGTCCGCGGATCCTCCCCGGCCATAGATATCACTAACTTTTTTACCCTAATTTTCTCAGGAACTACTGAACAGATTCACACCATTTATGCAAAAGGCACAAGTCTAAACTGAGGACTACCTCTTTGCCATATTTGGTGTCATTCCGTTCAGCGGTTCGGGCTGTAGCTGTGACAACAGATCCTATGGGAAATTGCATGGGGAAAACGCGTTTTGGGACCCCCCTTTTTTCTAGGCCCCCGCTTGACGGATCACCGCGAAACTTTCAGGGTAGGAACGGAGCTGGCCAAAAGTTTGGAAAATTTCGCGAGGATTCATCAACCGGCGCCACACTTATTGGGAATAGAATGTTGCGGATTTCCTATGGAAAATAGGTCCTAAATATAACAATCTACTGGCGACCGCCAGTAGATAATATATATCCAAAGGAGACTGCTCGGCAATTGAGGCGCCACACACGGTTACGTGTACACCTTTTATTTGGACAGGACAGTGGGACAACTTCATCCTTTTCTCAGCTTCAGTGCAATGTCCAAACGCGTTTCGCGCTTCTGGAGCCCTTTGTCAATGGTACTCTTTAGAGGGGAACCGCAGCATGATTAGGACGCCGTACTCGCGGCGTTCGATTTAAGTCCCATCCTGGTGGGCGCGCATCACCACTGCATGCTGGTCTAAGAAGTCTTGGCAGAGTTTTAAATTCAAGGTGAATTGTTGTGACACCCCTCAGTTCTCTTCAGTCCTCTAGTGGGGTGCTTGAAAAGGTAAGTCCAGGGCCCCACTCATATTGACTCTGCCCATATGGTCATGCCGTTCCTTGGACGCTCACCGTTCACGGCGTGAGGGAGCTGCTCATCCGCAGCGGGGCTGCCTCGCGGTCAGAGCGGACCGCTATATATCCAAATGAGACTGCTCAGCAATTGAGGCAACACAATCAGACTTAACCCCTTCGACGCTCATGACGGAACGGTTCCGTCATGAGCGTCGGTTGAGCTGTGCTCATGACGGAACCGTTCCGTCATGACCACGCCCGCGCAGATAACGGTCAGCACAGCGGGGGAATCCACCCCGCATGGAAGGGGTTAAATTACATCACTGTATTTAGACACTTATTTACCCATGTCTTCTTCCATTAATCTTTAGCTATACATATATTACAAATATTATTTTTTCAGAAAGACACATATGTCATCAGTGATGTAATATCTGACGTCATCAGCAGAGGATTGCGGTCGCGTGAGTTATAGTTGCCTGCACTAACTATAACGGGGGAATTTCATTGTTTTTTTACGAGTGAAATGTCCACCTAACTATAACCTGTGTGAAACCTATGGTTTTTTAAGTGAATTTGCAAGGTTTTTTAAATGCTAATTCCTAACTATAACGTGTGTGAAACCTATGGTTTTTTAAGTGAATTTGTACGGTTTTTTAAATGCTAAGTTATGTTTTTATTTTTTTTATTTTTTTTTCAGGTTTTACACCGTGTGCGCTCTGTGGGCACTCGGTGCGCTTCACGCACCGAGCACCCACGGTTCGCAGTGCGCGCTGGGTGCGCGCACCTCGCGATTTAAAAAAAAATAAATTGTTTTTTTTCCCCTTGTTCAGCCGTTCGGGCTGTAGCTGTGTCTAAAGGTCCTATGGAAAAATGCATGGGGAAAACGCGTTTTGGGACCCCCCTTTTTTCTCGGCCCCCGCTTGACGAATCACCCCGAGACTTTCAGGGTAGGAGCTGAACGGAGCGCCCCATTAGTTTTGAACATTTCGCGAGGATTCGTCAACCGGCGCCAAAGTTATTCAAAATAGAATTTTGAGATTTCCTATGGAAACACGGTCCTAACTATAACTATCTAAAAAGCGTTTTTTGTTTTGCCAGTAACTTTGGCGTTGTTGGACTTGGCCCTTTTGGCAGGTTCACCCCGAAACGTTTTGCATTCTCCTAGCCTTTTTCTGTAAACTGGTGTTGGTGATTTTAGGCCTCTGGGTCCTTTAGCACTGTGGTCTAGTGTAAAGTGCGTGCGCTCTCTGAGTGCATGTGGTGAGATTGGCCTCCCTCCTATAGGAATGCATGGGGGATGAGTGTGTCCATGGTAATTCCTGGTATGAGGGGAGTGCAGGGTCGAGTTTAGTATGTATGAACTCGTGAGGATAAATGCTGCACAATGGTGTGCGCAGATTTATGGTGACTCGTCCAGAAATGCCACGTTTAGAAGTTGGCAATTCTGTGTGCTACGTGTCTGCCTGCCTGATGTGAATTGCATGTCTGGCTTGTGAGTGACAGGAGCTGAGAGGTGTGGGTGGCTCCAGGAGGGGCATTATTAGTCAGCTAAGCTGAATGGGACACCTGGGCTGAGAGTAGTGGGAGGAGAAATCCCCTGACTCCGAATAGGACTGTGCCCAGGCTGTACAATGCTGTCTCCGCCCCCTGTGGTGTGTCTGATCACTGAGCCCCCACCTGACAAAGGGGAGAGGAGCTGGACAAAACAAAGTACTCCAAATCCCCCCTAAACCAGTTGCAACTGGTTTGCCCAAGCCCTGCACTAAAATACAAAAGAAATGTGAGTATACGAAGAGGGGCTGTGAACCCATGAATTGTTCAGCTCTTTTCTTGATCCTTACATGCTGGGGGCTTGCTGCTGCTGGGGCCCAGGAGGAACCGCCATGGGGGCTTGCCTTCCTGCTGAAGGGCCCTGTGTGCTGGCCTCCCTGGGCCCCGCTATGCCCCTTGAACCCTGATGGACCTAGCTCCCTGTGAATCCTTTATTTTGATCCAGGACTATGGATGCCACTTCTAGCGCCTTGGCAGCTCTTTATTTTTACTTTTGCCCAAGCATGAGAGAAGCGTGGGCTGCGCAGTGCTGAGCTGCTGTTGTGGTGCTCTCCGTGATGCTAGAGATAGCGGGTGCCCACCCCGTATTGTGAGCTGTCGAGCGGGTGCCCACCCCGCTTTGCGCTTTTTAATTCATAGCGGGAGCCCACCCCGCTTTATGTTGTTAAGGATAGCGGGTGCCCACCTCGCTTCCGTGATGCGTCCTTGAGCGGGAGCCCACCCGGTGTTCTGCTTTGGGAAATCACCGCCGCGGCCCGAGCCGCAAACAGAACACAGGTGCATCTGCCTGACTGTGGGTGGGGCCTCACGGACGGAAGGAGGAGGACGTCCGGAGCCCTGCAGACCCACGTGAAAGTTCCGGTCCCAGATAAGGGGACCGGGTGAAGTGAGGAGAGTGTGGCGGGTCAACGGGTCTCCCGTGAGCTTGAGGGAGCCCTGTGTGCAGCAACATCGTGGCTGGAATCCAGACGGGGCTCTCATGAGCAGAGAGAGCCCCGCGTGTGGCAGCCATGGATAAAGGAAGACCAAAGCTCCATTCCAGCCGGAGGACCTGCGCTGGAGAAGGAGAGCGGCGGGTCCCAGGAGACTGGAGCGGGCAGAGGACAGTCCGGTGAGAGGGCTGATCGGGAAGCAGCATGTTGTTGGTCAGAAGCCCTTGTGAGTGAGTGCCTGAGCAGTCCCGCCGGTGCGGGCCGCTTCCACGTGGGGCAAGTGTTCATTGATTAGCCGTGTGGCTCCAACGAGGGGGCAAATTCTTATTGAAGGGCCCAGAGGAGCCCGTGTTGTCCCCAGTTTTGCTTTTAGAGCCGTGTGGCTCCAACATGGGGGTAATTTTCTTCAAAATCCCCGTGAGGTCCGGAGGGCACCATGCTGCCGGTCCCCTTCGTATATGTGCTCACAGTTACCCCGCTTGACAGTGGGAAACTACAACGGTGGGCATGTTTTGTTTAGGAGAGAGTCCCAGTGGAGGACTCGGGGCACAGGAGTGCCCATGCCTACAGTTCTCCATAGCTGCCCAGCACTTAGTGGGCAACTGCAACGTTTAGGCCAGTGCCAGTGCGCACTTTCTTCTGCAGTATTGGCAGCCGGTCCTGACATTGGGACATAGAGCATTCAAGCCCTTTGAGAAGGCCAGTTGGCCTGGGGGCAGTTTGGTGACGTTGTTAGAGCACCAGGTTCTGCCAAATTGTGTAATGTGTCTATTACTAGGAGTGTTGCCAAAAGAAGGATTTAGGCCCATTCTATCTACGCTAATGTGTTTATGCCTAATGTCATGTTATGATGTTTTGGGGTAATACCTAGTTGCGTAAGGTGTTTATGTCTATGAGGTTACTACACAATGTGCTTATGCTGATGAGGTTTGGGCCTAATGTGGGTTTATGCCTAAAGCTAATGTGCTAATGCTTAAGTCATCATGGTACCAGTTGTTACTGGTTGTGTTTTGCATTTACTTACCTGCATTCTGATGCTTCTGACCGTGGCCCAATTGGTCTATTCCTGTAACTAATCCCCTGGGAATATTGCCTAGTGCCAGTTGGCACAGTGTATATTATGTGATTATGATTCTAATGTGTTTATGACAATACAAAAGCTATTTTTTATATAACCTTGTGTGGAGTTCCTTTTGTGGTGGGCCTAGTGTGTTGTTGCTGTGTGAGTGTGTTGCGCAAACGCTTTACACATTGCCTCTGGGATAAGCCTGACTGCTCGTGCCAAGCTACCAAGGTGTGTGAGCAGGGGTTATCTTCAGCGTGTAACTCCCTTGCCCTGACTAGAGTGGGGGTTTCTGCCTGGCTTTGGCGCAAGCCTTAGCCAACCAGAAATCCCATTTCTAGCATTGGTTGTCAGCGGTGAGGATTGGACTTGCATTTGCGCAGTACCACATCGACAACTGGTTGGACTACAAACTCTGCATTTAGATAATCACATGTTTGTGGATTATTGTTTCTGATTTTGTTTTAACCTCAAGAGTGTCATTTTTAAATGGTGTTTTCTGCGCTTTTATGTTGGTGGCAGAAGAAAGAAAATGACAGGGCGAGGACGCCAGTAGGTGGGGAGGTTCCCATAGAAGGGAGTCCCTTGCTGGGTCCAGTGCCTTTCCCTTTCCCTTTCCCCAGAGGTGTGGATAGATAGGAGGGAAGAGAGGGAGTGTGGAGGAGAAACAGCTAGCTCGGGAGGGTGGTTATCCCCTGAGTGAAGTGTGAGTTGTCTGGAATCACCAGTAGGGTGGGATCCAGTGGTGGCAGCAGAAGTGAGTCCAGTGCAGGAAGCCCCATTTCCGTTCCCAGAGTATGGTACCTGGTGCTCAGTAAGAGGGGTACAGGTTGAGATGCAGGGGCAGTAAGGAACTGTCTCACCAGTCTGGGGGAGGGCGTATGTGGATGAGTGGTGTGTTGTACTGGATGATTGGGTGTGAGTTCCTTTGGTGATAAGGAGCTTGCACAAGAAGGTGGACCTCTGGATGTGTGCTAGAGGGCCTGCAGAGGCATTGGGAAGTGATTCCAAAAGTAGTGGCTTGGGTATCTTCTGGTCCTGTGTGGTGGAAGAGTTTCAGTGCAGACCAGCTAGGTACCAGTGGAATGGGAGGGGTGTAGGGGCTCACGTCCTGTCTGAGTGGAGACGGAGTGAGTGTGGGACGGTGTGTCCCGCGGTGGCCCGAAACCCCGCCTCAGGGCCTGGAGGGTTTCCTAAGGGAGCGCCAGGTCGGTTGCCTAGGCTGTACTTGTAGGCCATTTGAGGAGGATCTTCCAGTGTCTAGAGGACATGGAGTGTCTGTAACCAGAGCTCCAGCGGTCCTGGTGTTGGGCAGTACCGCTCCTAAGTGGAGGGTGCAGAAGTCCTGGTTGAGGGGTGAGAGGGGGAAAGAGTCCCCAGTGGAGGAACCATTGGGTCAGGGGCCAGCCAGAAGGGCTGAGCCACCAATGAGTGACCATGGTGATGCCATTTCTGTCCTGGGGATCTCTGCGCCCTGTCAGGTGGACAGGAGGTCGCGAGATTAGAGCCAGGCAGACTGTCACACGCCCCATTAGTTATGTGTCACCCTCAAGGGGGGGGGGGATGCGCGCTCCCCCGGAAGTCCTGGTTCGCTGGGCAATTGTCTGACCAAAGGGTTAAGCCCAGAGGATGGGGAGACCAGGTTCAGGTTCAGCCTGACCTGGATGGAAGGGCATCTGTGATCAGTGTCCTGACCAGTTGGAAGGAGAGTGTGTCGCTGATACGCCACTGGCGTGTGCTCTGTCTAGTCTGGGACATACTGAGAATCACACTGTGATCGTGAGTACTGGAGGAGAGTGTGTCGCTAATACGCCGTTGGCGTGTGCTCTTTCTAGCCTGGGACATACTGAGAATCACACTGTGATCGTGAGTACTGGAGGAGAGTGTGTCGTTGATACGCCGCTGGCGTGTGCTCTGTCTAGCCTGGGACATACTGAGACTCACCCTGTGATCATGGAACTGGAAGGGGGTGCAGAGGGAGGGAGACCTCGCCTCTGACCCTGGAGCAGCCGGAAGGTAGATCCCAGGTGGTAGACCAGTTGATGGAGAGAGGTCTTGAACTGGTGGGAGAGTGGTGTTCTGGTGAGTGCTTCCCCTGGGAGGGTGTGGAACCTCAGAAGTAGAGGTAGGGTGAGGAGATGCTTCACCCGTGACCTCTGGTCAGCCTGAGGGTGTGGACCCTAGGCTGAAGGATCAGTGGTAGCTTGGAACTACACTGAGAGAGAGTGGAGAATGGCTAGGATGTGAGGGGTTACTGCCCCCCACTCTGTGGATTGGCAAGGACCAGTGCCATATGGGTGGCCTAGGGCCTGATCCTGGCCGTGGACAACTAGGGAGTACCAGTGGGGTAGCCTAGTTGGGCCTGAGAGTTCTTTTTCAGAGAGAACCACGTGGGTTCAGAGTGGCATAGAACCGGAGGGTGTCCCCGCAGTTGTAGACCCGCGGCCAGGTTCTATCGCCCAAAGCAGGGAAGCCCATCAAGGGAGTGATTGGTCTGCCCTGCGTTTCGGCTGGAAGGGGGTTGTGTTGGACTTGGCCCTTTTGGCAGGTTCGCCCCGAAACTTTTTGCATTCTCCTAGCCTTTTTCTGTAACCTGGTGTTGATGATTTTAGGTCTCTGGGCCTTTTAGCACTGTGGCCCAGTGTAAAGTGCATGAGCTCTCTGAGTGCGTGTGGTGAGATTGGCATGCCCTCCCATAGGAATGCATGGGGGATGAGTGTGTCCATGGTAATTCCTGGTATGAGAGGAGTGCAGGGTCGAGTTTAGTATGTATGCACTTGTGAGGATAAATGCTGCGCAATGGTGTGCGCAGATTTATGGTGACTCGTCCAGAAATGCTACTTTTAGAAGTTGTCATTTCTGTGTGCTATGTGCCTGCCTGCCTGATGTGAATTGCATGTCTGGCTTGTGAGTGACAGGAGCTGAGAGGTGTGGGTGGCTCCAGGAGGGGCATTATTAGTTAGCTAAGCTGAATGGGACACCTGGGCTGAGAGTAGTGGGAGGAGAAATCCCCTGACTCCGAATAGGACTGTGCCCAGGCTGTACAATGCTGTCTCCGCCCCCTGTGGTGTGTCTGATCACTGAGCCCCCACCTGACAAAGGGGAGAGGAGCTGGACAAAACAAAGTACTCCAAATCCCCCCTAAACCAGTTGCAACTGGTTTGCCCAAGCCCTGCACTAAAATACAAAAGAAATGTGAGTATACGAAGAGGGGCTGTGAACCCATGAATTGTTCAGCTCTTTTCTTGATCCTTACATGCTGGGGGCTTGCTGCTGCTGGGGCCCAGGAGGAACCGCCATGGGGGCTTGCCTTCCTGCTGAAGGGCCCTGTGTGCTGGCCTCCCTGGGCCCCGCTATGCCCCTTGAACCCTGATGGACCTAGCTCCCTGTGAATCCTTTATTTTGATCCAGGACTATGGATGCCACTTCTAGCGCCTTGGCAGCTCTTTATTTTTACTTTTGCCCAAGCATGAGAGAAGCGTGGGCTGCGCAGTGCTGAGCTGCTGTTGTGGTGCTCTCCGTGATGCTAGAGATAGCGGGTGCCCACCCCGTATTGTGAGCTGTCGAGCGGGTGCCCACCCCGCTTTGCGCTTTTTAATTCATAGCGGGAGCCCACCCCGCTTTATGTTGTTAAGGATAGCGGGTGCCCACCTCGCTTCCGTGATGCGTCCTTGAGCGGGAGCCCACCCGGTGTTCTGCTTTGGGAAATCACCGACGCGGCACGAGCCGCAAACAGAACACAGGTGCATCTGCCTGACTGTGGGTGGGGCCTCACGGACAGAAGGAGGAGGACGTTCGGAGCCCTGCAGACCCACGTGAAAGTTCCGGTCCCAGATAAGGGGACCGGGTGAAGTGAGGAGAGTGTGGCGGGTCAACGGGTCTCCCGTGAGCTTGAGGGAGCCCTGTGTGCAGCAACATCGTGGCTGGAATCCAGACGGGGCTCTCATGAGCAGAGAGAGCCCAGCGTGTGGCAGCCATGGATAAAGGAAGACCAAAGCTCCATTCCAGCCGGAGGACCTGCGCTGGAGAAGGAGAGCGGCGGGTCCCAGGAGACTGGAGCGGGCAGAGGACAGTCCGGTGAGAGGGCTGATCGGGAAGCAGCATGTTGTTGGTCAGAAGCCCTTGTGAGTGAGTGCCTGAGCAGTCCCGCCGGTGCGGGCCGCTTCCACGTGGGGCAAGTGTTCATTGATTAGCCGTGTGGCTCCAACGAGGGGGCAAATTCTTATTGAAGGGCCTAGAGGAGCCCGTGTTGTCCCCAGTTTTGCTTTTAGAGCCGTGTGGCTCCAACATGGGGGTAATTTTCTTCAAAATCCCCGTGAGGTCCGGAGGGCACCATGCTGCCGGTCCCCTTCGTATATGTGCTCACAGTTACCCCGCTTGACAGTGGGAAACTACAACGGTGGGCATGTTTTGTTTAGGAGAGAGTCCCAGTGGAGGACTCGGGGCACAGGAGTGCCCATGCCTACAGTTCTCCATAGCTGCCCAGCACTTAGTGGGCAACTGCAACGTTTAGGCCAGTGCCAGTGCGCACTTTCTTCTGCAGTATTGGCAGCCGGTCCTGACATTGGGACATAGAGCATTCAAGCCCTTTGAGAAGGCCAGTTGGCCTGGGGGCAGTTTGGTGACGTTGTTAGAGCACCAGGTTCTGCCAAATTGTGTAATGTGTCTATTACTAGGAGTGTTGCCAAAAGAAGGATTTAGGCCCATTCTATCTACGCTAATGTGTTTATGCCTAATGTCATGTTATGATGTTTTGGGGTAATACCTAGTTGCGTAAGGTGTTTATGTCTATGAGGTTACTACACAATGTGCTTATGCTGATGAGGTTTGGGCCTAATGTGGGTTTATGCCTAAAGCTAATGTGCTAATGCTTAAGTCATCATGGTACCAGTTGTTACTGGTTGTGTTTTGCATTTACTTACCTGCATTCTGATGCTTCTGACCGTGGCCCAATTGGTCTATTCCTGTAACTAATCCCCTGGGAATATTGCCTAGTGCCAGTTGGCACAGTGTATATTATGTGATTATGATTCTAATGTGTTTATGACAATACAAAAGCTATTTTTTATATAACCTTGTGTGGAGTTCCTTTTGTGGTGGGCCTAGTGTGTTGTTGCTGTGTGAGTGTGTTGCGCAAACGCTTTACACATTGCCTCTGGGATAAGCCTGACTGCTCGTGCCAAGCTACCAAGGTGTGTGAGCAGGGGTTATCTTCAGCGTGTAACTCCCTTGCCCTGACTAGAGTGGGGGTTTCTGCCTGGCTTTGGCGCAAGCCTTAGCCAACCAGAAATCCCATTTCTAGCATTGGTTGTCAGCGGTGAGGATTGGACTTGCATTTGCGCAGTACCACATCGACAACTGGTTGGACTACAAACTCTGCATTTAGATAATCACATGTTTGTGGATTATTGTTTCTGATTTTGTTTTAACCTCAAGAGTGTCATTTTTAAATGGTGTTTTCTGCGCTTTTATGTTGGTGGCAGAAGAAAGAAAATGACAGGGCGAGGACGCCAGTAGGTGGGGAGGTTCCCATAGAAGGGAGTCCCTTGCTGGGTCCAGTGCCTTTCCCTTTCCCTTTCCCCAGAGGTGTGGATAGATAGGAGGGAAGAGAGGGAGTGTGGAGGAGAAACAGCTAGCTCGGGAGGGTGGTTATCCCCTGAGTGAAGTGTGAGTTGTCTGGAATCACCAGTAGGGTGGGATCCAGTGGTGGCAGCAGAAGTGAGTCCAGTGCAGGAAGCCCCATTTCCGTTCCCAGAGTATGGTACCTGGTGCTCAGTAAGAGGGGTACAGGTTGAGATGCAGGGGCAGTAAGGAACTGTCTCACCAGTCTGGGGGAGGGCGTATGTGGATGAGTGGTGTGTTGTACTGGATGATTGGGTGTGAGTTCCTTTGGTGATAAGGAGCTTGCACAAGAAGGTGGACCTCTGGATGTGTGCTAGAGGGCCTGCAGAGGCATTGGGAAGTGATTCCAAAAGTAGTGGCTTGGGTATCTTCTGGTCCTGTGTGGTGGAAGAGTTTCAGTGCAGACCAGCTAGGTACCAGTGGAATGGGAGGGGTGTAGGGGCTCACGTCCTGTCTGAGTGGAGACGGAGTGAGTGTGGGACGGTGTGTCCCGCGGTGGCCCGAAACCCCGCCTCAGGGCCTGGAGGGTTTCCTAAGGGAGCGCCAGGTCGGTTGCCTAGGCTGTACTTGTAGGCCATTTGAGGAGGATCTTCCAGTGTCTAGAGGACATGGAGTGTCTGTAACCAGAGCTCCAGCGGTCCTGGTGTTGGGCAGTACCGCTCCTAAGTGGAGGGTGCAGAAGTCCTGGTTGAGGGGTGAGAGGGGGAAAGAGTCCCCAGTGGAGGAACCATTGGGTCAGGGGCCAGCCAGAAGGGCTGAGCCACCAATGAGTGACCATGGTGATGCCATTTCTGTCCTGGGGATCTCTGCGCCCTGTCAGGTGGACAGGAGGTCGCGAGATTAGAGCCAGGCAGACTGTCACACGCCCCATTAGTTATGTGTCACCCTCAAGGGGGGGGGGATGCGCGCTCCCCCGGAAGTCCTGGTTCGCTGGGCAATTGTCTGACCAAAGGGTTAAGCCCAGAGGATGGGGAGACCAGGTTCAGGTTCAGCCTGACCTGGATGGAAGGGCATCTGTGATCAGTGTCCTGACCAGTTGGAAGGAGAGTGTGTCGCTGATACGCCACTGGCGTGTGCTCTGTCTAGTCTGGGACATACTGAGAATCACACTGTGATCGTGAGTACTGGAGGAGAGTGTGTTGCTGATACGCCGCTGGCGTGTGCTCTGTCTAGCCTGGGACATACGGAGAATCACACTGTGATCGTGAGTACTGGAGGAGAGTGTGTCGCTAATACGCCGTTGGCGTGTGCTCTTTCTAGCCTGGGACATACTGAGAATCACACTGTGATCGTGAGTACTGGAGGAGAGTGTGTCGTTGATACGCCGCTGGCGTGTGCTCTGTCTAGCCTGGGACATACTGAGACTCACCCTGTGATCATGGAACTGGAAGGGGGTGCAGAGGGAGGGAGACCTCGCCTCTGACCCTGGAGCAGCCGGAAGGTAGATCCCAGGTGGTAGACCAGTTGATGGAGAGAGGTCTTGAACTGGTGGGAGAGTGGTGTTCTGGTGAGTGCTTCCCCTGGGAGGGTGTGGAACCTCAGAAGTAGAGGTAGGGTGAGGAGATGCTTCACCCGTGACCTCTGGTCAGCCTGAGGGTGTGGACCCTAGGCTGAAGGATCAGTGGTAGCTTGGAACTACACTGAGAGAGAGTGGAGAATGGCTAGGATGTGAGGGGTTACTGCCCCCCACTCTGTGGATTGGCAAGGACCAGTGCCATATGGGTGGCCTAGGGCCTGATCCTGGCCGTGGACAACTAGGGAGTACCAGTGGGGTAGCCTAGTTGGGCCTGAGAGTTCTTTTTCAGAGAGAACCACGTGGGTTCAGAGTGGCATAGAACCGGAGGGTGTCCCCGCAGTTGTAGACCCGCGGCCAGGTTCTATCGCCCAAAGCAGGGAAGCCCATCAAGGGAGTGATTGGTCTGCCCTGCGTTTCGGCTGGAAGGGGGTTGTGTTGGACTTGGCCCTTTTGGCAGGTTCGCCCCGAAACTTTTTGCATTCTCCTAGCCTTTTTCTGTAACCTGGTGTTGATGATTTTAGGTCTCTGGGCCTTTTAGCACTGTGGCCCAGTGTAAAGTGCATGAGCTCTCTGAGTGCGTGTGGTGAGATTGGCATGCCCTCCCATAGGAATGCATGGGGGATGAGTGTGTCCATGGTAATTCCTGGTATGAGGGGAGTGCAGGGTCGAGTTTAGTATGTATGCACTTGTGAGGATAAATGCTGCGCAATGGTGTGCGCAGATTTATGGTGACTCGTCCAGAAATGCTACTTTTAGAAGTTGTCATTTCTGTGTGCTATGTGCCTGCCTGCCTGATGTGAATTGCATGTCTGGCTTGTGAGTGGCAGGAGCTGAGAGGTATGGGTGGCTCCAGGAGGGGCACGGTGAGTTAGCTAGGCTGAATGGGACACCTGGGCTGAGAGTAGTGGGAGGAGAAATCCCCTGACTCTGAATAGGACTTTGCCCAGGCTGTACAATGCTGGCTCCGCCCCCTGTGGTGTGTCTGATCACTGAGCCCCCACCTGACAGAGGGGAGAGGAGCTGGGCAAAACAAAGTGCTCCAAATCCCCCCTAAACCAGTTGCAACTGGTTTGCCCAAGCCCTGCACTAAAAGACAAAAGAAATGTGAGTATAAGAAGAGGGGCTGTGACCCCATGAATTGTTCAGCTCTGTTCCTGATCCTAACGTGCTGGGGGCCTGCTGCTGCTGGAGCCCAGGAGGAACCACCATGGGGGCTTGCCTCCCTGCTGAAGGGCCCTGAGTGCTGGCCTCCCTGGGCCCAGCTATGCCCCTTGAACCATGATGTACCTATCGCCCTGGGAATGCTTTATTTTGATCCAAGACTATGGATGCCACTTCTAGCACCTAGGGAGCGCTTTATTTTTACTTTTGCCCAAGCATGAGAGGAGCGTGGGCTGCGCAGCACTGAGCTGCTGTTGTGGTGCTCTCCGTGATGCTAGAGATAGTGGGTGCCCACCCTGTATTGGGAGCTGTTGAGCGGGTGCCCACCCTGCTTTGCGCTTTTTAATTCATAGCGGGAGCCCACCCCGCTTTATGTTGTTAAGGATAGCGGGTGCCAACCCTGCTTCCGTGATGCGTCCTTGAGCGGGAGCCCACCCGCGTCCTGCTTTGGGAAATCACTGCCACGGCCCGAGCCACAAACAGAACACAGGCACGTCCACCTGACTGTAGGCGGGGCCTCATGGACGGAAGGAGGAGGACGTCCCGAGCCCCGCAGACCCATGTGAAAATCCCGGTCCCAGGAAAGGGGACCAGGTGAAGTGAGAAGAGTGCGGTGGGTCAACGGGGCTCCCGTGAGCTTAAGGGAGCCCCGTGTGCAGCAACATCATGCCTGGAATCCAGACGGGGCTCTCATGAGCAGAGAGAGCCCCGCGTGTGGCTGCCATGGATAAAGGAAGACCCGAGCTCCATTCCGGCCGAAGGACCTGCGCTGGAGAAGGAGAGCAGCGGGTCCCGGGAGACTGGAGCGGGCAGAGGACAGTCCGGTGAGTGGGGCCGATCGGGAAGCAGCATGTTGTTGGTTAGAAGCCCTTGGGGGCTCCAGGGGCACATCATGAGTGCCTGAGTGACCCCGCCAGTGCAGGCCGCTCCCACGTGGGGCAAGTGTTCATTGAAGAGCCGTGTGGCTCCAACGAGGGGGCACATTCTTGTTGAAGGGCCCAGAGGGGCCCGTGTTGTCCCCAGTTTTGCTTTTAGAGCTGTGTGGCTCCAACATGGAGGCAATTTTCTTCAAAAACCCCGTGGGGGTCCAGAGGGCACCGTGGTGCCGGGCCCCTTCATAGATGTGCTCACAGTTGCCCCGCTGGACAGTGGGCACCTGCAACGGTGGGCATGTTTTGTTTAGGAGAGAGTCCCAGTGGAGGACTCGGAGCACAGGAGTGCCCATGCCTACAGTTTTCCACAGCTGCCCAGCACTTAGCGGGCAGCTGCCACGTTTAGGCCAGTGCCTGTGTGCACTTTCTTCTGCGGCATTGGCAGGCGACCCTGACATTGGGACATAGGGCATTCAAGCCCTTTGAGAAGGCCAGTTGGCCTGGGGAAAGTTTGGTGACATTGTTAGAGCGCCAGGCTCTACCAAATTGCGTAATGTGTCTATTACTAGGAGTCTTGCCAAAAGAATGATTTAGGCCCATTGTATTTACGCTAATGTGTTTATGCCTAATGTCATGTCTTGATGTTTTGGGGTAGTACCTAGTTGCGTAAGGTGTTTATGTCTATGAGGTTATTATACAATGTGCTTATGCTGATGAGGTTTGGGCTTAATATGGGTTTATGTCTAATGCGAATGTGATAATGCTTAGGTCATTATGGTACCAGTAGTTACTGGTTGTGTTTTGCATTTACTTACCTGCATTCTGATGGTTCTGACCGTGGCCCGATAGGCCTGGTCCAGTATATAATCCCCTGTGAATATTGCCTAGTGCCAGTTGGCACAGTGTATAATATGTGATTATGATTCTATTGTGTTTATGACAATACAAAGGTTCTTTTTTATATAACCTTGTGTGGAGTTCCTTTTGTGGTGTGCCTAGTGTGTTGCTGCTGTGTGAGTGTGTTGCACAAACACTTTACACATTGCCTCTGGGATAAGCCTGACTGCTCGTGCCAAGCTACCAAGGGGGTGAGCAGGGGTTATCTTGAACGTGTAACTACCTTGCCCTGACTAGAGTGGTGGTTTCTGTCTGGCTTTGGCGCAAGCCTTAGCCAACCAGAAATCCCATTTCTAACAGGCGTTGTTTGATGAATCTTCGCGAAATTTCCAAAACTAATGTGGCGCTCCGGTCAGCTCCTGTCTTGAACGTTTCGGGGTGATTTGTGAAGTGGGGGCTGAGAAAAAAGGGGGGTCCCAAAACGCGTTTTTCCCATGTAAATTTCCATCGGAAAAATTGGAACAGGCTACAGCCCGAACTGCTGAACGGAATTACACCAAATTTGGTAAAAAGATAGCTCTTGGTTCAGAAAGCGACCTTTTTTTAAATGGTGTAAATCCGTTCAGTATTTCGTGAGAAATCAGAAAAAGAAAAGTTTAGATATCTGAGCATCGAGGAGTCGCGACTCCTCCCGGGCACAAGCTTCACTCTGATTGACTGCCAACACTCCAAACCAGGAAGTGTTGGCAGCCATCTTGTGACTCGGTAACCGAGTCACAATAAAAAGAGTGAAAAAAGGTTGAAAAAGAAGAAAAGGGGGCAGAGTAGAAACAGCCTGACCCCCTAGGCCTGTTCAGGGGGTCCCACAGGGACACCCAGGCACAAAAAAAGCATTTAAAAAAAAAAAAAAGAAATTGGCAGAATTTGTGAAAAACAAGGTCCTCTTGTGTCATGAGGACCCCAGGACACAAGAAGACGTATTCGCCCCACCAGCAGTGCGCCAAGTGGCGCGTTTGCAGAGTGGTGTAAAAAGAGGGCGTGACCTCAACCACCTCTCTGCAATCCAGTTGTGTGGCGCTTACTGGAGGTACCTGGTGGACTAGTTGGCCCCCAGGGACCCTCAGTATTCAAGGGAACTTAATCCCCCAACTAAGAACGCGCCAGGGGGTGCATTTGCAGAGTGGTGGAGAAAGGGGGCGCGGCCTGTGTCCACCTCTCAGCAATCCCACTGTGTGGGGCTTACTGGAGGTAAGAGGTAGGCTAGTTGGTCCCTAAAGGACCCCCTGGAGCGAAGGGGACTCCAATCCCCATCGAAAAGCGCGCCAGGGAGCGCGTTTGCAGAGGGGTGGTCAAAGGGGGCGTGGCCTGTTATGAGAGCTTAGCAATCCTGCTGTGTGGGACTTACTGGAGGCAATAGGTGGGCTAGTTGGCTCCCAAGGTTGTCTTGGGTGCCAACTACATCCTCTTGTTACCTGTAGTAAGTCCCACACAGTAGGATTGCTAAGACGTCTACGAAGGACATGCCCCCCCCCCTTTCTCTACCACTCTGCAAACGCGCCTCCTGGCACACTACGGGATGGGGGATGATCCAATTTACTCCTGAGGGTCTTCGGGGTCCAAGAAGCCCTCTTGGTACCTCCTTTAAGTCCTATGCAGCGGAATTCCTGAGCGCTGATTGGATGCCCAGCACCATTTCTCCACCACTCTACAAATGTGACTACTACTTAAAGAAGCATCTTTCTGCACCTCTGACTTAGAGGTAGTTTAATCCCCCTGCCCTATAGTGTACTAAGGCCTTACAGAGGAGGTCATGCCAATCACAGGGGTACCCCAACGCATAGTGTTCCCTAGTGTATGTAGGTGTTTCACTGTATTCTAAGTGTTTTTAGCATAGCACTGGCTCTAGGCCTGGTTAGTCAGAGTCAGTTACCACCAGTACCTGTCAGCAAAAAGTTGGGGGCACAGGATGACTTTGCAACAAGGCCTCTTTCTGCTCCTCTGTTGGTTCTTTGTGCACATCTTTTGATTCTTTCTGCACCTTTCTTATTCTTTCTGGACTTCTGTTGCCTATTTCTGCATTTCTCTTGCTTCTTTCTGCACCTTTCTTCCTCTTTTTGCACATGTCCTACCTTGTAGGCCTAGTTAGAAATTATCATTTAAAAAAACCTTTGAAATTCACTGAAAAAACCATAGCTTTCAGGGACGTTATAGTTAGAAATTAGCATTTAAAAAACCTTTGAAATTCACTGAAAAAACCACAGGTTTCAGGGACGTTATAGTTAGTTGGATATTTCACTCGTACAAAACCAGAGAAATTCGGCTGTTATAGTTAGTTGAGCTAACTATAACTCGCGCCCCCGTAATACACTGCTGATAAGGTCACATATTACATCATTCATGACATGGTCAGTGACATCACTGATGACATCACTGATGACATCTCAAGTAACATCACTGATGACATCATCCACGTGATAATCTGATGCACCTCATTACACCATAACATAACCTTTGATACACCAACTCTAAAATACAGACTACCATTTTCGAAACCATAGACACACCAATACCAGTCACTACATACCCACTCACTGATTCCTAGGTCTACATACACATCCACTAATTCACCCATACAGTCACTCATACATGCAGTCACTCATCAATAAAGCACTATCATATGCACTCATACACCTATACAGACACTCACACATCCCCACTCATCCACAGTGTTACTCACACACCTATTTACTCACCTATACAGTTATACACACACTACCCCACTTATTCATACAGATACTAACACATACTTACTCTGTTATACAATCACTGATACATTAGGATAATCATCCATACAGCCACTCTCACAATCACTCACTCTCCCATATAGTGATGTATTATACTCCAGCACTCACATATACTGCCTTTCACATATATAGTTACTCACACATGGACCACTGAGACATCCATTCACTCACCAACACACACATACACATATTCAACCACCCATACAGCCCTTCACAGGTGCACTCTTGTATTGCATCCCACATTTTCTTAAAACCAAACTTTCAGGATACCCATTCCCTTCTTAAACAGGTGACTGAATTCGCTGTATAAATTGTCCAGTAGCCTAGTTTTTCTTACAGCCTTAGTATGGTTACACATGACTAGCCACCTGGGGGAGGTCACGAGGGTTGATAAATCGTGAACAGGTGTTGAAAATCTGATGCAGTTTTTTCATCGCAATGGTTCAGCATGCTTCGGCACGTAATGAAATAGAAATATGAATTCCTTGAAACTCGGTATTCTGTTTAAGAAGGGAATGGGTATTCCGAAAGTTTGGTTTTAAGAAAATTTGGGACGCATTACAGCACATGTCACAGTAAGGATAATGAGTAATTAAGGAGAAGGGAACTTTGGTTCACCACATGAAGACTCATTGATTAGATATAATATTTCGTTACGGTCATGGGTGCTTTGGCTAAAGGGTTGTTGTCTAATATATTGGACCAAGTGTCTTTAAACATATTTTGTAATGCTGCATTTACTGTTCATTGTTTGTTCATTGGTGTAAAGATTGTAGAGTAAAATGGGAGAAAACTAGCTGCCAGTTGAATTGGAAGTTTAACATTAATATAATGATGCTGTTAGCATTTTGTAAAATTAATTCCTTTTGTATTTTAGATGCCCCTGACGAAGGGACTGTGATCCCGAAATGCATTGGCTAACTTTTAATAAATCGTGACATTTGGAACTTTATGGCGCTCCTGTGTTTGTATGAACATCATTGTAAAAAACTGAAATGAGTAAAATGGATTGAAAACATTGAAACTAAAAAGGATTAAACGGAAGCGTAGAAATTTGAAAAATGCAGAGTAAACTAGTTGAATTTAATTCATTTGATTCATTTAAGTATGTAGCTGTGCAGCCAGGTGGAATCTTATCAGGTTCCCCCTGTGTTTTGTTACTATTGCTACGCATTGGGGAGGAGCACGGACAAGCTTGCACGCCTATCAAGTTATGAATCGGTTTAAACATTGACAAATAGGACCATGTCGGTGTGCATCTCACCACGTCTCATGTATTTAGCAAATTATGTAGCCACATACAACAAAACTCTACACTCATAGGTACATATTAGCATTACACTACAAATATATGTTAATATATGTCTCTATTTAAGGAAATCCCATCCTGTTTTGTAACTCTCCATGCTGTCTATCTGCTCTGCTGTTGCCTGGAATTCACGAAAGACAGCATAGAGAGTCTCTCAAATTTCATAATTTTTCAGCTTTTAAAACTAAATACAGTCAAGAAACACATTGTTTTCTACTTGTATTTTTCTGTCAAAATCAGTTAAAACAGAAAACTGCGAGCTTTAACTATAACTTACACCTTCCCATACAATGCTTATGACCGTAAATATTACATCACTCATGACATGCTAATGATATCATTATAGACAGTCTTTTTTATTTTTTAAACCTTATGTTTATTTATTCCTTTGTCACCTAACTATAACATCACTTTAAATGTTGTTCGTTTCAGTGAATTGTTTGGATTTTATTAACGTAAGCTAAAATCTTATTACCTCAATTAACTAAAATGGCACTTTAACCTTTGTTTTTTTTAGTGAATAACAGTTAAGTTTTAGTGAACCTCTGAGATTTGTTAACATAAGGTAAGATCTTATTAGCATCCGTAACTATAACAGCACTGTTTCAGCAAACGTTTAGGTTTTTTGTCATATTCACCCAACTCCTCCCCAGAGTACAGATTTTGGCCATGTACAGCAGTGGGTTGGCCACAGGTACTGATATCTGGCAAGGCCCTGCACCCAATCCCCCACAGGTGCCCACCACAGAGGGCTGCCAACCCCTTCCCACACACAGCCCTGCACTGAGCCCACTGGGGTCAGTCAATCCCTGCAGCACACAGCATGTGGCAGTGTGCTGTGTGTGGTTGGCCACAGGGTGTTACCTCTGACCAGGCCTCCCCCCCTCTCAAAGTTTCCAATCTGCCTGCAGACATCCATCACAAAGTGCATTTATTAATATTTTTCTTTGCAATACGACATTCCTCCTACGAACTGCAATGCAACCATTCCTCACCTTCATAGTACCGTGGGACCATACAAGCTCCACCCTGTGAAGCTTTTATGTCCCCACAGTACAACTGCTGCAGTAGTACAACAATATTTCACTTGAGGGCTGCCCTGGCTCTGGAAACACCCTTTACCATGCAGTCTACACCATGCATTAACTTTTCAATGTGGCACTACATAGAACGTCTAGTTACCACGCATTCTCCTTTAGCAAGCAAGTTGTTACAACTGCTTTCCGAACAGTGATGGGAAATTTACTGCCAAAATGGCTGACACTGTGAACTGGCGTTTGTAGCATAAGGCCTTGATGGGAGTTGTGGTCAACTCAGACATTAGTGTCAGTCATCTTGCCAGTACACTTCCTCTCATTGTCAGGAAACCACTCTTCCTGGTGGGCTGGTTGGGCCGGGTAGGAAGGTTTGTGTGGGACCAGGCATGATGGGAGTTGTAGTGACAGCAAAGGCTCTTTCTCCTACCCAGCATAACCAGTTCATCTGGGCCTATGGCTACCTGACAGTGAGTGGAAATGTACTGCCAAAATGGCTGACACTGGTGACTGGTGTTTGGAGCACAAGGTCTTGATGGGAGTCATGGTCATTTGATACGGTTAACCATGCAATTCTCCTAGCAAGGTTAGAAGAAATGGGGGTGATAGGTGTGGCTTTAAGATGGGTTTCAATCATATCTGGATGATAGATGGCAGGCAGTGCCCCCCCCCTTTTCAATCGACTTTGTTGACATAGAGCATGGGGTACCCCAGGGGTCCTCAATCAGTCCTATCTTATTCAATGCCTATATGAGGCCACTGATAAGCATCATTAAGTCTTTTAATACTAGGCTGATGAACTATGCTGATGACACCCAGCTCATTTTGTCTTTGGAAGGCGACCATGATGGCTCTCTGGAAAATGTCCACGCTTGTATGCAGGAAATGGTTAACTGGTTGAGAGACAACTCCCTGCAATTTAACAATGATAAAACTGAGATACTGCATTGTGGAGTCAACGGAGTGCCACCGGTTCTTCCAACCAATTTTTGGCCTATCCCCATGGATGTCCCCTTGGTACCTGTGAGGACGGTGTGAAACCTGGGGGTCAGTCTCAATGATAAGCTCAACTTAGAATCTCATGTCAACAAGCTGGTGGGGAGCTGCTTTATTCTCATTAGAGGATTACATAAGGTGCTGCCAGTGCTACCAACTCATGCTAGAGCTCTTGTGGTCAGGCGTCTCAAAATGAGCCGCTTGGACTACTGTAATGCTCTGTTATTGGAGTCCCCGAGATATTTGCTCGAGAGGCTCCAGAGAATTCAGGCGGCAGCAGCAAAACTTGCCCTCATGAGACCACGTCTGTCATCCTCCTCTCTGGCCTTGGCAGAGTTGCATTGGCTCCCGGTGGCTCAAAGGGTACAGTTTAAGTCTCTCTGCGTCGTATTTAAAGCTCTACATGGACTTGGGCCCAAACCATTACAGAATAGGTTTGGAAGGTATGCTCCTATACGCAACCTTCGTTCCTCGTCAGCCAATCTTGTTATTATTCCTAAGATAAAAAGAGCAACAATGGGGGGGGGGGGGGGAGCATTTGGTGTGGCAGCTGCTCGTCTTTGGAACAGTCTCCCCATGGAACTGAGACAGATACAGGATTTGATGATGTTCCGTAAGAAAATTAAGACCTGGCTTTTTCCCAGAGTATAATTTGTTCGGATTATGTTCTACAGCATCCCCCATTGGTAACATACATGTATCGCAGCACCAGGATGCCCGCAGGGTTACAGCGCGCTTTATAAATGTGCCTACATACATACATACATGGTCAAGTCAAACACCAGGCACCACTGTTAACCATTTTGATAGTACACTTCCACTCACTATCAGGCAACCATATTTCCTGGTGGGCTGCTTGGGCTGGGTGGGAAGAGTGTGTGTATGGCAGAGCCTGATGGGCAATGTAGACATTGCAAATACTCCTCCGCCCAACCATCCCAACCAGCCTACCTGGAACTCTGCTTTCCTGACAGTGAGTGGAAAAGTACTGACAAGATGGCTGACACTGCTGCATAGTGTTTGGAGCACAAGACCTTGATGGGAGTTGTGGTCAATTCAGACACTGAGCATCATTATCAGCCATCTGACACATGGCACCCAGTACGTGTCCACTGCCCAAGAGGGCCAGCAGCTGAGATAGTGATGTCCCGGTGGACACAGCAGAGACGCCAAGGGAGTTTAGCCTTTCAGAGATCCCGAACCCCGGTAGTTTCAGAGAGGTTCTTTGCAGGGGCGGCCTAGGCTAGGTGTTTCTTTGCTTCAAATGACCTTTCAACCACCGCCTAACCATCTCCCTCTCCAGCTTCACCTCTACCTTTGCTCATCGCCCCTGCAAGCAAGCTGTGGCAGTTACAGCTGTCAAGGAATCACTATGCCCCATCTGCATCAGTTTGCCACAGCATACCATGAAATCAGGCAGCGTACAAGGAGGCCCAACCCTCAAAAGCAACTTAAATAAGCGTAGAAGACAGCCCAAGACACCTGAAGACTCTGCGAATGAACCACAGCTGAAAACCAGGCCAGAGCCACAGCAAGACTGTTCCTTAATAGAAATAGACCCAGATACAGCTGACCTAATCAGCGCCTCCCCGGAAAGGGGAAAGGCCAACGGTCTAAAACATTATGCGGCTCTTCTTCAGGCAAAGATCCACACCAACTTTCGCTTTCTGAAAAAAGCGGGTGACACTCTCCTCTCAAGCACTACTGTAGTCCAGGGCCTCCACACACCCCTCCTACAGCTTCAAATGCCCATCCACAGGGCTGTGGCAACAACAGGGAAAGCCTAGGCACTGGGGGTGACCAATCTACAGCAGCTTCCCCAGGAAAGAGCCCAAAGTGCCAAACTACACTCAGGTCTCAGAACTCTCAGCTCTCAGTCAATGCTGTTTGTGGCTGATGTAATGGCCTGAGCAGGCAGGAGGCAGCGTATCAGAGATGCCCACCTCTGGAAGCATACTTCAAAGTAAAAACAATGGAGGCAACTGCACCACAACTGAGGCATTAACTATATGTGAGCTGGACAACCCCCGGTCGCACATCACACCACAAAAACTTAACTGGAACTCCCCTAAGGATTTGAAGTCCAAACCCGCACCATCAATGCACAGCTCAGATTTAGAACACAAAACACCATCATCACCACCACTATCACCAACGAAACCAGAGAGGACACAAAGACTTGAGCCCGAGGATCCTGATCAACTCTCGTACCTAAGCATAGAAGACTGGGAGGGCCTCCAGGCGACCTACACTCAGGACTCCCCAGCTAAGCACGAGAACGACTCTCTAGTAGAACTGACAGCAGAGGGGTACCAGGAAGCAGGGCAGACCCATGCAGCAGGCAAACCAACCACAGACACAGGACCAGGAGGACCATCAGGGGAGGTACACAAATCAGACCCTCGAAGTGCGTGGACATAACATAACATAACATAACATGTATTTGTAAATCGCACGTTCACCACTGCGGTTATCTTGGCGCTGAATAACAGATGTTTATTGTGGACAAGCCTGCTAAACACAGTGCAACTCCTAGTGGAGGCCCTTTAATACCAATCGGATAAAATTAACACACAGCTAACCTTACAGAACACCCTGGCAGTTGTTGTGGTAGCCATCGATGGGAAGCTAGGTGCTTTAAACACCTTTCTTCAAAACACACAGGACCACACACACAAGCCAATAAATTAAGTTGTGGATGTGGCCCTGTTGTTGACAAACTATCTTCCCTTCCCTCCATGCTGAGCAGCCTGTGCACACAACTCAAAAAGGCATCCCAACGTCCGAATACGCTGCCTTGTGAAGACAAACCTATTACAGCAACTCAAGAAACCATGGTAACACATGAGGCTGAAATCCAGAAAGAAGAGACCTAGTCCCTCGAGACTGCATCAAAACACAACAATGTAATAAAATAGGGCAACAAAAAAGCAGCAACACCAAACCAACCTGTCTGTCCTCTCCTGAGCAACCAACAGGACAATAAAACAAATGCAAGGCAAAGACGTGCCCAAAGAAAGAAAGGCTGAAACAAAAAACCTGGCTTAAATCCGGAAGGCTTCTTGCACCTCCTTAGGCCAACATCAGCTCAAAACCAGATAATTCAAGAAACCCCAACTACACCGGAAGGGCGTCACAATTATAACATAGAAGTCAAAATGGGATCCAATCAAAACTACACCAGAGAAACGCAATGTGTAAACATGACACGGCCATCTATGAAGGACGTGAAAGATGATACAAAACTTTTCTATTCTAACAGCAACATTATTAACCTTCTAAGCAAGGAAGGGGCACTGAGAAACATCACTGACAGCACACTGGTTGGAACCAATCTAACGCACCTGCAAACCTGTAATCTATGAACAACATTCTCTAATTACCGGGTTGATAAGGCCCTCCAGGCAACTACCGCAAGCCCGAAAAGTTACAACAACCAACACTCAGACTCCAGGGAGCTAACTGGCACAAAGACAAGAAAAACCTACCCCATAAGCACAAGTAAAACAACAACTAATTCCCCCGCACAACCGAGCTTTCAAGAGAGGTCGGAAGCTCCAGTCCACCAAAAGCAAAACTGGAACAGCTTGGGAACCCTCCGGCAGGGAAACATGGGTCAACCTCCCAGAACCAAACATAACCTAAACGATCAAAACAGAGAAGGAAGCATGGCATTTACCAGGCACCTGGCCTCACCAGGAGCATCAGGTAATGAGACTATCATCCAGTCCCCAAAAAACGACAAGACTACCCCCACTGGGAACCCAGGCATGGAAACCAACACCCTCTGGTTCATACCTGAATATAGATCAAAAGGTCCACACAACATCCTGAAACGAGGGAACATACTCTGCATGCTGTCTCACATACCACTTTTGACAGAGGTAATGACTTTGGATTTGGTCTCAATAGAATTCATCCAACGCAAAGATTCCTTGGAGGGTGAAAACACAAAGACTACATGGGGATTGTCATCAACTGCACAAAAAATTATTTCAGAAAGCTGCATATTTAGAAGTTGGGGGGTAAACATCACTCCTCATACCGAGCCCGGATACCCTTTCCTGTTAATCTCATACACAAAAATGTTGCACAAGTAGATCCAAATAGAACCGCAAGATCAGTGCTCAGAGGAGCAGTGGTGCACTCGCCAACTAACAAAGAGCAATTTCAAGACAATAGGAGAAGCCTCCTGGATCTCTGAATGCCACTAATCGGGGAAACGGACCTGAGATGGATCTCAAGGACAATAAACAATGAAAAAATTAACAATACAGCAGCCAACCACTAACAACTAGTACCAATAGCTTCCGCCGTATATGTTCATGGCAAAATGTCAGACTCAGATTTTGCCATCTACCAAAGGACATTTGACATTGTAGCACTACAAGAAACCTGGTTGACAGATCCTCCGCACCTTCAAGGATATCTGCGCTTTTTCACCCCAGCCCTCAGTGGGGCAAAATACGGTCACCTCCAGGATGGTCTTGCATTTTATGTCTCCAATTCAAGCACATCCACAGCCCGCACAATCGGCCCAGCTTCTTCAGCAACTATGGCATAACCTTACTAACACTGCCCAAAATATCACAAAAAAGGAGTACCGACATTATAATAATAAATGCTTATGTCCACCCAAAAAGGAAAACTAAGGCCACAAATAATCTGTGCGATTTCCTGGAGGCATGTATAAGCAAAGGGGCAACAACAGACATTATTCTCACAGGGGACTTAAATCTTGATCAAATGGGTTCCTCTACAGATGACAAAGTGCCCCTTCAAAACTCAACCTGGAACACTTCACTACAGGGGAAACCCCCACCAGGCCAATCAGCCATAACCGGAAAACACCTACTTGAGTACCTTGAACACCTCAACCTCAGAGCAATCAATGGCAGATCTGCCGGCGAAAACCCTTCTGCAATCACTCACTATTTGTCAACGGTAAATACAATACTAGACTACACTTTCATCTCCTTATCTCTATACCATCAAATTTCTTCATTGCAGCTGGGCGATAAAGCTGACAGCGACCACCGCCCTCGAGAAATCATGCTCCGAACAAACATGCCTATGTTCGATCGGTCTCTGACCCTTGTAGGCTCAGAGTTTACAACCAACTTCAGAAGAATAAAGTTCGCACAAGCAGCGGACGGGAGCCTGATGTAAAACGGCACATTCCATTTTGAGTCACGGGTGGGATTAAGCGAAATTGCGAAATGGGAGAACTTCATCACAACAGTGGCATCCTATGCCATTCCGATCAAATCAAGGGCCCCACAGAGCCACAGTAGTATGAAGCACATGTCAAAATCAGAAAAAAAGGGAATTAAGCTCATCAAAAACTCAATCTACCGCATGTTGAGAAACCTCTGATACAATCCAACTGACAAAAGGCAATTAGCACATCTACAAAAGCAAAAGGTGCAGTTGAGGAGACAAAAATGGGAAATGAATAGGTCCGCCGAGGATGAGCTCTGGGTGAAACTACACGCCAATACCAAACAGAGTAATAGCGCAAGATTATGGGGAACAATAAATCACTTCATTCGTCATTCACATGAGGGAATCTCATCCAATAGCTCAGAAGAAGACTGGGTAAGCTACCTCAGGATCCAGTTCTTTCAAGATGCCAAATCCCTGGCTATGGAACCAAAAACCACAATCAAATTATGAGGTGTGACACCGAACAGCGCCCGGGCAGACGCAGTTCCCCAGACCTCGAAGTATCAGGGGAAAACTTACCAATGGATGAATCTTTAAACAGCAAAATCAGGCCAATTAAGCTGCAAATAGGAAAGGGAAGTAGAGAGGGGACCCCAGGCCTCAATGTAATTCCACTGGTTCTGTACAAACAAGATGCAAATCTTTGGGCCAAGGCTCTCAAACCTCTCCACCGAAATAATGCTACTGGACATACTTCCGCTCTCCTGGAGAGGATCAATAATTTCCCCAATCTTCAAGTCAGGTGGTAAGTCCTCGCCTAAAAACTACCGACTAGTGGCACTCCTGGACAACGAGGCAAAATTCTTTGCGGGAACACTATTAGAAGAGCTCCAGGTTTGGGCCGATGAGAAATCAGTTATTCTCCCTAACCAGACCGGCTTTGCAAAATCCGTCGGAACAACAACAAACATCCTAGGCATGGCAATGCTAATCGACAAGGCCGAATCAACAAAAATGCCATTACACCTATGCTTTATTGATTGTAGGGCTGCCATTGACCACGTAAATCGCAACAACCTGTGAGCCAAACTGGCGAGCTGGGGCATACCACAGACCCTGCTGAACCTGATAATTAATTTGCACACAGACACATGGGTTCAGATAAAGCTGGGTGACTGATCCCTCCTGTCAAGTCGCATACCAACTGAGAAGGGGACCAAACAGGGATGTGTTTTAGCCCCCATCCTGTTCAAATTGTTTCTAGCAGACCTCGACTGGCACTGAACGCCTGCAATTCACACACACCAAGAATAGGAGGCTTAGTACTACCATGCCTCCTCTACACCGACGACATAGTCCTGATCAGCCACACACAAGTGGGTCTACAACAGCTCCTCACCACCTGGCAGGAATATTCCGAAGCCAACGGCCTAACCATCAACCTGGAGAAAAAAAGGACTATGACGATAAAAAAAAAACGAAAGAAACCCGCAGCTTGGTTCTGGGGCAGCACACACATCGAATCTGCATCAGAATATAAATATCTAGGCATGATTATAGACAAAGGCGGTCACTTCACTGCCTGGAAAAATAGCATTAGACACAAATGCCTCACCCTGCCAGTCTCATTAAAAGACCTTAACTCCAAACTAAGCGCCCCGTCGATACTACCCCTGGCACAAGGGGTTTGTGCCAAACTCTTACCAACAATTGCCTATGGCAGCGGGCAGGGATTTATAGGTACTGGACAACACAGTTACAACAGTGTACAGGATCATCCTTGCCCTGCCCAAAAGCAACAACAGAATGTTTTATGAAGAGCTACGTTTTTGTTGCCTTAAGTCTGTAGAGGACACCTTTTAGTAAACACGAACGTGCAATCATTCTTTTATTATTATCATATGTACTAATGGTTTTATTGGCTGACTTATTGTATTGCAACAGTTTTTGGTAACTATGCAAATAAATAACCCAGCACCCCAACCCCCCAGTACACACACCTTCCCACCCAGCCCAACCAATCCTCCTGGAACTCTGCTTTCATGACAGTGAGAGGAAATGTACTGGCAAGATTGCTGACACTGCTGCATGGTGTTTGGAACGCAAGGCCTTGATGGGATTTGGGGTAAAGTCAGGCACCAAGGTCAGCCATCTTCCTGGCACATTTCCACTCACTGTCAGGAAAGCAGAGTTCCAAGGGGGCTGGTTGGGCTGGGTGGGAGGAGGAGTTTGTTAAATTTCCCAAATAGCCCAGCAGCATTCGAAGCCCAGCTTACAAAATTAGTTAGCTATAAAGTTGCAAAACAAACCATTGAGATCTCAACTAACTAAGGAGACGAAAGTCAAAATCCATGAGCTGTGTATGCACAAAGCTATGCAGTCACATGTTTTCCTCCTTAGGGGAATTCAATTGAAGCTCTGGAGTTGAGAACAATAAGCACATCACTCACAGCATGATTACAAAAATTCTGGGAAAGAAACAGACTGTGAGTGTGTAGGCAACCACACCTATGTTACTGACGATACATGGACTAAGTCCAGTACACAGGCCAGACAAGCACAAACATTAGGATCTAAAGAGTATGCATGTCATTGACATTCTACAGATGTAAAGCACACTAATTCACCAGTGTCATCTACAGAGTGTCAGGTACAAGTTATGTCAGTGAAAATGTCATAAGAACTAAACAGAACATACCTATTTCAGCACATAGGCGGAGCTGATTACCAATCCACATCTTGTCAAACTTGTATTGTTCATCCACAAAATAGATGATCATCATGGATAAAGGCGGCCAATATATCATCATAAACTGATTTATTGGTCGAGTCACTTATGTAATTCGTAAAATTTGATGCATTGGACATTCACACATGACTGTGTCATGTCTGTACCCACAGGACGAGCTGGGAACACTACCATGCCCAACGATTATAGCCAGGCCCAGACTCCAGCCGACAAGGAGCTCACCGGCGTTGAAGACTCTCACTCATCCTCTGACAAGGAGGAGTAACGTGGCCCATCAGGTTTGGGCCAGCAGACAGCACCAGCAGCTTCAGCAGAATCCACTGTGACAAGTCCCACCTCAGCTACCATCAGCCAGTTGAACCCTACCCTGACAGACACAGCAGCCACGGCCAATGACAACGGCACAGCAACACAGAGCATTCTGGAGTTTACTGATGACAACAACACAGTCAATGAGGAAGGAAGCTCAGGGTTCACTGTGCCACTGCCAACTGTGCATGCACGTGGGGGTAGGGGTGGTAGGAGGGGTTGTGTGGATCCAGACCGTTGAGCGGCTGGTGCTGCTAATGACAACCATTACCTCTCCCGGGTACTCAATGCTTATGAGGGGTACCAGGGAGAAATGTGCCAGGTTACCCAAATCCTCCAAAACATCGAGCAGCTGCAGGCTGAGCAAAACCAATGTATGGGCTGGTTCAATGACCAAATGGACGGCCTTACTGAGGTGCTGCAGGTTATTGGTACCAGCTTCCACCAGATAGCTATCCACCTAAGTACCCCTCCCTGTGTGCTAATACATCTGTTGCTACTACATCTGCACAAGCCACAGGGAGGAATGTTGAGTCAGGCAGAGAATCCCTAGTACTCCAGGAGCCTGCAGCTGTGGTTCCCCAACTGAAACGTGGGGCGGGGCATCCGAGGAAAAATCAGGAAGTGAAAAGGGTGCTCTTGATATCACCCATTGTGTGACAAGCGTTCACTTTGTTGACTGTCCAAAATAACTGTTCCACATCTGATGGAGGGTCAGAGTTGGCTTCAAATTTGTTTTCCTCAATAAAACACTTTACACAGCAATACTTGCTCATGTTGTAACTTTGACTTGAAAATGTAAATTCTTGTCATAACCCTCTAATCATAATGATGAAAGTGTCAACAACCTAGGTAGTCAATTACTTGTAAGTAGTAAACTAAGTGCCAGTAAGTAAATTAACTTTTGCAGAGCATGATAAATATACACAACCAGGTTATCAGACACACAGTAGGTCACGGTACATATTCACTGGAAGTCAATTGTCTACACAGCTACCACTACTTGCCAGACCACTCAACAGTCATTGTTGGTCGAACTTTGATTTGAACTTGTTGGGATGTGTGATTTCAGACAAGGCACACCTCAATGTGGAACACATTTTTATTGGCCAGTTCCAACAAGGTGCAGGATCAAAAACTATGATTATGTCACATTGTACTGAAAGGCACTAATAACAAAAACACCAGACTATCATGTCTGAAGGAAGTGCATGCCAGGAAGTTCAGTAAAAGTTCCATGTTGGTGTCTGTCACAGCATCATATGTCTGGTGAGGTCACAACTCTGCAAGTCCACTCTGTAGATGACATGCCAATGTACCCTTGTAAAAAAGCATAAAGAACAGAGTTGAGCAATCAGAAATGTGGTAGCACAAATCAGAGAAGTATGAAATCTCAAGCACAGTAATGTCAATGTTAACAATAGCTAGGCATCACTGAAACACTTAATGTAAATCTAAACTTTTCTCAAACCAGTTTTCAAAACAACTTCAGGATACTTATCCTACAATCAAGCATACATACACATTGTCCACAAGCTGCAAAACAATAAGCAATGGTGGTTAGTCACCTCCTATCATTGCATACTTACAGCCATGAGAAAAAGTTGTGGATAAGCTGTTGTCCACTCCATCATCATCACCACTGTCATCATTGCCCAGTCCTGGATCCTCCATCGGTGGCACCTGCTGGTCTCCTTCCTCCACTATCAGAGGTATGTCCTTATGTATTGCTACATTGTGTAGCATGCAGCAAGCCATGATTTTCTGGCAAACCTTTCCTGGGGCATATTGGAGGGCTTCTCCTGTCTCATCCAGACAGACAGCGGAATCTTGACTTCAGGAGGCAAAAAGTCTGTGCCACTGTCAGCCTGGTCTGGCAATGGGCCTCATTAAAGCGCACATCTACTGGGGTGATTGGGTTGCGCACTGGTGTCAGTAACCATGGCTGGTTGGGGTATCCAGAGTCTCCTACATTGAGCACAGAAAAAATTTCAGTTGACAAACAACATATCACTATCTGACATACAACCAACACACACTACAACATGCATATACAACATCACCTACCAACAAGCCACGTCCGGTCAGGTTGCAGTTGACTCATTAAATGTGGGATGATGCTGTTACGCAGGATAAACACGTCTTGTGCAGACCCAGGGAAACCGGCACAGACTTGAAATGCACATGTCAGGCAAACACACCACCTGGACATTGATGGAGTGGAAATGTTTCCTTTTGCGATACACATGTTCATTGGCCTGTGGTGGTATCAATGACACATGACTGCCATCGATGGATCCAATTAGGTGGAGTATACATCCTAATACATTGAAATCACCCTTGATGTCAGACAATTCTCCAGGTTTAGGACACTTGATGTAGTGGTCCATGTAACGGGTCAATGCTAGCAAAGCATCCCAAAGAACATTACTGAACATGGGCTGGGACATTCCACCCTATCTTGCTACTGTGTATTGGAATGTTCCTGTGGCAAAGAAATGCAGTGCTGCCATCACCTTCACCATGGGGGTTAGTGCTGTTCGATAAGTGTGCTGCGGCCGCAAATGAGGTGACAACTGCTAGCAGAACTCATCAATTGCTGCCCTTGTGTGGCAGTATGTCTTGATGAAGTCTTGCTCTTCCAATGTTTGTAGGTCTGGAAAGAGCCTGTACATTGGAGGCTGTCTGCCACCTCCTCTGTGATACCTATATGTTGAGTGTATACACAGTTGATGTTAGTTCACAATGTACCAAGCAACATGCACTTAGATCAACAGGAAAGACAAATTCACAACACATAAAACTCCATGTCACAGAAAATACACATTTCAATGAACAATGTTAAACTTAGATACATATTACAGCATAAGGTCATCTGTACACACAATAGGATTATGTAATGCATGACATATGGGACACCACATACATATAGTGTATCACAATGTACATTGTGCACACTAATGACACAGGGTGGACACAGTCATGTTGTCATATCTGCATTACACAAACAATTGCATACACAAACCATTTGCAATGTAGAAGTTCTAGAAAATGCAGTTATACATTTAAGTGTAGCACACAAAAATACACTAGAAACTCACATATCCGAGGTAAGCGTATGTGGCTGCTTAATGTCACGGTGTAGTCATTCCTTGAGAAATGCAGTATGCAGGACTTGAAACACACACCACCTTTCCAGTCTCACATCACACAGATTGCACACTGGGTCACACTGTCCTGTAATGCAGCAACTAGGTGAACACAGTACTTGGAATGCACCAAATCTGTATATTGACTGTGAACAACCCTAAGAGGCAAAATGGAGTAGTTTTAATTCATGTTGGAATTAGCCTACCAATCACTGCGTTATGTGCCCCTCAAGGTTAGGTCATCTTGGGAGTGTAAGTGTTTCTAGTTTTTAGATGTCCCTTTCACCTGAAAAAATGCTGCATCCAGGCATGGAATATTCCAAATTCGCCACATTTACAAAAATCTTTGCATCTCAGACCCATTTTTTAAAAGTCAAGGTAGACGCATAATAAGCGAATCGGACACAGCCATAGGCTGATAGTTGTTATGGTGACAGTCGCGGATCTCGGATTGTGTCTGCATCGCATGCAATCCGACGCTGTAAACTTCCATTAGTCATGTATCAAAGTTACTCGCAGTCCGCTTTTTGGATTTGTGCGGTAGGCGTATTGTCAGTAAGCATTGGATGGTTCCGGAAAATGCGACCAATGCAGACCAATCGCTTTGGCTGCATGGACTGAAGACTGCCTATGCAGTCTAGCTATAAGTCTGGTGGTTCCCTAGAGAGTTCACTTGCCTTCACTTAACTGCATGATTCCAGGACCTCCCCATCTCTCTACTGCTGACCACTCTTCTGGGAGCTACTATTTCTCACTGTACAGAGCCGGTGGCTCTACGGAGCCACGGGCAGCCATTGTTCTATGGGTGAGAGAGATGCTTTGACGAATGTTTGACTACAAGTGCTCCTCCCCCGTGTTGATGCTCATGGGGTCCAATTAGGAAACTTATAATATTTTCAAAATTAAAGAAATTGTATATTCGCTCTAATAAAGAATATTACCAAGTAGGTATCGAATGAATGTCTTGCACAGAAGTATTTTAATCCGAAAAACCTAATAGGCCAACAGCGCTAGGCATTAGTCAGAGTGGTAACAGGGATCATTGTATTTGGTCCTGAAGAAGAAGCTTAGGGGTAGGCTTCGAAACATGTCGACCAGCAAGGGAGCTACTCATTAAAGCTTTTTTCCCCACCTTCTTTCCCTGTTTTTTATCAATACCAGCTATAGGGAGCATTAAAGTTTAGTTTTTCCAAAAAAACAGGAATTATTTTTTAACTCACTCATTCCTGACCCTTCCACTCTCACACCAATACACAGTTTACTTCACTCCAAAGTGCTCCCACGTATTTGTCAGTCGTAGCACGCCCCGTCCCGCAGTGGAGCGGGAAGAACCCGATGATGAAGCATGACACCAAGGGACCATTTGGTGGATGAGGGTTATTTTTAAAAACGTTATTGCTTTCCCATGCTAGCAACCAAACGTTTCACTTGGGTTTAGTCACATTTTGGAAGGTTATCACTTTATTTTGTAAATTCTGAGTGGACTCTTTTTGTTTTTTCATAACTTACAGAGGATTTTGAGTCCATGACTGATATACCTCCTCACTCCCATCTTTGTTTTTTTATATCACTGTACAGCCTTCACAGCTGACGAAAATTAGATGCTGCTGGACATGCCCCTGCCCCTGTAAAGGCAGCTCTATAACAAACCAGAGGATCAGGTGAGTGATCATCAGACAGCATTGTCAGTTAACATTTGCAATAACCATGCACATCTGGCATTAGGAATCCTAGAGACAAACATTTAAACATGATTTTAAAACTTGCAAAGTGTGTATGTAACTGTTCTGGGCAAGTACACTGCTGTAGATGTGTATGTACTGGTGTTAACATATCACTGTTCTCAGGAGAGAAAGTCAGAATTGAACACTATTGAAGTGCACAGAATACCACTTTGCTAACGTTTAGACAGTGTGGGCAAGCTGTTCATGACCTATGTGTACCAGTATTTGTACATGTACATGTTGCATGTGAACTAAGGACCTGTCACCATGTCATCCTTACAGGTCAACTCCCGTCAGAAGGTACACCTGTGGAGGACCATCACCTGGAAGTTGCGCTCCAGTGAGGTCACCCACCAGCGCAGTGCCCACTGCAGGAAATGGTGGCAGGACTTTAGAGGCTAGACCCGGAAGATCACAAGAGTCCAGCTGGGCCTGTCACCCCCAGGCAAGAGGGGTGTGCGCCGCACCCAGACCCCCTTAATGCGACGCATCCTTGTGGTGGACTTCCCCAACATGGATAGGCAGTTGAGAGCCAGGCAGCAAAAAAGAGGGGGTGAGTATGTGCCTTGTTGCACAACAGATTAACCCATGCATGTGTGAGTTTATTAGCCTGCTGCCCCTCTTTTAGGTTGTGAAATACTCAAAACCACTGTTCAGTGATAAAAGACGCATGTGCACCAGAATAAGTAGATGCATGGTTATGCCTCTTTCATCTGGGACATGTGAGGAAAAAATGGTCAAGGGATTGATAGCAGTGCCATGCTGCTGTAATCGGTACACATGTGAACAACATGTGCATGGAGATAACCTTCAAAACTAAGTCCTCAACAGAAACCGGCCCTGGCAAACTGCTGAGCCGGCCCCCCTGGGGTGAGGGGGAGTGCAGCTGAGCAGTTTGAGAGGGCCGTTTTCGGCTGTTTTGTTACTGGGGGCCGATATTGCCGTCCCCCACTAACAAAAACGGCCCCCCAGGGGGCCAAACCCGGCCCACACCCTAGCGGCCTACCGGGGAAACGCCCGGTGCCCGCTATGGCCAGTCCGGCCCTGGTGCTCAACATGTGTCAGCACATTGACAAAAGTCTGGACTGCTCTCTATGTGGCCACACCAACTCTATAAACTATGTTGATGTTCACGTGTTCAATAACTTTATTTTGGTTTTTTACAACCATAAAAGTATAAGCAATTAGAACTATAAAATACACAATAAATGTCTTAAACTTATAATTAACATATCCTTAAAATAAGAGATACATATCTTTAAAAATACTTTTTTAAAACAAGCTGTCCTTTCTTGGGTCTAATCGACCTTCAAGTATGTCTTACACCATACTTCTATCCATATATACCTCATACTCCCTATCACTTAAAAGGTCTATATTTCATCAATACTCTTAACCTTTAAGAAACTCTTTAACATTATTTAAATATTTACCAACGACACAGGCTATATCTAAATTCATCATTCCCACTAAAAGATTTACAGCTTGCATCCTATTTTTAATATCATATTTTTTAAAAATCGGGCCTAAAATCTCTCTTTGTATATCTAACATCCTCCAGCAATCTAACAATATGTGTAATATATCACACGTAGTACCTAAAGTGCAAGTGCATTTTCCATTGCTGTTTATCATACGGTTTTTTACCCCTCTGTTCATGTAACAAGGGTTTATCCCAATTCTCAATCGTAGCACTTCGCGCATTAGCTGGCAACTAGGTAGCCTGTTGATATAAGGATAATGTAGATCATTTTTCCATGCTGAGGCCATATGGGAGACTGAACTTTTACGTGATAGGTACTCTTGATCAAGGATTCGAGACACTTCTAATACCAGATTCCTAAGCTCTTTCTTATCTAACTTCAGTTCAAGGGATTGAGGACCCCACTTTAAGTTTAAAACACCATACGCTTCATTAATTGAGGCTCTCGTCTCTTTTGCCCACGTCAGTTCACTATTGGCAATTTCATTTTTGCACCACTGTGAGATTTTTTGGTCCTCAGCCAAACCTAGCTGCTGCCAAAAACGTAATAAAGACATGCAGGCTATGATGCTCCATGCGGTGGTTCCCAATTCTAATCTTACCGCTTGTACCATAGACAAACTTGGCAGTGCAAACAAACATTTGAGGATATTTCCCTCCTCTTTATCCATCTATTTTTGCCACTTATATAGAGTACCTCTGCGCCATACAGAAATTGTGGAGGGACCATTGCATGATAGGCCTTTAACATCGGACTATCAGATCTTTCACCGTATACGCTATTAAATCTTTTTAATCACTTCACTGAAGTAGAAGCCCTCATTTTTAAGGCATCCAGATGGGTATGCCAATGGAGGCTATTCGCAAACCACATCCCCAGATATCTGTATTCAGTTACTTTTTCCAGTATCTCAGTGCCCAGATACCAGGAGAATTTTGTTTTACTTTTTCCAAAACACAGATTTTGGTCTTTTCCATGTTCACAACTAGTTTTTTGATTTGGCAATATTCTTTAAACATGTTTAATTTTCTTTGCAGACCAATCTCCGTCTGATCCATAATGACCAGATCATCTGCGTATAATAAGCAGGGGATATGGTTTCCTCCTAATTTCGGGTTGGCCCCTCTAACCTTTCTTAATTCTAAGGGCAGGTCAGCTATAAACAGGGAAAAAAGTAAGGGGGCAACCACGCACCCCTGTCTTAGCCCATTACCAATCTGGATCCTCCTGGACAATCCTCCATTCTCATCCAGGATTATCTGGGCCCAATTTTTAGTATGCAGGGCTTGGATCAGGGCCAATAAATCGTTTTTAATTTTGTACTCTAACAAGGTTGACCACAGCTGCCCCCTGTTCACCAGATCGAAGGCTGCACGGAAGTCCACATAGCAGCAAAACAAATTGCCCCTCTGCTCAATCGACTTCCACGCAATGGACCAGAGAGCGAAACAGTGATCAACCGTCGGATGACCCTCTTTAAACCCTCCTTGTTCTGGGGGCACTATCTGTTTTTCCTCTGACCAGTCCTTGAGCAAACCCAGGATTACTTTAGCACACACTTTTTCGCCTATGTCCAGGAGATTTATTAAACGATAGTTTTTTGGGGAGTTTACATCGCCTTTTTTATGTATAGGTCTTACAATTGCCCCTTTCCAACTCTCCGGCATGACCCCTGTGTTAAGAATCCCCTGGAACATATTCGAAAAGAACTCTGACCACCACACTGGGGTGGTTTTTATAATCACGGACGGCAGATTATCTGGAACAGCGGCTCGAGTTAGGTTTAACCTGGATATTATACTTCTAATATGGCTGGGGAGAAGTGCTCTTTTACTTCTTCCCTTACACCTGGCCATACAATGGTATTTATTTCCTTCATCCTTCGCCATTTCCCATAGATTTCCTCCAGATATTTCACCCACTTATCCTCCGGCACCGAGCACTGTAAAGACCCTAGTACTGTACCAGTGCTCTCTTGTACTAATTTCCAGAAGCCTTTCACATTTTTTTCTTCGATTACCTCGAGTAACTTCACCCAGCATCTGTCCTTATAAGTTCTTTTTTTATCTCTAATAGTTGCTTTATATTGTATCCTTAATTTCTGAAGGCTAAGTAACAGATTGTCATTGTATCTCCCCCTTAGGCTTCTTTTCTTTTGCGTAATGCTGGCTTTTACTTTGCGACAATCCTCGTCAAACCAAGGCTTATTATTAGTATGTGGTTTTTCCTTACTTCCCGACCCAGGTTTACCCCATTTAATTTTTATCCTGAGACATTCTACCAATTGTCTTATTTTATCTTCATACCAGATAATACCCTCTTCTGGTATCAATTTTCCAAGTATGAATGTCAGCAGGAATCCCCTTCGTTTTTTTATATGTTTTTCTGTAATACGAGTTGTAAGTCACTTTGGGTATTCTACCTGTACTTGTATGGCATTTTGTCTCCAAGGCGCCCTTTTTACATATAATTTCATCTGTAAAGGGTGATGATTACTACCTTCCACCCCTGCCACTTCAAAGTGTTTTACTAATTCAAAGCTCCAAGCCTGTAAAAACATATAATCTATCGGGCACATTTGCTGCCCTATTGTAAAGGTACGCTTAGCAGGTCTATCTGCCTCCTTTCTTCCATGTAAACACACCAGGCCTAAAGAGCCCAACAGTTGTCCAAGTGTCACATCTTGAGGCGAAATGTCACTGCTGGGAAACTTAGCGGTCTCTATATTGTAAGCTCTTAACAAATCTCTAGACCATGAGTCTGTTTTTGAGGGGTTTAGTCTGTGGTTAAAATCACCCAAAATCAAAAGCACATCTCTCGGGTAAATATCGCAAAGGCCCTCCAAGTCCTTTTTTAGACTTTCCAGGTATACCTTGTAATCTTTCCCTTTTCCCTTCTGGATATATACATTGACGATACAAATGCCTTCGTAACATGGATTATTATTCAATGTCAACACTCTGCTACCTAGCACCCACTTACATTTAAGTTCAAGGGATTCTATTTATGTTGATGTTGGATCACTCAACTGTGAAATCCCATGCTATACATCCAGGTAGCAGGTAATGTCTATGTTGAGTGCTTGGTGAGTAGTGACTGGTCATTGTGCCAATGTTAGGTCCCAGCACTGGTGCCCAGTGTACTCCAATGTATCCCATGGGCAATTTCCAGGTTTGGGAACTCATGTCACCTGTCACACTGGCCACTCACTTGATTGGGTGTGGGATTCTATCCTCTCTATTACAAAACTGAGTCCATATTTCTGACCCTGTAATAGTGACATCACATGCCATTCAATGTCTAACAAAGTAGGTCTCTGGTGGAAACAGGGTTTTGATAGAATGGATTATGTCAGATACACATTCACAACGGTTCTCATGTGTGTAAACGCTCTTAACTGGTCATACATGATGCTTTGTAAACCATGCTTTACTTGCCTTACTGCTAGATTCTGAGATGTCCCACGAGCATAATTCAGAAATGCTTCATAAAAATGAGATGAAAAGCAATAGCATTAAAGCTGTACAATGTATGCATGATGAAAAAACTAAGTGAGGGACATTCAGACTTGGACTTCTGCAGTGTTGACAAAATGGTAAGAAGTGTGGAATGCACTTTTTCAAGTAAGTTGTTCAAGACTAATAGTTTATACAGACAATGCATTATTAATCGGATTTATAAAGCGCCTGGTTACACTATACAGTGTGACCCCGCGCTACGGTGCAAGTCGCTCTGGTGATCACAAAGACCTACCCAGGCGGGAATAGATGAGTCTTCAGTTTCTTCCTAAACATGACCTCAGAGGGTTCCAACCGAAGGCTCTCTGGGAGTTGGGCCGCCAAAAAATGGAAGGAGCGACCACCCATCCTGGCTCTCTTTACAGCCGGGACGCAGACCAATCCCCTCCCCTCAGACCTCAGGCGGCGAGTTGGGGCGTAAGGGGTAAGGATGTTCAGCAAGTAAGTAGGCGAAGTCCCCTGAATAATGCGGTGACACACACACAACGCCTTAAACCAGACTCGTTCCCGAATGGGTAACCAGTGGAGAGAAGCAAGAGCCGGTTTAGAGGCAGTTCTCCTCGGACGCATCAGGATCAGGCGGGCTGCAGCGTTCTGTACGCATTGGAGTCTCTGTATACACCTACCAGTAACGCCTAGTTATAAGACATTCCCATAATCGAGACGAGATGTCACGAGAGCATGAACTAGGGTCTTCCTAGCTGCAATAGGTAATATATCCAAAGTTTTTCGGAGTCTTTTAAGGATTCCGAAGCAAGCTCCTGCGACCTGTCTGGTGTGATATTCAAAGGACAGGTAAGAGTCCATCCAAACCCCCAGGTTTTTAGCCTGGGCGCATGGCACAGGGGTGGGGCCCAAATTCTGCGGCCACCACGCAGAGGACCACACGGATGGAGCTCTTCCCACCACCAGCACCTCTGTCTTGTCACCATTAAGTTTCAGACAGTTTTTATCCATCCAAGAGGCTAATTCTTGCAGGCACGCCACCAGATTGGGAGCTGCCGACTGCTGTTCCTGGGTCAAGGACACCACCAACTGGGTGTCGTCGGCGTATGAAACAACTCTGATCCCAAAACCATCAGCGATCTCTGCTAAGGGAGCCACATAAAGATTAAACAAAGTCGGGCTCAAAATTGAGCCCTGAGGAACCCCCTGCTGCAATCCCATGACCCTAGAGGAGAACTCACCCTGCCTCACCTGGAAGCTACGATTTGCCAGAAATGATATAAGCCAATCTAAGGCCCTACCAGACACACCTCCCTTCTTTAGACAGCAAACTAGAGTGTGGTAAGCTACCGTGTCAAAGGCCGCACTAAGATCCAACAGGATCAGAGCAGCCGTTTGACCCGCATCCACATATTCCCGAATGGTCTCTGTTGCTAAAAGAAGGGCTGACTCCGTCGAGTGACATTTACGGAAACCCGATTGAGTGGGGTGAAGGAGGTGACATTTCCCGATGTGTGCTGTAAGTTGCTCATTTACCACTTTCTCTGCGATCTTAGCAAAGTAGGGTAAAAGAGAGATAGGTCGCAAATTATCTAGTCGCTCCAGGCCTAACTTAGGGTTTTTTGGGAGGGGAAGTACTACTGCCTCTTTCCAACAACTAGGGACTGTATTGGTCCTAAATGAGACCTCTAAGAGATGTCTAATAAAGGGCTCCAAGGTTTCTAAGCACCCCCTAAGCCTTCTCGGGGAGGCCGGATCTTTAGGGGAACCTGACTTAACACTCAGGCAGATTTTTTTCAAGATTTCAGGGAGGGGGGGATCACAAAACTATCTAGTCCTTCATCCTCACCTACAAGTCCTGACACATCCTGAAGATCCTGGTCGACCCCGGCCGACTCAGGAAAGGTGGAGTAGATTGTCACCACCTTGTCAGAGAAGAAATTCGCTATAAGGTTACAGTGTTCAGCTGACCCTACAGCAGGAACTGCCACTATGTCCAAGGAAGAGATCTCCTTATAAACCTTGAATAATTCCCTAGTCGAATTACCAGCAGACCCAATTCTTTCAAGGTAATATTCCGCCTTAGTTTTCCTGCTGAGCCCATGGTAGGCCTTCAGCACCGCTTTGTACTCGCTCCTCCCTGGAGCAGAGAAGTCCTTCCTCCATTGCCTTTCAGCTCGTTTACAGTCTGCCTTGGCCTTTTTCAGCAATGAATTAAACCAGGGGGCAGATTTCTTTGCTCTAGTTAGTGTTTTCCATGACCAGGGGGCAGTACTATCGAGTGCTTCTCCTAGCCTCCTATCCAACTCTGAGCAAGCACTGTCAGCATCCTCACCCCCGGGCGAACCCCCCATCAGGAGGGCATTCTTGAACTTGCCCGGGGAAAAGCCAGCCCATTTACGGTAGGCTATTCCCTCCTTCAAGTTCTCCTGCACCTTCGGCTTAGGCAATCGCATAACAAAAGGGACTAGATGGTGATCTGTCCAAACCAAGGGCTGTGGTCGACCAACCACTACCTCCTCCCAGTTTGTAAAAATAGGATCAAGCAAATGACCCTTCTGATGCGTGGGACAGGTAGCACTAAGTTTTAGCTGTAGTGTCACGAGTTCCTGCCTCAACGCTGCAGCCACCATACATCCTGCATCTTCCAGATGTAGGTTCAAGTCGCCTAGCACAAGGAATTTGCTATAGCGCAGGGCTGGTTGAGTAAGATATTCAACCAAATTTGAAGTAAAACGGGAGGGGTAGCCCAGAGGGCGATAGACCAGGAGGCCTTTTACAATGCAGTTACTATCTACCGTGATGGTAAAAAGGCCGGCCTCACTATCAATAAGAGAGATAGGTTCAAGTTGGCATTGGATGGCGTGTTTGAAAATAATTGCCACACCACCTCCTCTGCCAGAGTCCCTATCAATTCTCTTAACAGTGTAACCACATGGTAGCGCCTCAAGGAGCTCAGGAGCAGAGTCCTCATCCAGCCAGGTCTCTGTGGGAAACATAACATCCACCTGTTTGTCGATCAGGAGATCATGAACCTCAAACCTGTGCTTCCTAAGAGAGCGACAGTTCAGCAGACAGCAGCTCAACACGAGCAATCCCCCCTTTACCTCGTACCCATAGTTGAACTCAAAGGCACAGTGCGTACACGTTCTAGCTGAGCCACCGACTTGCATGTTATGAGCACAGATGTCGACAGTTTGGGGGCAAAGGGCAAGAAGTTCCTGGCTAGTGTAGCAAAGTTTCATGCCAAAACTACCAGGGGGAGTGGCCCCGCGCCCCGGACGGGCGCGGACGGGCGCAGACGGGCTTGCCTTAGGCGTGCCTTCGGCGCACCAGCGGCGCGCCCGATGTGCACGTCCGCTGCGCGTCCACCAGAGCATACGAATTTATGTCTCCTGCTTCCTGTCTGCCCCCGGAAGTGTCTTGCTCTGACCTGCCCTGCCCTCCGCGCAACGGTACTAATTACCACGTCGGACCAGGGCGGGAAGGAGGAAAGAAGGAGCCAAGACAAACCCCACTTGCCGAAGTCCCCCAGGTGAGCCTACACTGCCCACGAAGTAAAAGCGTTATTGTTTTTAAAATCACACAAGTCACAAGTCACCACAGTTTAAAAATAATAAAACAGGACTCAGCTACTCGCACCTCAAGCTGCCGCCGTAAACTCCAAAGTGGCTCAGGGTACTGCCACTGCCCTGGACACCGCTGCGCGGCCGCCGGAGCATACGAATTTATGTCTCCTGCTTCCTGTCTGCCCCCGGAAGTGTCTTGCTCTGACCTGCCCCGCCCTCCGCGCAACGGTACTAATTACCGCGTCGGACCGGGAAGGAGGAAAGAAGGAGCCAAGACAAACCCCACTTGCCGAAGTCCCCCAGGCATCCAATTGACCCAGTGGCATTCTGATTCACATGAATTAGGAGGAAGATGCAGTCATTGGACTTGGCAGTGTGCTGACCTGTGTTTAAATGGCAAACTGGTAAAATGTATCCAACATGGTAAAAAATTCTGATTAATCTCTCTAACACTGTGGGTACATGACACAAGACTGTCACCCTAGCTATGCCCACTACCTTAGTGTGTCCACGATAAGAGAAAGCCAACTGGCCTGATAAACAACTACTTTTGCTACTGGACATATGATTTGATTTTAATTTGTAAAGCGCAACATATACCCAAGGGCGTCTTGGCGCTGCCTGCAAACTGAAAAAAATCAGAGAGAACCTACAGCGGGAGCGTGAAAAGCCAGGTTTTAAGAAGCTTTCTGAAAGCCAGAAAATTGGAGGAGTTCCACAATGAAACTGCCATTTGATTCCAGAGGTGAGATGTAGCAGGAGAAAAACTTCTGCCACCCAAAGAGACTTTGTGAATACAAGAAACCGACAATGTTATCAGCACGGAGCTTGTCACGAGCGCCACGCTGTTAATTATGCATAATCAGCATGGGCGCTCATCATGAGCGCCGCGCTGTTAATGGTTTCAATGTTTTCTCCAAAGTCCCCCTCCCACTTTCCGCTGTCACTCCCCCCTCCCTATTATTGCTTTCTGTCCATCATAGCCAGCAGGCACGAGATGCAAGCTGGGGTCTACAGTACAGTGTGACATAACATATGATTTCAGCTGGTAGTGTAATCTGTACATGTAATGGAGAGTGGCTTTACGCATGTCTATAGTTCAGCGCCATGTTTTATCCTCTACAGGGCTCTGATGAATCTTGGCCGTGGTTCATTTTACCATAGACGTTTAATAAATGCATTATTAAATATCAGCAGGATAAGTACAGCGCCATAGAATACACTAACTTTACATAACATGCATAAATTAATGGAAACATCCTCTGAAATTCTTGTAATCTAAAGGATTTCCATGCATCATGCTGAGCTGGGAACTGGCTCCAGCTGACACGCCATCATGCATCGCCTTTTAAGCGGAGTCCCCGGGGAGGCTCAGCAGATATTGGCGTTTTGAGGTGTCCCGCTCTCTTTTGTCATTAATGTCTCTCACTGACAATATCCAGGCTCATTCGGATTTGTTCTTGGGTATTATACCGTAAAGTATTTTTCAATCAGAAGGCAGCACTAGCGTGTAGAAGGGCTGATGGCGTGAAATTGAAAATGGCGTCCGCTCTCTACTTCCTTTCCAACGTGTTACCCGTCGAGTGTACATTAGCTGTAGCAACAACTCCCTTTGATAGCTTCAGACATGGTGTCAAATAATTTACACTATAATATGGTGTGATTATGATTAGGGTGACCAACTTGCATTGGTGCAAATTCAGGACGGTGAGTGTAAAAATTCAGGACAAAGGGTCAAAATTCAGGACACAAATTCAGGACAAGAGGTCACAATTCAGGACAAAACTTCAGGACAATAGGTACGTTTTACAGACACATCAGAGGAGGTCGCGCAATAGTATATAAGTAAGCCCAGCCATATACAAACATATTCAACCATTTGCAAACCTATCCATCATGTATCCTTCCATCTATCATTTCACTCGTCCATCCCTTCATCCATCCTTTCACTCATCCATCCATCCACCCTTTCACCCTATCCATCTGTGCACATCCATCCACTATTTTACCCATCCAGCCATTCACTCATCCATCCAGCCATTTACCCTTTCACCCATCCAGCAATCCTTTAAGTTACTCATCCATCCACCCAGTCACTCATTCTTCCACCCATCCACCCTTTCAGTCATCCATCCATCCTCCCTTTCTCTCTCCATCGACCCTTTCACTTAGCCATCCTTCCTTACATCCATCCATCCATCCACCCATCCATCTACTCATGAATTCATCCATTGACCCTATCACTCATCCATCCTTTCTCTCATCCATCTATCCTTTCACTCCTTCACTCATCTATTCATCCTTTTGTCCATATACCCTCCCTTTCACTCACTCATCCATCCTTGCATCCACCCTTTCACTCATTCGTCCATCCATTCACCCTTGCACTTATCAATTCATCAATCCAGCCACCTTTTCACTCATCCATCCTTTCACTCATCCATCCTTTCACTAATCCATCCACCCTTTTACCCATCCAGCTACCCTTTCACCCATACATCCAGCTATTTATCTTTTCTCTCATCCATCCTTCCACTCACTCATCAATCCACCCATCCTCTCTCATTATCCATCTATTCAATCGTTCATTCATCCATTCACCCTTTCACTAATTCATCCAGCCATCCACCCATCCCTTCACTTACTCACTCGCCCACCTTTTCATATTAATTTTGAGCTGAGCCTTTTTGAGAAGAGGCCCATCAAGAACTTAACCCTCGCTGCAGGAGCCATTCCAGGACTGGGACAGAAGCCACCCAGGGCGGAGACAAGATGCACCACAGGGGGCCACAGGGGGGGCAGGAGCCATCACAGGGGGGAGGGGGGGCAGGAGCCATCACAGGAGGGGGAACAGGATCCACCAGGGTGGGCACAGGGGTGGGCATGCAGTATTCTAGTATAATCTTGGTCTCTTCCAGGGTGGGGTAGGGCTCCTCACCCCCTCCTGGACAAGACAACGAGAAGACGGGCTCTCTTTCTAAAATGTTAGTTTTGCCACCCCCACTGTGATGTACAGTAGTAAAAAAAAAGGAGATACTCCAAGAGAACTGATTTAACTGATTGTTCTCCATACTTTGTTAAGGAGTGTGGGTGCAATTGTGCCATTTCTTAATTGTATTACATTATAGACTACATGTTTGAAGAACTGAGGTTTGCTTACAATTTAGTGACATTAATTTAACTCTGTGCAGAGAACCACGTGCTGCCTCGGTGTAATCAGGGCCGGTTCTAGGATGTTTGGGGCCCTGGGCAGAAAGGGAATGTGTGAGGCCCCTCTAAATTGCAGAGACATGACACGTTCAGGGCTGTTTGCATCTGAATAGATGCCCCTGCTCCTGAAGCTGCAGCCCCTCCCTCTGTCACCTTCAAGCACCTCTTAACAGCTCATCAAGGGTGGAAGGTGTGAGGGTTGCCATCCCGCTGTGCCTCTCCAATGCTGCTGGAATCTGAGCTTTGGTACTGCATCGGAGTCTGTTACACCCGACCTCAACAGCATCGGAGTCAAGAAGGGAGGTGGGGGGAAACGACGGAACATTGGCTTTAGGGTGGTGCGACCGGTGCGGGGTTAAAATTACAGACAAATGGCGTCCGTTAAAGAATCCTTCACGGACAACGGACAGACGGCCGAAATTACGGACTGTCCGTGAAATTTACGGACGGTTGGTCACCCTAATTATGATCCTTCCAATGAAGACTGGGAGTGAAAAATGTCCGATATGTTGATGCCAATAATCATTTTCCACTCAGGGGCGCTGCAAACGTTCCTGGCAATTACCAGGATCTGCAGAGGTAATGCTCGGTGATGACGTGGTAATTTGCTAGCTACCTTTCTCTAACTCTCTTTCAGTCTCTCTTATTCTTTGTCTCTTCACTCTACCTCTCACTTAGGTACAAAAATAACAGTTTCTCTATATCCTATCTCTCTCTCTTTCTTTTTATCACTTTCACACTCATGCACTCTCTCTCACATAAGTAAAAAACATTTCCATTCCAGCACCAATAGCTCACACTCGCAAAACAATGCGAGACCTATTGCATTGCAAATGCTTGTTTTTTGACTGGTAACCAGTGGAGCTCATCTCTAGCTTTGGTCACAGACTTAGAGTTTTTAATATTGTTCAAAACCCTGACTGCGGCATTTTGCATCCTCTGGAGCCTGCTTAGGATACACTGCTGGGCTCCAACCAAGAGTGTATTGCAATAATTTAATTTAGATAAAACCAGTGAGGAAACCACAGATTTCTGTAACTCCAAAGGCAAGAAGGAAAGAATTTTTCTCAAACTTTTAAGGGGATTATTTAAAAAAGCCCTTTTGACTGCCAGTGCGTCACTTTTTTACATGAGGAAAAATGGCACACCGGTGGCGCAAGGGGCTTGTAAATAAGCCCGTAAGGCTCTAAAAACAGGAGGATGTAAGTTAGTTGGTGTGATCCCTGAAGGACAGCTTTGTGTCAAAAATAATTCCAAGATTCTTGGATTAGGACACAGGGACGAGAAGTGGACCAAAAGTATCCGGCCAACAGGATTGATTTCGGAAGGAAGTATACCGCCCATCGATAAGGACTTCTGTCTTTTCTGCATTTAGTTTTAAGCAATGGTTGCCCATCCATTGCAAGATGGCACTCATGCATTTATTGAAATGCAAAGCTACCTCTTCTAAGTTTTTGTCAATGGGAATGATAATTTGAGTATTGTCCGCATACGATATTGTGGGGAAACTGAACGATATTATCAATCCCATGAAAGGGGCCACATAAATATTGAATAAGGTGGGGTTTATTGAAGAGCCCTGTGGGGCTCCGCACTGTAAGCAGAAAGATTTTGACCTAAAAATGCCTACACTAACAGCTTGCTCTCTTCCATCCAGAAAGGCACATAGAAGCTTAAATGCCAAACCTTTGACGACTAAGTCAAGAAGACCCTGTTTCAGAATTGCATGACTTACTGTGTTAAACGCTGTGGATAGATCCAAAAGGATCACTGCAGCCCTGTCTCCACGATCGAGAATTTCCCTGACCTCATCGGCTACTGTAACTAAAGTCATCTCCGTACAATGGGCTTTCCTGAAACCATATTGTGATTTATCCAAGATGTCATGTTGGTCCAGGCACTGTGTGAGACAAACGTTAAGGTGTCTTTCTAGTACTTTGGCTAGAAATAGGAGTCTTGATATGGGGCGGTAGTTTTGTTCTTCAGCTGGGTCAAGGGATTGTTTCTTTTGGAGAGGCAGAATGGAGGCCTTTTTCCATTCTGTGAGAAAGATCGCAGATTTTAGGATGCTGTTAAACATCAAAGAGAGTGGGAGTGCAATGAAATCAACTATTTTGTGCAACAGCTTAGAGGGGCATGGGTCTGAGGGGCCACCTGATTTGGTTTGTTTGAGGAGCTCAATCATGCAGTCCGGAGAGATGGCGGGAAACTCATCAAAAACATGATGCCCTTTATTAAACAGAGTGGTGACTTGTGATAGGTGGTTGATACCATTGTAAAGGATAAGGTCATTATAAACCACCTCTACTTTGTTTTTAAAGAAACTTGCTAAGTTGTCGCAAAACAGCTGTGAGGGGGTCTGTGTAGGTGGAACAGACAGGGCTGATAGACTAGATACTGTCTGGAACAGCTCTCAGGACGAATTCGCTGCAGATCTAATTTTATTGGTGAAAAAACTAGTTTTCTCAGTGACAATCAGGTCCTTATATTCCTAAATCAGTTGTTTGTATCTCAGTTTTTTCTCAGGTGAGTATTTATTTCTCCATTTTGTTTCTTGCTGACGGCAGCTTTTCTTTTTTTATCTTAATTTCTCAGAAAACCAGGTGGCTGACGAGCGCACTCTATGACTAATAACTTTCTTATGTGGGGCTAATTTATTTACTGCTTTGTGGATCCAGTGAAAATACCGCGAGGCTGCAGTGTCGGGAGTTTCAGTTAAAACTGGTTGAGTGGACTCTAGTGTTCTAATTAGGTCCTTTTCATTTTTTGTATTCTAAGGCCTGATCAGTTTGGTCTGGTTTTTCAAGTTCAGGCCTACCTTCGTCTGATTGAAACAAAAAACAAACTGAACAGCCCTGGGGTCAGACCAAGTTAATGGGATAATGTCTAATAGGTGCAACTCCAGGAAATTTGTAAAAATATAATTGAGCATATGTACATCCTGATGGGTAGGAGCAGCTTAAATATGATCTGTGTGATGTGGCCCATTCAATACCTCTACCAGCTTGATGTATAAGTCTCAAGATATGTGACCTGTAACACTAGACCTTCTGGTTTCCAAGTTGATGAATATGGATAGCTGAATGGATACCATGTCTCAAAGCAATTGTTTGACTCCTATTCTGAATATGAGGTCCAAACTCCCTTGCATTAGATAAGACAGGTATGTTATGACACAAGGCCATCAGTAGTGGTACATAGTTATATTGAAGACATTGTGGATGAGGAAGTTGGGTTTGCTGCATACAATGTCGCTGACATCATCATGTGTGAGGGTGCACAGGTTTACTTGCATTCTAACATGTGGTATTTATGGAACATTATCAAGTATTTCATCCCCAAGTTCAATTGACGTAGTTGTTCAATCTTGGAAAAGTTGTGATGAAACCTATGCATATGGACGACTTGTGATCTATTTTACTTCTTGTTTACAGCATCAGAACTGGCCAGTGAAGGAGACAGCACCACGGATGCTGGGTAAGCAGCTAGCCATAGTGGTTCCTGTGCTGACACTGAGCAAGAGGGAACTAGTGGCACGGAGGGTGAGGGGAGCTTCACTGAGGGTGTGAGCAATGTACCATCTGTCAGCTCGACATCAAGCTCCAGCTCCAGTGAGGATTCCCATGTAGTGGTGGATGACCCTGGAACTGTATACACTCTATCAGAGTCCACTACCACCCTTATCATCTCCACCCTCCCAGCTGCTCCCCAGCCCCATGTCCGTGGCCACTCCCCTAAATGGGGAGGCATCTTCTTTGCGCCAGGCACCTCACCCCCTGCCTCTGTCTCCCCTGCTGCCCTGAGTGTGGAGGCCATTGACCTTCTGAGGCAGATTTCTGTGGGGCAGACAGCAATGCTGAATTTCCTCCTAGTACGTACCAATCACTTTACTCAAATGGTATCTTTCCTGGGGGGCATTCACTCAGACATGTCTACCCCACAGAGATCCAATCAGGCTCTAGCGTCCACACAGACAGCAGCATTGTCCTAAATTTAGCTGTCCCACACTATCCTGCCTCTTCCCCATCCACAGTCCCAAGTACCCTTCCTGACTGAAGCACACGCAAACATAAGCATGCATTCACCTCAACATCCACACGCAACACACAAACACACACACATAAGGGCAAACACACACACATGCACAGTCACAAGACATACATCATACTCACTTCCACAGACATGCCAACATACACCACACCAGCATCCACAGAAATGCCGCAGACCTCACAACCCTCTGCCTTCACAGCCTCTACCCTTGCCTCCCCTCGCACCCTCTCTGCCCTGAAACTCCACCTCATTTTCCTTGACCTCTTCCCTACCAAAATCAACCCATCCCCTAACCAAAAGAAGAAAATGACCCTCACGCCCTTGCCATACCCTTCAGACCCCACCACTACCAAAAGAAGTACCTCTAAAGGTTACAGGAAAAGGAAATCCCCCGTTGCAAGAAGTCCAAACCCCCTCCTGAAACGCTGACTTCCACAACCCACCCCAGTACCTCCACTCCCAAAAAATCACAGCCCATGAAAGAACCTGCCCTCCCTATTCCCTTGCAGAACCTGCAACATTACTGTATCCCCAAACTCCTGAAGCCTAGCCCATCCCCATCCATCTAGCCCTCCCACTGCAGTTATCCCACCCCCCTCCATCTGACCCTCCCACTGCAAGTTGTCCCACCCCTCCTCCATCTGACCCAACCACTGAAGTCGTCACAACCCCCTCCTCATTCCATTCCTCCCAAAACCCAACCCAGTCCTCCCTATTCTTGTCCCCTTGGTGCCTGGTGTGTCCCCTAAATGCTACTCCTGTGGGAGGTGTCCCTTTGCAGGACCTAGTGCAGGCAAGAGAAGATGAGCATGTACTTTGTGGCCCATGAGAGCAAGAAACTTTATTGGACTGGCCATTGGCCTTTTTTGCATTAAAAAAATCCCCTTATTTTGCTGAATAAAGCATGTTCTAATTTTGTTTTTAGATTTGTGTGTCCCCAAAATGGATTTGTTTTAACTGTCATTCATGTGTAATTTGTGATGTAAGTGTACAATGATGTTAGTTCGGCATGGAGTATGAGCACTTGGTTAAAATGTAGTCTAGATTTTTGTGCCTACATTGGCTGAGTGTCAATTTCAACATCAGTTTTGTCTATGAGTGTGACATGAAGTCATAAACCTTTGCTTTAGAAATCAGACTTCCTCATAGTTCCTTCTTACAGATGTAAGCATAGAGCAAGAGTTGCAAAGTACAACCGTTTAGGAGAAGCATGCTGCATATGTATGTAATGGGCTGGAAGACAACTGTCTCATCAATACACCTGGACACATATGGGCTTTTGACTACATGGTAGTGACTTTAGGCACCCATATGTAAACAGATTAATGGTGCAATTTATGTATGTGACTTGATAGTGGTGGACCAAATTGTGCACCTTCAATAGATCTGGTTAACTAGTTGCGATGACACTACCACAGGTGGCATGGCACTGTAGGCAAATACCCTTTCAAGGCAGTTGACCCATGTAATACATTTCCTGTGCCTATTGTGAGTGTGAGGTAGGTATTATTCTGACAGTGTCAGAACCCTGTTGCCTTCCAGGACTCTCCTTTCTACAGAAGAGGCACGGTGGCATGGTGTCTATGGTCTGTATTCTCCAGTGCCTTTAGAATTGTGTATCCAGGAAATGTCACAGTAAGTTACAGTGTTTTACTGTCCTTACAGAGACACAATTGTTGTATGTGTTAGTTGCATGTGTACACAGCATTTGGTACAAGAATGGTTGTCACACAATTAAAATGCTAGTGAAGAAATACTGTGATTGTAGAGTTGTACAGTAGCTAACGTTGTAATGTGCATATCAATCTGGCCTTATGCCACAGTTAGGGTGTGGAAATCTGAGCATTTCCCTAATCTGTGAACTGGACATAGGCCACATCATGCTTATGTGATGTTCTTCTGGAATCTTTATTGGGGCACACATGGCCCTGCGTTTGCTTATACACCCAGAGACATGATGCGCCAGACGAGAGTATGGTATGCAGCAGGATAGGGGATGTATGGCCTATCCAAGGCTAATGTTAGTTGCCATTTGTTGTCCAAGCTTTGAAATTAATTTTTGTTAGATAAGTGAAGTTCAGTGTGTCTCCATGGCCCTAGTGGATGTGTGACAAGCTAACTGTGACCTAAACACAATGGTTAGTTCTTCTGGGTTGTGATTCATTCTACTTGGTTTTTGCATTCTGACATGCTATAGGTTGTTCTTTCGATTAAACCTATTGTGTGTTTAGGTTTGGAAATGGTTTATGGTGTGGAATCATAGCAATGTGTATCATGAGAATGTGTCTACCTTTTCCAGACAAATTAGCTACTTGCCAGTGCATTTCACATATAGGCACTAGTTCTAAATGTTATCGTTTCATGCAAATGATGATTCTGAGATAGGATATGACACACCTAACATTGTACCTAAGATGCCACACAGTTTGTATTTGCCAAAGGCTGTGATACTTATATCAGTTAGGTGACACACATGTGACCTAGCTCCATAGGGATTTAGAGTTATCACAATACTGTCAGGAGTGGATTGTGCTTGTTGTGTCCAAGATATGTCAACTACTTGTTCAGGGACACTGGTGGGTGCTGCATGGTCTAAGTGTGTTTTGAGTTTTAAACATACATTTTATTTTTGGAAAAATGCAACCAAGCATAAGCAATCAAATAGATATTGAGTGACAATTAAAAACATTAACTGAATTAAAACTTACTCAATGCGGAAACAAGAAGCAATGCATCAATAATAATTGCATACAGAACTATTGTTATAAAATGTATGAGAGAAAGAGGAAAGGGAAAGCTGGGGGGGAGGGAGGGAAAGGAGAAGCAAGGGTAAAGGAGACACTACTATTATAATTAAATAGATACATATGAAAGTAACAAAGCTTAATACACTTCAAAAAGGCATCACACAAGAAAAGCAGGAGATTGGTGTAACTCAGAAATATGATATCAATTTAAAGTGAAAGAGAAAGAGAAAATATATAATTACAGATATAAAACACTAGTATATGGTGGTTTGGGAACTTCTTCCGATGAAGGGTGATGATGGGTAAATCTTTGTGCAGAAACGTCTAAAAAAATAGTCATAGGTTACCACATGCATTTTCTTTTCAGGAGTAAGGACAAAGGAGAAATATAGGCACTATCTAGTCGATGGTTATACCATATACTGTACCACCAAGATTGAAATGAAAGTTGTGTAGATTGTTTCCAATTTTTTGTTATTTGCTGGAAAGCAATAGCAATCAATACATCCACAATGTCCATGTTATGAGAAAGGGTTTGCCAATTATCAGATAATGAGCCTAGAAATACAGCTTCAGGGGAGGAAGTGAAACTGGTATGGAAAATGGTATTAATTTGAGACCAAACTTCAACCAAAACTGATGAGTATAGGGACATTAAAAAAGCATATGAAATAAATCCGCGTGAGAAGCATTACAAGACCAGCAATCTGAAGAGAGTGTGGGTTGAAAAAAAGTGTTTGAGTAGTGCTGGCTGATCTTGCGGTCTTGCGGAGTTTCAACCATAATTTGTCCCAAAAAATAGTAGTAATTATCTACACAGGCCTAGGTCTCAGAAGGTAAAATTACCATAAACTGTGGTTCAAACCCTATAACTTTAGGTATTTTGTACTCCCCAATTTTCTAAATGTGAGGTAGTCACCAACAGCTATCCACCTTCAATTTATAATTTATAAAACACAAAGAAAGAGTTTTACTTCCGGCAATCCCCCTAATGAACCTCACAGTGTAAGAACTCATGTAAAATACACCGGGTATTTTTTCAATCCCATGAAACAAATTGTGAAAGAAGCGAGATGACACCTCACGTGCGCAACACCAATTGAGCTTGCTGATTGGTTCTCATCAGCTCTGCCCACTTTTATCATCATCGGTTGTCATCACGTTCCAAAAATAAATAAACAAAGTGTCTACAAAGATAAACCCAAAAATGTGAAGGTAAGTGGTGAGAGAATCACATACCAAAGTGCGACTAAATAGTGAAAATAAAAAATGAAGACGATGCACCCTCTATAGGTCAAAACTTTATTCCTCCTTAGATGTGCACCCAATTCAAAGCTTAAAAAGGTTGCTTAATATGCATACCATTGTGCTGTGCCAACATGTTTCATCGCCAAATGTGTTTGTAGCGATTTCGTCAGGGCAACTACAGTCGCTTGGCACAAGTCGGGGACACTTCTTAAAATTTCATTTGGGGACTGCCAAAAGTAAAAAGCACACCACACTTAATTCTTACTAAATCCCATTATACATAGATGGATATATATATCTCATTTCAATCTATTCATTACCCTTCTTGAGCCCTGGCCTTGCGTACCAGCTCGTTTTTACAGGTCACACAAGGGCTCCATATGTGAGTCCTCGTAGTGGTTCCGCATACAGCTGTGATGCGAATCTAGAGATAATGCAATTTCGAAATAGTAGAATTTCTCATTAGTCCCCATTCTCTACGTTATCTTTTTAGCAACATAAGGTCTTACTGGGCTACATCGAGAACTCTTGCTTCTATGGAACCCTCTCCTTTTATGGGTATTTTTAAACATACCCATCAACACCGGATTTTAGAGGACCCGGTATGCATTCATACATATCACTGTATTATCACTCGTAATTCACCTCCCCCGCAACTGGGAAATTCGAACACCTTCTTTACACAAACCTTGGCCAGTTTGTCAATATCTCAAAATTAGTGCACACACGAAACACCGAAGAATGGAGAGTCTTCCCCTATTGCCCGTATAGCTAACGGCATCAATTCGGTGGTAGTTCTGCCGGAATTAAAAAAGTTTGATAAAGGTATTTACCCGGGGGGAAATTATTCGCACATGGGATAGTGAGCGTTCACAACCGGGATAGTCAGCATAACGCACAGCCCCCTACACAGTCAGGCCTCCTTACCACCCAAAGCCTCATGGAGCTCCTTATCTCCGCCGGTCAGGTGTGTTCTGCTCCCGTATCCGTTTATATTCTTATGCGGGGAACGCCCACGTCCCTGCGTCAAACTTATGCGCGCCATATTGGATTGGGGAGATAAAACATGAGGGATCTGGATTTTCCTACTCCTCGTGACAATCTCTATTCAAATTTTCTTATACACAGTTATGCCCGGAGCACCAGAACAAGAATTAACCACCTGATATTCCTCAACGGCGGACTCGTTAGTAATTCTCAATAAGCCACTACGTGTCCGCCTCGATTCAGGTATCCATACCAGTCTTTAACCACTGTAGGCGCCATCTTAGACTGGAAGAGTGGGCAACATAACTTCATGCAAGTCATTAAAGATACCAGTTTCGGGTCCCTGTTACATCGCCTTTGCCGTTCTCAAGGGGATCCTATCTCATGGTGATACGTTCACATGCCAATCACTCTGTACTGGATGTAATTCCAACTAATTTCTTTTGTCATAGGATCTCATCTTTCATGTTTTGTGGTAATATATATATCGACATGTAGCTCTAATCTACATGAAACCCCTGGGCCGCTCAGTACATACCCCATAATTAAAGAATAGGTGCCTTTTTCTTCTTATAAACTACTATTCTTATTGCGAAGAGGCTGTAATCATATGGTCAAAAATGACTAGTACTGTCTCTCAGTTACGCCCCCACAATCCTGCTCAAAACAGAAAAAATAGTCAAAACAGAAAAAAGAGAAAAGTGGAAGGAGAAATATCCGATCGTGAATTTGGCTCTGTGTTTAGCCATTCAGTATTTTACCTTACCCCACTCAATTTGGTCGTTTAACCCAATTTGTTCGGACTTCTCCTGGAAAATCCATCTGGCTTCTTTAGAAGCCAGTAAGTCCTCGACATTTGGGGGTGTACCCATTATTCTCTCGAGGACCACCCACGTGAACGTGTGTTTGGTATCATGACAATGTTGCACCAATTTAGTCGTAAGCTTGCCAGCTCTGATCGTACTGAGATGTTCCTGCATTCTGACCTTCACCTTCCTCTTTGTAAGCCCTATATATTGAAGGTTACATTGGCAGGTCAGTCTATAGACCACATTCGTGGTATTACAATTACTGAAACACTTCAAGTACCAGATATTTCCTGAATTTAGAGTGACACTCTGAGTTTTCTTAGTCAATCCACATACAGAACATAATCCACATAGAAAATGCCCTGGGGGTATGGTAGAATCTGTCGAACTCTGTGCCATTTCCACACGTGTGTGTACAAGTTTGTCCCTTAGGTTGCTAGATCTTTTAAAGGCAAACCTTGGGGGAGGCATGATGAAATCCTTAGTGGACAACAGTGTCCAATGTTTACGTATGGACTGACAAATCTGTGTGGCTAAGGTGTCAAATGTCATGACCACAGGTAAACAGTCGTCTCTTGTTTTTTCATTTTTCTGAAGCAATACACTCCGAGGAGTGTTAATTGCTCTTTTTTTAGCTTGTCTAATGATTTTGCGAGGGTACTGTCTCATCTCGAGTTTAGCACAGAGGCCTTCTGATTGATCCAAAAATGTTGTGGTGGATGAGCAGTTCCTTCGGTACCGAAGGAACTGTCCCACAGGAAGATTGTCCCTGAGTGCTCTAGGGTGATATGAATTATAAGATAGGAGTGAATTCTTTTCCGTGGGTTTTTGATGTACTCTGGAACATAATGTGTCCCTTTCTACATAGATATCCAGATCAAGGTATATTGCATTCTGGCTACTGTAATTCCATGTGAACCTAAGGCTAGGGTCCTGATGGTTGAGCCAGTTAAGAAACTCCAACAACCCATCTTCTTGTCCAGACCAGATGCAGAACACGTCGTCTATATACCAGAGACGGATGTTGTTCTGGAAGGGGTTAGACTGATGGTATATGACGTGTTCCTCAAACTGGCCGACATAGATACAGGCCAGGCTGGGCGCCATTGTTGCGCCCATTGAAGTACCTGTGATTTGAAGGTACATGTTGTCTTTGTAACAGAAATAATTCCGTGTTAAGGCGAGTTCTATGCACTGTAGCACGAAGGATTGTGGAGCATCATAGAACCACTCTTGTCCCTTAAGAGCATGCGCTGTTGCCACCAACGCAGCATCTTGTGGTATACAGGTATAGAGTGACTCTATATCAATAGTCACCATAAGTTCATTGCCAGAGTCAAAATGGAAATCCTCCAAGATGATTAGGATTTCAGTAGTATCTTTGACAAAGGATTGCTGGTTAACAACAGACTCCCTCAAAAAGAAGTCGGCGAACTGTGAAAGGGGCTCCAACACCGACTGGATCCCTGAAACGATGGGTCGGCCAGGCGGGGGGCGTTGTGGCTTATGGATTTTGGGTAGGATATAGAAGGCCGGAGTCCTTGGCTTCTCATTAACCAAGAACTCCGCCTCCTTGGTCGTAATCCACTTTTTTTCTTTCGCAACACCTACCATCTTCTTGATGATTCCTAAGAGTTCATCAAGAGGGTCCTGTTTAAGTGGGCGGTAGTTGTTGCGGACACCTAACAATCTCATCACTGCAGTGTCATAGTCGATGGTGTTCATAACGACCACTGCTCCACCCTTATCTGCATTTTTAATCGTCAGTAGCTGGTTATTCTGTAGGCCTTTAACTGCTTCCCAATCATCCCGGCTCATGTTGTTAAATTTAGGGACTGTACCTTACTACTCAAGTCGGGAGATATCTTGCAGTACTTTGTTTTCAAATACCATTACTTCAGGGCATACCATTGCGTTAGGTGGACAAAAATTGGAAGGTTTTCTCAATGTGGTGTTAAACAAGAGTGTTGGGTCTTGTGGTTTATTAGCGAAGAATTTTTTCAATTTTACTCTCCGCAAAGTTTCGTGGAACTTGATCCTACATTTAAAGGGGTTATGTGTGGGGGTGGGAACGAACCCTAACCTTTGTTTAAAACCCTTTTTTCATTAATGGTGAGTACATGATCTGATAAATTCACCACAATGTTATTTTCAATCATAACTGGTTCCGTCCGCGGCTTCGTGTTATCCTCGGGGAGTGGGTTTGCCATTGTTGGCTTTGATTGCCCCTCCCACGACCTCTGCCACGTGGACCTCCCCCTCTGTTGCCCCTGTGGCTCTGTCCTAAAAAAGAGCGCAGAAGAGCACCCAGATCTTTGTTGTTCTTCTCCTGTTCGTTAAATCTCACTCTAGCGGAGTTAGACTGGGGGCCTAGCTCTTCCTCTTCACTGGAGGTGTTGTCGAAAGTCCAGTTGTTAGGTGTACGTTTGTTCTGTTGTCTCCCACCTCTACCTCTACCTCCTTTGAATGGTTGTTCTACTACAGGGTCATAATATTTATCTTCCACATAAGGGAATGCCCACTCATGGGAGAAGCGATCAACATTCCTTTTCAACCCTTTGATTTTCTGGTTGATCATATAGTTTTTATAATCACTCAAATCTTCCTGGATCCTCAAGAGCTGATCCTTGGTGTCAACAAGAGTCGTATCTCGCCTAATACTCTCTTCTAGGTCCACAATTTCTTTGAGTAATTCTTCGCTTAATCTCTTAGCAGTGTTAATTATAAGGATTAGCCAGTCCGTGTACATTTGTTGGCTATAAAGCTCCAATCCAATCTAAATGTTTTGTCTTCTAGGAAGATTTTAGGTTCAATCCTCACCAGAAGACTTGCTGGGGCTGCCCCTGCTCTCAAATATTCGGTCATTAACGCCCCATGGAGAGCTATCCTTACTTGTTTCTTCTTAGTTGTGCTAAGTTTCTCCCACTCTTCCCTTGCTGATGTAACATTCAATAGGGGGGCATCAGGGAAAAGCGAAGGGCCCGATAGAATCGCTGCTATTTGTTCGTCTGAAAAAGCTAGACAGTTTCTGTCCATTTGAAGAGTGAAAAGGACAGCCCTAAGGAGTGTATAAAGGGGGTCTCTAAAGGGAAAACTACAAAAATGGGAACAGTAAAGTGCGTGTGTCTCTAAAGAACAGTGAAGTAACAATATTTTCGAAAAAAGCTCTCACGGCTGATCCGCCGTTCTCAACATGCACACAATAAGGAGCTATAGAGGTAAAAAGACCCAGGTCGCCCTCCTCTCAATCAATAATTATCAACACAGGCCTAGGTCTCAGAAGGTACAATTACCATAAACTGTGGTTCAAACCCTATAACTTTAGGTATTTTGTACTCCCCAATTTTCTAAATGTGAGGTAGTCACCAACAGCTATCCACCTTCAATTTATAATTTATAAAACACAAAGAAAGAGTTTTACTTCCAGCAATCCCCCTAAGGAACCTCACAGTGTAAGAACTCATGTAAAATACACCGGGTATTTTTTCAATCCCATGAAAAAAATTGTGAAAGAAGCGAGATGACACCTCACGTGCGCAACATCAATTGAGCTTGCTGATTGGTTCTCATCAGCTCTGCCCACTTTTATCATCATCGGTTGTCATCACATTCCAAAAATAAATAAACAAAGTGTCCACAAAGATAAACCCAAAAATGTGAAGGTAAGTGGTGAGAGAATCACATACCAAAGTACGACTAAATAGTGAAAATAAAAAATGAAGAAGGTGCACCCTCTATAGATCAAAACTTTATTCCTCCTTAGATGTACACCCAATTCAAAGCTTATAAAGGTTGCTTAATATGCATACCATTGTGCTGTGCCAACATGTTCTTAGGTGAAGGTGGATAGCTGTTGGTGACTACCTCACATTTAGAAAATTGGGGAGTACAAAATACCTAAAGTTTTTTTAGAAAATATTGTTACTTCACTGTTCTTTAGAGACACACGCACTTTACTGTTCCCATTTTTGTAGTCTTCCCTTTAGAGACCCCCTTTATACACTCCTTAGGGCTGTCCTTTTCACTCTTCAAATGGACAGAAACTGTCTAGCTTTTTCAGACGAACAAATAGCAGCGATTCTATCGGGCCCTTCGCTTTTCCCTGATGCCCCCCTATTGAATGTTACATCAGCAAGGGAAGAGTGGGAGAAACTTAGCACAACTAAGAAGAAACAAGTAAGGATAGCTCTCCATGGGGCGTTAATGACCGAATATTTGAGAGCAGGGGCAGCCCCAGCAAGTCTTCTGGTGAGGATTGAACCTAAAATCTTCCTAGAAGACAAAACATTTAGATTGGATTGGAGCTTTATAGCCAACAAATGTACACGGGACTGGCTAATCCTTATAATTAACACTGCTAAGAGATTAAGCGAAGAATTACTCAAAGAAATTGTGGACCTAGACGAGAGTATTAGGCGAGATACGACTCTTGTTGACACCAAGGAGCAGCTCTTGAGGATCCAGGAAGATTTGAGTGATTATAAAAACTATATGATCAACCAGAAAATCAAAGGGTTGAAAAGGAATCTTGATCGCTTCTCCCATGAGTGGGCATTCCCTTATGTGGGAGATAAATATTATGACCCTGTAGTAGAACAACCATTCAAAGGAGGTAGAGGTAGAGGTGGGAGACAAAAGAACAAATGTACACCTAACAACTGGACTTTCGACAACACCTCCAGTGAAGAGGAAGAGCTAGGCCCCCAGTCTAACCCCGCTAGAGTGAGCTTTAACGAACAGGAGAAGAACAACGAAGATCTGGGTGCTCTTCTGCGCTCTTTTTTAGGACAGAGCCACAGGGGCAACAGAGGGGGAGGTACACGTGGCAGAGGTCGTGGGAGGGGCAATCAAAGCCAACAATGGCAAACCCACTCCCCGAGGATAACACGAAGCCGCGGACGGAACCAGTTATGATTGAAAATAACATTGTGGTGAACTTATCAGATCATGTACTCACCTTTAATAAAGAAAGGGTTTTAAACAAAGGGTTAGGGTTCGTTCCCACCCCCACACATAACCCCTTTAAATGTAGGATCGAGTTCCATGAAACTTTGCGGAGAGTAAAATTGAAAAAATTTAATAAACCACAAGACCCAACACTCTTGTTTAACACCACATTGAGAAAACCTTCCAATTTTTGTCCACCTAACGCAATGGTAGGCCCTGAAGTAATGGTATTTGAAAACAAAGTACTGCAAGATATCTCCCGACTTGAGCAGCAAGGTACAGTCCCTAAATTTAACAACATGACCTGGGATGATTGGGAAGCAGTTAAAGGCCTACAGAATAACCAGCTACTGACGATTTAAAATGCAGATAAGGGTGGAGCCGTGGTCGTTATGAACACCATCGACTATGACACTGAAGTGATGAGATTGTTAGGTGTCCGCAACAACTACCGCCCACTTAAACAGGACCCTCTTGATGAACTCTTAGGAATCATCAAGAAGATGGTAGGTGTTGCGAAAGAAAAAAAGTGGATTACGACCAAGGAGGCGGAGTTCTTGGTTAATGAGAAGCCAAGGACTCCGGCCTTCTATATCCTACCCAAAATCCATAAGCCACAACGCCCCCCGCCTGGCCGACCCATCGTTTCAGGGATCCAGTCGGTGTTGGAGCCCCTTTCACAGTTCGCCGACTTCTTTTTGAGGGAGTCTGTTGTTAACCAGCAATCCTTTGTCAAAGATACTACTGAAATCCTAAACATCTTGGAGGATTTCCATTTTGACTCTGGCAATGAACTTATGGTGACTATTGATATAGAGTCACTCTATACGTGTATACCACAAGATGCTGCGATGGTGGCAGCAGCGCATGCTCTTAAGGGACAAGAGTGGTTCTATGATGCTCCACAATCCTTCGTGCTACAGTGCATAGAACTCGCCTTAACACGGAATTATTTCTGTTACAAAGACAACATGTACCTTCAAATCACAGGTACTTCAATGGGCTCAACAATGGCGCCCAGCCTGGCCTGTATCTATGTCGGCCAGTTTGAGGAACACGTCATATACCATCAGTCTAACCCCTTCCAGAACAACATCCGTCTCTGGAAGAGGTATATAGACGACGTGTTCTGCATCTGGTCTGGACAAGAAGATGGGTTGTTGGAGTTTCTTAACTGGCTCAACCATCAGGACCCTAGCCTTAGGTTCACATGGAATTAAAGTAGCCAGACAGCAATATACCTTGATCTGGATATCTATGTAGAAAGGGACACATTATGTTCCAGAGTACATCAAAAACCCACGGATAAGAATTCACTCCTATCATATAATTCATATCACCCTAGAGCACTCAGGGACAATCTTCCTGTGGGACAGTTCCTTCGGTACCGAAGGAACTGCTCATCCACCACAACATTTTTGGATCAATCAGAAGGCCTCTGTGCTAAACTCGAGATCAGACAGTACCCTCGCAAAATCATTAGACAAGCTAAAAAAAAGAGCAATTAACACTCCTCCGAGTGTATTGCTTCAGAAAAATGAAAAAACAAGAGACGACTGTTTACCTGTGGTCATGACGTTTGACCCCTTGGCCACACAGATTCATCAGTCCATACGTAAACATTGGGCACTGTTGTCCACTAAGGATTTCATCATGCCTCCCCCTAGGTTTGCCTTTAAAAGATCTAGCAACCTAAGGGACAAACTTGTACACACACGTGTGGAAATGGCACAGAGGTCGACAGATTCTACCATCCCCCCAGGGCATTTTCCATGTGGATTATGTTCTGTATGTGGATTGACTAAGAAAACTCAGAGTGTCACTCTAAATTCAGGAAAGATCTGGTACTTGAAGTTTTTCAGTAATTGTAATACCACAAATGTGGTCTATAGACTGACCTGCCAATGTAACCTTCAATATATAGGGCTTACAATGAGGAAGGTGAAGGTCAGAATGCAGGAACATCTCAGTACGATCAGAGCTGGCAAGCTTACGACTAAATTGGTGCAACATTGTCATGATACCAAACACACGTTCACGTGGGTGGTCCTCGAGAGAATAATGGGTACACCCCAAAATGTCGAGGACTTACTGGCTTCTAAAGAAGCCAGATGGATTTTCCAGGAGAAGTCCGACCAAATTGGGTTAAACGACCAAATTGAGTGGGGTAAGGTAAAATACTGAATGGCTAAACACAGAACCAAATTCACGATCGGATATTTCTCCTTCCACTTTTCTCTTTTTTCTGTTTTGACTATTTTTTCTGTTTTGAGCAGGATTGTGGGGGCGTAACTGAGAGACAGTACTAGTCATTTTTGACCATATGATTACAGCCTCTACGCAATAAGAATAGTAGTTTATAAGAAGAACAAGGCACCTATTCTTTAATTATGGGGTATGTACTGAGCGGCCAAGGGGTTTCATGTAGATTAGAGCTACATGTCGATATATATATTACCACAAAACATGAAAGATGAGATCCTATGACAAAAGAAATTAGTTGGAATTACATCCAGTACAGAGTGATTGGCATGTGAACGTATCACCATGAGATAGGATCCCCTTGAGAACGGCAAAGGCGATGTAACAGGGACTCGAAACTGGTATCTTTAATGACTTGCATTAAGTTATGTTGCCCACTCTTCCTGTCTAAGATGGCGCCTACAGTGGTTAAAGACTTGTATGGATACCTGAATCGAGGTGGACACGTAGTGGCTTATTGAGAATTACTAACGAGTCCGCCGTTGAGGAATATCAGGTGGTTAATTCTTGTTCTGGTGCTCCGGGCATAACTGTGTATAAGAAAATTTGAATAGAGATTGTCACGAGGAGTAGGAAAATCCAGATCCCTCATGTTTTATCTCCCCAATCCAATATGGCGCGCATAAGTTTGACGCAGGGACGTGGGCGTTCCCCGCATAAGAATATAAACGGATACGGGAGCAGAACACACCTGACCGGCGGAGATAAGGAGCTCCGTGAGGCTTTGGGTGGTAAGGAGGCCTGACCGTGTAGGGGGCTGTGGGTTATGCTGACTATCCCGGTTCTGAACGCTCACTATCCCATGTGCGAATAATTTCCCCCCGTGTAAATACCTTCATCAAACTTTTTTAATTCCGGCAGAACTACCACCGAATTGATGCCGTTAGCTATTCGGGCAATAGGGGAAGACTCTCCATTCTTCGGTGTTTCGTGTGTGCACTAATTTTGAGATATTGACAAACTGGCCAAGGTTTGTGTAAAGAAGGTGTTCGAGTTTCCCAGTTGCGGGGGAGGTGAATTACGAGTGATAATACAGTGATATGTATGAATGCATACCGGGTCCTCTAAAATCCGGTGTTGATGGGTATGTTTAAAAATACCCATAAAAGGAGAGGGTTCCATAGAAGCAAGAGTTCTCAATGTAGCCCAGTAAGACCTTATGTTGCTAAAAAGATAACATAGAGCATGGGGACTAATGAGAAATTCTACTATTTCGAAATTGCATTATCTCTAGATTCGCATCACAGCTGTATGCGGAACCACAACGAGGACTCACATATGGAGCCCGTGTGTGACCTGTAAAAACGAGCTGGTACGCAAGGCCAGGGCTCAAGAAGGGTAATGAATAGATTGAAATGAGATATATATATCCATCTATGTATAATGGGATTTAGTAAGAATTAAGTGTGGTGTGCTTTTTACTTTTGGCAGTCCCCGAATGAAATTTTAAGAAGTGTCCCCGACTTGTGCCAAGCTACTGTAGTTGCCCTGACTAAATCACTACAAACACATTTGGCGATGAAACATGTTGGCACAGCACAATGGTATGCATATTAAGCAACCTTTTTAAGCTTTGAATTGGGTGCACATCTAAGGAGGAATAAAGTTTTGACCTATAGAGGGTGCATCTTCTTCATTTTTTATTTTCACTATTTAGTCGCACTTTGGTATGTGATTCTCTCACCACTTACCTTCACATTTTTAGGTTTATCTTTGTGGACACTTTGTTTATTTATTTTTGGAACGTGATGACAACCGATGATGATAAAAGTGGGCAGAGCTGATGAGAACCAATCAGCAAGCTCAATTGGTGTTGCGCACGTGAGGTGTCATCTCGCTTCTTTCACAATTTTTTTCATGGGATTGAAAAAATACCCGGTGTATTTTACATGAGTTCTTACACTGTGAGGTTCATTAGGGGGATTGCCGGAATTAAAACTCTTTCTTTGTGTTTTATAAATTATAAATTGAAGGTGGATAGCTGTTGGTGACTACCTCACATTTAGAAAATTGGGGAGTACAAAATACCTAAAGTTATAGGGTTTGAACCACAGTTTATGGTAATTGTACCTTCAGAGACCTAGGCCTGTGTAGATAATTATTGATTGAGAGGAGGGCGACCTGGGTCTTTTTACCTCTATAGCTCCTTATTGTGTGCATGTTGAGAACGGCGGATCAGCCGTGAGAGCTTTTTTAGAAAATATTGTTACTTCACTGTTCTTTAGAGACACAAGCACTTTACTGTTCCCATTTTTGTAGTTTTCCCTTTAGAGACCCCCTTTATACACTCCTTGGGGCTGTCCTTTTCACTTTTCAAATGGACAGACACTGTCTAGCTTTTTTAGACGAACAAATAGCAGCGATTCTATCGGGCCCTTCGCTTTTCCCTGATGCCCCCCTATTGAATGTTACATCAGCAAGGAAAGAGTGGGAGAAACTTAGCACAACTAAGAAGAAACAAGTAAGGATAGCTCTCCATGGGGCGTTAATGACCGAATATTTGAGAGCAGGGGCAGCCCCAGCAAGTCTTCTGGTGAGGATTGAACCTAAAATCTTCCTAGAAGACAAAACATTTAGATTGGATTGGAGCTTTATAGCCAACAAATGTACACGGGACTGGCTAATCCTTATAATTAGCACTGCTAAGAGATTAAGCGAAGAATTACTCAAAGAAATTGTGGACCTAGAAGAGAGTATTAAGCGAGATACGACTCTTGTTGACACCAAGGAGCAGCTCTTGAGGATCCAGGAAGATTTGAGTGATTATAAAAACTATTTGATCAACCAGAAAATCAAAGGGTTGAAAAGGAATGTTGATCGCTTCTCCCATGAGTGGGCATTCCCTTATGTGGAAGATAAATATTATGACCCTGTAGTAGAACAACCATTCAAAGGAGGTAGAGGTAGAGGTGGGAGACAACAGAACAAACGTACACCTAACAACTGGACTTTCGACAACACCTCCAGTGAAGAGGAAGAGCTAGGCCCCCAGTCTAACCCCGCTAGAGTGAGATTTAACGAACAGGAGAAGAACAACGAAGATCTGGGTGCTCTTCTGCGCTCTTTTTTAGGACAGAGCCACAGGGGCAACAGAGGGGGAGGTCCACGTGGCAGAGGTCGTGGGAGGGGCAATCAAAGCCAACAATGGCAAACCCACTCCCCGAGGATAACACGAAGCCGCGGACGGAACCAGTCATGATTGAAAATAACATTGTGGAGAACTTATCAGATCATGTACTCACCATTAATAAAGAAAGGGTTTTAAACAAAGGGTTAGGGTTCGTTCCCACCCCCACACATAACCCCTTTAAATGTAGGATCGAGTTCCATGAAACTTTGCGGAGAGTAAAATTGAAAAAATTCTTCGCTAATGAACCACAAGACCCAACACTCTGGTTTAACACCACATTGAGAAAACCTTCCAATTTTTGTCCACCTAACGCAATGGTAGGCCGTGAAGTAATGGTATTTGAAAACAAAGTACTGCAAGATATCTCCCGACTTGAGCAGCAAGGTACAGTCCCTAAATTTAACAACATGAGCCGGGATGATTGGGAAGCAGTTAAAGGCCTACAGAATAACCAGCTACTGACGATTAAAAATGCAGATAAGGGTGGAGCAGTGGTCGTTATGAACACCATCGACTATGACACTGAAGTGATGAGATTGTTAGGTGTCCGCAACAACTACCGCCCACTTAAACAGGACCCTCTTGATGAACTCTTAGGAATCATCAAGAAGATGGTAGGTGTTGCGAAAGAAAAAAAGTGGATTACGACCAAGGAGGCGGAGTTCTTGGTTAATGAGAAGCCAAGGACTCCGGCCTTCTATATCCTACCCAAAATCCATAAGCCACAACGCACCCCCGCCTGGCCGACCCATCGTTTCAGGGATCCAGTCGGTGTTGGAGCCCCTTTCACAGTTCGCCGACTTCTTTTTGAGGGAGTCTGTTGTTAACCAGCAATCCTTTGTCAAAGATACTACTGAAATCCTAAACATCTTGGAGGATTTCCATTTTGACTCTGGCAATGAACTTATGGTGACTATTGATATAGAGTCATTCTATACGTGTATACCACAAGATGCTGCGTTGGTGGCAGCAGCGCATGCTCTTAAGGGACAAGAGTGGTTCTATGATGCTCCACAATCCTTCGTGCTACAGTGCATAGAACTCGCCTTAACACTGAATTATTTCTGTTACAAAGACAACATGTACCTTCAAATCACAGGTACTTCAATGGGCGCAACAATGGCGCCCAGCCTGGCCTGTATCTATGTCGGCCAGTTTGAGGAACACGTCATATACCATCAGTCTAACCCCTTCCAGAACAACATCCGTCTCTGGAAGAGGTATATAGATGACGTGTTCTGCATCTGGTCTGGACAAGAAGATGGGTTGTTGGAGTTTCTTAACTGGCTCAACCATCAGGACCCTAGCCTTAGGTTCACATGGAATTACAGTAGCCAGACAGCAATATACCTTGATCTGGATATCTATGTAGAAAGGGACACATTATGTTCCAGAGTACATCAAAAACCCACGGATAAGAATTCACTCCTATCTTATAATTCATATCACCCTAGAGCACTCAGGGACAATCTTCCTGTGGGACAGTTCCTTCGGTACCGAAGGAACTGCTCATCCACCACAACATTTTTGGATCAATCAGAAGGCCTCTGTGCTAAACTTGAGATGAGACAATACCCTCGCAAAATCATTAGACAAGCTAAAAAAAGAGCAATTAACACTCCTCGGAGTGTATTGCTTCAGAAAAATGAAAAAACAAGAGACGACTGTTTACCTGTGGTCATGACGTTTGTCCCCTTAGCCACACAGATTCGTCAGTCCATACGTAAACATTGGGCACTGTTGTCCACTAAGGATTTCATCATGCCTCCCCCTAGGTTTGCCTTTAAAAGATCTAGCAACCTAAGGAACAAACTTGTACACACACGTGTGGAAATGGCACAGAGGTCGACAGATTCTACCATCCCCCCAGGGCATTTTCCATGTGGATTATGTTCTGTATGTGGATTGACTAAGAAAACTCAGAGTGTCACTCTAAATTCAGGAAAGTTCTGGTACTTGAAGTGTTTCAGTAATTGTAATACCACGAATGTGGTCTATAGACTGACCTGCCAATGTAACCTTCAATATATAGGGCTTACAACGAGGAAGGTGAAGATCAGAATGCAGGAACATCTCAGTACGATCAGAGCTGGCAAGCTTACGACTAAATTGGTGCAACATTGTCATGATACCAAACACACGTTCACGTGGGTGGTCCTCGAGAGAATAATGGGTACACCCCAAAATGTCGAGGACTTATTGGCTTCTAAAGAAGCCAGATGGATTTTCCAGGAGAAGTCCGACCAAATTGAGTTAAACGACCAAATTGAGTGGGGTAAGGTAAAATACTGAATGGCTAAACACAGAACCAAATTCACGATCGGATATTTCTCCTTCCACTTTTCTCTTTTTTCTGTTTTGACTATTTTTTCTGTTTTGAGCAGGATTGTGGGGGCGTAACTGAGAGACAGTACTAGTCATTTTTGACCATATGATTACAGCCTCTACGCAACAAGAATAGTAGTTTATAAGAAGAACAAGGCACCTATTCTTTAATTATGGGGTATGTACTGAGCGGCCCAGGGGTTTCATGTAGATTAGAGCTACATGTCGATATATATATTACCACAAAACATGAAAGATGAGATCCTATGACAAAAGAAATTAGTTGGAATTACATCCAGTACAGAGTGATTGGCATGTGAACGTATCACCATGAGATAGGATCCCCTTGAGAACGGCAAAGGCGATGTAACAGGGACCCGAAACTGGTATCTTTAATGACTTGCATTAAGTTATGTTGCCCACTCTTCCAGTCTAAGATGGCGCCTACAGTGGTTAAAGACTGGTATGGATACCTGAATCGAGGCGGACACGTAGTGGCTTATTGAGAATTACTAACGAGTCCGCCGTTGAGGAATATCAGGTTGTTAATTCTTGTTCTGGTGCTCCGGGCATAACTGTGTATAAGAAAATTTGAATAGAGATTGTCACGAGGAGTAGGAAAATCCAGATCCCTCATGTTTTATCTCCCCAATCCAATATGGCGTGCATAAGTTTGACGCAGGGACGTGGGCGTTCCCCGCATAAGAATATAAACGGATACGGGAGCAGAACACACCTGACCGGCGGAGATAAGGAGCTCCGTGAGGCTTTGGGTGGTAAGGAGGCCTGACTGTGTAGGGGGCTGTGGGTTATGCTGACTATCCCGGTTGTGAACGCTCACTATCCCATGTGCGAATAATTTCCCCCCGTGTAAATACCTTCATCAAACTTTTTTAATTCCGGCAGAACTACCACCGAATTGATGCCGTTAGCTATTCGGGCAATAGGGGAAGACTCTTCATTCTTCGGTGTTTCGTGTGTGCACTAATTTTGAGATATTGACAAACTGGCCAAGGTTTGTGTAAAGAAGGTGTTCGAGTTTCCCAGTTGCGGGGGAGGTGAATTACGAGTGATAATACAGTGATATGTATGAATGCATACCGGGTCCTCTAAAATCCGGTGTTGATGGGTATGTTTAAAAATACCCATAAAAGGAGAGGGTTCCATAGAAGCAAGAGTTCTCAATGTAGCCCAGTAAGACCTTATGTTGCTAAAAAGATAACGTAGAGCATGGGGACTAATGAGAAATTCTACTATTTCAAAATTGCATTATCATTAGATTCGCATCACAGCTGTATGCGGAACCACTACGAGGACTCACATATGGAGCCCGTGTGTGACCTGTAAAAACGAGCTGGTACGCAAGGCCAGGGCTCAAGAAGGGTAATGAATAGATTGAAATGAGATATATATATCCATCTATGTATAATGGGATTTAGTAAGAATTAAGTGTGGTATGCTTTTTACTTTTGGCAGTCCCCGAATGAAATTTTAAGAAGTGTCCCCGACTTTTGCCAAGCGACTGTAGTTGCCCTGACGAAATCGCTACAAACACATTTGGCGATGAAACATGTTGGCACAGCACAATGGTATGCATATTAAGCAACCTTTTTATTAAGCTTTGAATTGGGTGCACATTTAAGGAGGAATAAAGTTTTGACCTATAGAGGGTGCATCTTCTTCATTTTTAATTTTCACTATTTAGTCGCACTTTGGTATGTGATTCTCTCACCACTTACCTTCACATTTTTGGGTTTATCTTTGTGGACACTTTGTTTATTTATTTTTGGAAAGTGATGACAACCGATGATGATAAAAGTGGGTAGAGCTGATGAGAACCAATCAGCAAGCTCAATTGGTGTTGCGCACGTGAGTGTGCCATCTCGCTTCTTTCACAATTTTTTTCATGGGATTGAAAAAATACCCGGTGTATTTTACATGAGTTCTTACACTGTGAGGTTCATTAGGGGGATTGCCGGAAGTAAAACTCTTTCTTTGTGTTTTATAAATTATAAATTGAAGGTGGATAGCTGTTGGTGACTACCTCACATTTAGAAAATTGGGGAGTACAAAATACCTAAAGTTATAGGGTTTGAACCACAGTTTATGGTAATTGTACCTTCTGAGACCTAGGCCTGAGTAGATAATTATTGATTGAGAGGAGGGCGACCTGGGTCTTTTTCCCACTATAGCTCCTTATTGTCTGCATCCAAAAAATAGTAGGCCATGAGGGATGAAAATCAAATTCCCTTTGGAGCTCCGTGTGGGTCTTATATCTGTGTACAATAGGTGTCGTAAGGAATTAGTAAATGGATGATGCAGTAGCTTGGGCACTTAAAATGGAAAGAATGCTGCATTGCGGTAATAAAGGGTGTGGTATAGATGATAGAAGAGACATAGAATCTGTTAAATGTTTGATTAACAGATTAAATTTGACAGAGGAGGAATTTGGTAATTGATAACGTGATTGTGCATCAGAAAAGGTAAGGAAAGATTCGTTTGAGTATAACTGATGGATCCAAAGTAAACCTCTGTCACGCCAAGTCTTCCAAAAAATGGGTTTATTGTTAATTTTAAGAAATGTATTATTCCAAATAGATGATTCAAGAAATTGGTCCTTAGCTGAGATGTGTGATAGCATAAAGGAATGAAAAAGTTTGTGGTTTGTATTATGCATAGGTGAAGATAGAATATGAGATTTATGAGTAAAAGTGAGGAATTCATCAAGGGAAAAAGGGGATAGAAAGGAATGTTCTAAGTCCTGCCATAAGGGAGAAGGATTAGTTTAGAATCCTTTAATGACTTAGAGAGTTGCTTAAGGAGGAAGGCATTATAATAAAGCTGAAAATCTGGAAAATTAACCCCACCTTGAGATTTAGGGCGTTTTAGCTTAATTTGAAACATGCGTGTTTTTTTCTTGCTCCATAAAAATATTGATAGAATAGAATTAATTTTTTGGAAAAGTATGCAGTAAGATGGAGAGGGATAGCTGAGATCATGTAAACAATAATGGGAGCCAGTATCATTTTAATGGTATCAAGTCTGCCCCAGCAGGATAAGTATAAAGGATGCCATTTAGCAGTAGCAGTAGAAAGAGTAAAGAAGAGACAAGTCATATTTAGGGAAAGTTTTTTCTTAATAGAGGGAGCAAACATAAGACCTAAATATTTAATATGTTGGGGATTCCATGAAAAATTAGTAGAGAGAAAATCTTGTTTAAAACAAAAGATATTCAAGGGTAGAATTTCACATTTATCATGGTTTATTTTGTAACCACAAAGTAAAGAGAAAGTCTTGACTTCCGCTATAAAGGCTGGAACGGAGAGTTGCGGCTTAGATAAAAACAAGAGAATGTCATCTGCATAGACACTCATTTTAACATGGAGTTTATCGTGCTGGAAACCATGTATTTCAGAGTTTTGTTTGATTTTAGCTAGAAATGATTCTAAAGCTAAAATGAAAAGGAGAGGGGAAAGGGGACAGCCTTGGCGAACACCTCTTTGCAACAGAAAGGAGTCAGAGAATGAACCATTACTGAAAATGGTAGCTTTGGGTGAAGTGTACAATAAAGAAATATAAGAAATTAATTTGGGACCAAAACCGAACCAGGATAATGTATGAAAAATAAAAGACTAATCCATTCGGTCAAAGGCTTTCTCTGCATCCAAAGAGATGGCTGCAAGAGAATGGGGATATTTGTTAGCTTTATGTAATATATTAAAGAAGGTCCCGGTATTGTCCGAGATATTCCGTCCTTTAATAAAGCCAGATTGTTCTTTACAAATAATAGATTGTAGGACAGGCTATAACTGGAGAGCAAGAATGTTAGCGAATATTTTATAATCAGAGTTAACTAAAGATATTGGTCTATAATTTTTACAGAGATGAGGGTCTTTCCCATCCTTAGGAATTAGGCAAATAAGAGCATCTTGAAAAGTGCAGGAGGAGGCATTAGAGGATATAAAGTATGAAAACAAAGAGAGGCGATAGGGAAGAAGGGCTTTAGAAAAGTGGGAATAGAATTCCACAGGGAATCCATCTGGGCCGGGTGCTTTTCCTGTATTTAGAAGTTTTAGGGCTTGAGAAATATTTATAATGGAGATATCTTGTTCCAGTGAAGAAAAATTCATATCTGTGGAAAATTGTTTTTGTATGGAAGTAAGATAGTTTTGTATATCTAGGGGATCTGGAGGAGATTGAGGAGTATACAGAGAAGTATAATATTTTTTGAACTCATCTAAAATCTCAAGATGTTTAGGGACTGGGGCAGAGGCAGAGTTTAATACATAGTCAATATTGGAGCGGTCCTTTTTAATTTTGAGGTATGAGGCAAGAAGCTTGCCTGCCTTGTTTTGACCATCATAGTAAAGTGCACTACCCCTAAGAAGATAGGCAGAAGAGCTTTCTGTGGATAAATTATTAAATTTTTCTTTGATTAGATTATTAAGATCAGCTATATAATTTGTTAATGTATAAAGGGATTCAAGTATTTTAATGCTTTTAAGAATTTCATTCGCTTTATGAGAGTTTTGATGTCTCTTTTTAGCAACATAAGAAATAAAAAAGTCCCTGGCAGAAGCTTTAAAAGAGTCCCAAACAATAGAAAGAACGAAATAGAATATAAATTATGTTCAACAAATTCAGTAATGAAATCTTCAAAGGAGGAAGTGAAAAATTGATCAGCTAATAATGAAGTATTAAAACGCCACCTCTTCCTAGAAGCAGTGATGCGGAGTAGTTCTAGGTCTAATATTACAGGAGCATGATCAGAGATCAAAATGGATCCAAGTCTGCATGTAAAATAGATTGAGTTAGTACTTTTGAGAGAAATAGATAATCTATTTGTGATTGTGAAAGGTGAGTGGGGGAGAAGAAAGTATATTCACGGAGATGTGGATGGCAAAGTCTCCAAGAGTCAACGAGGGATCTGTGATCAATGAGATTGGTGAATTGCTGGTGCATTGGTGAAGAAACAAAAGGTGTTTTAGATGTGTGGTCAATGTAGGGGTCAACAATTTGATTACAATCTCCACTGAAAATAATATATGGAGTCTCAATAGACATCAAAAGAGAGGAAATGTGTGGCCAGAAAGTGTTGTTTGGCTTGGTAGGTGCGTATATGTTAAATAAAGTAATAGGTACATCATTAATTTTGCGGTGAATAAGTAACCATCGACCATCATCATCTAAGTCTTGAGAAAGAAAAGAAACTTTAAGCTTTTAATGAATAAGAATTACGGTACCATTTCGTTTACTAGTGCCTGGGGAAGAAAAAACATGTCCTACCCATTGTCTCTTAAGCTTAAGAACTTCTGAAACTATTAAATGTGATTCTTGTAGAAAAACAATATCTGATTTAAGATTGGATAAATGGGAGAGTACCCTTTGCCTTTTAATAGGTGTACCCAAACCTTTAACGTTCCAAGAGATAACACGTAAAGTCATTAACCAACCATAAAAGAGAACATTGACAATATTACAGCATAAATACAAATGCAATGAACAAATGGTAATAATTAAAGAGAAAAGAACGGATCAGTTTTTGAGTTGGAATATAAAGGAGGAAAAGAAAATGATAGTGAGATAAAGATTGAATTAGGATATAAAAGAAGAAGAAAGAGTGATATTGACTTAGAATCAGATGAAGAAAAAAGAAAGGGGGACTAAGGACGAAAGAAAAAGAAGGAAAGAAGAGGAAAATATAGGAAAAAGGTTAGAGAAGAACATCAAAACATACCAAAGACTCAAACTTGGGTGGAGGGTGTTGAGGCAACAGGACGGGAAGACGAACCAGCTTAACACCCCATGTCATCTATGTTTAATACATTTATCCAAACTCTATTAATTTCAGAGAGGCATTTCATCAAGGACCGGCGATAATTATCGCTAAGCGCACTTAGCGCTAGGATAATTATTGCCGGGTTACGTGGAATTTTATCGCTGAGATAGCGTGCTATTAGCAACGCTTATCTCAAAAGCGATAAAATTCCAAGCGCTAACTGCCAAATGTGAGATTATCGCTGGAAATCCAGCGATAATCTCACAAAGTTTGACGATAGCTTGATGATCGGGCAAGGCATACTTAGCCATGATATCCACCTTACATAGGATATCATGGCTAAGTCAGTCTTGAAGCAGGCATAAGGAAAGTAGCGATAACAGAGGTTATCGCTACTTTGCTTGTCGCTCTGCAGGTTAGCGTGCCCATTGATAGTTGGAGAAATGTCGCTTAGCGACATTTCTCCAGTTATGTCAGGGCAGGAACGCCCTCTTTGCATCTCATTAGAGATGCAAAGGTGGGCATTCAGAAAACAGGCGCTAATGCAAGGATTCACGCGATAGCGTGACCTTGCTGATTAGGCGATAAAATTATCGCCGCTTTTCGTCCGAATACGGACGCAAAAGCGGCAATCATTTTTTATCGCCTTCTTGATGATATGCCCCAAAGTTTTGTATGTACATCAAATTGCCCTGTGGGAATGCTAGGCTATGTCAATTCCTGTTAGTACATTATGAGTAAACAACATTTGTCTGTGATTGGTCATCCAATGTCCCTTCTAGCCCTCTCATGTGACACAGCTGAAGGTATACCTTTTCTGCATGACAATGTACTGCAACAATCTCCTTCTGGTCTCAGTTCATGCAAGCAGACCGACATCAGTCATTGGTAACTGGAGTGGTGTAGAGTAGATTTAGTTCAGGGTAGATGCTGTGTGTCAGTCCGGGCTGACGCTGCCCATGGACAGGTGCCCAGACCCTCACAAATGCTAATGAATACAGAGCCCGGCAATAGAGCATTAACTTTAGTGGGCTGTCAGTGTTACAAGCTACACGTGGGCAGAACCCTCCCTTGGGTTTTTCAGCCATGGTGCATCAGGGTGATGCACAATAAATACACAACACCCCTCACCTGGGTCCCTTAGGAATGGGCTGAAATTTCAATATACTTGGTACAAACAGCCTTTCAGTTTACAGACTGGAATGAGAATGTTCCATTTGAGTTTCTTTTCCTGCCAGACTTGCCTTGCTGTCACCTCTCACTCAGCGCACACAATGTACCGTCATCATTACAGCAAATACCCACAGCACTTGAGGGTGCTATGGATGTGACCGGCACCTGCCCCTGCCTGGATGAACATCTGGGAATCCTATGGTACACCTGCATAACTGAAGTCTCGCAGCCATCATATCATCATAGCACAATGGGCACTGCTCACCAGGGATGATGGTAGTGGGAGAAGAGTGGAAAATAGATGGGATTTGGTTTTTTTTCTCACTTTTCCATTGACAATAATGTTGTTTGTACAAGCTAGGACTATACTATTTTACCCACATATTCTTTGGAGTTAAGCATATGATAGGTGTGTATGTAGTCATATGGATATCGATAACATTTGAGGAGTTTTGAGATATGCTTGATGCTGGCCAAAATCACACAGAGATGAACTTGGAGGGGTGTTAAGACTAGTGGATTGCCCTGTACTACATGTGGTCAGCCGAGGGGACTCTGAATGCACGTAAGTGTTGTGTGCATGTCTGCTGTGCAGGTGCTATAAGAGCCTGTGTTACACCCATGCATTAAATTGACAGACAAGGGAGAAGGAGGGTGTTGAAATGTGAAGCATAGCTGCACATGTTGTTGTAGAGGTTAATGTTGGAAGGGTTGAGCTAGATAAACAAGGGTAGAGGTGAGACCGTGAGAGTGAGTTGTGTTGTCATTTTGAACATGGAGGGGAGACACAGATATAAAGGGCAGAACAGGTAAGAATTTAGATAGGAGTGGAAGGAAGGAGTTAAGGTCAAAGGCAGTGCTTGTATAGAATACGTAGAGTATCCTCATTACTGCAATGGGAATTGTTGTAAATGCTGGGGTGTGGATATCAGAGAGTACAAACCTGAAAAACTGGTTAAGCCTGGGTGATGTATGGTAGGAAAAGGTAGATGTGATAAAGGTAGAACCAGCTAGACAAGGTTAGATGCTGGCAGGAGATGAGAGCTAAAGTCGGTTGCACTACGGTTAAAGATGGCTGTGATAGGGTAGGTTCATTGATAAAGGTAGTTGTCAATATTCAGAAATTAATAGGGGTATGGAGCATGGAACTGAGATGTGGATGTTCAAGAACACAGTGAGACAAGGGTAAATTCTTTTGGTGAAACAAAGTATATAGCTGGTTGTCAAGGGGATACACAAGTTGTGTAAGTTAGGATGCTGGTTGGAGAGATGCAAGTTGTTGGTCAGTAGAAGGATGGTGTGTTTGAATATGTGGATGCACTAGTTTGTCAAATGACTATTAGTAGATCTTAAGCAGAGTAGAGTGAGTGAATGGTGAGAGGTTAATTGCTAAGGTCAGATTAATTGAGCAATGTAAGTGTCAGGGTGAGAGATGTGGGGGGTTAAGTATGGAACAGGTGGATATTATGGTTCACCATGTCCAAAATGAGTGTCCTAAAGCCATTGGGAAGAGGAGATATGGGGAGAAGAAGGGTACATTTGACATCAAATGGTTATCGACTGTTGAGGAGATGATGAGTACAGTACATTGTGTGTATAGCATGAATGGGAGAGGTGTTGTGTACATAGAGGTGAAATGTGGTGCAGGAAATGATGGTGTGGGTGTAAGAAGTGCAGCACCAGAATGAGTATGTAAGAGTCGGGGTAGAAGAATGAGAGTTCAAGAGTAGAGCTTGGATACGAGAAATGGTTTTGAGGATAGCGGCACCAGAGGGCGATTGTAAAGAGCATCTGGATGAAGGATATGTTGAGAGATGAGCATGTACTTTTAGGTGGATGTGAGAGTGGTTAGACCAGCACAAGTAGAGAATAGGCAAGGCAAGAGGTAATGTGAAAAGGTACACATGGAGATGATAGGTAGATGTAAGTATGCAAAAACAGTTGCCAAATGAAAGTTGTGGAGGAAGTTTGTGTTCACTGCTGCTTGCTGCCTGCCACTGATTGTTCATTACAGATTGTTGGAATGTCCGCTAGGAGATCACTAAAATATGCAAAACCTATTGGCATCACAGAACGTGTTGCCTCCATCCTGCATGACTTGGCTGAATTGTGAGTGGGCATGACTGAAAGTTTTCCCTTTGTAGGTTGATGTTGTCACTGATTGCTCAGTTTTCCATTTGGATACTGGCCTGGGATGTAGGCTTGGAGGGTTCATGTTTTCTTTCTTGATGCAGTTCCATTGAATAGCAGACCATCGATTAGGGCCTATTGCCCCCAAGGAAATACTCCAGGATGTGTGTTGCTGGCCCACCTTGGGGCAGAATTCTCCTGAAACCCTACCCCACACGCCCCAGTACACTACACACACGTGTACTCATGGCATTATGACTTTGATTGACGGAGGTATGGGGACGACAAAGAAGAGATGCACATTCTGATGATATATCAGGATGCGTAGCCAAAAAACATTGCACTGTTACAAGAGACATGTGTGACACGGGAGCAGGAGAGCCAGTTCCAGAGGTGCTTGCATAGCCATTCTTTTTGCAGCTTCTACTCTTGTTTGGCAAGGGTAGCCCCTGTGTGGGTCCTTACAGGGGTCTTATTTAGCCCATTAGACACTTCCATGGAGCCTGAGGGCAATATGTATATGTAGAGGGGCTCCATGATGTTTTCCAATGTTTTTGGGCAGTGTTTATGTGCTGAATGTGGCCAAACCAAACTGCATTCTGCGCCTATCCCTCATCCTCACATGGTGGACCCATATCCCCTGGCTTGAGGATGGCAATTTTGATTGTGTTCAAGAGCCTCAGATTACCCGTTCTACACCCCCTCCATCCTCTCCAGTGTTGTCAGCGTGCCTTACACAAGGGGCTGCACACAGGTCCCTCCTGCACTGTTGGTGGATCCTACACAATGAGACCCAGGAGTACTCCTACAACTCTGCAGTACATAATCTGCACAATCGGATTGGAAATATGTGTTCATGAGTCCATGAAGTCATGCTCCACAAAACTCAGTGAAGTGACTCAAAAACTCTGATGTGCTACGTAAATATCCGCGAGCAGGCGGGGTAAGGTCACACTTACCAATGGGATTGTGTGCACTTCAGTCTCTGCCAGCTGGAGTTGCCCTCCTCCATCTTCTGCACGGCCTCATACTTCTCCTCTGCAAGCTCCACTATGATCAGAGTCTCTACAAGCAGCACTGCAGTCAACAACAGGAAGCGACACACTCCTCCTGAGTCATGATGACTCATAATGACACAATGTGCGGGCCAGATGGCTGTCGTCCAGGGAGGAGACACCTTTTCAGAGGAGCATTCTTTGAGCATGTAGCTGCTACTGTGTTACTCGAGGGTGAGGGCCTCAAGAACCACAGGTATGTGCTGGCCGCACTGGGTCTACAACATCCATCTTAATCAGTGGCTGCTGGGCCATGCTCCCACTTCTGGCATCAAGTTCTGGGGGATGATTTTGACCTTGGCTCTGGTGCCATGATGAGTCTCCGAGGGACCTGAAGGCCCCAGAGACCAATATTTACAGAAGAGATGGCCCATTCAACCACAGGCACAGTGACAGGTAAACAAGAGCCGTAGTCAGGAGAGGCCTTGGGAGTGTGGGGGTGCGATGGGAGAGGGGCTTGAGGCCATCACGGATGTTGAGGTGGGTTCATAGGGGCAGGGTGGTCTGAAGCGCCTTATTGTGTTATGATAGTTCTAGAGGTGTAGCGCACAGGGTGTCATTCGTATGGCTTTTGTAACACTGTCAGCTGCATGTGAGTATTGCACTGTATGGGGCATAGCATATAGTACCCCGGTGAGTCACGAAGTGCATTATCAGACTGGTAGGCGCTACACCATGGCATATTGAGTGGTTTGCAAAATGTTGTGAATTGGAGATGCAGGCTCTCATAAAAAGCCCGGATTCTACATGGAAATACGACCGGCCAGAGGGCAGTCAAACGGGCAAAGGGAAATGTAGGAGCGGGTGTCACTGTAGTCATAGGAAACATATGGCGCCCGCGACCCTTGCTCTGTTTACCCTCAAGTGCTTATGTTTAAGGGGTAGTGTAATGGAGATGGAATTGCAGAGTGATAGGATGCAGTGCAGGGGTGAGCTCCAGCTCACGGGTAAACTCTGCTCTGCTGGCAGTTGGCAACGTTTTTTTCCGAACTTCATATTTCTAAGTGGAGTTCGGAGTTGCAAAACTCAGGGAACTCCTCCGACAACTGGCACACAGCCACGTCTAGGTTGTTGTAGTTGGAAACACTGAAAGCGGTACTGAGTGTCAGGTGGTTGTGGCTTTGGTGGGAGCTAGGGCCAATATCCACAGGGCTTTGATGGAAATAGAGGCACCACTAGTTCAGCAGGAGGATGCGGTCTAGTTGCAGCCTGAGATGTTACCCACGCTGACAGATGCTCAAACACAGCACACCCATCTCATTGAGCAAATGTATTGTTTTTACTTTGAAACATGACAAGCAGAGATACAGGTGGAGGGAGATAAGTCAGGGCAAATACTGGGTGCCTCCTCCATGGCATAACAACAACCCAGCACATGCCAAAGATTAGGAATCACCAGCATCAGATGCGCACTAGTCAGGCAGCCATCCATGAAGCCTTCACTGAGTGTTGTTGTGGCCTATACATTCCCCCATAGTCTGAGCACAAGGTAGATATTTCCTAATTCCTGACTGGATTGATTCTGCCTGTACTTGATCCAGCAGCACGTGCGGTGATCAACAAACCATTGACTGATACCAGACATACACAGAGTGATTATGCGCACTGCCACATTGACAACTCAAGGGTTGGTCGGCCTTCCGTCCAAGCTCGACAAGGTCTATGAGCTTTTACTTGCCCCCAGGTGACTGTAGCTCTCTCCAGTCACCTTGAGTGATTGGAGACAACTGCAATCCATGCTGAAGCCTTTGTTGGGATCATTGTAAACAGTGACCCGACGAACTGACCGAACTGAAGTCCTACCATCCATTGTCCATGCTAGCAATGGATTTTAAAACCTTAATACAATAGTGGTGCCTCGCCTGCTGGTACACATGCTGCAATCTAGTGCATGGGGTCCAAAAGGTTTATATCTTTGATAGATCCACAACGCCTAATATTCTGAGACACAATAGGGTACTGTAGCTGGTCATGGGGAGGTGGTCCTACGTAGCCTGCTTAGTGCTGGACTTAGTGAAGGTATTCTATACCATTGATTGTGAGTACCTGTTTACCACTAGGTCAAAACTGGACATTGCAGGGCAACTGCCACAACACTGACCCGACTGCCCATGTCCAGTCTTTTAGATTGGGCAGGGGGATTCACAAGGGCTTTCTCCTTTCCCGATGGCTCTTTGCCCTGGCATGGTAGCCGCTAGCCCAGCAACTTTGTGATGGGTGGTAAGCATGGGGAGTGCCACTAGGCGATGAGGTACATGTAGTATCCATTGATGCAGACGACATGCTGCTCTATATTCAGTATATCGGCCGGGGAATTACAGATATTTCTGTAAGACTATCAGATTTCCAGAGTGTGTTGAGAATGTGTGTTAACTGGGCCAAGTGTTGTGTTTTTTCCCTCTGTGTGGATTATCCTCCACAAGAGGAGATGGCGGGTGAGCAGAGAGTGACGCTTGAGCTTCAGGTGTTTTGGTACTTAGGGATCTGTAACTGTCATGATGCAAATGATCTCATTGTTTAAATTTGACCAGGGCCATATAATGCTTATATCCACAGAAGCTTTTTTCTAGCACTCTCACATTTACAGCCCAAGGATGTATTTCACCTTCCAAGATGGTAATGCTCCCGTGCATCTTGTAATTTTCCTATCACCTAGCAGTGGTTGTGCCTCTTGCCACCTCCAGGAAGTTGCACACCATGCTGCGAGGATTGATCTGCAATAGTGGCACGATGGGGCTCTGCAGAGGGTGCATCTGCCGGCGTGAAGGGTGTCCAGGGTGTGCAGTTTTTATGAAATGTTATGTGGCAGTATCGCTGCAATGGCCATGTGATGTTTGGCTAGGAGGCAGTTGTACAAAGTGGGCATGTTCCCAACATGCAGGGCACAGGAGATGACGGTATCAATGTTCTCCATTTTTACTGACCTTTTTGTTGGTTTTAGTAGACTAGGTACTTCCCCACTGCTGACCAGTGCTGAAGTGCATGTGCTCTCTCCTCTATTCATGGTATGATTGGTTTACACCTGTGTGGCATATTTGATTTACTTGAATGTCCTTTGTAAAGTGGTATACCATATACCAAGGGCCTGTACTGAAACTGCTACTAGTGGATTTGCAGCACTGATTGTGCCTCCCACAGAAGTAACCTTTCAAACCTGTCTCTGGCCTACCACTTCAGGGCCTGAGCGTGCAGTTTACTGGTATTTAAAACTACTGCAAAAGCTTGAAGTTCCCTTTTATTACATATAAGTCATCCCTAAGGTATGCCTTAGACAGCCCTAAGGGCAGGGTGCTGTGTAAATGAAAGGTAATACATGTACTGGTATGCTTTGCATGTCCTGGTAGTGACAAACAGCCTATTATGATTTTCACTTCTGTGATGCCTACTCCTCTCATAGTTTAGCATTGGAAATGATTTAATACCCTTTTAAGATGTAATTCCTGATCAGAGTGTTGAAGATTTCATTAATCTCTTAGCATGAGCTGAAAGCCATTTTGTACTTGGCAGCCATTTTAGTTAGCTATGTGCTGGACATTTGCTGTTTCCCTCTCCCAGAGTCTTGCACATGCGCAGATGTGCTTAGCTAGTAGAGTGCACCTGTTCCTAGTATAGAACTGTCAGGCTGTTCTAACTGATGTCAGCAACTTATTACTCCTCCTACTTGTTGACTGTGCAGTTTCTGTATGACCATCTATGTGCATAACTCTTCTCATGTGTACTTGTACCGCCTTTTTCAGCCCCTGTGTGGGTATAAAAGGACCATGCTTCTTCTGTTCAATGTGCTACTTCACTCAATACCGAAGGGTGCAGTGTGAATTTAGTTCCACCTCATGAGGTTTATTAAACTTTGTATTTTCTATTCCAGTTTCTGTGCCGACTTCTTCCTATTGGTCTGAGGACTCTGTGCAGAGAAGGGCGAACCCCTTGCACTGGTAGGCCTAGCTGAGGTCCACTTCTACAAATTGGCGCCCAACTACTGGGGCTCATCGGCGACTCGGATGCCCAAAGGATTGGTCGTGACGAAGGATTGGAATCTCGCTCTGGACGCGATCGCTGCCCGATGAGACCCGACTCTTGGCAACCACGGCGTTTTTCCTTTCTTTCTGATCTGACCATCCAGGTGGTGCCGGTCCTCGACTGAGATCTCTTCTGTTGCTTCGCTGTGCAGTGACCATTTGGTCGATTTTAGAACTTGGCAGTTGGAACCTGGACACCAAGTGATTGGTAAGTGTCCTTCTGTGGCGCTTGCTGTTGGTTTTGATGCCTGGGATTGGTAAGGTAGTTTAGTAACACTTACTGTGGCTTTTGGATTTTGGAATTGGTGTTGGCCAACTTGGTTTGTTATGAGATTTATATATGGATTGCAATTTATATAGGCAGGTAATGAGGAGAATTTTCTCTATCTGAATTGATTTGAACGGCACATCGTACTAAAGGTACCTTAAGTGCTACTTTGATTATAATACTGCATATTCTGCACTATTTTTGGCATGCCTGTTTTTAGCACACTTCATAGGATGTGTTGCTTTTGTAGTGGTACCAATTTGAGACTAGATGAAGCACAACCGGCCCCCCGGAGGGGACGCATAATAGGGATATGTATATTAAGTATGGTCTTTCTTCTATAATGTACAGCGCATTATGGAATAAATACACTCCTAAGGATCCTGAGTTGCGTTGGCCTATGTATGGGTCATTTGATTTACGAAAGATTGAGTATGTGGAACAATGTATGTTTAAGCGAAAGACTAGGTAAGAGATGTTTGATTGTGTACGAATGTGGGAGAAAGAAGTGCGTGAACGAATGAAGCGTGAGCAAGCCTTGATTGAAAAAGAACAGCGAAATAACATTTATGTGAAAGCATTAGAGCTGAAGAACAAAGCAGTTAATTGTAAGCAAATGCGTGATGGTCTTTTTGTTTTCCCCCAGGTGAATTTATGAATGTGTTGCTTTCTTGGATGTACCATTTTAAACTTGTATATAATTAGCCGGCTCCCCTAGAGGGAATACTTAAATAGGTTTAGGTATAAAAAAGTATTTCTTCTTTGGTGACTAGTACCCCGAGGAACTAAATATGTACATAGAAAGGATCCTGGTCTGTGCACTTAGTAACATTCATAAGTGGTGATATGCAGAGCGTTTTTTTCTTGGTGTTCTGCCAGCCAAATCTAGTGAATATGACTTACAACTAGTATTTACAAATGGTTTGGTTTAAGTACAGTCTGTGGGCTGTCTTTTGTTTCTGTCCTAAGTGTTGATCTGTGGGTTAAATGTGTGTTTAAATGTCTGTGCAAGAATGGCTGGCCTTAAGTGCCCTGTATTATGTGTAGGACACCGTTTTGAAAATGTCTGGAATGAGCTCAATGGTGTTTTTTTTGTCATCATTCTGTTATGCCAAATATCATTAAAATAAAATACATTTTAAAAGAATCCAGCAATGAATTATATATTATATGCGAAATAGCTGCACGCTATCATTAAATTGACAGAGTAAGACACTATACATGTGTGCAAATTGCCACAATGTTAAAGATAAAATTAGAATCCACATTTAATAGGAATAAAAAAGCTTCAAAAAACGAAATTGTGTGTTTTGCAATAGATAAAATTAGGATACAAAATGTCACAGCATTTATCCTTCTGTATTAGGTATTAACAGGCATTCACATTATCTGAGTGAGTTGGTTGTTGCAGACCTGAATACATTACAGAACGACATATTTGTGGAAAGGCTGACTTGAAAGGCGTGTGAATTCGACACCTTTACGTGTCAAGCAGCTGTGTCAGCACGTGGGTATTTCTGACTCCGGCCACAGAAAACAGCTGACGTCACTACCCCTTAAGTCAGTGCAAGCACGGTGTAAAATCCTGCATTTCAGACTGCTGTTTTAAAATTTAGAAATATAGTTTCATCATTTTTGATAAACAGAGGACAGATTGACAGTAGGGATTTATTTTCTTAATGCCTTTTTAAATAAGGATAAGAGTGTTTTTTGATGTTAAATAATAATGACTGTCCTTTAAAAGTGGCGCAGACTTTCAAATTAGGTTTCTGTTCTTAGGGCTATGAATGAATGCGCTTAAATATTATAGGCAAGGGATGCAGCTTGCTTTTCATATGTGGACTCATCAAAATGATTGGATTTATTAAAAAAAATATATATATTTTGATTATATAAAAAGTTATTTAAAATAGATGCATTAAATTCGTTTTTTAATATTTATAATGCCTAATAATGATGCTGTGACCTCCTAGCATCCAAATTGAATTTAAGCCATGCTATACAGCAATAGGGGGTCACTTACATGTGAAATGTTACTTTACCCAGGCGTACAAAACTCATTTTTATAAGGGTATACATTATACATTTCTGATGCCACATCTATGGGATATATAGGGGACATTCTGGGGATGACTATTATGCAAAAACATTGTAGGATATTCATTTTTAAGTGCCCCAAACATCAAAGTCGAAATTGAGTAAAATTCACTATTTAAATGAGGTTATTCCAATCAGAGCAGCTTTTAAACTGCCTCAGGCTACAGTAAATGCACATATGTAAGCATAGAATGAATAGCTGACATCTATACTGCTAGACAAGCACTCGGCACACTGCTTACAAATATAAATATGTACAAAAACCTGGCAGAAGTTATTAAGCTTACCTCTGAATAGCTGGTAGACAGGAATGGAGTGGGTTTTGCTGTTGAGCTCTCAGTCTCCAGGGTCACTTTGCATTTGTAAAACTGCATGAAAACCTTGCACTCAAGATGGAACAGCTGCGAATAGGTTAAAGCTCGAAGTTCTACATTTAGAAGCAGGGCTCAGCGCAACATTTGCTTTGACATTTCGACATTTGAAAGACGAAATGGCAGGGCAGGGACAGAAAGAGGTTTTGCTTGCTTTTTTTTGCAAAAGCAAGTTTTTGTTCACTCATATGAACAGATTGAATAATAATGGTATATGTCAGCTCTTATTAAGACAATGGCTCTGCCATATATGTAGCACTAATGCTTTTAGGGCTAAATTAAGGAAGCAATGGGATTTAGTTTGAATTCATGTGCCCTCGTGTCACACTTGTACATTTGCTAAAGGAATATGTTCTTTAGCTAGCTCAATGTGCTATTTAGCTCCTCAGAGTTTGTTTATGCCCAGTTGCTACAAATTGGGGTTGATAGTGTTGACAGAATGAAACATGTTACAGGTTTCCTACTGTCAAAAATGGGGGGAGGAGGCTAGCTCCTCTACAAATTAAAGGTAGGCAAATGTATGTGTTCTCTCTCTTTTTCTCAATTTCTTTTGAGCCTGTCTAAACTGTCTGTGAAATAGCCATGAGACATTTAATTGGCTATTCAGTAATATTGTTTTAAACATTATTAGCATTAATAAAATGAATAAATAAATTTGCTATGTTACTGCCCATCCTGTCGGATGAAATTATGAAAGGATGAGTAGTCTAGATTGTGGTTTCCTTATTTGATCTTTAAGGGGAACTAGCTGTGGGTAGTTTTTGTTCTAAAATTATCAGGTGATAACACCACTATTGTTTCATGCTACATACAGTTTTGCAAGGGCATTGCTAGTTTTTATTAGCTAGTCTGTGTAAATAAACTGACAGTCCTTACTAGAGCTGATGTTGCATAGTTTGGATTGTGAAAAATAGAATGCAGAGAAGATGCACATGTGATCCTTAGCAAACATTTTTGAGGAAAATATTGTTTTATAGGAGTCTGTTTGTCACAAGATGTTCTGCTGGAGAAAATGTACCCATTATGTTGAAGTTTTTTAGTTCTTTATGTAATAGGAATCCCTGTTAAATTAGCAGTTTTAGATTTTCCTGTTGCTCCTATATCATGAGAGCATGGTCCTAAGCATACAATGTAGGTGCTTTTATTAAGAGAAATCATTTTAGAAGTGTCTGCAGTCCTGTACAAGTAATGCAAAGTCTATGAGTAAAAGTGTAGAACATTTCCTTTTTTCTTGAGGGTCTTTTGATTATTAAGATAGGAATATACAGATGTAAGGATTTGGAGTATGTCTGTATTGTTTTTCTCTTTTCCTCAGAATTTAGTAAATGAACACAGACTTCCTTGGCTGCTTGGGATTGGGTGACGCATTACTCTTGTCAGTTCACCAAAGAGTTCCTTTTATACTTGCAAATAGGTCCAGGCTGTTGTTTCTTTTACTCTCACATAGATGAATGTGGTTCTTGGGTGCCTTGCTAATATATGGGGCGTCCCTAGACTAGGAAGTATTCTGAGACTATCCTCTCTGTTGATAGATTATTTCTGTGCCTTGTCTAAAGACCTTTTGTTCTGTCCACCAATAGATATTTGCTGCCTTACAACCATTGCCAGAGGGGCGTGGACATCAGATCCAGCTTGGAGAGTCAGCACCAGTCCAGCTTGAAGTCAAAGTGAAGGTAACCAGCACAGGCATTGCTGGCAACCAGGACCTCAGTGAAGGTAGAAGGCCGGAAGCACTGGGATGTGAAGTGTGTATCCCTGCCACTGTCTTGGGCGAAAGACGGGGTCACAAATCAGAAAGGAGAAATTGTGGATCAAGTTTTTGATGCCCAGCCGAGAGTCACAGACCGACCAGGAAGGCGAGGAAGTTTTTGCTTGAGGTAACCCCCTTTGAAACAAGGGTTGCTTCAGAGATCCTAGCATCAGGCCTCTGAATCCTGGTCCCAAAGTGGCTGTAAAGTTTTCACCTTTGTTGGTCAAGAGATACCTGGGCACACTGAATACAATCTATGGCCCCAACGAAAGAGCAGTGTGCCAGCAGAGCACTACAGGAGTTAGGGAAGGACTTCAGTTCAGGGTACAACTGCTGTGTCTCTGGTGCCTGTTAGATTGAAATGAAGAAAACTGATGCACTGCCTGAGACACTGGACAGGATCGCTAAGAGCATTTGCCCTGGTGGGTGATTGCCCTATCCTGAAAGAAGAAACTTTTCCCTTGAAACTGGGCCGTGATTCCTGAGTTGCGAGTTGTGCAGCTCCACCGTGGGAACAACAAGAGCCTGCCTGTGAGGCTCAAACGGACACAGGGAGAAGACTCCCCTCTGGTTGGTTGTACAGCGGCTTTAATTTCCCAAGGACTTCCTTTTCTTTTTTGTTGAAAATGTACCCCATTGGTCGTCCCATTTTTGAGGAGGAGCAACCCTTTGCAGCTCTTCGTCCTAATTCTCATGGTCCTGTGTGGTCCTCCTGGTCCTCTGGATCCAGGATCATTTTTGTAATAATATGTCTAACTGCTTTCATAATTGTATTAGGAATAATGTTTATTCTGCGAGAGAAAAGTTCATCTGAGCAATTGACAAATGTTACTTTACTCTTTTCTTGATTGATACTCTAGCCCTCATAAAGGAAACACTGGAAAAGTCTTGTGAAAATGTTTTTATTAGATATGTGCTGTTGGCTATTTTGAAGTTGAAATTGATGGTCACTGAAATGCATAGGAGTCTTGAAAATGTTTTTACTGGATGGTTCTAGGATTTGCTTAGGACTAGAAAGCTAATAGTTCTGTTTCTGATAATAGTAATTACTCTCTCCTGCTATCTGTATGACCCAATGCTCTGTTCCCTTTGTACTCCTGCTTATACCTTATACATACCAGCTTAACAATATTTAGAATGAGAAATTCTTGCGGGTGTGGTTTTTGAGTTGTTTGTATAAAATGAAACCGTATTGTGGGGTCAGAGTGATGTGGCCCACGACGCTTGTACCTCCTATTTTGCTCCTTTGCAACGCCAAGTGTTTTTGTACGTATGTCATATGCTCCTGTCATTCTAGCGGCCGGCCGAAAGGTTGTAGGCCCATACTTGTATATTCTTGAGATTGCAATAAACGGTTTCAAAAAAAAAAAATATATATAGAATGAGAAATTCCCACCAAGCAATGAATTAGGATATTGATAAATTTATGAAAAAAAATTAATATGCATATTTCCTACTGGATTATGGGAATGTCTTTAGCTCATGCTAAAAGGACCATTTGTTGAAGATTGCATTAATCTCTTAGCATGAGCTGAAAGCCATTTTGTACTTGGCAGCCATTTTAGATAGCTATGTGCTGGACATTTGCTGTTTCCCTCTCCCAGAGTCTTGCACATGCGCAGATGTGCTTAGCTAGTAGAGTGCACCTGTTCCTAGTATAGAACAGTCAGGCTGTTCTAATTGATGTCAGCAACTTATTACTCCTCCTACTTGTTGACTGTGCAGTTTCTGTATGACCATCTATGTGCATAACTCTTCTCATGTGTACTTGTACCGCCTTTTTCAGCCCCTGTGTGGGTATAAAAGGACCATGCTTCTTCTGTTCAGTGTGCTACTTCACTCAATACCGAAGGGTGCTGTGTGAATGTAGTTCCACCTCATGAGGTTTATTAAACTTTGTATTTTCTATTCCAGTTTCTGTGCCAACTTCTTCCTATTGGTCTGAGGACTCTGTGCAGAGAAGGGTGAACCCCTTGCACTGGTAGGCCTAGCTGAGGTCCACTTCTACAAGAGAGGAATAGCTTTTTCATGTTTCATACGTTTGGAATGGTAATTGCAAATCTCCTTCCTGGTGAAGTTGATTTAACATTACTGTTTTAGAAATGCCAATTTTAGAAAGTGGACAATTCTCTGTGCTTGTAACTCTGTGTGCCTTACAGCTTGTCTCCAATACATATCTGGGGTGGGTGACAGCTAAAATGTGTTCATTCCCTCTAGACAGCCACAAACAATGGAAGGTGGGGTTCATCTGCATTCCCAGCACTCATTTGCATTCTGATTGGTCTTCCTGGGGAGGGAGTTATGAGAGAGGCTGACACACTTCAATAGGTTGTGCCTGTCCACACACAAAGCACTGATCTACCCCCCACAGATAACCTGACAGACAGGACTAGGTTGAAAGGGATCCTTATGCACTTCAGAGAGTTGTTTTGTAGTCACCCTTTACATCAAAGGCACTTTGGGGTATAAGTACTGGGCCTCTGGTCCCCTTAAATCAGACACTTCTGTATCTTGAACTGAACCTCTGTCAGAAGGTCTGTTGTGCTGCTGAAAGGACTCAACTGGACTGCTTTCCTGGAAGAACTGGTTTTCTGCATGTTGCTCTGCTGCCTGCTGCTCCCTGACTCTGCTGCAGGAGAGCTGGACTCTGCCTTCCCTCTAAGTGATCTCCAAGGGCTTGCACACTTGCTTCCTTTCTTCTGCAGTCTCAGGGATACAAAATACTTTCTGTAACTCTGCTGGTGCTGCTAGACTCTACCTTCTGTGAGTTCTACTCTTGCTGACGTGCACTCCCCAAGTTCTGGTCCTCAGAAGTGGTTTCTGCAGCTGTTTTGAAACAAAACTGATGCATCATCACCTTTGTGCCGATCGGAACTCGCGCATTGCCCTTCGACGCAGAGGCAGTCCAACAACATCGGTTCTACAACCTGCGTGGCTCAACGATGATGCACTGCTTTCTCCTCAGCAAAGCTGGACGCCGACACAGCGGCCCGACTGCGTGGAAAAGATTTAATACATTGTACCCTCATCATTGACGCTTTGCTCCATCCAAGGTACTTTCTCAGTAGGCCCTGCAGCCAGCATCCCATCCATCACAGTTGGCCTGAAATTTGGATTTGCAGTGGTTCCTCTTGACCTCAGGTAAATTTTGGACTGCTAGTGACCTCTGAGCACTCTTTTTGCATTTAATCTGTAAAAATTCATATCTCAACTTCTACTTATTGGATCATTGTGTTAGTGAGAGAGTGTGTGTGTGTGTGTGTATTTGTGTGTGTGTGCGCGCCCTTTGAAGTGTAAATGAGGCAGAAATGGTTGGGATAATAAAATAACAACACCACAACAACACAATAGGAGCCACAGGGGGAAGGCGAAGGGCCAGGCCCCCAACCCACTCAATGCATTATAAACAACAAGAAGCCTGACCTGCAGTACACCCAATCCTGAAATAACGACACTTAAAGGGTTTCCAATACTTTCCAATTCCCTTGAGTGTGTTCCCTATCACTACTCAATGAGTCGCGGTGTATCAAATTAAAAGTGTCATAAAAACCATCATAATGCGATTCCCACCAAGAAATAGCTAGAAAAAGTGTGAGGAAGGAGAGAGAGCACCTCACGGTAGTAACACCAAGGGGGTTGCTGGCTGGTACTCGCCAGCATACCCACTTATCATCATAGGTTGCTCTTACTTTGTGTAGAAAACAAGAGTGTGTATTCTTTTTTGAAAGAATCTCAACCCCAGTGAAGTAAAGAGAAATAGTAAAAACTCGAATGTAAGTAAACTATCAGTGCCTAGTGCTTTTATATGTGCCCATTGGACCCCTGTGAGAATATGAAAATCTAATTCTCACCGTTAAAAACCGGTGAAGCTTACTGGCTTGACATAACTTTATTGAATGATGTAAGCTTCCCCAATTAAAAATGGTTTCGGTCAAACCATAATCAATTCTATAATGCCAACATGTTTCGTTGCTGAACCATCACGCAACTTCTTCAGGGCTGTTGGGGTTCCAAATATCAACTTCACGTGAGATTCACCTAAAACCTATGATGGTATAATAAAAGACAAAAGAAATGCCAGTTGTAAAATCCATCTGCATACTGAGAGGACATAATGTAATCGAAAAGTTTGTTCTGAGAAGTATACACAAATCCAACTTTACCAATCGGTTGCGAAGTATCCTCATACCTGCAACCATCTTCAGAATGGTACATGCGTCCTCTGATCAAGTGCCCCTGGGGTGACTGCCCACTGTCTAGTCCCCTACAAATGTATAAAACAAGACATTTTATCTCATATCAGTCCTTTTTATCCTGTTCAATATTGTAACCTTTTTCCAATCGAGATGTTTTTCAAAACCAGTACTCTAACATTCATAAAGCTTAGCCCATCATAAATGGAGCATACACACTCCCTACAAGCCCCCTTTCATTGAAATATAACTTTTGTTCATACCAAAAGGCACTTTTGCATTTCCTAACAGCCCATAATAGCGATTCGGACCATTAGGAAATGCAAAATCCATTTACACATATGGGCCCTATCGAGATTAAAGGGAGTTCCTTTAGTCTCTCTAAATGTAGACAATTTTGAGAATCCTCGAACACCTCCGAACTAATGGATAATTTTGTCAAATGTTTAGACTCCTTCAATCTTCTGATTCTGTGGTTCAGAATTTCTCTGTCCCTACCCAATCACTTGACTCGCTGTGAAAAAAGTCAGTATATCAACCTGCAATGCAGCATTGTTCGGCTATCCTCTGGGAAAGGAGTGGGGGTACCAGAGTATGAAAACCATATACACTCAGGAGGACAGTTCTGTTACTGTTTCTGGCCCTTCATGAAGAACCAAGAAGCATTAATTTTGGGTCTTATCCAAAATGTGCCCCTGGTCAGCAACCCAGGTCTAGATGACATAATTTTCTCAATGACCACTAAGAAGGCTCTTAATAAATACAGATCCAGCAGCAGCCCTGGCCCTAACAGTATTCCAAGTTATTCATTCAAGCCCTATCTAGACTACCCTGCAAGGTGGCTTACACCTGTTTACAGCACTTTACTCCAGCCCTCACAGATCCCAGAGTCCAGGCATTGCTGTTTAGTACATCCACTCTTTATGAAAGGGAAATAGGGCTCACCCAGCTAACCATTGATCAACTTCCCTACTACATATTGACTGTAACATCAACACCAGTAATCATTTAATTAATTAGAAAAGTGATAGTGTTTATTTGTGTGCTACATCAACTACATCGCTGCATTTTATTGGGAGGATCACTCCATGTTGTGGCAGAAACTTTTTACCTGTGGAGTTCTGGCCTTGTTGGTAGGACATAACATTTATCTTCACATTGATACCTGGATCAGGGTAAAGGTTGGCAATGGGTGCTGTGTCTCAAACCTTTTCTAGACCAATAGGGGGCTCAATGAATGATGTGTTTTGGCCCCTAAACTGTTTGTTATTCATGCCATGGACATTGGTTGTGCCCTTCAAACATCACGGTCTTTTCCACTGAAAATTGACCCGCATCATTCTAGCTCGAACAAGTACTGGCCCACAGATATAATTCCATTGATTACATAAATAAGTACAATAGTATGATGTCTGAAATGATACAAACTGTATCCCATGTTATGGCCAAAGATAGATGGATGCAGGATCTTGGCCTACACATATCAGAGGAACCATGGAAATATTGCTGGCTGTAAACCAAGAATATATCCCCGAATGTTAGTCATAGGCGCACACACTATAAATTCCTGAATAGTTCACACTAAACACCTAAGACAGTGCACCAACTAGTTTTGGCTGACAACCCCACCTGCAGAAAGTGTGCGAGACCTGTTGGACAGCTTCTTGCATTTAGCATGAGATTGCCTGGGGAGTGCTAGATATTGGGATAGTTTATTTGCTGTGCTAAGCACCATGGTTGAATGTAATTTGGAGCCTTACACCATCTTAGCATTATTAGGCTATGTTAAGAACATTGATAAGCCATATAGGAAATACATCACATTGGCCTTGTTGTTCGGGAAATGTAGAGTAGTGATGCACTGGGAGATCGGAAGAGTGCCCCAAAAACCAGACTGGCTACAAGATATTATGAAATGTAACATTCAGTTGAAATATATGATACACTGCTAGCCAATTACCGCTCACCCTAAAGAAATAAGGACTCCGCTCGCCTCTACTGTGCTGCAAATGATGAGAGATCTGGCCGCCAACCCAAAGGGGGCAGATAACAGTCCGAAAGCTAATGCCTAGCATTGCACTTATAGAATGCAATAATTATTATTCTTATATAGTGCTTGACTTATTGTCTGGTGGCATCACCTACTCCAAATGGACATCTGTGACCTCTTATTATGATAAGGTGTTGCATATGCTGTACCGCAACATGTATTACACTGTCATGTATGCCTACAACAATAAAATAAAGAAAATGAACTGCATGAATATAATTTAGCAAATTTTGTCCACCTCAGATGGAAGAAAGGCTGAGTGGACCCACCGGGGTTTGAACCTGTGACCATGAGTTCAAACACAGACCCCTGCAGTGGATGCAAGAGTCCACTGAGCCACCAGACCCAGCTGTTCTAGTCTCAGGGATTCTGCTCTGGTAAAGAACTATGCTTGGAACCCTAAAACATCAGTATGTAGGGACCACCTCAGTATCTATGAGTCCGAGTCTAACAAGCTATAGTGCCTCACTTGCCATCCTAACCTTTCCAGAGAAACAAGTGAATTGGCACCCCAGAACACAACGCTTTCGACCCTCTCAGGAATTGCAGCAACAGGGCACACCCTTTTGCTCTCACTCTTATCTGTCCACAGTAAGTTAACCAGGAGACACGAAGGAAGTTTAGAATATTTATTAAACTGAAATGCAAACACAAGGAGATGATGGACGGAGTGATGAAACTTTTCAGACACACCCCCAGTCACAGATCTGAGTTGAATTCATCATTGTTCTTTAGCTTACTTCGCCACCCCAGTTCAGACACAGCCTTATGCAAATCAGTCTTTACCCTGTTCCTCATAGGAACAGTCCAGCCTGAACTGCCAAGCCAGGTCTTCCCTGGACTGGAAACAAGCATCTTGGGACCGGTTTCAGGGTCACACCCCTCATCAGCCGGGCTAGCTTGAATCCAGTGGCAAAGTGTGCAAGGGACCCACGTCTGGGCATACCCTGCCAACTTAGGGTGAACAAAGCAAACACAAGGAGATGATGGACGGAGCACTGAAACTTTTCAGACACTCACCTCCAGTCAAAGAACTAGGTTGAATCCATCATGCTTCTTTAGCTCACTTTGCTACCCCAGTTCAAACTCAACCATATGCAAATCAGTCTTGACCCTGTTCCTCTGAAATGCAGTATACGTTCCACAATTAGAAAACAAATGCATACTAAAAATGACGTTAGCATGGTTAATAAACTGTATACCATGAAAATCCCTGTCATTATGTATGACAGAGTAGCCTAAGCCCCCTCCCCTCTATCTGAAGCTAAATGATAATATATATTCTCCAATCAACAGCTGACATCAGGGACGCCCAGCATTTGGGGATGGGGTCTGTCTGGGAACATCACTCCCAAAATATTCAAAAAAGAAACATGTACTACACCTTTCGATTGTGTGAAACAAGCCCTCCAACCAATCCTTAGCGACAGTTCTTTAATTATGGGAAAAATATAAAGCATAACGCTTTTCGAATCCACATGAGCCTTAATCATATTCTAATGCAGGGGGGACCACTTGTTGGACATTTATATAACCAATGCATCTATAGTGAAGACTTTACAAGTTTGATGCACTGGTAAATCAGTTGTAGTCTGATATTTTCACATCCACTGTTTACTATCACTGACCTTAGTTTGTTTTTGAAAAAAGGACTACAACGTCCATAATGCTTTGTAGTTATGTAAATAAAACCATGTCCCTTCATATCGCTGATTGATACATTGTTAATACCTTTGGTTCAAGCTTACCATATTATACTCTCAGGTCACCTTCTGGGGATTCAATTCCATATGTGGCACAGTCGTATTTCATAGTAGCAGTATCTAAGGCAGAGGTCTTCAAACTTTTGTACATTGAGCCCCCCCAGCTGAATTTTTTTAGATGTTGGGCCCCCCCACGACCTGACAGAAAATTCTGGAATCGACCGCCACGCGCATATTCCGGGCATATCCAGCAAATAATGTTCAATACAATAAGAGTGTTAAGTAAACTGCAGGTTTGTGAGTGGGTGTGGTGAAATGACAGAGGCTTATTACACAGCTTAAAACACCACTTTTCAAGATAAAATGTGCGCAGATTTTTCTTTATTAGGATGCTTTGTTTTACACATGACATAGATTGATAATAACACCCTCAACATAAATGTGACAAGGTGTGCCTGTTTTTCAGAGACGGTTAATCTGTGGATGGATTTTAGCTACTGCCATCCTCAGATTGTGCTCCACATCCAGTCTTGAACGGTACTTAGTATTTAACACCGCAAGTGCTGAGAACCCAATCTCACATAAATAGGACGAGCTGAAAGGCTCTTTCAGCACCCCCCTTCCCCTCACCCGCTTTAAAAGGCTGGGGCCTTGGGCCAGAGCCCACCTTGCCCAGTCCTTAAAACATCCCTGGAAACTTTGTCTCCTTTCTGGGAAGAGCTAACTCTCCCAGGAGGGGGTTAATTCATAGACCTGAAATGCTTCAGCTGCAGTGGGAGGCAAGGGGTCTCCTCTACTATGATATCGAATGCAAAGGAACAGGACTGTCTGTTCCTTTGCTTTCGGTTTTAGCAGAGGAGTCATCCTGCCTCCCACTGCAGCTGGAGCATTTCAGCTCTATGAATTAACCCCCCCTGGGAGAGTTAGCAAGACAAAAGCCTGGGATCGTAAGGTAAGATTAGAAAGGAGTGCGCCCCCCCCCCCCTCAGATGGCGTCGCGCCCCCCCAGGGGGGCGTGCCCCACAGATTGAAGATCTCTGCTAAGGTTATGCCATCCAATTCATCCAAACTGAGATCATTATTCAGTTCCTCACTATTTTGCAGTTCAATAAAGTTTCGTCATCGTGGTGTGCAAGAGAAAACTCCCCGACAAACCCTGGTGTTTTCAAAAGTGTTCAGTTAAGCCAGGCGGGCCACCAAGGCCCTTCCTTGAAACACTCCATCCTTTTTCGAAGTTACAGCCGGTGGGCATCTCATTACAATAAATCCTTCAAACGACAGCTGAAGACAGGGATGCCCAGTCTCTCAAGTTAGGGCCTGTTTGGGAACGTCACTCATAAAATATTCCAAAAAGAAACACGTACTACAACTTTCGGTAACATAAAACAAGCATTATGGACGTTGTGGTCCTTTTTTCAACAAAGAACTAAGAATAGTGATAGTAAACAGTGGATGCAAATATATAAAATTACACCTGATTTACCAGTGAATAAACTTGTAAAGTATTCACTGACTTCATTTAAATATCCGCATGTGAAATCCACTCTGATAACTATTTCCATTATGAGTCCTTTTATGAGTATTGGAGTACTGCATGTCCATCTTTACTGTTGATTCATTGGTTATATAAATGTCTAACAAGTGGCCATCCCTGCATTAGCATATGATTAAGACTCTTGTGGAGTCGAAACGTGCTCTACTTTCTATTTTACCATAATTAAAGAAATGTCTCTAAGGACTGGCTGGAGGGCTTGTTTCACGTCACTGAAAGGTGTAGAATGTGTTTATTTTTGGAATATATATATATATATATATATATATATATATATATATATATATATATATATATATATATATTCACTGAAAAAACCATAGGTTTCAGGGGCGTTATAGTTAGCTGGGCTTTTCACTCGTACAAAACCATTGAAATTCCCCCGTTATAGTTAGTTCAGCTAACTATAACTCGCGCGCCCGCAATGCACTGCTGATGACGTCACATATTACATCACTCATGACATGGTCAGTGACATCACTCATGACATCACTGATGACATCTCAAATGACATCACTGATGACATCACTGATGACATCATCCAGTGAATGTGTGTTTTTCTGAAAATTACATATGTTTTATATATGTATATCTCAAGGTCGATGGAAGAATAAATGGGTATATAAGTGTCTAAATGGATGATTTGTTTTTGAAAAATTGATTGTATAACTGACTGATTAAGTGTATCTTAGTGAATACATGGCTTAGTGAGTAATGTTTAAATATGTAAATATCTGTATCAGTCTCTCACTTTGTGTATAAGTGGCTGCATGGGTTGCTGAGTAGCTACATGAGTGTCTATATAGGTTATTAGTTGGTTTTTTGATTATCAGTATGAGTGTCTGAGTGTCTGTATGGTTCGTGGGGGGTATTACGTAGTGCATAGGTGCATGAATGAGTGACTCACTGTTTGTATGTGTTGAAGACAGCATGTGTGCAGGACTGTATGGGTGGATGAGTGTGTGCATGGGTGTGTTAGTGAGTGAATGACTGTCTCAATAGTGTCTTTATGAGTAACTACATATGTTTTAAACTAGTATATGTGACTTTTGGTGTATATAAATGAGTATATGTGAGAGTGAGAGATTGAAAGAGTTCCTGTATGAATAAGTATGTGTTTCTATAAGTGATTGTTTAAAAGACTAAGTATGTGTAAGTTTCTGTAGAAGTAAGTATAGTGGTGTGTGTATAACTGTATATGCAAGTAAATGGATGTTTGATTCTTTATTAGCATGAGTGACTATGTGTTTGAGTAACTCTATGGATGAGTGGCGTTGTGTAACAGGATGTATAGGTGTATGAGTACATGTGATGAGTGAGTACATGCATGAGTGACTGTATAGGACTGTTGGTGAATGAGTGGATGTGTATGTGGATCTTAGAATTACTGAATAGGTTGTTGTAACTGATATTGGTATGTCCATTGTTTTGGAAATTTTAGTTTCTATTTTTGAATGTGTGTATCAAAGGTTATATTAGGGGGAGAGGAGGTCTGCCACTCTATCACAAGGATGATGTCATCAGTGATGTCATTTGAGATGTCATCAGTGATGTCATGAGTGATGTCACTGACCATGTCATGAGTGATGTAATATGTGACGTCATCAGCAGTGCATTGCGGGCGCGCGAGTTATAGTTAGCTGAACTAACTATAACGGGGGAATTTCAATGGTTTTGTACGAGTGAAAAGTCCAGCTAACTATAACGCCCCTGAAACCTATGTTTTTTTCAGTGAATTTCTAAGGTTTTTTAAATGCTAATTCCTAACTATAACGTGCCTGAAACCTATGGTTTTTTCAGTGAATTTCAAAGGTTTTTTAAATGCTAATTTCTAACTATGCCTACAGAGATAGGACATGTGAAGAAAGAAGAAAAAGAAATGCAGAAAGAAGCAACAAAAGTCCTCAAAGACGAAGAAAAGTGCAGGAAGAAGGATAACGTGCAGAAAGAACAAACAGAAGAGCAGAAAGAAGCCTTGTTGCAACATCATCCTGTACCCTCAACTTTTTCAGACGGATACTGGTGGTAACTTAGTCTGACTAACCAGTCCTAGAGCCAGTGCTATGTTAAAAGACACTCAGAATACATTGAAAACACCTACATACACTAGGGAACACTATGCGTTGGGGTCCCCCTGTGACCAGCATGACCTCCTCTGTAAGCCCCTAGTATATAATAGGGCAGGGGATTAAAACTACCTCTTAAAACGCGCCACAGGGCTTGTTTGCACACGTCACCTCAGGCCCCGTCCCCTCACTTCCCCACTGTGTAAAAACGCCCTGTGGCCGTTTTAAGTTGGGAGATTAAGTCCCCTTGAATCCTGAGGGACCCTAGGGTCCAACTAGACCACTAGGTACCTCCAGTAAGCGCCACAGAGCTGCGTTGCAGAGAGATGTAAAAAGGGGCGCGGCCTAGACCACCTCTCTGCAACGCAGCGCAGTGGTGCTTACTGGAAGCACCTGATGGGCTAGTTGGCCTCCAGGGTCCCTCAGGATTGAAGGGGAATTATTTCTCCAACTTAAAACGCGCCACAGGACTTGTTTGCACACGTTAACTCAGGCCCCGCCCCCTCCCTTCACCACTGTGTAAACACGCCCTGTGGCCGTTTTTAGTTGGGAGATTAAGTTCATTTGAATCCTGAGGGTCCCTAGGGTCCAACTAGCCCACTAGGTACCTCCAGTAAGTGCCACAGAGCTGCGTTGCATAGAGGTGTAAAAAGGGGCGTGGCCTCAGAACACCTGTCTGCAATGCAGCTCCCTGGCGCATACTGGAGATACCTGTTGGGCTAGTTGGCCCTCAGGGACACTCAGTATTGAAGGGGAATGAATTCCCCAACTTACAACTGGCCAGGGGGCACGTTTGCAGAGTGCTGCAAGGAGGGGGCGTGGCCTCCGGCGCGATGTCGGTCTTTTATTTATTTTATTTTTTTAAGAAGGAGGGCTGTGTGGCCCCCCTTCTTTTTCTAATTTACTGGCCCCAGGGACCCCCTTCCCCAGGGCCTGCACCCTAATTTTTTTGTTGAAAAAAATAAATTTGGCCCTCCCAAGGCCTTAATCGGCCCCGGGGACCCCAACCCCCGGGTCATGGCCTTTTTTTTTTAATCTTTAGGAGGGGGCTGCGTTGCCCCCCTCCTCAGGCCACTTATGGCCCTGGGGACCCCATCCCCCGGGGCCGGCCTTTGTTTTTTATTATTTTAAAAAGATATATATTTATAGAAAAACCTAGGACATGCTGGACAAACCGTATGTACCTATCACCATGACGTGATATTCATTAAAAGGCGACTATGCATAGACTGAATCCACATGGAATATATTTACACTGCTAGTGAAGCTCTGACGTGTCTGACGCCCTACGTGCCTAATCCCGGCGCCCCCGCCGGTGGGTACTCTCCAAGTAGACACCCTTGTCGTTTATTTATACAAACATGGGTAGCTATTGACGGGCACATTTAATATACACGCACACCAAGCCATTCAAAGGGGATTTGACAAAAATTCGACCAAACTATGCAAGAAACCCCCCTCACGGTTAATAAAACACACATCCACCGCCGGATGTGTAATACTTTTTATTTTACTCTCTGGAAAGGAGACGAACCTCACTTGAGAGTCGCAGCGTGCTCCTGGCTGAGCCCAAAGCTGTGTTACACCCACCAGTGCCTGCCGAGTGCCTCACACCTCTGTGTTGTATTCCACCAGCTAGTGCGTATGCTATGACACTCTCTAGCCCATATGCACTGTAACACCACCCCGTGAATATGTCATGCCACACTTCCCTTCGCACGGGTTATATTGCCCCATCTAACGTGCCTTCCTCGATGCCTATGTTATAACGCACAGCGCTATGCCATACATATTACAATCTGGGATCCATATCTTTGTCCATGCTCCTCATACCTATATCTAAACCAACAAGGGGACACTGTTCCTAGAGCAGGGTGCAAAAAGTCACCCATGCGTGAGGGTGCAAAAAGTCACCCGTGCATAAAGAAAAGAAAGTGAAAAAACAGAGGAGAGGAAAAAGAAGACTTCCTAGGTGAAGAGGGCCCACACATGCAATGGAAGACCACTTATTTGTCCTCTGATGCCCTCACACACCCTTTTTCCAAGAGGTGTCATGCTTCATCATCGGGCGTTTGCTCCTCGTAGGGCCGGCGCTGCAATTCCCTACGGGTCCCCCGAAGGGTCTCTTTTTCGGAGATCTTTTTGAGGACTGCCGGATGATGCAGGCGGGTGTGTGGGGTGTGGGTCAAATGAGGGTAGAGAGTGCGTGCCAAGTGAAAAAAGAGTTAATAAAGGGTAAATATGCAGCGAAAATTTAAATTGTATACCCTTAGCAGACAAAACTGCTAAATAAAATCTTGCCCTAGAGGCACTTTATGCCCGGGGGTCAAGAGTCATCGGTCAACATGTTTCGCGCCTGTGTCGCCATAGAGGTCGTTGGCGCTTCTTCAGGACCAGAGTGGTAAAATATGAAGTGCACGTGAAACAGATTGGATTAAAATACCCTCTAAAACAGTCAGGGCAGGGCAGTAACCTGTATACCCAAAGTGCGGCTACAGCTGCATGATGGAAACTGCTCCTGATCGCTACCTAGGAAAAGAAAAACAAAATAAACCACAAGTATGAGCATCAGTAACAACTTGATGTCTCATCATGTGCCACTGCTGTGTGCACATCAATTACATACGAAAGATAAAAGAAAGGCACACGAGACATGCAGATCAATCAATTCATTAGTTCTCAGTGGAGCCCTAGCCCAGAGCGGTGTCAAAATAGAGAGACAAACGTAAGCTGGATCTACTAATTATCGCAAATATCCTACATACTTCCACTGTAGGCGCTATGCCTAAAAAATTCCAGGAAGCTAATGATGTAATAAAAGCGTATACTAGTTCGGTGGGGAGTGCTTACCTAGTACCATCAATGGGAAACCTCCACTGGCAGGAGCAATGGACGCCCGCACGTTACCGGGCTGTAAACATAATGAAAAGGAGTCAAAAAGAATGTGCAGGCACGGCGTGCAGTTAGAGCAGCCGCACGCAATGTAGAAGTCCCTTCACAAGCTACTTACAATAACGCCCGGGTGCTGCCTCCTCTAAACCTACCCCGTCCACGCGTCTGCCCGTAATGAGTGACTGATGGCAGAACGCGATGCTAAAAACGCACTGGGGTCAGGAGAGGGGCGTATACTATTTCCGGGATAACTTCAAAAGTTCAACCATAGTGCGCATGCGCAGAGGTAGGAGCGCAATGAGCATGTGCGTTCCGTGGGAGAACTAGTCCCCAATACCTGCGCATTGGCTAATAAAGTGGAAGTATGCTAGTAAAGGGGACCCTCTAAGTCAAACACATGTCGCCACGGTAAGTTAGCCGAGGCGGAGTCCAAAGACAGTCCCAACATCAACATACATGCCTCGTGTGTCTGTAGAAAAAGAGAGAAAGAAAGAAAATAACAAAAGTAAGGTCCCTCGGCTGAACCGCCGTGCTTTACTTATATCAACAAAAAGAGGGGGGGACCCAGGAGCTGGTTAAGGTCCAGTGTCCATGCTCCTCATACCTATATCTAAACCAACAAGGGGACACTGTTCCTAGAGCAGGGTGCAAAAAGTCACCCATGCGTGAGGGTGCAAAAAGTCACCCGTGCATAAAGAAAAGAAAGTGAAAAAACAGAGGAGAGGAAAAAGAAGACTTCCTAGGTGAAGAGGGCCCACACATGCAATGGAAGACCACTTATTTGTCCTCTGATGCCCTCACACACCCTTTTTCCAAGAGGTGTCATGCTTCATCATCGGGCGTTTGCTCCTCGTAGGGCCGGCGCTGCAATTCCCTACGGGTCCCCCGAAGGGTCTCTTTTTCGGAGATCTTTTTGAGGACTGCCGGATGATGCAGGCGGGTGTGTGGGGTGTGGGTCAAATGAGGGTAGAGAGTGCGTGCCAAGTGAAAAAAGAGTTAATAAAGGGTAAATATGCAGCGAAAATTTAAATTGTATACCCTTAGCAGACAAAACTGCTAAATAAAATCTTGCCCTAGAGGCACTTTATGCCCGGGGGTCAAGAGTCATCGGTCAACATGTTTCGCGCCTGTGTCGCCATAGAGGTCGTTGGCGCTTCTTCAGGACCAGAGTGGTAAAATATGAAGTGCACGTGAAACAGATTGGATTAAAATACCCTCTAAAACAGTCAGGGCAGGGCAGTAACCTGTATACCCAAAGTGCGGCTACAGCTGCATGATGGAAACTGCTCCTGATCGCTACCTAGGAAAAGAAAAACAAAATAAACCACAAGTATGAGCATCAGTAACAACTTGATGTCTCATCATGTGCCACTGCTGTGTGCACATCAATTACATACGAAAGATAAAAGAAAGGCACACGAGACATGCAGATCAATCAATTCATTAGTTCTCAGTGGAGCCCTAGCCCAGAGCGGTGTCAAAATAGAGAGACAAACGTAAGCTGGATCTACTAATTATCGCAAATATCCTACATACTTCCACTGTAGGCGCTATGCCTAAAAAATTCCAGGAAGCTAATGATGTAATAAAAGCGTATACTAGTTCGGTGGGGAGTGCTTACCTAGTACCATCAATGGGAAACCTCCACTGGCAGGAGCAATGGACGCCCGCACGTTACCGGGCTGTAAACATAATGAAAAGGAGTCAAAAAGAATGTGCAGGCACGGCGTGCAGTTAGAGCAGCCGCACGCAATGTAGAAGTCCCTTCACAAGCTACTTACAATAACGCCCGGGTGCTGCCTCCTCTAAACCTACCCCGTCCACGCGTCTGCCCGTAATGAGTGACTGATGGCAGAACGCGATGCTAAAAACGCACTGGGGTCAGGAGAGGGGCGTATACTATTTCCGGGATAACTTCAAAAGTTCAACCATAGTGCGCATGCGCAGAGGTAGGAGCGCAATGAGCATGTGCGTTCCGTGGGAGAACTAGTCCCCAATACCTGCGCATTGGCTAATAAAGTGGAAGTATGCTAGTAAAGGGGACCCTCTAAGTCAAACACATGTCGCCACGGTAAGTTAGCCGAGGCGGAGTCCAAAGACAGTCCCAACATCAACATACATGCCTCGTGTGTCTGTAGAAAAAGAGAGAAAGAAAGAAAATAACAAAAGTAAGGTCCCTCGGCTGAACCGCCGTGCTTTACTTATATCAACAAAAAGAGGGGGGGACCCAGGAGCTGGTTAAGGTCCAGTGTCCATGCTCCTCATACCTATATCTAAACCAACAAGGGGACACTGTTCCTAGAGCAGGGTGCAAAAAGTCACCCATGCGTGAGGGTGCAAAAAGTCACCCGTGCATAAAGAAAAGAAAGTGAAAAAACAGAGGAGAGGAAAAAGAAGACTTCCTAGGTGAAGAGGGCCCACACATGCAATGGAAGACCACTTATTTGTCCTCTGATGCCCTCACACACCCTTTTTCCAAGAGGTGTCATGCTTCATCATCGGGCGTTTGCTCCTCGTAGGGCCGGCGCTGCAATTCCCTACGGGTCCCCCGAAGGGTCTCTTTTTCGGAGATCTTTTTGAGGACTGCCGGATGATGCAGGCGGGTGTGTGGGGTGTGGGTCAAATGAGGGTAGAGAGTGCGTGCCAAGTGAAAAAAGAGTTAATAAAGGGTAAATATGCAGCGAAAATTTAAATTGTATACCCTTAGCAGACAAAACTGCTAAATAAAATCTTGCCCTAGAGGCACTTTATGCCCGGGGGTCAAGAGTCATCGGTCAACATGTTTCGCGCCTGTGTCGCCATAGAGGTCGTTGGCGCTTCTTCAGGACCAGAGTGGTAAAATATGAAGTGCACGTGAAACAGATTGGATTAAAATACCCTCTAAAACAGTCAGGGCAGGGCAGTAACCTGTATACCCAAAGTGCGGCTACAGCTGCATGATGGAAACTGCTCCTGATCGCTACCTAGGAAAAGAAAAACAAAATAAACCACAAGTATGAGCATCAGTAACAACTTGATGTCTCATCATGTGCCACTGCTGTGTGCACATCAATTACATACGAAAGATAAAAGAAAGGCACACGAGACATGCAGATCAATCAATTCATTAGTTCTCAGTGGAGCCCTAGCCCAGAGCGGTGTCAAAATAGAGAGACAAACGTAAGCTGGATCTACTAATTATCGCAAATATCCTACATACTTCCACTGTAGGCGCTATGCCTAAAAAATTCCAGGAAGCTAATGATGTAATAAAAGCGTATACTAGTTCGGTGGGGAGTGCTTACCTAGTACCATCAATGGGAAACCTCCACTGGCAGGAGCAATGGACGCCCGCACGTTACCGGGCTGTAAACATAATGAAAAGGAGTCAAAAAGAATGTGCAGGCACGGCGTGCAGTTAGAGCAGCCGCACGCAATGTAGAAGTCCCTTCACAAGCTACTTACAATAACGCCCGGGTGCTGCCTCCTCTAAACCTACCCCGTCCACGCGTCTGCCCGTAATGAGTGACTGATGGCAGAACGCGATGCTAAAAACGCACTGGGGTCAGGAGAGGGGCGTATACTATTTCCGGGATAACTTCAAAAGTTCAACCATAGTGCGCATGCGCAGAGGTAGGAGCGCAATGAGCATGTGCGTTCCGTGGGAGAACTAGTCCCCAATACCTGCGCATTGGCTAATAAAGTGGAAGTATGCTAGTAAAGGGGACCCTCTAAGTCAAACACATGTCGCCACGGTAAGTTAGCCGAGGCGGAGTCCAAAGACAGTCCCAACATCAACATACATGCCTCGTGTGTCTGTAGAAAAAGAGAGAAAGAAAGAAAATAACAAAAGTAAGGTCCCTCGGCTGAACCGCCGTGCTTTACTTATATCAACAAAAAGAGGGGGGGACCCAGGAGCTGGTTAAGGTCCAGTGTCCATGCTCCTCATACCTATATCTAAACCAACAAGGGGACACTGTTCCTAGAGCAGGGTGCAAAAAGTCACCCATGCGTGAGGGTGCAAAAAGTCACCCGTGCATAAAGAAAAGAAAGTGAAAAAACAGAGGAGAGGAAAAAGAAGACTTCCTAGGTGAAGAGGGCCCACACATGCAATGGAAGACCACTTATTTGTCCTCTGATGCCCTCACACACCCTTTTTCCAAGAGGTGTCATGCTTCATCATCGGGCGTTTGCTCCTCGTAGGGCCGGCGCTGCAATTCCCTACGGGTCCCCCGAAGGGTCTCTTTTTCGGAGATCTTTTTGAGGACTGCCGGATGATGCAGGCGGGTGTGTGGGGTGTGGGTCAAATGAGGGTAGAGAGTGCGTGCCAAGTGAAAAAAGAGTTAATAAAGGGTAAATATGCAGCGAAAATTTAAATTGTATACCCTTAGCAGACAAAACTGCTAAATAAAATCTTGCCCTAGAGGCACTTTATGCCCGGGGGTCAAGAGTCATCGGTCAACATGTTTCGCGCCTGTGTCGCCATAGAGGTCGTTGGCGCTTTTCATTATGTTTACAGCCCGGTAACGTGCGGGCGTCCATTGCTCCTGCCAGTGGAGGTTTCCCATTGATGGTACTAGGTAAGCACTCCCCACCGAACTAGTATACGCTTTTATTACATCATTAGCTTCCTGGAATTTTTTAGGCATAGCGCCTACAGTGGAAGTATGTAGGATATTTGCGATAATTAGTAGATCCAGCTTACGTTTGTCTCTCTATTTTGACACCGCTCTGGGCTAGGGCTCCACTGAGAACTAATGAATTGATTGATCTGCATGTCTCGTGTGCCTTTCTTTTATCTTTCGTATGTAATTGATGTGCACACAGCAGTGGCACATGATGAGACATCAAGTTGTTACTGATGCTCATACTTGTGGTTTATTTTGTTTTTCTTTTCCTAGGTAGCGATCAGGAGCAGTTTCCATCATGCAGCTGTAGCCGCACTTTGGGTATACAGGTTACTGCCCTGCCCTGACTGTTTTAGAGGGTATTTTAATCCAATCTGTTTCACGTGCACTTCATATTTTACCACTCTGGTCCTGAAGAAGCGCCAACGACCTCTATGGCGACACAGGCGCGAAACATGTTGACCGATGACTCTTGACCCCCGGGCATAAAGTGCCTCTAGGGCAAGATTTTATTTAGCAGTTTTGTCTGCTAAGGGTATACAATTTAAATTTTCGCTGCATATTTACCCTTTATTAACTCTTTTTTCACTTGGCACGCACTCTCTACCCTCATTTGACCCACACCCCACACACCCGCCTGCATCATCCGGCAGTCCTCAAAAAGATCTCCGAAAAAGAGACCCTTCGGGGGACCCGTAGGGAATTGCAGCGCCGGCCCTACGAGGAGCAAACGCCCGATGATGAAGCATGACACCTCTTGGAAAAAGGGTGTGTGAGGGCATCAGAGGACAAATAAGTGGTCTTCCATTGCATGTGTGGGCCCTCTTCACCTAGGAAGTCTTCTTTTTCCTCTCCTCTGTTTTTTCACTTTCTTTTCTTTATGCACGGGTGACTTTTTGCACCCTCACGCATGGGTGACTTTTTGCACCCTGCTCTAGGAACAGTGTCCCCTTGTTGGTTTAGATATAGGTATGAGGAGCATGGACACTGGACCTTAACCAGCTCCTGGGTCCCCCCCTCTTTTTGTTGATATAAGTAAAGCACGGCGGTTCAGCCGAGGGACCTTACTTTTGTTATTTTCTTTCTTTCTCTCTTTTTCTACAGACACACGAGGCATGTATGTTGATGTTGGGACTGTCTTTGGACTCCGCCTCGGCTAACTTACCGTGGCGACATGTGTTTGACTTAGAGGGTCCCCTTTACTAGCATACTTCCACTTTATTAGCCAATGCGCAGGTATTGGGGACTAGTTCTCCCACGGAACGCACATGCTCATTGCGCTCCTACCTCTGCGCATGCGCACTATGGTTGAACTTTTGAAGTTATCCCGGAAATAGTATACGCCCCTCTCCTGACCCCAGTGCGTTTTTAGCATCGCGTTCTGCCATCAGTCACTCATTACGGGCAGACGCGTGGACGGGGTAGGTTTAGAGGAGGCAGCACCCGGGCGTTATTGTAAGTAGCTTGTGAAGGGACTTCTACATTGCGTGCGGCTGCTCTAACTGCACGCCGTGCCTGCACATTCTTTTTGACTCCTTTTCATTATGTTTACAGCCCGGTAACGTGCGGGCGTCCATTGCTCCTGCCAGTGGAGGTTTCCCATTGATGGTACTAGGTAAGCACTCCCCACCGAACTAGTATACGCTTTTATTACATCATTAGCTTCCTGGAATTTTTTAGGCATAGCGCCTACAGTGGAAGTATGTAGGATATTTGCGATAATTAGTAGATCCAGCTTACGTTTGTCTCTCTATTTTGACACCGCTCTGGGCTAGGGCTCCACTGAGAACTAATGAATTGATTGATCTGCATGTCTCGTGTGCCTTTCTTTTATCTTTCGTATGTAATTGATGTGCACACAGCAGTGGCACATGATGAGACATCAAGTTGTTACTGATGCTCATACTTGTGGTTTATTTTGTTTTTCTTTTCCTAGGTAGCGATCAGGAGCAGTTTCCATCATGCAGCTGTAGCCGCACTTTGGGTATACAGGTTACTGCCCTGCCCTGACTGTTTTAGAGGGTATTTTAATCCAATCTGTTTCACGTGCACTTCATATTTTACCACTCTGGTCCTGAAGAAGCGCCAACGACCTCTATGGCGACACAGGCGCGAAACATGTTGACCGATGACTCTTGACCCCCGGGCATAAAGTGCCTCTAGGGCAAGATTTTATTTAGCAGTTTTGTCTGCTAAGGGTATACAATTTAAATTTTCGCTGCATATTTACCCTTTATTAACTCTTTTTTCACTTGGCACGCACTCTCTACCCTCATTTGACCCACACCCCACACACCCGCCTGCATCATCCGGCAGTCCTCAAAAAGATCTCCGAAAAAGAGACCCTTCGGGGGACCCGTAGGGAATTGCAGCGCCGGCCCTACGAGGAGCAAACGCCCGATGATGAAGCATGACACCTCTTGGAAAAAGGGTGTGTGAGGGCATCAGAGGACAAATAAGTGGTCTTCCATTGCATGTGTGGGCCCTCTTCACCTAGGAAGTCTTCTTTTTCCTCTCCTCTGTTTTTTCACTTTCTTTTCTTTATGCACGGGTGACTTTTTGCACCCTCACGCATGGGTGACTTTTTGCACCCTGCTCTAGGAACAGTGTCCCCTTGTTGGTTTAGATATAGGTATGAGGAGCATGGACACTGGACCTTAACCAGCTCCTGGGTCCCCCCCTCTTTTTGTTGATATAAGTAAAGCACGGCGGTTCAGCCGAGGGACCTTACTTTTGTTATTTTCTTTCTTTCTCTCTTTTTCTACAGACACACGAGGCATGTATGTTGATGTTGGGACTGTCTTTGGACTCCGCCTCGGCTAACTTACCGTGGCGACATGTGTTTGACTTAGAGGGTCCCCTTTACTAGCATACTTCCACTTTATTAGCCAATGCGCAGGTATTGGGGACTAGTTCTCCCACGGAACGCACATGCTCATTGCGCTCCTACCTCTGCGCATGCGCACTATGGTTGAACTTTTGAAGTTATCCCGGAAATAGTATACGCCCCTCTCCTGACCCCAGTGCGTTTTTAGCATCGCGTTCTGCCATCAGTCACTCATTACGGGCAGACGCGTGGACGGGGTAGGTTTAGAGGAGGCAGCACCCGGGCGTTATTGTAAGTAGCTTGTGAAGGGACTTCTACATTGCGTGCGGCTGCTCTAACTGCACGCCGTGCCTGCACATTCTTTTTGACTCCTTTTCATTATGTTTACAGCCCGGTAACGTGCGGGCGTCCATTGCTCCTGCCAGTGGAGGTTTCCCATTGATGGTACTAGGTAAGCACTCCCCACCGAACTAGTATACGCTTTTATTACATCATTAGCTTCCTGGAATTTTTTAGGCATAGCGCCTACAGTGGAAGTATGTAGGATATTTGCGATAATTAGTAGATCCAGCTTACGTTTGTCTCTCTATTTTGACACCGCTCTGGGCTAGGGCTCCACTGAGAACTAATGAATTGATTGATCTGCATGTCTCGTGTGCCTTTCTTTTATCTTTCGTATGTAATTGATGTGCACACAGCAGTGGCACATGATGAGACATCAAGTTGTTACTGATGCTCATACTTGTGGTTTATTTTGTTTTTCTTTTCCTAGGTAGCGATCAGGAGCAGTTTCCATCATGCAGCTGTAGCCGCACTTTGGGTATACAGGTTACTGCCCTGCCCTGACTGTTTTAGAGGGTATTTTAATCCAATCTGTTTCACGTGCACTTCATATTTTACCACTCTGGTCCTGAAGAAGCGCCAACGACCTCTATGGCGACACAGGCGCGAAACATGTTGACCGATGACTCTTGACCCCCGGGCATAAAGTGCCTCTAGGGCAAGATTTTATTTAGCAGTTTTGTCTGCTAAGGGTATACAATTTAAATTTTCGCTGCATATTTACCCTTTATTAACTCTTTTTTCACTTGGCACGCACTCTCTACCCTCATTTGACCCACACCCCACACACCCGCCTGCATCATCCGGCAGTCCTCAAAAAGATCTCCGAAAAAGAGACCCTTCGGGGGACCCGTAGGGAATTGCAGCGCCGGCCCTACGAGGAGCAAACGCCCGATGATGAAGCATGACACCTCTTGGAAAAAGGGTGTGTGAGGGCATCAGAGGACAAATAAGTGGTCTTCCATTGCATGTGTGGGCCCTCTTCACCTAGGAAGTCTTCTTTTTCCTCTCCTCTGTTTTTTCACTTTCTTTTCTTTATGCACGGGTGACTTTTTGCACCCTCACGCATGGGTGACTTTTTGCACCCTGCTCTAGGAACAGTGTCCCCTTGTTGGTTTAGATATAGGTATGAGGAGCATGGACACTGGACCTTAACCAGCTCCTGGGTCCCCCCCTCTTTTTGTTGATATAAGTAAAGCACGGCGGTTCAGCCGAGGGACCTTACTTTTGTTATTTTCTTTCTTTCTCTCTTTTTCTACAGACACACGAGGCATGTATGTTGATGTTGGGACTGTCTTTGGACTCCGCCTCGGCTAACTTACCGTGGCGACATGTGTTTGACTTAGAGGGTCCCCTTTACTAGCATACTTCCACTTTATTAGCCAATGCGCAGGTATTGGGGACTAGTTCTCCCACGGAACGCACATGCTCATTGCGCTCCTACCTCTGCGCATGCGCACTATGGTTGAACTTTTGAAGTTATCCCGGAAATAGTATACGCCCCTCTCCTGACCCCAGTGCGTTTTTAGCATCGCGTTCTGCCATCAGTCACTCATTACGGGCAGACGCGTGGACGGGGTAGGTTTAGAGGAGGCAGCACCCGGGCGTTATTGTAAGTAGCTTGTGAAGGGACTTCTACATTGCGTGCGGCTGCTCTAACTGCACGCCGTGCCTGCACATTCTTTTTGACTCCTTTTCATTATGTTTACAGCCCGGTAACGTGCGGGCGTCCATTGCTCCTGCCAGTGGAGGTTTCCCATTGATGGTACTAGGTAAGCACTCCCCACCGAACTAGTATACGCTTTTATTACATCATTAGCTTCCTGGAATTTTTTAGGCATAGCGCCTACAGTGGAAGTATGTAGGATATTTGCGATAATTAGTAGATCCAGCTTACGTTTGTCTCTCTATTTTGACACCGCTCTGGGCTAGGGCTCCACTGAGAACTAATGAATTGATTGATCTGCATGTCTCGTGTGCCTTTCTTTTATCTTTCGTATGTAATTGATGTGCACACAGCAGTGGCACATGATGAGACATCAAGTTGTTACTGATGCTCATACTTGTGGTTTATTTTGTTTTTCTTTTCCTAGGTAGCGATCAGGAGCAGTTTCCATCATGCAGCTGTAGCCGCACTTTGGGTATACAGGTTACTGCCCTGCCCTGACTGTTTTAGAGGGTATTTTAATCCAATCTGTTTCACGTGCACTTCATATTTTACCACTCTGGTCCTGAAGAAGCGCCAACGACCTCTATGGCGACACAGGCGCGAAACATGTTGACCGATGACTCTTGACCCCCGGGCATAAAGTGCCTCTAGGGCAAGATTTTATTTAGCAGTTTTGTCTGCTAAGGGTATACAATTTAAATTTTCGCTGCATATTTACCCTTTATTAACTCTTTTTTCACTTGGCACGCACTCTCTACCCTCATTTGACCCACACCCCACACACCCGCCTGCATCATCCGGCAGTCCTCAAAAAGATCTCCGAAAAAGAGACCCTTCGGGGGACCCGTAGGGAATTGCAGCGCCGGCCCTACGAGGAGCAAACGCCCGATGATGAAGCATGACACCTCTTGGAAAAAGGGTGTGTGAGGGCATCAGAGGACAAATAAGTGGTCTTCCATTGCATGTGTGGGCCCTCTTCACCTAGGAAGTCTTCTTTTTCCTCTCCTCTGTTTTTTCACTTTCTTTTCTTTATGCACGGGTGACTTTTTGCACCCTCACGCATGGGTGACTTTTTGCACCCTGCTCTAGGAACAGTGTCCCCTTGTTGGTTTATCCATATCTTTGTCACAGTGCATATGCAACGTTACACTCCCCAGCACATATTTTATATTACAACTTTAGAGACTAGTTAGGTTACACAACACTTCCCTGTTTATATTACACTTAGGCTGTCCGGAATTCGGTTAAAACCGACTCTACACGACAGTACACTACCGACTGAAAATCAGCTGACCTGGTTTAAACCGAGTGTCACTGATTTTTTACATATTTGTTACACCGCTTGGCCACATGAGGGAGCCAAAGGAGTACAAAAAAGAACTATACTGGAACTTGCAATGCGGAAGCAAACAGCGGGAAACAATGAGTCATCCCCCCAAATTAGAATGGTTGGCCGATAAGATAGCTGGTTCAGTGGATGAGCATCCTACATAGGTTTGGGTGCAGACACAGCGAATCCAAAAGTAGAGCAGGACTGGCCAATATAGAAATCGTGAGTTTTTGAGGCAGTTCACAGCCTCAAAAGCATGACAGAATTCGGGCCAAGTCAGTAACGCTAGTTACTGGCTGACAAATCGTGCCGCTTTTCAAGCACAGGTGAAAATTTCCTAGAAATTAGGTACAAAATATAACACATTTTCGAACAGACAGGGTCTACTCTGCCTCTTATCATTCTGAGCTCGATATATTTTGTATTATTTAGTTGAGCTTCCTTTAATTAGGACTAGCATTATTTACAAGTAACGAGGTTGGGGCCGTGATTTTTATCAATAATAAAATTAACGTAATTAATCAATGAGCAGCACGGAGGCCGTGTGGGAAGCTAAGATGCTGCCAGGCAGACGCGCAACGCCCATGGAGCTCAAAGGGCTGCAGTCTACTCCTGCCCCCCACCCCCCACAGCGAGACATCTCCCCAGGCACACACAAAGCCGCACCCGAGTACTTCACAGGTCTTTAAAAAGACCATTTACATATTAATGAGGCTTTGCTGTGTTTTTACCCCTTCATCTTCATCTGCCTATTGCTGGAAGAATTAAGGATTCCCCCACCCGGAATTTGGCTGTAGTTGTGCCTCTGCTGCCAGGTGGGAAAGGTGCAGGGCTAAGTGGAGTGTGCAGGACATCGGATGCCTGGGATGCTGCTATTGCTGACCGGAGATGTGTGAACTGATTGAAATTGGAAGCCTGGCTTCCACACACCCCCACAGTCTGACAGCAGGATTGATGGAACACATGTTTTCAATGAGAGTCGCTGAGGGCAGCCGAGGGATGGGACTGCTACAATTACACTGATGAAGAAATGTTCAAAAAGTCCGGGGGAGAGTTGGACTTCTAGCCCGTCCCCCCTAACCTGACTCACAGGCGAGCCTGCTCAAAAATGATTGAGGAGGGAGAACGTTAAAAGTAAGACCAACGCATTCTTCATGCCACAAATCCATGACGAACGGTAGCAATTTATTTCCTATGCTCTATGCTTTTTTATGCACGCACGCTCATTGATGCATCATTCATTGTGCCACAGAAGGCAGCTGCAACTCAACCCTAACTTGCTCTGTGTTACCCATGGCCTGGCCCTTACTGGTCTCGTTTTATTAGGGTGTACACATGGTGACGTTAAGGCTAGCACCTGGAAGCTTTGAGAACTGACCAACCAGACCCCCTGCTTGATCCACGTGGGGGGAGGGGAGCTATTCTGGTCTGCCGTCTGTTTTACTGGGGCCGCACCCAAGTAGTTCACAGGTCAGACCATTTACTCAATGAGGCTTTGTTGTACTTCACCCCTTCTTAGAGCCCCTGCAGCTACACTCTTACATGGAAAACAGCTAGAGCTCCAGCACTCTGCCCCTAAAAAACAAAGGTAATTCATTTATTTTTTCTAATTCGTGTGCATGCTTTTTTGTTGGGAATACAGTGGCAAACGCAAGACTGCTCCATACATTGTTTGCTGTATAATCACAGATCCGTTCTAATGAATTAAATCATTGTTTAAGGCGCTATGTGCCCTGCAGTGTAAATCGTGTTGTATTTAACGTGCAACAAGCGTCTCAAGTCTGGCAATCTATATACGTTGTTTGTGGAAGGAAATGTGTAACAATTAAAACAGCCATAGGCAGCCTTTAGTTTCCACCTGTATACATTTTATTTCATAACCGTTCTATAGATTTGTCTGACTACGGTGTGTTTTGTGAAGTATTCTTTGATTTTTTTAATTGGGGGTTTCTTTTCCACCCTTTGGTTTGTGCATATTTGCCATTGATTACATGGTTGGTTTCCTTCGAAGGTAGTTAGAATAATCGATTGCATTCCCTGTGCAATATGCATTGGTTAGCCTGCTCATTTGGAAGAGGTGTGGCGCAGCGGCCAGGGCGACTGACTCCAGAACCTGGGGCTCGCGGTTCGATCCCTGGGGCCAGCGGCAGATCAGCCCAGCACCATGTGACTCTGGGCAATAGCTCGCTTAATCTTCCCGTGGGCCCCCAGTGCCTTGACACCTTTAGGTAATTGTTTGCGCTTTACAAATACTGGACATTTACATTTCATTTGATTCCCTGAACGGCGAGCCTTCTGTGTTTTCTCTTGGCAGTTGTATCCTGTTTGCGTAGGCCACCCCTTCTGTGTTTTCCCCCCCAGTCACGTGACAGCATCGCTTCTGTTTTTTGCAGAACTTTAAATATTTCGATTTTCCTTAGCTGTACATTTTGATTGCAGTGATATCTGGCCTAAAAATGTTTGTCATGATATGATCAAGGAATGCATGGTCACTCACTTGTGTTGCACGAAGTTCTGTAAAATAACGTCTTACCATATGTGACGGTTAATGGTGTTGGCATACATTTTTTTGCATTCTAAAGTTGATTTGAATGTAAACGTGGAAATGCACGTGCTTTTGTGTACAGATATGTATGCATGTAGTAAATAAAATTTGAGTGTCTGTGCGGATAGAATATTCCCATCTGGTTAGGTCACTAGGTAGGTAGAACGTATGTCCAGCACAGCAGTAGACATATGTTCGTGACAGATGTGTCTTGCCACACCATTGGGGACAGTGACATAACAAGCACATATTCTACGTCAAGCCGGGTACTCCTCCCCCGCCTTTGAGACCCCCAAACTTTTGTATCATGGTGGATCTTTAGAATTTATTTTGGTATCTGATCAGGGCATTGGAGTCACCCCTTGGAGAATTTGTTAATTTCCCTATGCATCAGTTGTGCTGTCTCTCCTGTTGTATCATGTGCCTTTTTGGTGTGACTGGTGTTATTCGCATTCGCTTCCTTGAAATTGTGTATTTTAGTACACTGTTGCATTACATTAAGCATTACAGAATGGCATGTTATCTGTATGCAAGCCCCATACGCAGGCCTCGTCTACTTAGTTGGCTAAACAATTCATTTTATTGTCATTTGAATGTTACCCATTTGAGCACCCCTCAATGTGTGCCCTGCACATTAGCAGTCCCTCCCCATTAATGTTGTAAACTGCTTGTGTAGTCAAATATTTTGGTGCTGTCTGCAGCTCTATCCACGTGATCTCGTAGTTAAACCAAGAACGATAATTTGAAATGTTGGTGGGAAACTCAATTTTACTGTTTATGCGGTGGGATTATTGTAATATGAGCTTTGGGTGTCACGAGGAGGGGCACTCCAAGTTACCATTAGGTCGGGCATGCGAGGCGCTGTAGTTGGTGCCATTTTGTTTATTTTTGACCCCATCTTGTGAGTGAAGAGGAACTCCCAACGGGTTATTGAGCAACAACATCCGGGGTTAGCTCGAGAAACCATGTGGTTGGGTGGCCTGTGCGCTACATCCAGGGGGACACCACATATGGAGTGAGAGGCACTCTTAGCAGGCTCCATCGTGGCGAAACTTCGAGCCAGTGTTGCGTTGGAGATTCATCCCCTACTTGAATCTCTTTTGCCATGTTCTGCCTAGAATGTTTTCTATGCTGGCCCCACTAACGCAATGTAGTGGAGACCCCTTTTAAATTTTTGGGATCGGGGAGTTTTCTAGCAGACGGTTGAAATACAAATATTAGCTAGTGTGTTAATCAGCCTGCGCGGGTGTAGGCAAACATTTCTGCTCTGTCAGTCAGGCAGTCGAATGTTTCAGAATCTTCAATCGTCTGTTCTGTTGCTCATCCTGGGATCAGAACATATTTTCTATTTTTTGGGGGGTAACCTTTGACAGGTCACCTCCTTCGGAGCTCATACCTGAGCTGGCAAAGTTATCTTAACCTCTAGAGACACCTATTTCAGTTGAGCTAATTGCGGACCTAGGCTGAGAGCCACCACAGCAACTAGGGCCTTTTCTGTGGCTCCTGCTGTGTGGGCTTAGAGAAAATTTGAGAGTGTTCACTATGTCTGGGCCTCTGCAGACTTTGGTTGCTCCTTCTTTAGAATAGAAATGTCCCTTCACCAACCATGGCTTTTGAAGTCAATGAAACCTCACTGTGGTACTCTGCACAAGTGTTAGATCCCTACTGCAAAGTGGAATTTTCTCCAAACTTTGCAAAGTACAGCTTCATTATTGACTGCTTTAATGCCTCTGAGGGCCTATGCTCCCAGTTCAACGCATATGTTGCAGAAGCTGTTCCAGAGAATGTCAGCCTTTAGGTGCACCAGTATTGGCATGGAAAGCTATGTCAGTGGCCAGAGTTGGCAAATTGTGTACTGGCTGTTTCGGCGTTGCCAGTCTCAAGTGCCAATGTCGAGAGGCCTTTTCACAAATAAAAGTTTGCATGGGAAGGAAAGAGAGAGCACGAATGACCAAAGACTCACTGAAGAAATATTGTATGGTGTACTACAATTATGTTTAACTTGTAAGATTGTATTGGAACCTCAAATACACTGTACGTACACGGTCTATATACCATGCATCAATGAAGAAAGCAAGCAATAATAAAAGCAAAGCGTTCCATAAACACTGGTAAAACACTGTTTCGGTTGTTTTTTATGGCGCGAAAATGAGTAACCACTGAAAAGCACTGTTTTTTTTAGGTATTGAAATCACTGGAAAACACTGAAAAAACACCACCAGAATTTACCAAAAATAGAAACTGAAAACAGGAAAGCCTAATTACACTCCAAGGCGCTATCTCGCGCTCTCCAATGAATCTGTCATTGAGCACAATGTATTGCATATTATATTTCACGCCCCGGTTCATCTTATATCACACTTTTTGGTGCATAGTTTATACCATATACTATATCTAGTTTTCATTTTCAATCGTGCTCTCAGGATTATGTTCTATATAACACGGCGTCCACCTACCCTTTTCACGGGTGTTGGACCCGGCCCTTCTGGCAGGTTCACCCCCGAGACTTTTTGCTTTTTATTGATGACTTGGTTTAGTGATTTTTGGGTTTCTGCGCACTTTACCGCTGTGTCCCAGGGTAATGTGCGTGCGTGTTGTGAGGTTGGCCTGCCTCCCATAGGAATGCATGGGGGAATGTATGTGTCCTGGTAATTCCTGATGCGTGGGGTGTGCAGGCCCGTGTTTGGTATGTGCGGACTCGTGTGATTGAATGCTGCGCGATGATGTGTGCGGCGTGCATGTACCTAGTGTGGAAGTGCCACTTCTAGAAGTGGGCACTTCAGTGTACAGTATGAAATGTGTGGCTTGTCTGGCGATTGGCTGGTGGAGGTCATGTGACGGACTAGGGAAATCCCCAGGGACAGGAGGAGTCACCCAGTGGTGAATGAGGAGATCAGCAGCTAGATGGGTGGGAGGAGTACACCTGGGTCCTGAATAGGACAGGGCTTCCCCACACACTGCTGGCTCCGGCCCCTGTGGTGCGTCTGATGACCCTAGCCCTGCCAGTGAATAGGGAGAGGGGCTGAGCAAAACAAAGTGCTCAGGAACCTGTTGGAACTGGTTCGCCCCTTCCCTGCACCTTCAGGCAAAGACTTTTTACTGTATAAAAAGGGGCTGTGTCCCCTTACAATTGGTGTTCTCTTGCAGGATCATCTGGAGGGGGCCTGCTGCTGCTGGGCGCCAGGAGAGACCGCCACTGGGGACTGCCTCCCTGCTGGAGGGCCCTGTGAGCTGGCTCTGGGCCCAGCCTTGCCCCCCTGCTCTTGGAAGACTTTGCTGCTGGATTTTCACCTGTAGCGCCTGGCAGCGCTGTTTTGCTTTATAGCGCTGGGAGCGCTTGGATTCTGATAGCGGGTGCCCACCCCGCGATTCTGCCGGTGTCTGCCAAGTTCGGCGGGTGCCCACCCCGCCGTTGTGCTCGTTGGCGAGGGAGCCTACCCCTCTCATTGCCGAGGAATTCACCGCCGCGGCCGGGCTTCAGCCGGAAGTCAGGCGGCTGAGGGCGGGCCTCCGGGACAACCGGAACTTAGGGAAGGAGGGCGAGAGCCTACCCCGCCTCCTACTGCAGCGTCGCGGCTGCTCCGAGCTTCGGAGCAGGCAGGAGCCTACCCTGCGCCCCGGGGCACTCTGCCCGAGAGTGAAGATCCAGGCGGGAGTCCACCCCGCGCTGGACCGAAGAGAAGAGTGCGGCAGGACCTGGTGCGGAGGGGGCGCGAGGCACATTGTCGGTGCCTGCCCCTCCGCGTTAAGAAGAAGCCTCGGAGTCCCCAGAGAGCGAAGACGACGCGGGAGTCCCCTGAGAGCAGCCCGGTGAGTGCAGAAGGGCTGGGGGACTCCGCGCCTGTGCTGGGGGTGCGGGGGCAGTTTTCATAGAGCCCCGTGTGGCTCCAACGTGGTGGCAGTGTCCACGAGCCCTGTGAGGTTCCCACGAGGCACATTTTCTGGTGATCAGAGCCCCGAGGCTCCCACGAAGGGGCCGAATATTCGTTCAGAGCCGAGAAGGCTCTAGGGGGCATTTTAATTGTTTTAGAGCCCAGAGAGGCTCCACGGGAGCGTCAAAGTTGTTTTAAAGGGCACAGTGGTGCCACGCTCATTCCTCCAGCTGCCCAGCACTTAGTGGGCAGCTGCCACGTTTAGGTGGGGGACCTTTCTCGTTTTGGTCTGCGCAGCTGGCGCAGCTTGACCGGACACAGGGCGTCTTAGCCCTGACAAGGCCAGTTGGCCTAGGGACTGCCACAGGTGGTGGCTCATGAGAGTTTTCCGCTAATGTTCCTTACCTGCACCTCTGAATGTAGTTTCTGCATCATGTGTTTTCTTTCAGAACACCGCTGAATGTTTTATGCATCATGTGTTTACCTGCCCGGCACCTCTGAATGAGTTTATGCGTCATGTGCCATGTTCTACACCTCTGAATGTTTTATGCATCATGTGTAATGTGTGTTTTCCCCTACAGGTATTGTGATACTTAGGTGGTTGTGTTCCCCTGGTACCGGTGGTACTAGGGAGGTTCTGAGTACCTGCGTGATAGTCTCCTAAGGTGGTTAGGGTTGCGTAGGTGGTACTTTCTGGTTACCAGTAGTTACTGGTTGTGTGTTATACATGTTATTTTTGTACTACAGTAATTTTATATTTGGTGCTAAGTGCTAAATATCTAAAAGTGCTAATTCTTGACAGTGGTCCATGTGGCCCTGTCCCCTGTATATATAATCCCTTGTAAATTCTGCCCGTGCCTGTTGGCACATTGTAAAGTGTGTGCTTTTATCTAATGTGTTGTGTATAATACAAAGGCTATTTTTATAGAATACCTTGTGTGGAGTTTCCTTTGTGGTGGGCCTTGGGTGTTGTTGCTGAGTGCGCGCGCAAACGCTTTACACCTTGCCTCAGAGATAAGCCTGACTGCTCGTGCCAAGCTACCAAGGGGGTGAGCAGGGGTTATCTTTGGCGTGTAACTTCCTTGCCCTGACTAGAGTGGTGGTTTCTGCCTGACTTTGGCGCAAGCCTTAGCCAACCAGAAATCGCCAGTTCTAACATTGGTGGCAGCGGTGGGATTTGGACTTGCGTTTGCGCTGTACCACAGCAGCGACTGGCTACACTACAAAACTCTGCATTAGATAAATCACATTTTAGGGATTATTGTTTTTGAGTTCCATTATTTCCTCTCCTAAAGGTGTCCTTTGTGAAGTATGTACTCCTGTGTTAGCTCAGACACTCAGGTTCCTTGTGTTAAACTCTTCTCAGGAACGTCCGCCAAAATGGAGCCTGCTTTTAATTTCTGTGGTCTGTTTAGATACAGTAGGTTGGAGTTGGTAAGGTTCTGTGAGGAGAGGGACATAGAGGTGGGTGAGTCAGATACCCAGTCCAAACTGAGGGACAACCTGATCCTATGGCAAAAGGATGAGTGGGAGCGAGAGCGCAGTGAGGAAGATAGGGCCCGGGCCGCACGCCGAGAGGGTGGTGGGTCTGAGGGGAACCCTGAGGAATCTGAAGAGGAGGATTACCTGACAGGGACGCCAGTAGAGAGAGAAGACCCCAGAGATAGGGAGTCCCTTGCTGGGTCCAGTGTCAGGAGCAGCACCCCATCCCTTTCCCTGTCCCCAGAGGAGTGGATAGATAGGAGGGAAGAGAGGGAGCATCAGCTGGCCATAGAGAAGCTCAGGTTAGAGCATGCCAGGGTGATGGCGCAGCTGGGGGTGGAGGAGAAAAAGTGTGAGACCGAGAGGGTCTTAGCGGAGGAGAGGATGGCGGAGGCTGAGAGGGCCTTCGCCAGGGAGAAATTAGCTCTAGAGGGTAAGTTGTCCCCTGAGCGCATTGGTTTTCTGGATTCACCAGTGAGGGTAGAGTCCAGTGGTGGCAGCGATAGAGAGGCCAGTGCAGAGAGTCCCATTCCCACTTCCCAGAGTATGGTACCTGTTTTCCAAGAGGAGGAATGTAGGTTGAAATTCAGGGGCAGTAAGAAACTGCCTCACCAGTCTTGGAACACGTTTGTGGGTGAATGTGAGGATGCACTGGATGATTGGTTAAGGGTAAACACGAAACGGGCTTTTGACGGACTTTATGCTCTGCTTATCAAAGAGCAGCTGCTCGGTAGTTGTTATCCCGGGTTGCGCCAACACCTGTTGAGGTATGGCTCTTTTTGCCCATGGGAGCTGGCAGAGGAAGCAGACCGTTGGGAGGGTGCCCAAGGTTCTGATGAGGTATGGGAGAGTGCTTCCAATAGCAGTGGCTCAGGGATCTTCCCGTCTTGGATGGGGGTGGAGGCTCAGAGTAGCCCAGCTAGGTCCCAGAGTAGTGAGAGGGGTGTAGGGGCTCACGGCCTATCTCAGTGGAGTAGGAGTGAGTGGGTGACTTTGAGTCCCCAGAGGCCCGAAACCCAGTCTCATGACCTGGATGGTTTCTTAAGGGAACACCAGGTTGGGGGCCTAGGCTGTCCTGTTAGGTCACTTGAGGAAGCTCGCCTAGGGTATGGAGAACCTGGAGTCTCTGTAAGTAGAGCTCCAGTGGTTCTGGTGTCTGGCAGTACCGCTCCAGTAGGGAGGGTGCAGAAGTCCAGTGAGAGGGGTGGCATGGGGCTGTATTCCCCAGTGGAGGAGCCAGTGGGTCAGGGACCAGCCGGTAGGGCTGAGTCTCCTAGAGGTGACCATGGCGACTACACGTCTGTCCTGGGGAATCTTCGCGCACTGTCAGGTGGACAGGGGACGGGAGATCTGCGCCAGGCAGACTGTCATGCAACATATGAGGCATATGTTACTCTTGGGGGGATACTGTGTGAGTCCCCAGAAGTCCTGGAGTGCCAGGCAAGTATTCCGCCGAAGGTTCTAGACCAGAGGTTGGGAGGCCAGGTTCAGGATCAGCCTGACCTGAAGGGTAGGACTACGGTAACCAGTGTCCTGACCGGTTCTTCTTCCAGAGGTACCGCCCCAGTTGGTAGGGAGCAGGACTCTGGAAGGGGGTGCAGAGGGTGGGAGAGCCCACCTCTGACCCCGGTGCAACCTGAGGGGTTAAACCCTAGGTTGGGAGACCAGTTCTCAGGGAGGGGTCCTGAGCTGGTAGGTGAGTTGCGTTACGGGGTCGCCTCTCAGAGGAAGGGAGGGCGGAACCCTAGGAGAAGAGGTAGGGGGAGGAGAGCCTCACCCGTGACTGTTGGTCAGCTTGAGGGTTCAGACCCTGGGCTGGAAGATCAGTGGATGTTTAGAACCGCCCTGATGAGAGGAAGAGTGGAAAATGGTCACTACTTGCCAGGGGTTACTACCCCCCACTCTGTGGTTAGGCAAGGACCAGTGGCGCCTAGATGGCCTAGGGCCTGGTCCTGGCCGCGGACAGCTGAGGAGTACCAGTGGGGTAGCCCAGTTGGTCCGCCGAGTTCTTTTAGAAGGAATTCCATGGGTTTAGAGTGGCGTAAAACCGGAGAGTGTCCCTGCCGTTGCGGGCCTGCGTCCGTGTTTTGTCGCCCAAAGCAGGGAAGACCTTCACGGTGGTGATTGGTCTACCCTGCGTTTTGGCTGGAAGGGGGTTGTGTTGGACCCGGCCCTTCTGGCAGGTTCACCCCCGAGACTTTTTGCTTTTTATTGATGACTTGGTTTAGTGATTTTTGGGTTTCTGCGCACTTTACCGCTGTGTCCCAGGGTAAAGTGCGTGCGTGTTGTAAGGTTGGCCTGCCTCCCATAGGAATGCATGGGGGAATGTATGTGTCCTGGTAATTCCTGATGCGTGGGGTGTGCAGGCCCGTGTTTGGTATGTGCGGACTCGTGTGATTGAATGCTGCGCGATGATGTGTGCGGCGTGCATGTACCTAGTGTGGAAGTGCCACTTCTAGAAGTGGGCACTTCAGTGTACAGTATGAAATGTGTGGCTTGTCTGGCGATTGGCTGGTGGAGGTCATGTGACGGACTAGGGAAATCCCCAGGGACAGGAGGAGTCACCCAGTGGTGAATGGGGAGATCAGCAGCTAGATGGGTGGGAGGAGTACACCTGGGTCCTGAATAGGACAGGGCTTCCCCACACACTGCTGGCTCCGGCCCCTGTGGTGCGTCTGATGACCCTAGCCCTGCCAGTGAATAGGGAGAGGGGCTGAGCAAAACAAAGTGCTCAGGAACCTGTTGGAACTGGTTCGCCCCTTCCCTGCACCTTCAGACAAAGACTTTTTACTGTATAAAAAGGGGCTGTGTCCCCTTACAATTGGTGTTCTCTTGCAGGATCATCTGGAGGGGGCCTGCTGCTGCTGGGCGCCAGGAGAGACCGCCACTGGGGACTGCCTCCCTGCTGGAGGGCCCTGTGGGCTGGCTCTGGGCCCAGACTTGCCCCCCTGCTCTTGGAAGACTTTGCTGCTGGATTTTCACCTGTAGCGCCTGGCAGCGCTGTTTTGCTTTATAGCGCTAGGAGCGCTTGGATTCTGATAGCGGGTGCCCACCCCGCGATTCTGCCGGTGTCTGCCAAGTTCGGCGGGTGCCCACCCCGCCGTTGTGCTCGTTGGCGAGGGAGCCTACCCCTCTCATTGCCGAGGAATTCACCGCGGCGGCCGGGCTTCAGCCGGAAGTCAGGCGGCTGAGGGCGGGCCTCCGGGACAACCGGAACTTAGGGAAGGAGGGCGAGAGCCTACCCCGCCTCCTACTGCAGCGTCGCGGCTGCTCCGAGCCCCGGAGCAGGCAGGAGCCTACCCTGCGCCCCGGGGCACTCTGCCCGAGAGTGAAGATCCAGACGGGAGTCCACCCCGCGCTGGACCGAAGAGAGGAGTGCGGCAGGACCTGGAGCGGAGGGGGCGCGAGGCACATTGTCGGTGCCTGCCCCTCCGCGTTAAGAAGAAGCCTCGGAGTCCCCAGAGAGCGAAGACGACGCGGGAGTCCCCTGAGAGCAGCCCGGTGAGTGCAGAAGGGCTGGGGGACTCCGCGCCTGTGCTGGGGGTGCGGGGGCAGTTTTCATAGAGCCCCGTGTGGCTCCAACGTGGTGGCAGTGTCCCACGAGGCACATTTTCTGGTGATCAGAGCCCCGAGGCTCCCACGAAGGGGCCGAATATTCGTTCAGAGCCGAGAAGGCTCTAGGGGGCATTTTAATTGTTTTAGAGCCCAGAGAGGCTCCACGAGAGCGTCAAAGTTGTTTTAAAGGGCACAGTGGTGCCACGCTCATTCCTCCAGCTGCCCAGCACTTAGTGGGCAGCTGCCACGTTTAGGTGGGGGACCTTTCTCGTTTTGGTCTGCGCAGCTGGCGCAGCTTGACCGGACACAGGGCGTCTTAGCCCTGACAAGGCCAGTTGGCCTAGGGACTGCCACAGGTGGTGGCTCATGAGAGTTTTCCGCTAATGTTCCTTACCTGCACCTCTGAATGTAGTTTCTGCATCATGTGTTTTCTTTCAGAACACCGCTGAATGTTTTATGCATCATGTGTTTACCTGCCCGGCACCTCTGAATGAGTTTATGCGTCATGTGCCATGTTCTACACCTCTGAATGTTTTATGCATCATGTGTAATGTGTGTTTTCCCCTACAGGTATTGTGATACTTAGGTGGTTGTGTTCCCCTGGTACCGGTGGTACTAGGGAGGTTCTGAGTCCCTGCGTGATAGTCTCCTAAGGTGGTTAGGGTTGCGTAGGTGGTACTTTCTGGTTACCAGTAGTTACTGGTTGTGTGTTATACATGTTATTTTTGTACTACAGTAATTTTATATTTGGTGCTAAGTGCTAAATATCTAAAAGTGCTAATTCTTGACAGTGGTCCATGTGGCCCTGTCCCCTGTATATATAATCCCTTGTAAATTCTGCCCGTGCCTGTTGGCACATTGTAAAGTGTGTGCTTTTATCTAATGTGTTGTGTATAATACAAAGGCTATTTTTATAGAATACCTTGTGTGGAGTTTCCTTTGTGGTGGGCCTTGGGTGTTGTTGCTGGGTGCGCGCGCAAACGCTTTACACCTTGCCTCAGAGATAAGCCTGACTGCTCGTGCCAAGCTACCAAGGGGGTGAGCGGGGGTTATCTTTGGCGTGTAACTTCCTTGCCCTGACTAGAGTGGTGGTTTCTGCCTGACTTTGGCGCAAGCCTTAGCCAACCAGAAATCGCCAGTTCTAACAACGGGCATTACATTTTGCGATGGGGGTGGAGGGTCAGGAGGTGTTTCTGCCAAGTGAGCCCGGAGTCACAGTCGCAAACGTCCTCTTCTTCCTGAATAAAAGTGAGATTATGCTGCATACTTGTTCATATTTTAAGTAGTTCGCACAGACACACATTTTAAAACCAATAAAGTTCCTCATACCCACCTTCTCTGAACAGTTAGCTTGCTGCCCCATCCACCTCCTCCCTATCCTCTGTTGTCTGAATCCATGGACTAGCCTTCTCCCTCCTGCCACGCATGGTCTGATGTGCTGCCACAGCCCTCCATTTAGCATGATGTACCATTCCACTCCTCCTGCCCTTCATTGCCCAATTCTATGGCCCATCATTGACCTCCTGCTTAGCCTCTGTGCTTAGCTTGCTTCCCCTATTCTCCTTCCCCTGCCCTCCGATGTCTTTGTGCATGCCCCTGCTCCATCCTTTTTGCCCACCATGTTCCATGGACCAGCCACTCCTATCTACTCTGAGTGTTCTGTTGAGCTGCCACTCCCCTCCCACCTGCCTAGCATTGTCAGATGACTGTAACCTGTCCCTGCCACCTCCACCCTGCCTGTCCACATGCCATGCTCCTATCTCCTTCCTCCTGTCCTCCATGGTCCATTTTACTGCCACACCCTCTGCCCTCCCTGGTCTGTTGTGCTGCAACTGCTCCTCCTGCCTGCCCCGCGCGGTCTGTTGTGAGGCCCCTTCCCCTGAACTCTCTTGTCTGTGCCCAGGTCCTGACCCTCCCTTCTATCCTCCATGGTCCTTTGTGCATGCCCCTGCACCCTCCTTCTTGCCCATCCTAGCCATTGTGCTGCCACTAACCCTCCCACTTGCCATGCATGGTCTTCTGTGCTGCCATGCCCCCTCCCACCTTCCCTGTGTGGTCAGCTAGCTGCCCCTGACCCCCTCCCACCTTCCCTCCATGGTCTGTGTGTATGCCATCATAGTCTCATTGTTGCTCTCCATGGTGTGTCTTGTTTCTAGTGCCCATCCTGCCTGACCTCCATGGTCATCTTGCTGCTCCTGCCCTGCCCCCTTGCCCCCAGCCCTCTGTTTCCATTAACAGACCCCTATTCCCTCCCTCCTGGCTTGTCTGTTCCATTGTAATGCCCCTGATCCGTCCCTCCTGCCCTTTATGGTCTGTTATGCTGCAGCTTTCTCTCCTGCTGCAAACCCTGATGCCTGCCCTGTAGGATCAGTTTAGTGCACCTCTCCATGTCCCTCCTGCCCTCTATTATCCGAGTCCATGTCCCTAACCCAATTCCTCCTGCCTACCATGATCCAATGTACCATACTTGCGAACATTTTGAACTTGGTAAGAGGGAGATTTTGAAAAAAAACTGGGGTATTGATTTTCCCCTTTGAGTTACATTGAAAAGGAGGAGATTGTAGATAGGAGACAGATCAAATAAAGCCCATTTGAGCTTAAAAACATTGGACGTTTCCTGGCTGAAACGGGTCTGTTGGCATGTATGGTTGTACTACCACTGCCTCTTCCTTCTGCCCACAATTGTCTATTATATTGCCACAGACTCTCTTGCCAGTCCTGTATTGTTGGTTTGTTGCCCCTGCCCCCCTTTCCACTGCCCTCCATAATCTGTTGTGCTGCCACTGCCCTTCCTGCCTGCCCAGTGTGGTCAAATTGTTGCATCTGCACTCTCCTACCTGCCTTCAATTTTCAGAGTCCGTGCCCATGGCCTCTGCCTCTCAACAGTATCCTAATGAACAACTAGATTGCTAACATTCTATATTTATTACAAAAGTGTGGAACGCCTGACGTCATCTTGATGTAATCAAAACTCTAATACCTAGAGTATTTTCTTTAGAAATTACATATATGAGAGGGTCTTATTTGCATCAAAATTATGGTTAGTGCTCTAATGAGGACATATTTTCTGAGTTTTCAAATAGTGACAAAGAACTTTTAAATTATTTGTAATCTTTGTGTTTTTTTATCCAGTTGACCACTTGATTAAATGGTGCACCTAGGGAAGGGGATGTGGTGTTACTTCCAGAGCTGCAGACTTTGCAACTGGGAAACCAGGTTGGAGTTTCTGCTTCAGCTCAATATTCTGTGATTCTGGTCAAATCTCCCCATGCCTACAACCAAAATGAATTTGATCTTGTGTGATGTAACCAATGCTCATGTAAAGCACTCCAATACCTGACAAGTCTGCACTATATAAAACTGCAAATGCACACAAAAAAAGTGTTTTGCACACTTCTGTCATTGGGCTACATGTGGGCTACATCTGGGTGATATTTGTGCTGCATTTGGGCTCTTTTGTCTCTGGTGGCCATCTTGGGAGATTTATTTGTTATGAAGTTTCCTAATTTTCTCATTTACTGCAGTCTCCTCAGTAGGAAATGCTTTCAGTTTTTTACTTTGATTCCATCAAGAAAGTATTCACATTTGCCATAAATTCTGAATGTTAGCACTCTAGTTGCTCATTAGATCACTGTAGTGAAGCTACTGCTCACCACGGAAGTCTGCTGCTGGTATTAAAAGTGCATGTTTCAGTCTGCATATCAGAATCTTTTAATGAAATAGAAGAGGATTTGAGAAGTCACTCAAAATGAGCCCTAATTTTTCTTTCTTCAGCACTGATCATAATTTCTATGGCAAAATGAACCCCCCCATTGTGTTCCTTTTTAAATTAAATGTTTTAAGTGTTACCAGTTTATTCCAATCAAGATGGCTTCAGGTGTGCCATACTTTTGTCATAAGTAACACTGTTAGCGCTCTAGTTGTTCGTTAGAACACTCTGGGACATTCTGTCATTGGGCTATACTCGGGCTACATCTGGGTGATATTTGGGCTACATTTGGGCTCTTTTGTCTCTGGTGGCCATTTTGGGAGACTTATTTGTTATGATGTTTCCTAATTTCCTTATTTACTACAGTCTCCTCAGTAGGAAATACTTTCAGTTTTTTTCTTTGATTCCATCAAGAAGGCATTCAGATGTGTCACACATTTGCCAGAAATTCAGAATGTTAGCACTCTAGTTGCTTATTAGATCACTGTAGTAAAGATACTGCTCACCAGGGAAGTCTGCTGCTGGTATTGAAAGTGCAAGTTTCAGTCTGCATGTCAGAATTTTTTAATGAAATAGAAGAGGATTTGAGAAGTCCCTCAAAATGTGCCCTAATTTTTCTTTCTGCAGCACTAATCATACTTTCTATGGCAAAATGAACCCCCTCATTTTGTTCCTTTTTAAATTAAATGTTTTAAGAGTTACCACTTTATTCCAACCAAGATGGCTTCAGGTGTGCCATACGTTTGTCATAAGTAGGACTGTTAGCGCTCTAGTTGTTCTTTAGAACACTCCGGGAAGCTGCAGTAGAACACAAAGGAATCAACTGACAGTCTCTGCCCTTGTTGGATGTACATGTTTTACTGAGAATGTCAGACTTCATTCTCACATGACTGAGAAAGATAATGTGAATTTACAGAAAATATGCTCTCAGTTTAGCTTATAGATCACCTTCCAAACCTCTGTTGGAAAATCATGAGAAAATAGTTTTCTCTCAAACATGATTCATGATATCACAGCAGAAGGCTTTTTCACATGGTAAAATCACCTTAGAGCACACCATAATTCCTAAAATGAGTATGGAACCATCAACAAATGATTTATAATGTAACTAAAGTCTTAAAACCTTCTATTAACTGCAATGCTTTTTAATGAGGTGCTATCATGTATATTGGTCCCAAGATGGCTGCCAACACTTCTTGGATGAAGTGCTGACAGCCAATCAGATCTCACGATGAGATGTGTGGTTAGGCTCCACCCAGATATATATGTGATTTTACTTTTGATTTTCTCAGGAACTACTGAACGGATTTACACCATTTAAGCAAACGGCACGAGTCTGAACTGAGGACTACCTCTTTGCCAAATTTTGTGTAATTCCGTTCAGCACTTCGGGCTGTAGCTGCATCAACAGCTCCTATGGGAAATTGCATGGGGAAAACATGTTTTGGGACCCCCCTTTTTTCTCAGCCCCCGCTACACGAATCACCCCGAGACTTTCAGGATAGGAGCGGACCGGAGCTGGCCAAAAGTTTGGAAAATTTCGCGAAGATTCATCAATCGACGCCAACGTTAATCCAAATAGAATGTTGCAGATTTCCTATGGAAAATAGGTCCCAACTATAACTACCTACTGGCGACTGCCAGTAGGTAATATATATATATATATATATATATATATATATATATATATATATATATTCACTGAAAAAACCATAGGTTTCACACATGTTATAGTTAGCTGGACATTTTACTGATAAAAAACCAATGAAATTCCCCCGTTATAGTTACTGTAGGCAACTATAACTCACGCGACCGTAATCCTCTGCTGATGACATATGTGTCTTTATGAAAAAAAAATATTTGTAATATATGTATAGCTAAAATTTAATGGAAGAAGATATGGGCAAATAAGTGTCTAAATACAGTATTAGCATCAGCAGAGGATTGCGGTCGCGTGAGTTATAGTTGCCTACAGTAACTATAACGGGGGAATTTCATTGGTTTTTTATCAGTAAAATGTCCAGCTAACTATAACATGTGTGAAACCTATGGTTTTTTCAGGGAATTAGCAAGGTTTTTTAAATGCTATTTCCTAACTATAACGTGTGTGAAACCTATGGTTTTTTCAGTGAATTTGTACGGTTTTTTAAATGCTAAGTTACTTTACGCCATTTGTGGCGTGCGCGCCCACTTAACGCAGTTCGTTCCGTGCACGGTTTTTATCAACTTTAATAAGCCCTGTACATTTGGTGGCCTTCGGCCACCAAAAGCACAGGGGGTGAGGTCAATGTGGATAGTGTTTTTTTTATTTCGATTTTATAATTTCATGTTGCCAAAATTACGTTTTTTTTCTCTATTAATAAGCCCTGCACATTTGGTGGCCTGCGGCCACCAAAAGCACAGGGGGTGGGGTAAGTGTGGATAGTGTTTTTTTTATTTTTATTTTTTTACCGTAAGCGTACGGTAAGCTTACGGTAAGCGTACGGTAAGCGTACGGTAAGCGTACCCCGCGAAATTGCCGAAAAAAAAATAAAACCGTTTTTGCTCTTGGGGGATGTTTGGGGACTCCCTCAACATGACTATGTTGGAGGGAGTTGTCAAAACAGCCCCGTAACATGTTTTTGGCCATCATGTTTGATAAACAACACTCAGTGCGAGAGACAAAATGGCGGACGCCGCTTCCTGGTTTCGGCCGATTCGAATGTTTACTAAGATCTAAGAGCCAATCAGAATCGCGCTCGCGCACGCCACCGTAAGCTTACGGTAAGCGTACGGTAAGCGTACGGTAAGCGTACCGTAAGCGGGCTCAGATATATATATTGATTTAAAGGCTATTTTCTCAGAATCTACTGAACAGATTTACACCAAACCTACAAAAGGCACTTCCTTGACCTAGGGACTACCTCTCTGCCAAATTTCTAGTAATTCTGTTCAGCCGTTCGGGCTGTAGCTCGTTCTAAAGGTCCTATGGAAAAATGCATGGGAAAAACGCGTTTTGGGACCCCCCTTTTATCTCAGCCCCCGCTTGACGAATCCCCCCGAGACTTTCAGGGTAGGAGCGGAGCGTAGCGCCCCACCTATTTTGAGAAATTCGCGAGGATTCGTCGACCGGCGCCAAAGTTATTCAAAATAGAATGTTGAGGTTTTCCTATGGAAACGTGGTCCTAACTATAACTACCTACTGGCGACCGCCAGTAGGTAATATATATATATATATATTACCTACTGGCGGTCGCCAGTAGGTAGTTATAGTTAGGACCCTGTTTCCATAGGAAAACCGCAACATTCTATTTTGAATAACTTTGGCGCCGGTCGACGAATCCTCGCGAAATTTTCAAAACTAATGGGGCGCTACGCTCCGCTCCTACCCTGAAAGTCTCGGGGGGATTCGTCAAGCGGGGGCTGAGATAAAAGGGGGGTCCCAAAACGTGTTTTTCCCATGCATTTTTCCATAGGACCTTTAGACACAGCTACAGCCCGAACGGCTGAACAGAGTTCCTTGAAATTTGGCAGAGAGGTAGTCTACAGGTCAAGGAAGTGCCTTTTGTAGGTTTGGTGTAAATCTGTTCAGTAGATTCTGAGAAAATAGCCTTTAAATCAATATATATATCTGAGCCAGCTTACGGTGCGCTTACCGTGCGCTTACCGTACGCGTACGGTGACGTACGCGAGCGCGATTCTGATTGGCTGTTAGATCTTAGTAAACATTCGAATCGGTCGAAACCAGGAAGCGGCGGCCGCCATTTTCTATCTCGCACTCTGAGGGGGTGGAAGAAAAACAAAGGCAAAAAACATATAAAGGGGCTGTTTAGACTGCTCCCAACCACCTAGCCTTGATGGAGGTGTCCTCAAAGAACCCCCAAGGGCAAAAATGCAATTTTAATTTTTTTCGAATAATCGCTGATTACGCTTACCGTACGCGTACGGTGAAAAAACTGCAAAAAAAAAAAAAATCCATATTCTCCACACCCCGTGTGCAAATGGTGCCCGTAGAGGACCATTTGTGCATGGCATATAATTTTATCCATAGCACAACAAAAAATCAAACAATACCTTTCACAACGAAGCGCATAATATGTCCTCCATGCGCGCACGGTGCGCGAAGCGCACCGTGCGTACATCGCCCATCCAGCGTAACGTGGGCACGCGGTGCGCGTAGCGCACCGCGTGCCCACCCAGCGTGCACAGCACTAACTGCGTAAAGTGGGCGCGCGGTGCGCGAAGCGCACTGCGTGCTCACTGTGTGCGCACGGTGCGCGAAGCGCACCATGCGCGCACGGAACGAACTGCGTTAAGTGGGCGCGCACGCCACGAATGGCGTAAAGTAACTTAGCATTTAAAAAACCGTACAAATTCACTGAAAAAACCATAGGTTTCACACACGTTATAGTTAGGAATTAGCATTTAAAAAAGCTTGCAAATTCACTGAAAAAACCATAGGTTTCACACATGTTATAGTTAGCTGGACATTTTACTGATAAAAAACCAATGAAATTCCCCCGTTATAGTTAGTGCAGGCAACTATAACTCACGCGACCGCAATCCTCTGCTGATGACATATGTGTCTTTATGAAAAAAAAATATTTGTAATATATGTATAGCTAAAATTTAATGGAAGAAGACATGGGCAAATAATTGTCTAAATGCAGTATTAGCATCAGCAGAGGATTGCGGTCGCGTGAGTTATAGTTGCCTGCACTAACTATAACGGGGGAATTTCATTGGTTTTTTATCAGTAAAATGTCCAGCTAACTATAACATGTGTGAAACCTATGGTTTTTTCAGTGAATATATATATATATATATATATATCATTACAATGTTCACGCTACATCCAAAGCGCGAAATCAAGCCCTCCAGTCAGACGTCAGGTAAGAAAGTTTTTAATTATCCACAGGCAAAGCATTACGCGTTTCGATCTCCAAGTGGGTCTTAATCATATGTAAATATGAGGGTCAGTGACATTGGGTTTTAAATACACTGGGATCATCAACAGTGAAGAGGCACTACGGGTGCACCACATAACATTTTCGTTCAAAACTATTTTTCTTTCAAGCATCAGGAACCAGGAAACGTTTTCCCTTTAGTAATACTCTTACAATAACATGGCTAATGCCCAATATTTCATAGTGTTCGAGTTTACATAGTCCTGGTTGTGAATCCTGTCATTTAGAGGACTACCATGTCCATAATGCACTGCAACTCTCGTATGATGCACCGTAATGTCCTTCATTCTTTAAAATCCTTGTATGCCTTAATAAGCCTCAGTGAAAAAAGACTGACATAAGCTGGCTTTAAAAGGAACAGTTCCATGTCGTGCCAAATGACAGTTCACCTCATTTTACCTTTAAGGCACTGTCCCTCGTGTGCTTATTGTTCCAATCTCCAATGTAGCAACCTGTGGATTATTTTCACTCCGTCCGGCTGTGCATGGGTTATACAACTCACGCAAACCCTGGCTGCCCAGAAATCATCGAGAAATCTCCAGCCAACAGGCCTTCTATCAAACAGTGGCGGAGCCTTCCGTATTTGAAGTGGCACCGTCATGGTGAAAGCATTCTTTCCAAAATGAGGGCAGCCGGCGGGCCTCCTTTAAACAAAAATCCAAATGCAAGGGCGACAAAGGGAAGCCCATCCAGGCGGGCCGGGGCTTGTAGGCGACGTCACCGCCATAAATCATTACAATGTTCACGCTACATCCAAAGCGCGAAATCAAGCCCTCCAGTCAGACGTCAGGTAGGAAAGTTTTTAATTCTCCACAGGCAAAGCATTACGCGTTTCGACCTCCAAGTGGGTCTTAATCATATGCAAATATGAGGGTCAGTGACATTGGGTTTTAAATACACTGGGATCATCAACAGTGAAGAGGGACTACGGGTGCACCACATAACATTTTGGTTCAAAACTATTTTTCTTTCACGCATCAGGAACCAGGAAACGTTTTCCCTTTAGTAATACTCTTACAATAACATGGCTAATGCCCAATATTTCATAGTGTTCGAGTTTACATAGTCCTGGTTGTGAATCCTGTCATTTAAAGGACTACCATGTCCATAATGCACTGCAACTCTCGTATGATGCACCGTAATGTCCTTCATTCTTTAAAATCCTTGTATGCCTTAATTAGCCTCAACGAAAAAAGACTGACATAAGCTGGCTTTAAAAGGAACAGTTCCATGTCGTGCCAAATGACAGTTCACCTCATTTTACCTTTAAGGCACTGTCCCTCGTGTGCTCATTGTTCCAATCTCCAATGTAGCAACCTGTGGATTATTTTCACTCCGTCCGGCTGTGCATGGGTTATACAACTCACGCAAACCCTGGCTGCCCAGAAATCATCGATAAATCTCCAGCCAACAGGCCTTCTATCAAACAGTGGCGGAGCCTTCCGTATTTGAAGTGGCACCATCATGGTGAAAGCATTCTTTCCTCAAAATGAGGGCAGCCGGCGGGCCTCCTTTAAACAAAAATCCAAATGCAAGGGCGACGAAGGGAAGCCCATCCAGGCGGGCCGGGGCTTGTAGGCGACGTCACCGCCATAAATCATTACAATGTTCACGCTACATCCAAAGCGCGAAATCAAGCCCTCCAGTCAGACGTCAGGTAAGAAAGTTTTTAATTATCCACAGGCAAAGCATTACGCGTTTCGACCTCCAAGTGGGTCTTAATCATATGCAAATATGAGGGTCAGTGACATTGGGTTTTAAATACACTTTGATCATCAACAGTGAAGAGGGACTACGGGTGCACCACATAACATTTTGGTTCAAAACTATTTTTCTTTCACGCATCAGGAACCAGGAAACGTTTTCCCTTTAGTAATACTCTTACAATAACATGGCTAATGCCCAATATTTCATAGTGTTCGAGTTTACATAGTCCTGGTTGTGAATCCTGTCATTTAAAGGACTACCATGTCCATAATGCACTGCAACTCTCGTATGATGCACCGTAATGTCCTTCATTCTTTAATATCCTTGTATGCCTTAATAAGCCTCAATGAAAAAAGACTGACATTAGCTGGCTTTAAAAGGAACAGTTCCATGTCGTGCCAAATGACAGTTCACCTCATTTTACCTTTAAGGCACTGTCCCTCGTGTGCTCATTGTTCCAATCTCCAATGTAGCAACCTGTGGATTATTTTCACTCGGTCCGGCTGTGCATGGGTTATACAACTCACGCAAACCCTGGCTGCCCAGAAATCATCGAGAAATCTCCAGCCAACAGGCCTTCTATCAAAACAGTGGCGGAGCCTTCCGTATTTGAAGTGGCACCGTCATGGTGAAAGCATTCTTTCCAAAATGAGGGCAGCCGGCGGGCCTCCTTTAAAAAAAATCCAAATGCAAGGGCGACGAAGGGAAGCCCATCCAGGCGGGCCGGGGCTTGTAGGCGACGTCACCGCCATAAATCATTACAATGTTCACGCTACATCCAAAGCGCGAAATCAAGCCCTCCAGTCAGACGTTTCCTGGTTCCTGATGCTTGAAAGAAAAATAGTTTTGAACGAAAATGTTATGTGGTGCACCCGTAGTCCCTCTTCACTGTTGATGATCCCAGTGTATTTAAAACCCAATGTCACTGACCCTCATATTTGCATATGATTAAGACCCACTTGGAGGTCGAAACGCGTAATGCTTTGCCTGTGGATAATTAAAAACTTTCTTACCTGACGTCTGACTGGAGGGCTTGATTTTGCGCTTTGGATGTAGCGTGAACATTGTAATGATTTATGGCGGTGACGTCGCCTACAAGCCCCGGCCCGCCTGGATGGGCTTCCCTTCGTCGCCCTTGCATTTGGATTTTTGTTTAAAGGAGGCCCGCCGGCTGCCCTCATTTTGGAAAGAATGCTTTCACCATGACGGTACCACTTCAAATACGGAAGGCTCCGCCACTGTTTTGATAGAAGGCCTGTTGGCTGGAGATTTATCGATGATTTCTGGGCAGCCAGGGTTTGCGTGAGTTGTATAACCCATGCACAGCCGGACGGAGTGAAAATAATCCACAGGTTGCTACATTGGAGATTGGAACAATGAGCACACGAGGGACAGTGCCTTAAAGGTAAAATGAGGTGAACTGTCATTTGGCACGACATGGAACTGTTCCTTTTAAAGCCAGCTTATGTCAGTCTTTTTTCATTGAGGCTTATCAAGGCATACAAGGATTTTAAAGAATGAAGGACATTACGGTGCATCATACGAGAGTTGCAGTGCATTATGGACATGGTAGTCCTTTAAATGACAGGATTCACAACCAGGACTATGTAAACTCGAACACTATGAAATATTGGGCATTAGCCATGGTATTGTAAGAGTATTACTAAAGGGAAAACGTTTCCTGGTTCCTGATGCTTGAAAGAAAAATAGTTTTGAACGAAAATGTTATGTGGTGCACCCGTATCCCTCTTCACTGTTGATGATCCCAGTGTATTTAAAACCCAATGTCACTGACCCTCATATTTGCATATAATTAAGACCCACCTGGAGGTCGAAACGCGTAATGCTTTGCCTGTGGATAATTAAAAACGTTCTTACCTGACGTCTGACTGGAGGGCTTGATTTCGTGCTTTGGATGTAGCGTGAACATTGTAATGATTTATGGCGGTGACGTCGCCTACAAGCCCCGGCACGCCTGGATGGGCTTCCCTTCGTCGCCCTTGCATTTGGAGATATATATATATATATATTCAATGAAAAAACCAAAGGTTTCACACATGTTATAGTTAGCTGGACATTTCACTCGTAAAAAACCAATGAAATTCCCCCGTTATAGTTAGTTCAGCTAACTATAACTCGCGCGCCCGCAATGCACTGCTGATGACGTCACATATTACATCACTCATGACATGGTCAGTGACATCACTCATGACATCACTGATGACATCTCAAATGACATCACTGATGACATCACTGATGACATCATCCTAGTGATAGAGTGGCAGACCACCTCTGCCCCTAATATAACCTTTGATACACACATTCAAAAATAGAAATTAAAATTTTAAAAACAATGGACATACCAATACCAGTTACAACAACCTCTTCAGTAATTCTAAGATCCACATACACATCCACTCATTCACCAACAGTCCTGTACAGTCACTCATACATGTACTCACTCATCTTATGTACTCATACACCTATACATCCTGTTACACAATGCCACTCATCCATAGAGTTACTCACCCACATAGTCACTCATGCTAATAAAGAATCAAACATACATTTACTTGCATATACAGTTATACACACACCACCACACTTACTTCTACGGAAACTTACACATACTTAGTCTTTTAAACAATCACTTATAGAAACACATACTTATTCATACAGGAACTCTTTCAATATCTCACTCTCACATATACTCACTTATATACACCAATAGTCACATATACTAGTTTAAAACATACGTAGTTACTCAAAAAGACACTATTGAGACAGTCATTCACTCAGTAACACACCCATACACACACTCATCCACCCATACAGTCCTGCACACATGCTATGTTCAACACATACAAACAGTGAGTCACTCATTCATGCACCTATGCACTACGTAATACCCCCCACCGAACCATGCAGACACTCAGACTGATACTCAAAAAACCAACTAATAACCTATGTAGACACCCATGTAGCTACTCACCAACCCATGCAGCCACTTATACACAAAGTGAGAGACTGATACAGATATTTACATATTTAAACATTACTCACTAAGCCATGTATTCACTATGATACACTTAATCAGTGAGTTACACAATCAATTTTTCAAAAACAAATCATCCATTTAGACACTTATATACCCATTTATTCTTCCATCGACCTTGAGATATACATATATAAAACATATTTAATTTTCAGAAAAACAGCCATTCACTGGATGATGTCATCAGTGATGTCATCAGTGATGTCATTTGAGATGTCATCAGTGATGTCATGAGTGATGTCACTGACCATGTCATGAGTGATGTAATATGTGACGTCATCAGCAGTGCATTGCGGGCGCGCGAGTTATAGTTAGCTGAACTAACTATAACGGGGGAATTTCATTGTTTTTTACGAGTGAAATGTCCAGCTAACTATAACATGTGTGAAACCTTTGGTTTTTTCATTGAATTTCTAAGGTTTTTTAAATGCTAATTCCTAACTATAACGTGTGTGAAACCCATGGTTTTTTCAGTGAATTTGCAAGGTTTTTTAAATGCTAATTCCTAACTATAACGTGTGAAACCCATGGTTTTTTCAGTGAATTGGCAAGGTTTTTTAAATGCTAATTCCTAACTATAACGTGTGTGAAACCCATGGTTTTTTCAGTGAATTTGCAAGGTTTTTTAAATGCTAATTTTTTTATTTTCTTCTATTTTTTAAACATATTTTTTTTTAAAATTTTCTATCCTTTTTTTAAGACTATGGTTAAATTTTTAAAATTCTATAATATGTTTTTTAAAAAATATTTTATAAAATAAACAGGTAAAATTTATTAGCAATACATTTTTTCCTTTTTTTTTTATTTTTTTTTAGTACGCGTACCGTAAGCTTACGGTAAGCGTACGGTTTACGCAATGCCCGTAATTTATCTACGCTGTTTGCGTATAGTTACGCAATTTGCGTAGTCGCGCGTACTCCGCGTGGGACACGTACGCGTGTACGCTACACGCGCACGTTACGCGGAAGTGTCGGGTAGTGACTGTTATGCGCATGCGCGCAAGCGCGTGTCTTTTTTACGCGCATGCGTACTTTTGCCGTAAGCGCACCGTAAGCGTACCGTAAGCGTACGGTAGGTCATGTGATCATGAAACACAACTTTTGATTGGATGAAACTACTTTCAGTTCTAGAACTCTCCTACACCACACCCATTCCCCTCATTTCTGCTTGTGATCCCTTAGGAGAAGGAGCTGGGTTGTCTTTGTGATACGATGGCAGAACAGCAGAGCCCTTCTGAGAGTGAGGCTAGCACTAGCAGCACTACCTTGAGGCAGAGAGCGAGGAAACAAAAGACCTCTTATGTATGGGATTATTTTACTTTTCCTGAAGGCCAGCTAAAGGTAAATGCACCCTTAGTGACTTGCAAGCTGTGTCAGCGTGTACTTTCAAGAGGTAATCCTGACAGGAAGTATTCCTTTGGGAATCATACCATGATGAGGCACCTCAAGGATGTACACAAAAGGACACATGCTCGACTTACTGGAGGTAACCCTTCAGTAAGTCAACCAAGCACATCCACAGCAGCTCAGCCTGGACCATCATCTGCAGGGCTGAGTCCTTCTTCTGCAGGTCAGGTGAGCCCTTCATCTGTGGGGGGAGCATCTCCTTTTGCTGGCCCTCAGGAAATTAATCCTCGATTTCTGAGGGTTGATATTCGATGCGCCTCTTGTCATGATCTAATTTGTCATAGGGAGACCAGTGTTTCCCTAGTGAACAACAAAATAGATCAGCACACTTGTCGCAGAGACTAATTTTCCCAATCTTTCTTTCCTCTGTCCCTGCATGAACACAACGGCTCTTTTAAGAGCCAACCTTATCTTTCATCTTTTTTTTATATATGTTTTTAAAAACTTTTTTTTTTTTTTTTTTTACCGTACGCGTACGGTGCGCGTAATTTTTTTTTTTTTTTTTTTAAAAACACTAAAAATCAATTATCACATTACAAGGTCCTTGAGAGACTACAATTATTATTATTGACTTACAATACCCACTCAAAAAAATATTTATTCATTTGTTTTTTAAAAAAATTGCTTTAAAAATGGTTCTAGTTTTCGAAAATTTTCTATATCAATCTGAAAAAAAAGAAAAAAGTATTAATATTTTTAAAACATTTTATAATACAGTACACATATTTACATATTTATCAAAAAATATTTTTGCCTTATTTTTGCTGTTTTCAGAATATATTGCATTTCACTATAAATTGTGAAAGCAATTGCATTCATCATTTTACAGCGGGCAAAAAAAAATAACAATCTCAAAGATTGTATTAAAAAAGCCCAGAATCTCTTTTTACTTAAACTTAACATTATAGAAATGCATAATATTCTAAAAAAATATCATCTAATATCAATACTTATTTCTTTAAAATACCGTCTGATATGTTTGTTTCAGAAGTATAATCACAATATTATATCTCAAATAACTCCACATTACATGGTAAGCAGCTGGGTGTGTGCTAAGAGTCTGCTTCTGCACCAAAAAATGGCTCCCCCTTTCCATCTAATGCAACTGTGAAATCACCAGAGCAATACACAATAAATCTCTGCCTGTAATTCCTATTTGCACACAGAGTCATGTTTTCACATTAGTCACAAAACGAAATTTCTTTGCCAATTTGAAAGCACACTTACTGCTCTTTTTTTTGGCAAGTGATAAACACTTTTACAGACTGACACATTATGAATCCACTTTTCAGATTTTTTAAAAAGCACATGTCCAAACTGCTTCTTCAGACCACCACCATGTGTATCCTGGGTGACTGCCTACACTCCAGCAAGGGCAACCAGCCTTAGTGATGTTGAATGTCTTTGCATTACAGACTAAAACCTCAAACCCCACTCGCTTGTAAATACTGTGCATGATTATACATGGAAAGGAGCTGGGTGTGTGCTAAGAGTCTGCTTCTGCACCAAAAAATCGCTCCCCCTTTTTCCTACTAATGCAACTGTGAAATCACCAGAGCAAAACGCAATAAATCTCTGCCTGTAATTCCTATTTGCACACAGAGTCATGTTTTCACATTAGTCACAAAACGAAATTTCTTTGCCAATTTGAATGCACACTTACTGCTCTTTTTTTTTGGCAAGTGATAATCACTTTTACAGACTGACACATTATGAATCCACTTTTCAGATTTTTTTAAATGCACATGTCCAGACTGCTTTTTCAGACCACCACCATGTGTATCCTGGGTGACTGCCTACACTCCAGCAAGGGCAACCAGCCTTAGTGATGCTGAATGTCTTTGCATTACAGACTGAAACCTCAAACCCCACTCGCTTGTAAATACTGTGCATGATTATACATGGAAAGGAGCTGGGTGTGTGCTAAGAGTCTGCTTCTGCACCAAAAAATCGCTCCCCCTTTTTCCTACTAATGCAACTGTGAAATCACCAGAGCAAAACGCAATAAATCTCTGCCTGTAATTCCTATTTGCACACAGAGTCATGTTTTCACATTAGTCACAAAACGAAATTTCTTTGCCAATTTGAATGCACACTTACTGCTCTTTTTTTTTGGCAAGTGATAATCACTTTTACAGACTGACACATTATGAATCCACTTTTCAGATTTTTTTAAATGCACATGTCCAGACTGCTTTTTCAGACCACCACCATGTGTATCCTGGGTGACTGCCTACACTCCAGCAAGGGCAACCAGCCTTACTGATGCTGAATGTCTTTGCATTACAGACTGAAACCTCAAACCCCACTCGCTTGTAAATACTGTGCATGATTATACATGGAAAGGAGCTGGGTGTGTGCTAAGAGTCTGCTTCTGCACCAAAAAATCGCTCCCCCTTTTTCCTACTAATGCAACTGTGAAATCACCAGAGCAAAACGCAATAAATCTCTGCCTGTAATTCCTATTTGCACACAGAGTCATGTTTTCACATTAGTCACAAAACGAAATTTCTTTGCCAATTTGAATGCACACTTACTGCTCTTTTTTTTGGCAAGTGATAATCACTTTTACAGACTGACACATTATGAATCCACTTTTCAGATTTTTTTAAATGCACATGTCCAAACTGCTTTTTCAGACCACCACCATGTGTATCCTGGGTGACTGCCTACACTCCAGCAAGGGCAACCAGCCTTAGTGATGCTGAATGTCTTTGCATTACAGACTGAAACCTCAAACCCCACTCGCTTGTAAATACTGTGCATGATTATACATGGAAAGGAGCTGGGTGTGTGCTAAGAGTCTGCTTCTGCACCAAAAAATCGCTCCCCCTTTTTCCTACTAATGCAACTGTGAAATCACCAGAGCAAAACGCAATAAATCTCTGCCTGTAATTCCTATTTGCACACAGAGTCATGTTTTCACATTAGTCACAAAACGAAATTTCTTTGCCAATTTGAATGCACACTTACTGCTCTTTTTTTTTGGCAAGTGATAATCACTTTTACAGACTGACACATTATGAATCCACTTTTCAGATTTTTTTAAATGCCCATGTCCAGACTGCTTTTTCAGACCACCACCATGTGTATCCTGGGTGACTGCCTACACTCCAGCAAGGGCAACCAGCCTTACTGATGCTGAATGTCTTTGCATTACAGACTGAAACCTCAAACCCCACTCGCTTGTAAATACTGTGCATGATTATACATGGAAAGGAGCTGGGTGTGTGCTAAGAGTCTGCTTCTGCACCAAAAAATCGCTCCCCCTTTTTCCTACTAATGCAACTGTGAAATCACCAGAGCAAAACGCAATAAATCTCTGCCTGTAATTCCTATTTGCACACAGAGTCATGTTTTCACATTAGTCACAAAACGAAATTTCTTTGCCAATTTGAATGCACACTTACTGCTCTTTTTTTTGGCAAGTGATAAACACTTTTACAGACTGACACATTATGAATCCACTTTTCAGATTTTTTTAAATGCACATGTCCAAACTGCTTTTTCAGACCACCACCATGTGTATCCTGGGTGACTGCCTACACTCCAGCAAGGGCAACCAGCCTTAGTGATGCTGAATGTATTTGCATTACAGACTGAAACCTCAAACCCCACTCGCTTGTAAATACTGTGCATGATTATACATGGAAAGGAGCTGGGTGTGTGCTAAGAGTCTGCTTCTGCACCAAAAAATCGCTCCCCCTTTTTCCTACTAATGCAAATATAAAATTACCAGAGTTGTACACAATAAATCTCTGCCTATATTTCCCAACATGTGTAACCTGGGTGACTGCCTACATTCCACCAAGGGCAACCAGCCTTAGTGATGCTGAATGGATTTGCATTACTGAGTCCAACCTCAAACCCTTAAACTATTCATTTTTTATACCAATACACCTTAATTTATCGTGAAAACATAGTCCATATTATTTTACATGTTCCTCACATTTAAATTTCTCCCAAAACAGAAAATAATAAACGCAACTTCAACAAAAAGAATTACATTTCTATTATTCATTTCTTAATTTACCATATACATCCCCTCTCAAACTCTAACCTCACCTTTAAAATTAGTTAGTTGTGAAAGAAATGTGGCACTCAAACAGCAGATTATCAGAGCCAGGATCTCTGTTCTCTACACCTCTCTCCTCTAAGCAGAACCAGATAATGGCAAAGTTTCCCTCTATTTTTCCACACATATACATGTAAGTTTCAAATCTCAGTGCTTCCCCCTTTTTTTCAAATGTAATCACACATTTCTATTGGTTGAAAACCAACCCTTTTCCAAAAGTACCCTGCCCCCAACTTGACTTCTGCCTAGTACCCTTCCCCCAACTTGACTTCTGCCTGCTACCATAGCAACAGCTCATGGAACACTGCTGTGTGGAGTCAGGTCAGAAGTTCGCCACACAATGTTTCAATTCCACAGAGCAAGAGTGCTTGACTTTTCAAACCTAACAGCAAATCCATAGTACTGTTCTTTGGTAACACATTTTTCTGTACCAATACAAAACATGCTTCTATTAATTTACACATACAGCCTAGTTTTTATTCTAGAATGGTATGAAACAGCCAATCAGTTCTTTTTGTTTTGAAAAAAATATGTATGCCTCCATTTCCAAACTGTCTTTCTTTTCATATTGCCATTCTACTGAAAGACACCTCCTGAGTGCATCCAGTTCTCCTTTGAAGATGTTCACAGTGTGGATTGTAGGGCACAGCTATGTCTTCTGGAGTGAAAAGTTTGCAGAGAAAACAGGTATGGTGAGAGACCTTGCTTTGCCAAATGTAGACATTAAATGGATTGGTCAGAGAGGGTTAAAGTGGCACCAATTGATGCCATTGGTGAAATCCTTCATGCAAATCCAACACCCTGACCTCATAATAGTGCACTGTGGTGGCAATGACCTAGGCACTTTGACTGGGGTAGGTCTGGAAATGCTTATGAAGGACACCTTTGCACAACTGTTTTCACTTTTCCCTAAAACTGCCTTTGTGTTTTCTAACATATACCAAAGGCAAAAATGGAACTGGTCCAATCATTTCTGTCCGCAGATTGACAAAGCAAGAAAGCACGTCAACAAATCTGTTTCTGCTTTCCTCCGTGACTATGGTATGGGTTCCATTTACCACAACAACTTGCGTTACGACATGCAAGACATTTATAGAGGAGATGGTGTGCACTTCAATGATGAAGGGAACAGAGTCTTCCTCTTGAACCTTAGACTCTGCATCGGTACTTACTTGTAGGTACCACAAAAAATATCACTTAATAAACACAACGGCTCTTTTTAGAGCCCCCTAATATCTAAACACTTAAATCTGAATTTCATTTCTTTTCTGTATTTTTTTTTTACCGTACGCTTACCGTAAGCTTACCGTACGCGTACCCCGTGATTTTTTTTTAAATCAATAAATGTTTTCTTTGTACTTTTCTGTCCTTCTTTGACCCCCTTACAAATGTTAGGGGGTCTGTAACTCTCTCCCTTGCCCCCTTTTCAAGATATCACTCTTTTTTACCGGAGTGAAATACACAAAATGGCGGCCGCCGCTTCCTGGTTTCGGCCGATTCGAATGTTTACTAAGATCTAACAGCCAATCAGAATCGCGCTCGCGCACGCCACCGTACGCGTACGGTAAGCTTACGGTAAGCGTACCGTAAGCTGGCTCAGATATATATATTGATTTAAAGGCTATTTTCTCAGAATCTACTGAACAGATTTACACCAAACCTACAAAAGGCACTTCCTTGACCTGAGGACTACCTCTCTGCCAAATTTCTAGTAATTCTGTTCAGCCGTTCGGGCTGTAGCCCTGTCTAAAGTTCCTATGGAAAAATGCATGGGAAAAACGTGTTTTGGGACCCCCCTTTTATCTCAGCCCCCGCTTGACGAATCCCCCCGAGACTTTCAGGGTAGGAGCGGAGCGTAGCGCCCCACCTATTTTGAGAAATTCGCGAGGATTCGTCAACCGGCGCCAAAGTTATTCCAAATAGAATGTTGCGGATTTCCTATGGAAACAGGGTCCTAACTATAACTACCTACTGGCGACCGCCAGTAGGTAATATATATATATATATATATATATATATATATATATATATATATATATATTATCTACTGGCGGTCGCCAGTAGATAGTTATAGTTAGGACCCTGTTTCCATAGGAAATCCGCAACATTCTATTTGGAATAACTTTGGCGCCGGTCGATGAATCCTCGCGAAATTTTCAAAATAGGTGGGGCGCTACGCTCCGCTCCTACCCTGAAAGTCTCGGGGCGATTCGTCAAGCGGGGGCTGAGAAAAAAGGGGGGTCCCAAAACGCGTTTTTCCCATGCATTTTTCCATAGGACCTTTAGACACAGCTACAGCCCGAACGGCTGAACAGAGTTACTTGAAATTTGGCAGAGAGGTAGTCCTCAGGTCAAGGAAGTGCCTTTTGTAGGTCTGGTGTAAATCCGTTCAGTAGTTCCTGAGAAAATAGCATTTAAATCAATATATATATGTGGGCGGAGCCTAACCACACATCTCATCCTGAGATCTGATTGGCTGTCAGCACTTCATCCAAGAAGTGTTGGCAGCCATCTTGGGACCAATATACATGATAGCACCTCATTAAAAAGCATTGCAGTTAATAGAAGGTTTTAAGACTTTAGTTACATTATAAATCATTTGTTGATGGTACCATACTCATTTTAGGAATTGTGGTATGTTCTAAGGTGATTTCACCATGTGAAAAAGCCTTCTGCTGGGATATCATGATTGAGAGAAAAATATTTTCTCATGCTTTTACCACAGAGGTTTGGAAGGTGATCTATAAGCTAAACTGAGAGCTTATTTTCTGTAAATTCACATTATCTTTCTCAGTCATGTGAGAATGAAGTCTGACATTCTCAGTAAAACATGTACATCCAACAAGGGCAGAGACTGTCAGTTGATTCCTTTGTGTTCTACTGCAGCTTTCCAGAGTGTTCCAAAGAACTACTAGAGCGCTAACCGTCCTACTTATGATAAATGTATGGCACACCTGAAGCCATCTTGCTTGGATTAAAGTGGTAACTCTTAAAACATTTAATATAAAAAGGAACAAAATGAGGGGGTTCATTTTTCCATAAAAAGTATGATTAGTGCTGCAGAAAGAAAAATTAGGGCACATTTTGAGTGACTTCTCAAATCCTCTTCTATTTCATTAAAAAATTCTGACATGCAGACTGAAACATGCACTTTCAATACCAGCAGCAGTTTTCCCTGGTGAGCAGTAGCTTTACTACAGTGATCTAATGAGCAAAAAGAGTGCTAACATTCTGATTTTATGGCAAATGTGTGACACATTTGAATGCCTTCTTGATGGAATCAAAGTAAAAAACTGAAAGTATTTCCTACTGAGGAGAATGCAGTAAATGAGGAAATTAGGAAACTTCATAACAAATAAGTCTCCCAAGATGGCCACCAGAGACAAAAGAGCCCAAATGTAGCCCAAATATCACCCAGATGTAGCCCAAGTATAGCCCAATGACAGAATGTCCAAGAATGTTCTTAAAAACAACTAGAGCACTTACTGTCTTCATTATGACAAAAGTATGGCACACCTGAAACCATCTTGATTGGAATAAACTGGTAACACTTAAAACATTTAATTTAAAAAGGAACACAATGAGGGGGTTCATTTTGCCATAGAAATTATGATTAATGCTGAAGAAAGAAAATGAGGGCACATTTTGAGTGACTTCTCAAATCCTCTTCTATTTCATTAAAAAATTCTGACATGCAGACTGAAACATGCACTTTTAATACCAGGAGCAGACTTCCATGGTGAACAGTAGTTTTACTACAGTGATCTAATGAGCAACTAGAGTGCTAACATTCAGAATTTATGGCAAATGTGTGACATATCTGAATACCTTCATGATGGAATCAAAGTAAAAAACTGAAAGCATTTCCGACTGAGGAGACTGCAGTACATGAGGAAATTAGGAAACTTCATAACAAATAAATCTCCCAAGATGGCCACCGGAGACAAAAGAGCCCAAATGTAGCCCAAAATCACCCAGATATAGCCCAAATATAGCCCAATGACAGAAGTGTGCAAAACACTTATTATTTTGTGTTTTTGCAGTGTTATATAGTGCAGACTTGTCAGGTATTGGAGTGCTTTACATGAGCATTGGTTACATCACACAAGAACAAATTCATTTTGGTTGTAGACATGGGGAGACTAAGTGATTTGACCAGAATCACAGAATGTCGAGCTGAAGCAGAAACTTCAACCTGGTTCCCCAGTTGCAAAGTCTGCAGTTCTGGAAGTAACACCACATCCTCTCCCCTAAGTGCAACATTTAATCAAGTTGTCAACTAGATAAAAAAACATAACGATAACAAATAATTTAAAAGTGCTTTGTCGCTATTTGAAAACTCAGAAAATATGTCCTTATTTTAGTCTTTTAGAGCACTAACCATAATTTTGATGCCAATAAGACCCTCTCATATATGTAATTTCTAAAGGAATGCTCTAGGTATTACAGTTTTGATTACATCAAGATGATGTCAGGCGTTTCACACTTTTGTAATAAATATAGAATGTTAGCAATCTAGTTGTTCATTAGGATACTGTTGAGAGGCAGAGGCCAGGGGCACGGACTCTGAAAATTGAAGGCAGGTAGGAGGGTGCAAAGGCAACAATTTAACCACACTGAGCAGGCAGGAAGGGCCGTGGAAGCACAACAGACTATGGAGGGCCAGGTAAAGGGGGGCAGGGGCAACAAACCAACAATACAGGACTTGCAAGAGAGGCTGTTGGAGGGAAGATCTATTACGGGTCAAGGAAGCTAGGGGCGGTCCCCAGAGCCCCGGGAGCCACCACAGAACTGAGCAGGAGAGTGAGTCAGGGACAAAAGGGGCACCTTAATTTGAGCCGGGGTGCCTAGGAACGCTTGCTCCAAAAATGAAGAAAACAGACATATGAGACATGGAATTGGAGGCAGAATACAATGGCAGTTTAATGAGAAGATGCAACTTCAAAGAAACCGCAGAATAGAGACATAAAGTACAAAATACAGAATCCAGATAATCATACAGCTGTCATGATATTCTCTGTATCTCAATTAATGGACTGACAGAGAGAGAGAGAGAAAACACATCTATAAATGCATCATGAGAAACAAGTTACACCAAGGAAAATGTTACCTAGGAACACTCACATTTACTCTTAGAGCAAGCATTCCTGCAATTACAATACAACATCTTTTAAATGCAAAAGTAAAGAGAACAATGGTTAAACATAACATGACATTTCATATAGGTAAAATAGAATAAGATACTTCAAGCAAAGCAGAGCAAGACATTTTAAGCAAAGGAAGACAAGAGCTCCCAGTTCTTGGGGAAAACCTGCACAGCCTGTTAACCTACATACAGACGGCGAGGTTGTCCGTTGATATCTGTGGGTGCTCCCTTTTTATATCATTTTGTGGGCTCCTTTGCACGCTACATCTACCTACGTATGCTACCCAAAAGCTTCGTCTGCAGATTTTACCAGACATTTCGTCATTTACCCACTTAATGCTGACAATGGACTGGGTGAAAAGGTCAGTCTCTCAGGCCAATCGCTTATCGTAAGTTCCATAGAGCAAGCAGAAAATAATGGGTATTGTACAGGAATTCAATATATTCATGTATAAAATCTCCTCAGTTCTCCTAACTTGATGCTCTGCGGTTGCCACTTCCTTAAAAGCGGGAAACCTGCCCAGGAAGCAAGTACCAGTCCAGGATGCAGCCTACTGTATGTCGACAGCTTCAGGGGGATGTTGAACTTTGATACCGAGCACGGAGCACTCGGGTAGGGTGGGGGCTACTAGTTTGGAGCAGAAGGCCTCGCAGACCTGCCTTCAGACTGCTATACACTAAAATTGCAGAGCTATGGTCAATTTAACAAAGAGGCCTACATATTGAACAGAAGGGCCTACACAGGGGTTTTATGCTGGCTGAGTGGTAAGGATGTCTCAGGATACGTATATAGCAACACAGGACCCGCTGGTCAATTTAATACGGCCTACAAATGCGGCTGGCAGGGCAAGGACAAGGGTCTCATACTTCAGGTGTGGACAGAACGGGCCAGGGGCCCCCTGTGATACAAAATCTACCCTCCTTCAAGGCTGTGGCAATGTAATAGACCATTGTGGGCAGAAGGAAGAGGCAATGGTAGTACAACCATACATGCCAACAGACCCGATTCAGCCAGGAAACGTCCAATGTTTTTAAGCTCAAATGGGCTTTATTTGATCTGTCTCCTGTCTACAATATCCTCTTTTTCAATGCAACTCAAAGGGGAAAATCAATACCCCAGTTTTTTTTCAAAATCTCCCTCTTACCAAGTTCAAAATGTTCGCAAGTATGGTACATTGGATCATGGAAGGAAATGGGATAGGGACATGGACTTGGATAACAGAGGACAGGAGAGACATGGAGAGGTGCACCAAACTGACCCTGCAGGGCAGGCATCAGGGTTTGCAGCAGCACAATACACCACACAGGGCATGCAGGATGGGAGTGCAGCACAACAATCCATAGAAAGCAAGAGGGAGGGGACAGGACCATGCACATGGACAACAGAGAACAGAGGGGCAAGAGGCAATGGTAGCTAGCTGACCATAATGGACAGACAGGAGAGAAGGCTGCAGCATAACAGACCATAAAGGGCAGGAGGGACGGATCAGGGGCATTACAATGGAACAGACAAGCCAGGAGGGAGGGAGTAGGGGTCTGCACATGTAAACAGAGGGCTGGGGGCAAGGGGGCAGGGCAGGAGCAGCAAGATAGCCATGGAGGTCAGGCAGGATGGGCCCTAGAAGCAAGACACAACATGAAGAGCAACAGTGAGACTGTGATGGCATACACACAGACCATGGAGGGAAGGTGGGAGGGGGTCAGGGGCAGCTAACTGGCCACACAGGGAAGGTGGGAGGGGCCATGGCAGCACAGAAGACCATGCATGGCAAGTGGGAGGGTTAGTGGCAGCACAATGGCTATGATGGGCAAGAAGGAGGGTGCAGGGGCATGCACAAAGGACGATGGAGGATAGAAGGGAGGGTTAGGACCTGTGCACAGACAAGAAAGTTCAGGGGAAGGGGCCTCACAACAGACCACACGGGGCAGGCAGGAGGAGCAGTTGCAGCACAACAGACCAGGGAGGGCAGAAGGGTGTGGCAGTACAATGGACCATGTAGGACAGGAGGAAGAGGATAGAGGCATGGCATGTGGACAGGCAGGGTGGAGGTGGCAGGGACAGGTTACAGTCATCTGACAATGCTAGGCAGGTGGGAGGGGAGTGGCAGCTCAACAGAACACTCAGAGTAGATAGGAGTGGCAGGTCCATGGGACATGGTGGGCAAAAAGGATGGAGCAGGGGCATGCACAAAGACATCGGAGGGCAGGGGGAAGGAGAATAGGGACAGCAAGCTAAGCACAGAGTTTAAGCAGGAGGTCAATGATGGGGCATAGAATTGGGCAATGGAGGGCAGGAGGAGTGGACTGGTACATCATACTAAATTGAGGGCAGTGGCAGCACATCAGACCATGCATGGCAGGAGGGAGGAGGCTAGTCCATGGATTCACACAACAGAGGATAGGGAGGAGGGGGATGGGGCAGCAAGCTAACTGTTCAGAGAAGGCGGGTATTAGAAACGTTATTGTTTTTAAAACATTTTGTCTGTGCAAACTACTTAAAATATGAACAAGTATGCAGCATAATCTCACTTTTATTCAGGAAGAAGAAGACGTTAGTGACTGTGACTCCGGGCTCACTTGGCAAAAACACCCCCTGACCCTCCACCCCCTATCGCAAAATGTAATGCCCGTGAAAAGGGTAGGTGAACACAGTGTTATATAGAACATAGTCCTGAGAGCACGATTGAAAATGAAAACTAGATATAGTGTATGGTATAAACTATGCACCAAAAAGTGTGATATAAGATGAACCAGGCGTGAAATATAATATGCAATACATTGTGCGCAATGACAGATTCATTGGAGAGCGCGAGATAGCACAGGCACTAGCGCGTGATATGCGATATGCGCCTTGGAGTGTAATATGCACAGGGCAGTGTTGTGTAACCTAACTAGTCTCTAAAGTTGTAATATAAAATATGTGCTGGGGAGTGTAACGTTGCACATGCACTGTGACAAAGATATGGATCCCAAATTGTAATATGTATGGCATAGCACTGTGCGTTATAACATAGGCATCGAGGAAGGCACGTTAGATGGGGCAATATAACCCGTGCGAAGACAAGTGTGGCATGACATATTCACGGGGTGGTGTTACAGTGCACATGGGCTAGAGAGTGTCATAGCATATGCAGTAGCTAGTGGAATACAACACAGAGGTGTGTGGCACTCGGCAGGCAATGGTGGGTGTAACACAGCATTGGGCTCTGTCAGGAGCGCGCTGTGACTCGCAAGTGATGTTCGTCCCCTTTCCAGAGAGTAAAATAAAAAGTATTACACATCCGGCAGTGGATGTGTGTTTTATTAACCGTGAGGGGGGTTTCTTGCATAGTTTTGGTCGAATTTTTGTCGAATCCCCTTTGAATGGCTTGGTGTGCATGTGTATTAAATGTGCCCGTCAATAGCTACCCATGTTTGTATAAATAAACGACAAGGGTGTCTACCGGGATTAGGCACGGTAGAGCATCAGACATGTCAGAGCTTCACTAGTGGTGTAAATACATTCCACGTGGATTAATTGCATGCATAGTCGCCTTTTAATGAATATCACGCAAATCGTCATGGTGATAGGTACGTACGGTTTGTCCAGCATGTCCTAGGTGTGTCTATAAATATATATTTTTTAAAAATAATAAAAAACAGTGGCCGGCCCTGGGGATTGGGGTCAAAAAAATATAATTAGGAGACAGGCCCTGGGGGATGGGGTCATCAGGGCCAATAAATTAGAATAAGAAGGGGAACCACACAGCCCCCCTTCTTAAAAAAATAAAATAAATAAAAGACTGGCATCGTGCCGGAGGCCATGCCCCCTCCGTGCAGCACTCTGCAAACGCGCCCCCAACAGGCCTCTCCAGTATGCGCCAGGGAGCTGCGCTGCAGACAGGTGTTCTGAGGCCAAGCCCCTTTTTACACCTCTCTGCAACGCAGCTCTGTGGCGCTTACTGTAGGTACCTAGTGGTCTAGTGTGACCCTAGGGACCCTTAGGATTCAAGGGGACTTAATCTCTCAACTTAGAACAGCCACAGGGCGTGTTTACACAGTGGTGAAGGGAGGGGACGGGGCCTGAGGTGACGTGTGCAAACACGCACCATGGCACGTTTTAAATTGGGGATATAATTTCCCTTCAATACTGAGGGCCCCTGGGGGCTAACTAGCCCACCAAGTGCTTCCAGTAAGCGCCACTGAGCTGCATTGCAGAGAGGTGGTCCAGGCCGTGCCACTTTTTACACCTCTCTGCAACGCAGCTCTGTGGCACTTACTGGAGGTACCTAGTGGGCTAGTTGGACCCTAGGGACCCTCAGGATTCAAATGAACTTAATCTCCCAACTAAAAACGGACACAGGGCGTGTTTACACAATGGTGAAAGGAGGGGACGGGGCCTGAGTTAACGTGTGCAAAAACGCCCTGTGGCCTGTTTTAAGAGGTAGTTTTAATCCCCATGCCCTATTATATACTAGGGGCTTATAGAGGAGGTAAGGCTAATCACAGGGGGACCCCAACGCATAATGTTCCCTAGTGTATGTAGGTGTTTACACTGTATTCTAAGTGTCTTTTAACATAGCACTGGCTCTAGGACTGGTTAGTCAGACTCAGTTACCACCAGTATCCGTCTGAAAAAGTTGAGGGTACAGGATGATTTTGCAACAAGGCTTCTTTCTGCTCTTCTTTTTGTTCTTTCTGCACGTTATCCTTCTTCCTGCACTTATCTTCGTATTTGAGGACTTCTGTTGCTTCTTTTTGCACTTCTTTTGTTTCTTTCTGTGCATTTTTTCTTCTTTCTTCACATGTCCTATCTCTGTAGGCATAGTTAGAAATTAGCATTTAAAAAACCTTTGAAATTAACAGAAAAAACCATAGGTTTCAGGCACGTTATAGTTAGGAATTAGCATTTAAAAAACCTCAGAAATTCACTGAAAAAACCATAGGTTTCAGGGGTGTTATAGTTAGCTGGACTTTTCACTTGTACAAAACCATTGAAATTCCCCCGTTATAGTTAGTTCAGCTAACTATAACTCGCGCGCCCGCAATGCACTGCTGATGACGTCACATATTACATCACTCATGACATGGTCAGTGACATCACTCATGACATCACTGATGACATCTCAAATGACATCACTGATGACATCACTGATGACATCATCCTTGTGATAGAGTGGCAGACCTCCTCTCACCCTAATATAACCTTTGATACACACATTCAAAAATAGAGACTAAAATTTTCAAAACAATGGACATACCAATACCAGTTACAACAACCTCTTCAGTAATTCTAAGATCCACATACACATCCACTCATTCACCAACAGTCCAATACAGTCACTCATACATGTACTCACTCATCATATGTACTCATACACCTATACATCCTGTTACACAATGTCACTCATCCATAGAGTTACTCACACACATAGTCACTCATGCTAATAAAGAATCAAACATACATTTACTTGCATATACAGTTATACACACACCACCACACTTACTTCTACGGAAACTTACACATACTTAGTCTTTTAAACAATCACTTATAGAAACACATACTTATTCATACAGGAACTCTTTCAATCTCTCACTCTCACATATACTCACATATATACACCAATAGTCACATATACTAGTTTAAAACATATGTAGTTACTCATAAAGACACTATTGAGACAGTCATTCACTCACTAACACACCCATACACACACTCATCCACCCATACAGTCCTGCACACATACTGTGTTCAACACATACAAACAGTGAGTCACTCATTCATGCACCTATGCACTACGTAATACCCCCCACCGAACCATGCAGACACTCAGACTGATACTCAAAAAACCAACTAATAACCTATATAGACACCCATGTAGCTACTCACCAACCCATGCAGCCACTTATACACAAAGTGAGAGACTGATACAGATATTTACATATTTAAACATTACTCACTAAGCCATGTATTCACTATGATACACTTAATCAGTCAGTTACACAATCAATTTTTCAAAAACAAATCATCCATTTAGACACTTATATACCCATTTATTCTTCCATCGACCTTGAGATATACATATATAACATATTTAATTTTCAGAATAACACACATTCACTGGATGATGTCATCAGTGATGTCATCAGTGATGTCATTTGAGATGTCATCAGTGATGTCATGAGTGATGTCACTGACCATGTCATGAGTGATGTAATATGTGACGTCATCAGCAGTGCATTGCGGGCGCGCGAGTTATAGTTAGCTGAACTAACTATAACGGGGGAATTTCAATGGTTTTGTACAAGTGAAAAGTCCAGCTAACTATAACACCCCTGAAACCTATGGTTTTTTCAGTGAATATATATATATATATATATATATTCACTTAAAAAACCATAGGTTTCACACACGTTATAGTTAGGAATTAGCATTTAAAAAACCTTGCAAATTCACTTAAAAAACCATAGGTTTCACACATGTTATAGTTAGCTGGACCTCTCCCTCGTAAAAAACCAATGAAATTCCCCCGTTATAGTTAGTGCAGGCAACTATAACTCACGCGACCGCAATCCTCTGCTGATGACGTCAGATATTACATCACTGATTACATATGTGTCTTTCTGAAAAATAAATATTTGTAATATATGTATAGCTAAAGATTAATGGAAGAAGACATGGGTAAATAGTTGTCTAAATACAGTGATGTAATATCTGACGTCATCAGCAGAGTATTGCGGTCGCGTGAGTTATAGTTGCCTGCACTAACTATAACGGGGGAATTTCATTGGTTTTTTACGAGGGAGATGTCCAGCTAACTATAACATGTGTGAAACCTATGGTTTTTTAAGTGAATATATATATAGATATATAGATATATAGATATATAGATATATATATATGCAGAGTTTACCAATATCAAATAAAAGATGACGATGCCGTGTCTTGCTGAAAATATCAATTTAATTGTCAGCTGCTGGACGCGTTTCGCCTGTCTCGCAGGCTTGTTCACTAACAGTTTGCAATTAAGTTCTCAGCCATTTTGAATGCCATGAGTGGAGTGTCACGTGTGCAAAACTACTAATGCGGTACATTAGAAGTCAGACTGGTAGTTCCCAATTGTAAAATATGTTGTTCCATTAAGATAAACGCTTTTTTAGTTGGCATTTAAACAGTCAAAAACCAGTTAATGGTAAATACTGCATGATATCGATATTATTTGCAAACTTGTTTGAAATATTAAATTTTAAATTCAAAAACCACAATTGGAGTTAGGAATGAGGGCCAGTGCCCAAAATATAACCATATAGAAGCCTACTGGCCACTTTCCAAAGGAGCAATTCCACATGTATCTCATCACATGACAAACAGAATACAGTTATTCATTTCTCATAATGATGCCACTATTAAGCTCAAGTGGGCTATAATTGAACACAAGATAGCATCACATTCCTGATGGGCATGTCTTCTAGATCTGCAAGTGCTCAACTAAAGTGCATCAAAAAATGATAAAATGACAATTTCGTGAAATGGTTAAACACATTAAGAAAGGGAAAGAAATTCATTAATCATAGTTATATTTACTGGTGAGTATGCAAGTCCTCCTCCATATTCAAACCTGTCGGGATTTTGCTATTCAATTTGATTATATATGAAGATTCCAATCTTCTCAAATGCTTTTCCCGTTTCCCACCTCTCACATTGGGTTTAACTGTATCTATCACAAAATACACTAACCCATCTGTGCTTTTTTGATGGCAATGTTCGAAATGGCGTGCCAACCGATAGGATTTATCACCGTTTTTAATGGCCCTTAGGTGCTGCAACATACGTTTATGAACAGGTAAGATAGTGCTGCCTACGTACTTCATTCCACATGGGCATTGGAGCACGTAGACCGCAAAGTCCGTTTTACATGTATAGTGGCCTCTGATTTTAATTGGCCTGTCAGAGAATCCTGATGTTTATTTGGTGGTATTAATCCCATGTACACATGCTTTGCACTTAGTGCATTTTATGAACCCTTCTCTCTTTGTTAACCACATAGAGGCGACCGCCTTTGGTTGAGAGGTTGGTAACACATTACTTACCAACATTTGTTTGAAGGATTTGGCTCGTCTGAATGTTATTTGTGGCCTTTTTTTGACAATTCTGTCCAAAATTGGATCATTGAAAATTAAATGCCAATTCTTAGACAGAAAGTTCCTTACTTTCTTGTGCTGTATGTTATATGATGTTATCATCCTGCACTGGTCTTTAGTCATATTTCTCTTTTTTCTTTTTTGTACTGCTCTTGTTAAAGAGAATATCTTCCCTTGTCCTTTGTTTTGCTTTGAAAACAACTGATCTTATGCAGTCATCAGGGTAGCCTCTAGATTTAAAACGAGCCTCCAATACTTTTAGCTCATTGTTACAATTTTCCTGATTGCTACAATTACAGATTGTCCTTAAGCATTCCCCATAAGGGATGCTTCTAATTAAATTCTGAGGGTGAAAACTTTTGTCGTGTAACAAAGTATTAGATGCCGTAGGCTTTCTAAAAAACGATGTTTCTAATTTTTCATCTTTGATGTACACCAATAGGTCTAGAAAAGTAACATTGGTTGCACTGACATAAATAATTTCTTTGTAGTCTGTTTACGAAGTAAACTAGTGACTCTTTGGGGCCCTTCCACATGATGAATACATCGTCTATGAAACGACTCCAATGCATCACATTGTTCTACCATTCATCTGGGTATAGCTTCTGGACCACCTGCTCCTCCCACCAGCCCATATGCAAGTTAGCATAGCTGGGGGCGAAGCAGGTGCCCATCGCTGTGCCACGTACCTGATGGAATAATTCACCATTAAAAAAGAAATAATTATTTTTCAGGCAAATAGATATCATCTCAATGAGCATTTGTGTATGGGCCCAAAATTTTACAGGTCTGTTCCCCAGATAGGGGTTTACAGCATTAAGTCCATCCTCATGCTTGATACTGGTATAGAGGGTGGTAACATCGAGAGTGGCCAAAAGGCAATCACTCTCCCATGGTAAGTCATAAACCTGCTAAAGAAAATCTCCCGTGTCCTGTATGTAGGACAGGAGGGTGTTCACTAAAGGACATAAAAAAGAATCCACAAATGTAGAAGTATTCTCTAAGGCACTGTTGATAGCAGAAATTATAGTGCAGCCAGGTGGATTTAACGTATCTTTATGCACCTTCGGAATTAGGTACATAGCAGGAGTAACCGGATTGTTGATTTTCAAAAAAGACAATTCCTCAACTATCAATAGGCCTATAGAATACCATTCCTGCAACTGCGCATTGTAAGCATGATGACTGTTATACATTATGGTGTCAGGTATCCTCACATAATTGAAACGGTTATTCAACTGCTTGTATGCTTCTTGTAAGTATTGTTTCTTACCCCATAGCACCACATTCCCGGCCTTTGTCTGCATTGCGAACAATACATTCAGAATTTGTGGACAATTTGCTAACCAAGAGAGTATAATCACGTGGTTGCTGTGTTATTTTTTTATGCTTATCACTCGTGTTTTTACAAAGATTTTTTAAATCATTGGTTACCAATTAATTATAAATGTCCACTGCATCTCTGCCAGTTGTTGGTGTGAATCTTGATGTTGGTCTGAAACTCGTTGGGTCATTACTAGTGATGTTTATGCCTTCTTCTTCAGCCAATATGGACGCCTGATCAATATTGATGTCGCTGATTGCTGCTGCACCACTGGGTTCTAGATCTCCTTGCAATTGATAAATATCCAGCATCAAATTCATATTGTTGACTACGAGTTCACTTGTTTGGTCAATGCTCTCACTTGTTGCCGATAATGATGTTTGTCTGTCTTTGTTGATAAAGTGTTTTTTCAATTTTAAAGTTCGGACAAATTTGAAAAAATCCACCCTTGTTTTAACGTAATTGAAATCTACCTCTGGACAGAAAAATAAACCCAGTTTCAGGATGTTTTCCTCCTTTTTCGTTAAAACAACATTGGTCAGATTTATGATGCAAGTCTCATTTTCTTTTATCACTTGGTTTTGTTCTTTGGTTTCACTGCGCCGTCTGTATTGTTTGGCGCCTTTCCGCCTCTGTTGCCTCTGCCTTTTCCTCTTTGAGGTTTTGTGTTGTACACAAATGGCCTGGGTCGGAGATTGAATCTCCTCTCTTGCTCTAAAAAAACAAATTATTCGATTACAGTAGGTGCAGGTCCAGTATTAATTCCACTGGTTCCTTTGTCACCATCGGTGTCAAGCTCTGAACTGGGTACACTGCTTACCTCAGAGTTTAAGTCCGCTGGTTGTCTACTGCCCACATTCAATCTTTGTCGGCGAAGAGTTTCAAATTATTGGGCAAATGTGTAAATTTGACCACGTTCATAGTCGATCTTATCGCACATGAATTTTTGCGCCTTCCTTTCTTTGATTGATTCCTCTAATTTACGTAGTCTGTCTTTCATTTCAGATTTACACTTGATTATCAGCTCTTGATCAGCTTCTTTGTCTGGAAATCTGTTAATTTGCTCAATTTCTTTGATGATTTTTTGCCTATCAATTTCGGCATATTTAATCAGAATTGCCAACATTCTTTGTGAGGATTCTTGGTTATTTTCTGCTCACTCACGTAACATGTTAGGATTGGGGTCCTCATACGTGGGGGCGACTAAGATTCTTAACCCTCTGGGGATACGTTTGACTTCTAGATACCGTTTCAAGGATTTTGACTCCCACCATTTTGATCATTCAGAGCATTTTAGCTACTCCAATATCTTCAGGCGCGTGATGACGTCTGATTTGACCACATTTTTCTGTGTGGCAGCACTGATCTTGGTATTGTAAACAAAAAACCTTTGGAACAATGATTAAAATAGCATGGTCCTAGAAAAGCAGACAAAGAAGTAATTGCATGTACTAATAGGTACAGAAATATAATTTTCTTTATTTTCTTTTATAATATTATGCGTTTGGTATAAAAAGATTACATGTCATGCTCATATTTCTTCATGTATCCAAGATGAAACAAAAGAGGAACATATCACCCAATTGATTATCAAATGTTTAAATCCATGATTTCTGCTTCGTCAAACAATCAAAGATGGGTTATGATTCTAGACATAAAGAACAATTGGATTCAAATTTATGTCAGTGTTAGATTTGTAAAGGACAATATATTCATATAGGCATGGCTTTGTAGATGTTGAATCCTACGCGCGTTTCGGCTTGAAGCCTTCATCAGGACGCCATGTATGTATGTTTCATGTAACCTAAAAAAAAAACATGCAAATGAAAATGAATATCAATGTTTGCAGGTAGGTCCTATTTTTTAAAAATTCGTACCAATAAATATTCCTCAAAATAAGAAGGAATTGAGCTGAATATCTCAATATTGTATATGACAAATTATACAGCATTTATCAAAACATTAGTCCATCAGTTACATAAAATGCTAAAAGAAAAAATGATGCCATTTATGTATTTTTGCTAGATACCTTATAGCCCTAAACCCGTGTGTAATTATAAGAAGACAAGAAAAATGAGTGAATGGAGAATAGGGTATAAGTAAATTCCCACCAAGGGTTTGAATTGGCAGGCACCAGAGAACATGTAAGGTATTGGTGTGTCTACTTATGGTTTACTTATTTTCTCTTTGGTATTGACTCTGCTCTATCTCTTGCCTTCATTACGTCATAGAGGTTTTCCTTCCCTTTCCTTGCTCCTTGCAGAGTGCAGACACACATCACATTGTGAGTAAATCTCAGATCTTTAAATACAGCCTACATCATGGATAAATTACTTACATTTGGGTTCTCCGACGAGGACTTTGCGTCCTTGATAGGAGATTCGGGCCTCTACCATGCGAAGTAATGAAGACTTCCAAAAAATAACAGCCCTAAAGAAAAAAACTAAAAGAATCGAGTTACACGGTCAATTCATGCTTGAGTACTTAAAGGCAGGAGTTATCCCCCAAGGTCCCAGAGTACGCAACATACCTGGGCTTTTTGTACAGATGCGTCGATTTCTTGAAAGGTGGTCCCTAATAGCCAATAGGTGTTCTCGAGACCTAATGATCTTAATTGTAGAAACAGCAAAAGAACTAGTTCAGACACTCTTACTAGAGATCTTAGAACGAGAATCAAAAATCAAAAATAATCAAGCTATTGAAGAAGCTCCACAGAAACTCGAAGAAGTAGAGAAAGAAATGAATTCTTATACTGACTATTTGCTAAAAAGAAAAACTGACAAACTTAGGAAAGATATTACATTTTTCAGTCAAGAAAAAGTGTATCCATATTTAGCAGAACATTTCTATCAGACAGAACCCACTGGGGATGCTCAAGATCAATTAAATCATTCCAGACCCCCCAGGAAAGTAACCACTTTTTCAGATACTTCTGACTCCGACAATGAGACACACAACCAGTTCTCAGAACAAGGCTCAGTTAGGAATGCACCAGGAACATATAGAGGAGAACGACCTCCTTTTTTATCCAGGCGCGGCAACCAACGTACACGATGGAGAACCAGATTCCAACCCAGATTCAGGGGTGCCTTTCAACAGACAGACAATCAACAATATCCTCCACCTCAGCCATACCTTCCACCTCAGAATTACCAACTAGCTCCAAACACCTACACCAACCAGGACAGGTATCTGGTCACGAGACATGCACAATATTGGCGAGACTAGAGGAAATCCCCATCTTTAACTTAAGCAGACACACTTTTGATTATCCCACAGAATCGTTACTTACGAAAGGCCTCTCGTTTGTACCACATAACACCATTGACAAGTTTGAAATCTACAAAGACTTAATGGTCTTTTTTAGAAAAATCAGACTTCAAGACTTCTTCCAGGGACACTGTGAAGACATGACACAAACTGAAAACAAGTCAGACCTTAAACCCCCATCTACCTTTCTACCAACATTAGATCAAGTGGCACCAGAAATATCTACGTTTGAACATATGGTTTTCAATAAACTCACAGCTGCCACCATATATATTCCTAAACCAGAATATAACATATCTCGTGAAGAACATCAAGCATTACAATCTCTTAGCTCCAACAATGAAATAACTATCAAAAGTTGTGACAAAGGTGGTGGAATAGTTGTACTTGATAGAGACCAATATATCTTGAAAATGGAAGCAATACTATCCAATCAGCTTCACTATGCCCCAATACAAAAAGATCCTACAAAAAGAGTACAAAAATATATACTTTCCATAACCAATCAAGCATTACGAAACGATGGCGCAGCGGGCGCGCTGATGGTGCGCCGAAGGCGCGCCAAAGGCAAGCCCGTCTACGCCCATCCATGCCTGGACCGCGCCCAGCGCCAGGACCCCTGGCACCCGACGATTCCAGCCCACACGACGGACTGACGACGCAGCCACCCTCAACGCACTTAAACCCGGCTGGAACCCCGCCTGCTACCGAGCCACCCCGAAACGCACCCACGGACCTTTCACCTGCCAAGCCTGCAATTTCACCTGCCTCCAGACCTGCACCGCACCTGTAAGGCCAGGCACCAGCAACAACCACATCAAGTGCATCCTGCTCAACACCCGCTCCATCCACAGACACGCCGTCGAACTCTGGAACCTGCTCGACACAACATCACCAGACGTCGCCTTCCTCACGGAAACCTGGATGAATGCCTCCTCAGCCCCCGACATCGCCATAGCCATCCCGGACGGATACAAGATCACCCAGAGGGATCGCGTCAACCAGACCGGAGGAGGCATCGCCATCGTCCACAAGAACACCATTCGCATCACGACCAACTCCGACGACACCCTCACCGCCGCCGAGCACCTTCACTTCCAGATACACACCGACCCAAAGACCACCCTCAGAGGCACTCTCATCTACAGACCCCCGGGACCACGCACACAATTCAGCGAAGCCATCGCAGACTTCATCAGCCCGCACGCCCTCACCTCCTCTGACTACATCCTCCTAGGGGACCTCAACTTCCACCTGGAGGACAACAAGGACAGCAACACCACCACCCTGCTAGACAACCTCGGACTCAAGCAACTGGTGAACACCCCCACCCACTACGCCGGCCACACGCTTGACCCCGTCTTCTCCTCCAGCAAGCACATTTCCTTCAGCCACTCCACCGGACTTCATTGGACTGATCACAGCTGCGTCCACTTCCACTTCAGGAGAACCACGACCCACCACCACACGCAACAGGTTCCCCGCAGGAGCTGGAACAAGATCACCGCCGACCAGCTCACCACCTCCCTCAGCCAGAACCCTCCCCCAAGCGCAACGGACCCCAACGAAGCAGCCCGCAACTCCACACAGTGGCTCACCAACTGCGCCGATGACCTCGCACCTCTGAAGAACACACCCAGCAGACCTGGCGGCAAGAAAGCCTCGTGGTTCACCAACGAACTCAAAACATCCAAGAAAAACTGACGCACCCTCGAAAAAGCCTGGCGCCACGACCAGACTACAGAAAACATGACAGCCCTCAAGAACGCCACCCGCATACACCACCAGCTGATCCGCACCACCAAAAGAACAACATTCAGAGAACGACTGGACAACAACACCCACAACAGCAAGGAACTCTTCAACACCGTCAACAAACAGCTTGCCGCCTTCCTCGAGACTAACGGATCCCTCGACCCCTCACAGTCCGGTTTCCGAGCCAACCACAGCACCGAGACCGCCCTCATCGCAGCCACCGACGACATCAGATCCCTGCTCGACAACGGGGAAACTGCCGCCCTCATCCTCCTGGACCTCTCTGCAGCATTCGACACAGTTTGCCACCGCACACTAATACAGCGCCTCAGCAACACCGGAATCCAAGAGAAGGCACTGGAGTGGATCATCTCGTTCCTCGCCGGAAGAACCCAGAGAGTCCGCCTCCCCCCGTTCCGTTCCGTTCCGCGGCCACCAAAGTCAGCTGCGGCGTACCTCAAGGATCCTCGCTCAGCCCCACCCTCTTCAACGTCTACATGAGCCCCCTCGCAGCCGTCGCACGCCATCACAACCTTAACATCATTTCCTACGCCGACGACACCCAGCTGATCCTCTCCCTCACCAACGACCCCGCCACCGCCAGAGCCAGCCTACACGAAGGAATGAAAGACGTCGCCGAGTGGATGAAGAACAGCCGCCTGAAACTGAACTCAGACAAGACAGAAGTCCTCATCCTGGGATCATCCCCCTCCGCCTGGGACGACTCCTGGTGGCCCCCTGCCCTGGGCACCACCCCCAAGCCAACGGACCACGCACGAACCCGGGCTTCATCCTGGACTCCTCCCTCTCGATGACCAAACAAGTCAACGCCGTCTCGTCATCCTGTTTCAACACCCTGTGCATGCTCCGAAAGATCTTTCGATGGATCCCCACCGAAACAAGGAAGACGGTCACCCAGGCACTCGTCACCAGCCGACTGGACTACGGGAACACCCTCTACGCGGGAACCACAGCCAAACTACACAAAAGACTCCAGCGCATACAGAACGCCTCCGCACGACTCGTCCTGGACATCCCCCGCCACAACCACATCTCCGCCCACCTGAGAGACCTGCACTGGCTCCCCGTCAGCAAGAGGATCACGTTCAGACTCCTCACCCACGCACACAAGGCTCTCCACGACCTGGGCCCCCAGTACCTCAACAACCGTCTCACTCTCTACACGCCCACCCGCCAGCTGCAATCAACCAGCCTCGCCCTCGCCACCGTACCACGCATTCGTAGAGCCACCGCCGGAGGAAGATCCTTCTCCTACCTGGCGGCCAAGACATGGAACTCCCTCCCCATCCACCTACGGCTGACCCAGGACCATCTCTCCTTCAGGAAGCAACTCAAGACCTGGCTTTTCGAGCAGTAGTGGACCCCTCCCCCCAGCGCCTTGAGACCCTAGCGGGTGAGTAGCGCGCTATATAAATTGTTTGATTGATTGATTGATTGGATTTGTGATAAAGAATGGCAATTCCTCAATGTACAACAACCCAAAATGGCTGCCATATATGGAGTCCCTAAAATTCATAAAAACAACCCACCTTATAGACCCATAGTCACGACTATTGGATCAGTCACGGAGCCTTTGTCCAAATATGTGGACACTCTCTTGAGACCTTATGTCCCACAGATTCAATCATATGACATTATCAACAAGGTAGAAAATTTACAGTTCAACATCAATAGACATACCATGGTCACGATGGATATAGAAGCGCTCTATTCCAATATTCCACAGGAAGGAGCCATGGAGGCAGTTGCCTGGTTTATGAATATGTTTGACATAGATTGTCCTAGAACATTCGTCCTGGATTGCCTCCACATAGTCCTAACAGAAAACACCTTTGAGTTTAATGATACACTCCACAAACAGATCAAAGGAGTCAGTATGGGGGCATCTTGTGCCCCCACAGTTGCGAACATTTTTATGGCCTTATATGAGAAACGGTACATCTATAATGAAATTGCTCTGTACAGTGAGTCCATATTTTGATGGTCCAGGTATATAGATGATGTTTTTTTCATCTGGCGAGATGACAACACAGATATTACAGATTTTGTGTGCTGGCTTAACCTATGCAATGAGAATATATATTTCACAGCCAACATAAGTAATCAAAACGTGGAGTTTTTGGATATTCTTATCCAGAGTAGAGAAGATCATTTAGATGTTGATCTCTATGTAAAACCTACGTCACGCAACACCCTACTTCATTTTGACAGTTACCACCCCCATACACAAAAGACCAGCATTCCATTCGGACAATTCCTACGACTTCGTAGGAACTGTACCAGTGTGCTTCATTTTGGCATTCAAGCTGAACAGATGAGAACCAAGTTTCTAGCCCGAGGCTATCCTAAACGCCTAGTGCGAGATTCATACAAAAGAGCTAGATTCTTTGATAGGCAACATCTGTTAACGCAAAAACCAAAGGAAATGATGGACGGAGTGTTGAACAATGCAAGCACTCACCCCCAGTCAACTGATCTGGGTTTAATCCATCACCGTTCTTTAGCCCACTCTGCCACCCCAGTTCAGACATGGCCATATGCAAATCAGTCTGACCCTATCCCTCATGGGAACAGTCCAGCCCGAACTGCCAAGCCATGTCTTCCCTGGACCGGAAACAAGCTTCCTAGGACCGGTTTCTGGCATTTCAGCCGTCTTCAGCCAGGCTTGCTTGAATCCAGTGGCAAAGTGAGCAAGGGACTCACGTCTGAGCATACCCTGCCAACTTATGGCGAACAAAGCAAAAACCAAAGGAAATGATGGACGGAGTGTTGAACAATGCAAGCACTCACCCCCAGTCAACTGATCTGGGTTTAATCCATCACCGTTCTTTAGCCCACTCTGCCACCCCAGTTCAGACATGGCCATATGCAAATCAGTCTGACCCTATCCCTCATGGGAACAGTCCAGCCCGAACTGCCAAGCCATGTCTTCCCTGGACCGGAAACAAACTTCCTAGGACCGGTTTCTGGCATTTCAGCCGTCTTCAGCCAGGCTTGCTTGAATCCAGTGGCAAAGTGAGCAAGGGACTCACGTCTGAGCATACCCTGCCAACTTATGGCGAACAAAGCAAAAACCAAAGGAAATGATGGACGGAGTGTTGAACAATGCAAGCACTCACCCCCAGTCAACTGATCTGGGTTTAATCCATCCCCGTTCTTTAGCCCACTCTGCCACCCCAGTTCAGACATGGCCATATGCAAATCAGTCTGACCCTATCCCTCATGGGAACAGTCCAGCCCGAACTGCCAAGCCATGTCTTCCCTGGACCGGAAACAAGCTTCCTAGGACCGGTTTCTGGCATTTCAGCCGCCTTCAGCCAGGCTTGCTTGAATCCAGTGGCATGACATGGCTTGGCAGTTCGGGCTGGACTGTTCCCATGAGGCACAGGGTCAAGACTGATTTGCATATGGCCATGTCTAAACTGGGGTGCTGTAGTGGGCAAAAGAACTATGGATTTAACCCAGATCTCTTGACTGGGGGAGAATGTATGCATTGTCAGCATTCCGTCCATCATTTGTTTGTTGTAACGCTTTTCGCCCTAAGTGGGATGGGTATTCCCAGACGTGGGACCCGTGCTCACTACGCCACTGGAGTCAAGCTATCCTGGCTGATGACGGCTGATAGCCAGAAACCGGTCCTAGGATGCTTGATTCCGGTCCAGGGAAGGCATGGCTTGGCAGTTCGGGCAGGACTGTTCCCATGAGGCACAGGGTCAAGACTGATTTGCATATGGCCATGTCTAAACTGGGGTGGTGTAGTGGGCAAAAGAACGATGGATTTAACCCAGATCTCTTGACTGGGGGAGAATGTATGCATTGTCAGCATTCCGTCCATCATTTGTTTGTTGTAACATCTGTTAACACCACAGCCCAAACGTATCAATTCTAGGATGGTCTTTGTGACTAGACATTCTACCATGAATGAAAAAATTCGACACATCATCTATTCTAATTGGCATATTCTCAATGTTACCAAATCTAAAGAGAATGAAATTCCTAAGCCCCTGTATGCGTACAGGGAAAATAATAATCTAAAAGATGTAATTGTTCGTTCTCGAATGCCAATTACAACAAGGCAAATGACACAAACATCACTTATCGGTCAGACCAGACTCATAGGCAACTACAAGTGCTCGTCATGTGTAGCCTGTCAATTTCCAATAGAGACATCTATATTCACCTTCAACAAAGTGAATCTCAAGTTCAAAACTCTAACCAATTGCAAAACATCGAACATCATTTATCTACTTTTATGTCCATGTGAAAAAGGATATGTAGGTGAAACCGCATGAACCATGGCCACACGACTAACCGAACACAGGTCAGCCATTCGCACACAGAAAACTCAAGCCCCTCTAGTACGACACTACATGGAAGCACAACACAATGAGCATCAAATAAGATGGCTAATTCTGGAGAAAATCCGCACCGACATAGGCACTTCCAGCATACACATACGTAAATGCAGAGAGGTGTACTGGATTTTTTCACTTAACACCTACCAAAATGGGATGAATAGTGACATCCCATGGGATCAGGTATTAAAACATAACTGTAACTGATTCCATGATTAATCCGTCTTCTACAGTTATCACAATATTTTGGATTAGGGAAGGTCCACAAATACGACTGCAAATTTTTTATTAAGCTTGCTATTCTCACTGTACTTACATGATAATATCACTGCCATAACCTTTGGTCATCATACTCTCACCATGTTCCTCCTTTTTTAGTATAAATCTAGATTCCACATCAGGTCTGAGTGCCCATCCTCTATACAAAATTAAGTTTTAGTGTATGCACTGTCCAGTGTATGAATCATATCTCTTTTATCATTTGATACTAGGATACACTAGTTTATTAACTACAATACACATTCCTTCAGTGTCCTTTCACAATTATGATTGCAATCTATTTAAAAATCCATTTTTATTGACTTCAGATCCATATACTTAGTACGGATCTAGCATTCCAAGATGGCCGCTACTCTCGCATCAGAGAATACATCATCTCTTTCTATCCCCGGAGGTTCTATTTCCGGATCATACTAACTACATCCGGTATATCAGCTACGGAACTGAGTGTTATTCCGCAGCATAAATAGAACCGCGTTCTGGTGCCTACATCGCGAGTATGAACAAGGAGCCAACACATCCAGGCGCTTTTTCGGTTCTTTCTTACCCGGCCCCCCTCAACGTGACGGTGGACAGCTTGTCACTAAAAGTAAGTGCCGAGATTAGCCTTTTACATTTCACATTAACGGCTACTTTCCAGCATATAGATTCCACAGCCTGTTTCATTTTATCCCTCCCTGGTCTTATTGTTGCAGACCAAGACCTCCCGTCTATTGTAGATGACTATAATTCGACCTGGGAGCTATCTATCATATTTGGAGTCCATTCCCATATTAGTGGGTAAGCGCATGATTTTCATACTTCATAAACTCTTGATTAAATGACAACATTGTATCTCTCCTTCCCCAGCCTTTAGAGCCCCCACAATACAATATTCTTAACACATTCAGTAAGCTGAGTGGAACCTAATGTTGGATCCGATTCGAGGTATATTCCCCTTTTATTTGTGTTGATATTTTTCTATCATTGAGATATGTAAGTCAATACATCTTCTCTATAGCACTCGTAGCAAGTGGGACTCTCAATCCCTTCTAGTCCATTATAGTACATACATGGACTTAGTGATCAGTATGCTCACTGGATCGTTAACTTTGGGCACTATATTCGCATATTCCAACATTGGAACATTGTATTGATATTTTGTCTGCAACCATTTGACCTATTCTTTGGGTACCTTCATGGTACTAATATATTGCTCTATCTGCAGGTATTAAAACCCATTCTGATCAGATTATAACTTTGGGCCTGACATCGCTATATTCAACCGATAGATCCTTCCTCCTTACTCCGATACCTTTCCAAGGTAACATAATAGCTACTCTAAAATCGACACTCAGGTTGCTTTCAACAAATATATCTTCATCACTATGTCCAACGCTTACCATGCAAGGAGTATCCTTGACACACCAATACCTTACATGTTCTCTGGTGCCTGCCAATTCAAACCCTTGGTGGGAATTTACTTATGGCCTATTCTCTATTCACTCATTTTTCTTGTCTTCTTATAATTACACACGGGTTTAGGGCTATAAGGTATCTAGCAAAAATACATAAATGGCATCATTTTTTCTTTTAGCATTTTATGTAACTGATGGACTAATGTTTTGATAAATGCTGTATAATTTGTCATATACAATATTGAGATATTCAGCTCAATTCCTTCTTATTTTGAGGATTATTTATTGATACAAATTTTTTTAAAATAGGACCTACCTGCAAACATTGATATTCATTTTCATTTGCATGTATTTTGTTTAGGTTACATGAAACATACATACATGGCGTCCTGATGAAGGCTTCAAGCCAAAACGCGCGTAGGATTCAACATCTACAAAGCCATGCCTATATGAATATATTGTCCTTTACAAATCTAACACTGACATAAATTTGAATCCAATTGTTCTTTATGTCTAGAATCATCACCCATCTTTGATTGTTTGACGAAGCAGAAATTATGGGTTTAAACATTTGATAATCAATTGGGTTATATGTTCCTCTTTTGTTTCATCTTGGATACATGAAGAAATATGAACATGACATGTAATCTCTTTACACCAAACGCATAATGTTATAAAATAAAATAAAGAAAATTATATTTCTGTACCTATTAGTACATGCAATTACTTCTTTGTCTGCTTTTCTAGGTCCATGCTATTTTAATCATTGTTCCTAAGTTTTTTTGTTTACAATTGTTAGAAGCACCCTGATTTAGGAATTGTTTCAGGGGTACCCTTATTTTTTCAAACATTGTCTCCACAGCCTGTCTGTGCTGGGTTTTTTCTTTTCTTTTCTAATTGGTCTATCCAGTACTTTCATTAGTCCAAGCAGACTTTTCTAGATTCTACACAAGCCTTATTAGTCCTTTTCACATTACACGGTGGTTCACTTATTTTCTCTTTGGTATTGACTCTGCTCTATCTCTTGCCTTCATTACGTCATAGAGGTTTTCCTTCCCTTTCCTCGCTCCTTGCAGAGTGCAGACCCACATCACATTTTGAGTAAATCTCTGATCTTTAAATACAGCCTACATCATGGATAAATTACTTACATTAGGGTTCTCCGACGAGGACTTTGCGTCCTTGATAGGAGATTTGGGCGTTGCCACTAGTTCCACTGCCTCTACCATGCGAAGTAATGAAGACTTCCAAAAAATAACAGCCCTAAAGACAAAAACTAAAAGAATCGCTTTACACGGTCAATTCATCTTGAGTACTTAAAGGCAGGAGTTATCCCCCAAGGTCTCAGAGTACGCAACATACCTGGGTTTTTTGTACAGATGCGTCGATTTCTTGAAAGGTGGTCCCTAATAGCCAATAGGTGTTCTCGAGACCTAATGATCTTAATTGTAGAAACAGCAAAAGAACTAGTTCAGACACTCTTACTAGAGATCTTAGAACTAGAATCAAAAATCAAAAATAATCAAGCTATTGAAGAAGCTCAACAGAAGCTCGAAGAAGTAGAGAAAGAAATGAATTCTTATACTGACTATTTGCTAAAAAGAAAAACTGACAAACTTAGGAAAGATATTAAAAAGTTTATCCATATTTAGCAGAACATTTCTATCAGACAGAACCCACTGAGGAAGCTCAAGATCAATTAAATCAATCCAGACCCCCCAGGAAAGTAACCACTTTTTTGGATACTTCTGACTCCGACAATGAGAAATACAACCAGTTCTCAGAACAAGGCTCAGTTAGGAACGCACCAGGAACATATAGAGGAGAACGTCCTCCTTTTTTGTCCAGGCGCGGCAACCAACGTACACAATGGAGAACCAGATTCCAACCCAGATTCAGGGTTTGCCTTTCAACAGATAGACAATCAACAATATCCTCCACCTCAGTCATACCTTCCACCTCAGAATTACCGACTAGCTCCAAACACCTACACCAACCAGGACAGGTATCTGGTCACGAGACATGCACAATATTGGCGAGACTAGAGGAAATCCCCATCTTTAACTTAAGCCGACATACTTTTGATTATGCCACAGAATCGTTACTCACGAAAGGCCTCTCGTTTGTACCACATAACACCATTAACAAGTTTGAAATCTTCAAAGACTTAATTGTCTTTTTTAGAAAAATCAGACTTCAAGACTTCTTCCAGGTACACTGTGAAGACAGGACACAAATTGAAAACAAGTCAGGCCTTAAACCCCCATCTACCTTTCAACCAACATTAGATCAAGTGGCACCAGAAATATCTACGTTTGAACATGTGGTTTTCAATAAACTCACAGCTGCCACCAGATATATTCCTAAACCAGAATATAACATATCTCGTGAAGAACATCAAGCATTACAATCTCTTAGCTCCAACAATTAAATAACTATCAAAAGTTGTGACAAAGGTGGTGGAATAGTTGTACTTGACAGAGACCAATATATCTTGAAAATGGAAGCAATGCTATCCAATCAGCTTCACTATGCCCCAATACAAAAAGATCCTACAAAAAGAGTACAAAAATCTATACTTTCCATAACCAATCAAGCATTACGAAATGATTGGATTTGTGATAAAGAATGGCAATTCCTCAATGTACAACAACCCAAAATGGCTGCCATATATGGAGTCCCTAAAATTCATAAAAACAGTCACAACCCACCTTATAGACCCATAGTCACGACTATTGGATTAGTCATGGAGCCTTTGTCCAAATATGTGGACACTCTCTTGAGACCTTATGTCCAACAGATTCAATCATATGTCAGGGATACAGGAGACATTATCAACAAGGTAGAAAATGTACAGTTCAACATCAATAGACATACCATGGTCACGATTGATATAGAAGCACTCTATTCCAATATTCCACAGGAAGGAGCCATGGAGGCAGTTGCCTGGTTTATGAATATGTTTGACATAGATTGTCCTAGAACCTTCGTCCTGGATTGCCTCCACATAGTCCTAAAAGAAAACACCTTTGAGTTCAATGGTACACTCCACAAACAGATCAAAGGAGTCAGTATGGGGGCATCTTGTGCCCCCACAGTGGCGAACATTTTGATGGCCTTATATGAGAAACGGTATATCTATAATGAAATTGCTCCATACAGTGAGTCCATATTTTTATGGTCCAGGTATATAGATGACGTTTTTTTCCTCTGTCGAGATGACAACACAGATATTACAGATTTTGTGTCCTGGCTTAACCTATGCGATGAGAATATATATTTCACAGTCAACATAAGTAATCAAAAACTGGAGTTTTTGGATATTCTTATCCAGAGTAGAGAAGATCATTTAGATGTTGATCTCTATGTAAAACCTACGTCATGCAACACCCTACTTCATTTCGACAGTTACCACCCCATACACAAAAGACCAGCAGTCCATTCGGACAATTCCTACGACTTCGTAGGAACTGTACCAGTGTGCTTGATTTTGACATTCAAGCTGAACAGATGAGAACCAAGTTTCTAGCCCGAGGCTATCCTAAACGCCTAGTGCGAGATTCATACAAAAGAGCTAGATTCTTTGATAAGCTACATCTGTTAACACCACAGCCCAAACGTATCAATTCTAGGATGGTCTTTGTGACTAGACATTCTACAATGAATGAAATGATTCGACACATCATCAATTCTAATTGGCATATTCTCAATGTTACAAAATCTAAAGAGAATGAAATACCTTAGCCCCTGTATGCGTACAGGAAAAATAAGAATCTAAAAGATCTAATTGTTTGTTCTCGAATGCCAATTACAACAAGGCAAATGACACAAACATCACTTATCGGTCAGACCAGACTCATAGGCAACTACAAGTGCTCGTCATGTGTAGCCTGTCAATTTGCAATAGAGACATTAACATTCACCTTCAACAAAGTGAATCTCAAGTTCAAAACTCTAACCAATTGCAAAACATCGAAAATCATTTATCTACTTTTATGTCCATGTGAAAAAGTATATGTAGGTGAAACCGCACGAACCATGGCCACACGACAAACCGAACACAGGTCAGCCATTCGCACACAGAAAACTCAAGCCCCTCTAGTGCGACACTACATGGAAGCACAACACAATGAGCATCAAATAAGATGGCTAATTCTGGAGAAAATCCGCACCAACATAGGCACTTCCAGCATACACATACGTAAATGCAGAGAGGTGTACTGGATTTTTTCACTTAACACCTACCAAAATGGGATGAATAGTGACATCCCATGAGATCAGCTATTAAAACATAACTGTAACTGATTCCATGATTAATCCGTCTTCTACAGCTATCACAATATTTTGGATTAGGGAAGGTCCACATATACGCCTGCAAATTTTTAATTAAGCTTGCTATTCTCACAGTACTTACATGATAATATCACTGCCATAACCATTGGTCATCATACTCTCACCATGTTCCTCCTTTTTTAGTATAATTCTAGATTCCACATCAGGTCTGAGTTCCCATCCTCTATACAAAATTAAGTTTTAGTTTATGCACTGTCCAGTGTATGAATCATATCTCTTTTATCATTTGATACTAGGATACACTAGTTTATTACCTACAATACACCTTCATTCAGTGTCCTTTCACAATTATGATTGCAATCTATTTAAAAATCCATTTTTATTGACTTCAGATCCATATACTTAGTACGGATCTATCATTCCAAGATGGCCGCTACTCTCGCATCAGAGAATACATCATCTCTTTCTATCCCCGGAGGTTCTATTTCCGGATCATACTAACTACATCCGGTATATCAGCTACGGCACTGAGTCTTATTCCGCAGCATAAATAGAACCGCGTTCTGGTACCTACATCGCGAGTTCGAACAAGGAGCCAACACATCCAGACGCTTTTTCGGTTCTTTCTTACCCGGCCCCCCTCAACATGACGGTGGACAGCGTGTCACTAAAAGTAAGTGCCAAGATTAGCCTTTTACATTTCACATTAACGGCTACTTTCCAGCATATAGATTCCACAGCCTGTTTCATTTTATCCTTCCCTGGTCTTATTGTTGCAGACCAAGACCTCCCGTCTATTGTAGATGACTATAATTCGACCTGGGAGCTATCTATCATATTTGGAGTCCATTCCCATATTAGTGGGTAAGCGCATGGTTTTCATACTTCATAAACTCTTGATTAGACAGGTGTCAGTGCCACTTCAAAATGACAACATTGTATCTCTCCTTCCCCAGCCTGTAGAGCTCCCACAATACAATATTCTTAACACACTCAGTAAGCTGAGTGGAACCTAACGTTGGATCAGATTCGAGGTATATTCCCCTTTTATTTGTGTTGATATTTTTCTATCATTGAGATATGTAAGTCAATATATCTTCTCTATAGCACTCGTAGCAAGTGGGACTCTCAATCCCTTCTAGTCCATTATAGTACATACATGGACTTAGTGATCAGTATGCTCACTGGATCGTTAACTTTGGGCACTATATTCGCATATTCCAACATTGGAACATTGTATTGATATTTTGTCTGCAACCATTTGACCTATTCTTTGGGTACCTTCATGGTACTAATATATTGCTCTATCTGCAGGTATTAAAACCCATTCTGATCAGACTACATCTTTGGGCCTGACATCGCTATATTCAACCGATAGATCCTTCCTCCTGACTCCGATACCTTTCCAAGGTAACATAATAGCTACTCTAAAATCGACACTCAGGTTGCTTTCAACAAATATATCTTCATCACTATGTCCAACGCTTACCATGCAAGGAGTATCCTCGACACACCAATACCTTACATGTTCTCTGGTGCCTGCCAATTCAAACCCTTGGTGGGAATTTACTTATACCCTATTCTCTATTCACTCATTTTACTTGTCTTCTTATAATTACACACAGGTTTAGGGCTATAAGGTATCTAGCAAAAATACATAAATGGCATCATTTTTTCTTTTAGCATTTTATGTAACTGATGGACTAATGTTTTGATAAATGCTGTATGATTTGTCATATACAATATTGAGATATTCAGCTCAATTCCTTCTTATTTTGAGGAATATTTATTGATACGAATTTTTTAAAAATAGGACCTACCTGCAAACATTGATTTTAATTTTCATTTGCATGTATTTTGTTTAGGTTACATGAAACATACATACATGGCGTCCTGATAAAGGCTTCAAGCCGAGACGCGCGTAGGATTTAACATCTACAAAGCCATGCCTATATGAATATATTGTCCTTTACAAATCTAACACTGACATAAATTTGAATCCAATTGTTCTTTATGTCTAGAATCATCACCCATCTTTGATTGTTTGACGAAGCAGAAATCATGGGTTTAAACATTTGATAATCAATTGGGTTATATGTTCCTCTTTTGTTTCATCTTGGATACATGAAGAAATATGAACATGACATGTAATCTCTTTATACCAAACGCATAATGTTATAACATAAAATAAAGAAAATTATATTTCTGTGCCTATTAGTACATGCAATTACTTCTTTGTCTGCTTTTCTAGGTCCATGCTATTTTAATCATTGTTCCTAAGTTTTTTTGTTTACAATTGTTAGAAGCACCCTGATTTAGGAATTGTTTCAGGGGTACCCTTATTTTTTCAAACACAGCACTGATCTTTGTACTCACTGAAGAGTTGTCAAATATTGATAAAGCAGCTTCTTCCCTTTCTTTAACTTCATCAGCTTACATTGTGCAGAAAATATAACTTATTTTAAAAGTGAGTGCTGCCCACTTTTGCCAGAACCGCCAGTGGCACTGCTTTATAAATAAACGTGAAAACGTGATGGCCACTGGCTTTCCTTTTTCCCCAATCGCTTCTCAAAGCCCCCGCTTACTTGGGTAACAGTAGCGTGAACCGCGGGTCCTCCAACTCTCTGGTTTACACACCGCGTCCCAGGCTCGGCTTCGGGCACAGTTCCAGGTGCTTGCTGCCTCCTTCCTGATGCGATGATGGGGGTGGCGGTTTTTTGAAAATGAGCGCCTTTGCTCGTGTGTAACCGTTGCCTCCTGACCAAAAGGTGCATTGTCATCGAAACGGATCATACAAGCTCGATCCATGATAAAATGCAGAGTTTACCAATACCAAAGTAAAGGATGACGACACTGTATCTTGCTGAAAATATCAATTTAATTGTCAGCTGCTGGAGGTGTTTGGCCTGTCCCACAGGCTTGTTCACAAACAGTTTGCAATAAAGTTCTCAGCCATTTTGAATGCCACGAGTGGCGTGTCATGTGTGCAAAACTACTAATGCAGTACAATAGAAGACAGACTGGTAGTTGCCAATTGTAAAATATGTTGTTCCATTAAGATAAATGTTTTTTAGTAGGCATTTAAACCAGTTAATGGTAAACACTGCATGATATCGAAATTATTTACAAACATGTTTGAATTATTAAATGTAAAATTCAAAAACCACAGTTGGAGTTAGGATTGAGGGCCAGTGCCCAAAATATAACCACATAGAAGCTTAATGGCCACTTTCCAAAGGAGCAATGTATATATATATATATATATATATTCCACGTTTTCCGTCAATCATCCTGATCTCAGCACAGCGGGTGCTCCAGCTGCGAGGACGAAACTCGCGAATCCATACCAGCCACAGTTTCAAAGATTGCTGCGCACTCTGGTCAGTGTTCAATTCAATTCAATGATTTATTGAAGTTCGTTGCAAACACGATCTGTACACGATCTGCTGACAAACGCGTTTCAGCCTCCTGGCCTTCGTCAATGTCAATGATACTTTGTTTCCACTTTCTATTTAAGCATTCAATTGGTTGTCAAAATTACAAAGAGTGGAAATGGAAAGCGGACTCAATATGTACAGATATTCAATGTGGAAAGAAGGTTGTCGGCCATTTTGACACTGTGTCATACCGCAATTGACAATATTAGGTTAATGCATTAAGCCTGTGGGTTCCACGTTACAGTTCACAAGTGTATAAACCAAAATCCTTCACATATTGTTTTCAAATTATAAAAACATAATGTTATTTAATCGTAAACGTATTCCTTCATTCCCCCGGCTAATTATAATGTCCCCCAATTGGGGTGTGTGTGCCTCTCTCGTTTATATCTTGCTCGGGTTTTAACAAAAATAACGCCCTGGATGGGCTTTTTTCAATAGTTTAATCGTGATTGTCTAAGCGGTTAGCTACCATCCTTCCCCATTGTATTAATGTTTCTAAGGGACAGCGTTTGGATTCTCGTAGTTTTATCCGATAAAGGACCAAAGTTCCTCCTCCTGGTTAAGCCCCCTTGGGGTCTTGGTGCGTAGCTCCACTATGAGTTTTGCCTCAAGCTGTCTCAGTGACCTGACTCTGTCCCCTCCTCTTTCTCCTGCTGGGACCTGATCTATGCAATAGTATGTCAGCTTGTCACTTTTAGCACCATGTAACCCAGCAAAGTGCCTCGCCACCGGGTACGTTTTATCCCTGTTGGTTATGGCTCTTTTATGTTCCAGGATACGCTTCTTTGCTGGGTGTATGGTGCTTCCGATGTACTGCAGTCCACAAGGACAAATTAGGCAGTATATTACAAAACTGGAATTACAGTTGAGAAGTTTGTCAATAGGTCTTTTGAGCTTCTTGCCTGGTACTGCATAATCTTTTACCTTTTGGCAGTTTTTGCAAGCCTTGCAACTCATACAAGGAAAAAAAACGGTTGTAGCCAATTTTTCTGAATGAGGCCCCTAGTTCTTTGAGCCTCTGCCGAGAAGGTCATAATTAATCTGACCTTCGATTGATCTCCTTCCATTTCGCTATCATTGATCTTTTTCTTGGTAAGTAGCTCTTGTCTGCTTCTACTGCCTGCCTTCTCGACTGCTTCCTGCAGCACTTTACTCTTATAGCCCCTATCTTTGAATCTCACTAGGGACTCATTGGCTGCCTCTTGGAAATCATCAGGTCGGGAGCAGTTCCTCTTAAGCCTTAGGAGCTCCCCGTACGGGATGCTGTTAATCAAATTACGGGGATGCTGGCTCCAAGAGTGCAGGACAGTATTGCCTGCTGTCGGCTTTCGGTACAGTTTTGTGCACAGCTTGTTGTCTGCCACGAAGACCAGGAGATCCAAAAAGGCTACCTCCTTTTCACTAATATTACTTGTGAATTTTAGGTTATAGTCATTCTCATTTAAAGCCCTCACATATTCCTCTGCCTCTGTGTGTGTGCCTCTCCAAACTATGAAGAGGTCGTCAATGTACCTAGTCCATAAGGCTATTTTATCAAGCCAGATCTCATTGTCACCCGCCCAGGCCACGTGCTTCTCCCACCAGCCCACGAAAAGATTCGCGTAGCTGGGGGCGAAGCACGTGCCCATCGCGGTACCTTGTGTCTGTAAGTAGAGTTCTCCTGCAAATAGAAAAATGTTGTTATGCAGACAGAATGAGACAATTTGTGATAGCATTTTGTTGTGTTCCTGGAACTTCAGGGCTCGGGTTTTCAGGAAGAAATCAAGGGCTTCAAGTCCCTGTGGATATCTGATGCTTGTATATAAACTAGTTATATCAAGAGTTATTAACAGCAATTCATCATCCCAGGAGATCCCTTGAATCTGGCGAATGAAGTCTGTTGTGTCCAGGATAAACGAACTAAGGTCCTTAACCATAGGGAACAAAAAGAAGTCTACATAGATAGAAGCCTTTTCTAATAGACTTCCCAGTGAGGAGACTATCGGACGTCCTGGAGGCTCCTTAATATCCTTGTGCACCTTCGGGAGATGATAAAATGTAGGTAACACAGGACACTCAACCTTCATGTATTGGAGCTCATTGATTTCTAGGATTCCCTTGTGGTTCCATTCTTCCAGAAGACTGTAGAAGGCCAACACGCTGCTGTTATAATCTTCTCTCTTGATTTTTACATAGCTCTGTGTATCACCAAGTAAGCGTAAGGCCTCCCGTTTATATTGCTTCTTTGTCATTATTACGACATTTCCCCCTTTGTCTGACTGTTTGATTATCAGTTCGGGGTCGTCTCTGAGGGATTTCACAGCCTCCCATTGCGCTTTTGTGAGATTATATTTTCTTTTCCCCCCAGGAGTGGTACCTTCAGTTCTTAGTTTATCAAGATCTTTGATTACGGCCTCATGAAAGCAATCAATGGCATCGTAGGGGGTTTGCGGAATAAATTTGGATCGTGTTTTAAACTGGCTTTTTCCGCTGCTCTGATTTACCCCTATCTCCAATAAAAGTTGAGTTGCATCTTGAATGTTTGTAGCTTCCCCCGTTCCTTCTGATTCTTGCAAGTCCCGCATCACTGTTAGGATTTCCAAGTCGCTTCCTGCGAGGTTCTCCGTGGTGGATCCTACTGTACCCTGTTGTATTTTTTGGGAACCAGGGTGCATTGCAAATATTTTACGCAGTTTGAGCTTTCGTATGTATTGGTACAAGTCAATTCGCATTGCTGTATAGTCCCATTGTGTTGTAGGACAAAAAGTGAGCCCTTTCTGTAATACGGTTCTTTCCACTTGAGTGAGTGTTCTAGGGGAAAGGTTGATGATAGAGAGCTTGTTTACTTCCTCTTTCCGCCCCGTCTGCTCCTCGTTACGCGGGGTTCGTAGTTTTGTTTTGTTGTTCTGCCCTCCTCTCCTTGTTTTCCGCCGTCCTGTTCTGGTGGGCGGCTCCTCTGTGGAAATTTGCGCCATGTCTCTTTGATTAGATGATATTCCTCGGGAAAAAGCTGATCCGTGTTACACGGTACTTCCCCCGTACCTCGAGGTATTTCTGCTTCTGAGAGATCGGCTTCAGATTCCGATGTATCCCTCTGAGTTACCACTGTTTCACCTCTTGATTGTTGTAAGGCTTTTCTTGGTGCGTCGTACTTTTTAGCGAAAGTGAGCACCCTACCGCTCTCGTAGTCTCGTTGGTCCCGTGCAAACTTGTTCTGTTTGCGTCTCTTTATGTCATTTTCATATGCCACTAGGCGGGTTTTCATGCGTGCCCTCAAGGTGTCAATGAGTTCTTTATCTGTGTCTTTCGCTATATTGTCTTCAATCTCTTGAATTTCATCCAATAGCTTGGCTCTATCACTTTTAGCGTATTTGACGAGAATTTCTACCATCCCCTTTGCTGAAGCTCTAGTATAATCCGACCATTACTTTAGAAGGTTCGGGTCTGGATTTTCATATGAGGGGATTGTGTAAATTCTCAGACCCCTCGGGATCCTGTCTACATCCAAGTAGTGTTGTAGGGAAGTGGCCTCCCACCACTTCCTTATTTCTTTCTCATAGGTTCTTTCCAATTTAGTGAACCACCCTCGTAGGTTGCTAGGTGTTATACTGGGTTGCTGTTCCCCTTCTTTTCTCTGCCCATGCGCTGTCCCTTTAAAGACTGTCTCTGCCGCTTCTAGCCGTTCAGCGTCGCTGAACATGATCGTGTTTGCATGGATATTTTTAGAATCAATGTCTGTTCCGTTTTTTGACCATATATATATATATATATATATATATATATATATATATATATATATATATATATATATATATATATATATACATACATATATATTATCTACTGGCGGTTGCCAGTAGATAGTTATAGCTAGGACCTATTTTCCATTGGAAATCCGCTACATTCTATTCGCAATAAGTCTGTCAGCGGTTGACGAATCCTCGTGAAATTTTCCAAACTTTTGGCCAGCTCCGCTCCGCTCCTACCCTGAAAGTTTTGCGGTGATTCGTCAAGCGGGTGCCAAGAAAAAAAGGGGGTTCCCAAAACGCATTTTCCCCATGCAATTTCCCATAGGACCTGTTGTCGCAGCTACAGCCCGAACTGCTGAACGGAATTACACCAAATTTGGCAAAGAGGTAGTCCTCAGTTCAGACTCGTGCCTTTTGCTTAAAGGGTGTAAATACGTTCAGGAGTTCCTGAGAAAATTAGAGTTAAAAGTACATAAATATCTATGGCCGGGGAGGATCTGCGGACCCTACCCGCACCCTCCCCGAACCCTCCTGAACACGAGCTGAATGCTAATTTGCTGTCAACACTCCAGATCAGGAAGTGTTGGCAGCCATCTTGTGCCTCGGCACAAGAAACCTAAAAAACAAACGTGAAAAACACGACAAGGGGGCAGGGTAGAAACACCCTGACCCCCTAGGCCTGCTCAGGGGGTCCCACAAGGACCCCCAGGGCCAAAAAAAAAATATTTTTTTTTTTAAATAATTGGCAAGATTCGCGCACCCAGCGCGAATTTCGGCCGAAAATTTAAAAAAAGTTCGGCCGAAAATTTAAAAAAAGTTCAGCGCAGGCTCCCCCGCTGAATATTCTATTTTGCCCCCGGGGGCAAAATCCCTCTCTTACTATGAATTTTTGGTAGGTGACTAGAAACTGTGGTAGGTAATGAGACTGTTAGAATCAAAGCTAGTTCCAACCCGTTCTTTTCACACACTTCAATATCAAGATAATTTGTAGCCATTTTCACTAACTTTGATAAACTCCTCAACACGGGAACCATAGACAAAGCAGCACTTCACAGGTTTGAATCTGCAGCAATGTCATAAACCAAAGAGACTCGTTTTTCAAAACTCCAGCCCAAGAAATGTATTTAGTTGTCAACGCGAGCGGCTGCAGCCTCCCCCGTGTTTGCTGAACGCCGGCTCCCTTTTCAGGCTCTGGCAAATTCTCAAAACTTTTCATGTAATTACTATTGTTGGTTATCAAGGGAATCCCAACAAACAGAGGGCATGTCTCTCAGCTCTGTCATTATCTGGAGGCATTGACAACTTTTCCAAGGGGCCTGACACTGTTTTGTGTGACTGGCCCCATGATGTTGATCACATAATCGCGACAATTAGGAGGATGACCTCATAGTATTATCCACGCGACCCACCCAAACCACGTCCATATGGTTTGAAATAGCTAATGAGTCAGCTAATGTGCTGTGTCCAGGAGTAATGGATACTCTGCACCCATGACATGAAAGTGCAATTTGCCAACGTTGATGGATTAAGGTTTTCAAGTTGGCATTGCCAGCATTACTCACTCGCACTGAGTTTAGAACAGACAGGAGACTGCAGGCCCAATCCACATAAAAAACGGGATCGGGAGGAGGCCACGCCCCCTCCTTTCATCACTCTGCAAACGCGCCCCCTGGCCCGTTTGCAGAGGGGAAACGAATTCCCCTTCAATACTGGGGGTCCCTGGGGGCCAACTAGCCCACCAGGAACCTCCAGTATGCACCAGGGGGCTGCATTGCAGAGAGGTGTTCTGAGGCCACGCCCCTTTTTACACCTCTCTGCAACGCAGCTCTGTGGCGCTTAATGGAGGTACCTGGTGGGCTAGTTGGACCCCAGGGGACCTCAGGATTCAAGGGGACTTAATCTCCCAACTTAAAACACGCCACGGAGCGTGTTTGCACAGTGGTGAAGGTAGGGGGCGGGGCCTGAGGTGATACTGTGCAAACACGCCCTGTGGCGCATTTTAAGTTGGGGAATTCATTCCTCTTCAATTCAGAGGTCCCCTAGGAGACAACTAGCCCACCAGATACCTCCACTAAGCCCCACGGAGCTGCCTTGCAGAGTGTTGTAAAAATGGGTGTGGCCTCCGAACACCTCTCTGCAACGCAGCTCCCTGGTGCATACTTGAGGTACCTGGTGGGCTAGTTGGCCACCAGGGGACCTCAGTATTCACGGGGACTTATTCCCCCAACTTAAAACACCCCACGGGGCGCGTTTGCACAGTGGTGAAGGTAGGGGGCGGGGCCTGAGGTGATATGTGTGAAAACACGCCCTGTGGCGCGTTTTAAGTTGGGGAATTAATTCCTCTTCAATCCTGAGGGTCCCTGGGGACCAACTAGCCCACCAGGTACCTCCAGTAAGCGCCACAGAGCAGCATTGCATAGTGTTATAAAAAGGGGCATGGCCTCTGAACATCTCTCTGCAATGCAGCTCCCTGGCGCATACTGGAGGTACCTGGTGGGCTAGTTGGCCCCCAGGGGACCTCAGGATTGAAGAGGAATTCATTCCCCAACCTAAAACGCGCCACAGGGCCTGTTTGCTCATGTCACCTCAGACCCCGCCCCCTTCCTTCACCATTGTACAAATATTCCTCTAAAATCAGCCGAACTACGAATTCCGATTTACTCACCTGTAATCAGGAGAGAACCCAGGGCTGCATCTTTTAGCCCAGCACTGACCCTGAAAAGTTATTCTAAGCGTACTTACCAGTAACTTGTATTTCCTTCCACAGAAATCCATTGGGTGGTTTTCAGCAGAAAAGTTTCTAAGTGTCCATTTTTGAAACGTACAAATATTCCTGTAAAATCAGCCGAACTACGAATTCCGATTTACTCACCTGTAATCAGGAGAGAACCCAGGGCTGCATCTTTTAGCCCAGCACTGACCCTGAAAAGTTATTCTAAGCGTACTTACCAGTAACTTGTATTTCCTTCCATAGGAATCCATTGGGTGGTTTTCAGCAGAAAAGTTTCTAAGTGTCCATTTTTGAAACGTACAAATATTCCTCTAAAATCAGCCAAGTACGAATTCCGATTTACTCACCTGTTATCAGGAGAGAACCCATGGCTGCATCTTTTAGCCCAGCACTGACCCTGAAAAGTAATTCTAAGCGTACTTACCAGTAACTGGTATTTCCTTCCATAGGAATCCATTGTGTGGTTTTCAGCAGAAAATGTTCTAAGTGTCCATTTTTTAAACGTACAAATATTCCTCTAAAATCAGGCGAACTACGAATTCTGATTAACTCACCTGTTATCAGGAGAGAACCCAGGGCTGCATATTTTAGCCCAGCACTGACCCAGAAAAGTAATTCTAAGCGTACTTACCAGTAACTTGTATTTCCTTCCATAGGAATCCGTTGTGTGGTTTTCAGCAGAAAATTTTCGAAGTGTTCATTTTTGAAACGTACAAATATTCCTCTAAAATCAGCTGAAGTACGAATTCCGATTTACTCACCTGTTATCAGGAGAGAACCCAGGGCTGCATCTTTTAGCCCAGCACTGACCCTGAAAAGTAATTCTAAGCGTACTTTCCAGTAACTTGTATTTCCTTCCATAGGAATCCATTGTGTGGTTTTCACCAGAAAATTTTCGAAGTGTCTATTTTCACAAACTAAAAATATTCCTAAAAAATCGTCTGTGTGACTTAAACACATTCTTTCAACTGTTTACAGGAGGTTGGCCAGTGCTGGATCCAGGATCCACCACTGAGTAAGAAAAAGTAACGATAACACTACTTACCTGCTAAGTGAATTTTCTGCCTTAGGATAACATTAGTGATTCCATGGGAAAAAGTTTCTAAGTTTCAACTTTTAAAATACAATAATATTCCTTAAAAATTACTACTGTAACCAAAGCGCTTTTACTCAACTGTTTACAGGAGATGTCCAAGGACTGAATCTAGATCCAGTCCTGTGGTTAGAAAAGTAATCCATAAAGTAACTAATTGCATTTAATTAGAAATTCACATTGAGCTCAATGTTGCTTTGTGTTTGAAATTGTGTTGCCCATTGCAACAACTGTAACTACTGTACTTAAAAGTCTGTTGCCTATTTGCCAAGTATTTAAAATAAAGTAATTCATTCTGAGAAAGTATATTTTATATTGTAATGGATAATGTAATTATAATGTAATTAAAAGAAATATATCTAAAATTAAATAGTTAAAAAAAATTAATAAATCAGTATCAAAAAAATCAGTATAACAATTAATACATAAAAAATTGTCATTTACAAAACCTTTGAAATTCACTGAAAAAAACATAGGTTTCAGGCCTAATATAGTTAGGAATTAGCATTTAAAAAACCTTTGAAATTCACTGAAAAAACCATAGGTTTCAGGGGCGTTATAGTTAGGAATTGGCATTTAAAAAACCTTAGAAATTCACTGAAAAAACCATAGGTTTCAGGGGCAATATAGTTAGGAATTGGCATTTAAAAAACCTTAGAAATTCACTGAAAAAAACATAGGTTTCAGGGGCGTTATAGTTAGCTGGACATTTCCCTCGTGCAAAACCCTAGAAATTCCCCCGTTATAGTTAGTTCAGCTAACTATAACTCGCGCCCCCGCAATGCACTGCTGATGCCGTCACATATTACATCACTCATGACATGGTCAGTGACATCACTGATGACATCACTGATGACATCTCAAATGACATCACTGATGATGTCATCCAGCGAGTCTGTGTTTCTGTAAAGTTTTAATATGTTTAATATATATAGGGAAAGGCCTGTTGAAGAATGAGTGGGTGTAAAAGTGTGTGAATGGATAATTTTCTAGGTGCGTAACTGACTCTATAAGTGAGTCATTAAATGTATCTTACTGCAGACTAGTGACTAAACTGTGTGAATGTCTGTATGTGTGTGTGTGTTGGTGTATAAGTGGCTGCATGGTTTTGTGAATAGCTATATGAGTGTCTATATGGGTTATTGATTGGTTGTCTGAGTATCTGTATGGGTGCCTGAGTGTTTGTGTGGGTAGGGTGTGTGTGACTCTGTGACTAGATGTGTGAGTGGGTGTTTCTATGGGTGCATGGTTTTAAGAGTGCAACTGTGGTGGACTGTATGGTTGGGTGAGTGTATGTATGGGTGCGTTAGTGATTGAATGTATATCTCAGTTGTACATGTGTCAGTAACTACATATGTGAAATGCAGTGTATATGTGTGTAAGACTATATAACTATATGTGAGAGTGTGTGATTGCGGGAGTGGCTGTATGGATGAGTGTGTGCTTGTATCAGTAATTGTATAAGAGCGTCAGAATTTGTTAGTATTTTTATGAGTAAGTAAACTTGAGTGTGTTTAACTGTATAGGTGAGTAAATTGGACTGTGATTAATTATTTGCATGACTGACTAGGTGTGTCAGTACCTCAATGGATGATTGGCGGTGTGTGAGTGTCTATATAGGTGTATAAATGCATATGATAGCCCTGTACGGAGTCACTGTAAGTATGAGTGACTGTACAGGTGAGTGAGTGGAGATGTATGTAGACCTAAGAGTCAATGAGGGGGTATATAGTTATTGGTATTGGAGTATCTATGGTTTTCAAAATGGCCATCTGAAATTTTGAGTCGGTGTATCAAAGGTTATATTGGTGTGTGAGAAGATGCACTAATTTATCACATGGATGACGTCATCAGTGATGTCATCAGTGAGGTCATTTGAGATGTCATCAGTGATGTCATCAGTGAGGTCATTTGAGATGTCATCAGTGATGTCATCAGTGATGTCACTGACCATGTCATGAGTGATGTAATATGTGACGTCATCAGCAGTGCATTGCGGGGGCGTGAGTTATAGTTAGCTGAACTAACTATAACAGGGGAATTTCTAGGGTTTTGTACGAGGGAAATGTCCAGCTAACTATAACGCCCCTGAAACCCATGGTTTTTTCAGTGAATACATATATATATATATATATATATATATATATATATATATATATATATATGCTGGCCCCAAGGCTCGTCATCACGAAGAACGCCACTGGATTCACAGCGACGAAGGAATTGTCGGAAACGATTAGTGCAGCTTCCTCACGGACTCAGAGAATACTCTGACCCTGTGTCAGCTGACGCGGTGCTGTGGCTGCATTCCAGCCGGTGAGTGAATGCCGCCTTTTTCCGTATTAGACCCCGCCTTAAACACAGAACTGTGCATAAACTGTCTTTGAATATGTCAAGCATCAGTGAGCGATAAGAGGCAGCGGCTGATATTTTCAAACCTGCAGATGAAGTCATAACAGTCCACAAAAAAGACATTAATGCTAATAATACTCCCACTGGCAACCTCTTGGTATTATTCCATACATTGCGATCGTATTCCAAGGGGCTTACATATATTTACCGTACCCTCGTACAAACATCCTGACCCTGCACTCTTAAAGGAATGGGCTGAACACACTGCGGAGTCCGCCAAAAGGATGGTCAGGATATTGATTAAATATGCGTGAAGTGATAGGGACAAGTTTTTAGCAGAGATTCAAAAACTTGAAGAAATGATCGCAAAAGACAAAGATGTTAAACTGAGTGAAACTTTACGAGCTACCAATATGAAACATCTAAAGGACTAGGAGGCCGTAATTAGACGTAGGAAACAAACGAAGTTCCAGAGAAATGAACAGGATTTTTGTACTGGGCACATACTAACCTTTGCACGGAAATTTGATGCCCCAAGGAAAAGGATGACACAACAGAGTACTGCATGTAATTCGAACAAGGAGACCTCAGAATCAGATATTGAAACATCTGAAAGGGAACAAACTGCCAGCGCAGATAATGGGAAAGGTGACAAAGAGTTCCCTGATTTTCAAGAATATCAATTAGTGAGGGAAATCCGACAAAGACCTATGCAGAGAACGCACCCTCCACAAAAGGGATGTCAAAAAAGCGGAAAACAAGGAGAGGCAAGAAAAGAAGGGGAAGAAGTATCATCTCCAAGAGTTACCCACAGCAAGGGGAAGAGGGGCAAGTGGTAAATGGGGAGGATTTAAGGACAGTGATCGATCTTTCGGATAGACCACTTTCAGAAGATGAAACCAAGGTCCTACAATTAGGACTTACCTTTTGCTCCACCAACGAATATAGCTTTGTACAAACCAGGATAGACCTGTTCAAATATATTAGAAAGTTGAAATTACATAAGATCTTCATCCTCCACCCCAAAAAAGATAAAGCAACTAGCAGAAACAACTGGGAGGATATGGATTGTGAACAACTGAATGGTCAAGATTTAGAAATGTTCCTGACCGCACAGACTCTGGATGCTGGTACAAGGAGAAATGGAGGATGTGGCAACTCATCTTGAAATAGCAGGGATAAAGCAATCCAGTGGACATAGCGACTTCAAATGAAAGTGAAGAGTCATGCCACAGGTCCCCTTTGATACTATTGATGTTTTTAATGAGGCAGTACTTAAGGACCTCAGAAGTTTAACAAGTCTAAACAACAAGGTAAGAACCACTACAACATCCCAAGGAAACAATGGGAGGCCATTAAGACACTTAAAACAGATCTGACTGTGGAGATTAAGCCCTCCAATAAGGAGGCAATATTGTTATTTTTAATAAAGAACATTACCAGAAGGAGGCACTACGGCATCTGGACTACCAAGAATGCCACACATCTATTAACAGGGCAGATTATTTGGATTGTATTAAAAGATACCATACACTCTTAATGACCTGGAGGGATGAAGGAATATTACACCAGGATGAATTTTCATTCCTGTATTGGGAAACACCAGTCCTTCCAATATTTTACCACTTACCCAAAATCCAAAGGACCCTGTTAACCCCCCAGGTAGGCCTATTGTGGCCTCCATTTATAGCCTCCTAGAAAATACATCATTGTACATTGATTCTTTTCTGTCTCCCTTAGTCAGAAATCTGGCATCATACTTCAGGGATACCCAGGACTTTTTGAGGCTAATGGAGGGCATTGTGTGGGAGTCCGATATGCTTTTAATAACATTGGATATTACCAGCTTATATACCTGCATAAATCACCAAGATGGGATTGCTGCTGCCAAATGGTTTTTAAATAAGAGACCGTCGAGGTTCCACAGATATAATATAATGCTTGTTGAAATGATCAGTTTCTCCTTAAATAACAATATTTTCTTATTTGCAGGCAGTTGTACAAATAGCAGCCCGGGACCGCCATGGGCACGTGCTTCACCCCCAGCTACGCAAATCTTTTCGGAAGCACGTGGCCTGGGGGGATACCCACGAACAATGGCCGGACAGCATTATTTTATGGGCGAGGTATATAGATGACCTCTTTATTGTTTGGAGGGGGAGTCGCTCCTCAGCTGAGGAGTACATTGCCTCTCTGAACAATAACGAGTTGAATCTGAAATTCACTGGACACATTAGCGACCAATCAATCAACTATCTAGACCTGGAAGTCTTTATTGAAAATGAGACATTACATACGAGACTCTACAGGAAGCCCACAGCAAGCAATGCTGTGTTACACGCAGCTAGTTACCATCCTAAAAGTCTCATGAGAAATATCCCTTATGGAGAGCTTTTACGCTTTAAACGAAATTGCTCTAACCAACGAGATTTTACAATAGCAAAGAATGAAGCCTTGGGAAGATTCAGAAGGCGGGATATAATAATTTTACCCTACAACAAGCAGAAGAAAGAGTAGGGAAGATAGATAGGAAGACTTTGTTGGTTGCTGAATCAAAAGTATCTTCAGTCCAGGAGGAATATGCCAGAATGATTACAACGTACAATGATAAATCAAGTGCGGTTGTACATATTGTTTTAAAAAACTGGCATATCCTACAGACGGATAATATCTTAAAGCACCACCTGCTGTCCCGCCCTCTAATCACTTACAAACTCTGTCAATCACTTAACGATCATTTGGTGCACAGCCATTATGATCCATCAACGAAAATGAAAAATAAAATAAATATTGTGGGCTTTTTTCCGTGCATTCGCTGCAAAGCATACAAAAACAGCAATGAGGCCACCACTTTTAAGGGGAGACCAGGGGATCCTAGGCCTCTCAGACCCATTAAAAAACTCCTTAACTGTAACCCCGAATTTACAGTATAATGCCTTGAGTGCCCCTGCTTGAAACGTTATATAGGAAGCACAATTCACCCGGCCAAAAGACGCATCCTCGAACATATGTGCGCTATAACAAATAAAGATGTCACATATACAGTTGCGCAGAATTTTGAGCAGTACCATCAAAGTAATTGTGACCTTTTGAAGCTTTATTGCATTGATCAGGGGGAGAAATGCGAGAGAGAAGGTGACAGGGTCAAGAGATTGTATGTGTTAGAGTCTAAATACATCATAGACTTACAAACGAAGGCTCCTATTGGACTCAATAACGATAAAGAATTGTGGGTCCATCTAGAGTAGCAGAGACACTTGTCTGTGAGAATGTCAGTAAATACAAGTGAGATATGAATAGAGGTAAAAGTCAACTGCCCATTTCATTAGGACTGAGATCAGAAGTGCCCATTCAGGGCTCAACAATGTAATTCGCTAGGACTGATGCAATAACTGCCCATTCAGGGCTCAATTGTGGTACAAAAGGAACAATATTGCATTTCAAATAGAATTTTCTTCTTTATGAAATGTATTATCCCCCCCAAAAAAAGCAGTTTTCATTGAGAATAATGACGTTCAATAAGGTCAGATTGCTTTTCTGGAAAGGATTAATACGAGTAAAATGAATTTTGTTTCCTAAATGTACATGTGATTTTAACTGTTATTTCACTTTAAGCACTTTATTTTATGGTGGTATATCAATCGTGGAATGAAAACCACACTGAAAGATGGCCGCCATGAATTTTAACAACAATGTCTGTAAGTCCATCTTTGATGTTACTTACATGATCATGTGACACAATTTGACTTGAAATACTGCCGGTTTTGCACAGGGTAACTGACATCGAGAAAGCTGAAAGGCAAAACGCGTCTGTCAGGGGGGTTCTGCACGAATAAAGCAATTGCTAAAACCTGTTCCTGTGAGTGCTTTCCGTTGGGTACGAGAAGGACGCACCCCGTTGTGGCATATATATATATATATATATATATATCAAAGCTACCTGTTGCCCCCTCGGCAAGGCATCACTCGAGCAGCAGTCATGGCGGGTACAGCACATCCCCGCACGCCGAGAACTCTTTCCGGCACTCATGTCTTTGATGTTCAGCCTGACGCGTTTCTGAGCCTTCGCTCTCATCAGAGGCTCGACTTGAGGTGAGTATTTGGACACTCCTACTTGGCAAATTAATGGCCCTCCAATGGGCGATTCGGGTGTGACCCGCACTGCCTGATGGAATTCGTAGTTCGTGTCTTTGACCATGGATTGGCGCTCGTGCTCACAACTGTTGTAAATATGTGCGGGTCACACCCGAATCGCCCATTGGACGATTCGATTTGGACACTCCTACTTGGCAAATTAATGGCCCTCCAATGGGCTGGCCCTTGGATGGGCCTCGGGGTGCGTGGTGTGCCTTCATCCCTCAACTGCTCCTTCACATAGAGAGCTCGGCATGATTCCGAGTAGGAGTGTCCAAATACTCACCTCAAGTCGAGCCTCTGATGAGAGCGAAGGCTCAGAAACGCGTCAGGCTGAACATCAAAGACATGAGTGCCGGAAAGAGTTCTCGGCGTGCGGGGATGTGCTGTACCCGCCATGACTGCTGCTCGAGTGATGCCTTGCCGAGGGGGCAACAGGTAGCTTTGATTTTCACGCGGCAAGCCCAGCCGCGAAGGCAAGCACCACCCCAAAGAAAATGGGGGTCACGAGCTCGGAATCATGCCGAGCTCTCTATGTGAAGGAGCAGTTGAGGGATGAAGGCACACCACGCACCCCGAGGCCCATCCAAGGGCCACATATTTACAACAGTTGTGAGCACGAGCGCCAATCCATGGTCAAAGACACGAACTACGAATTCCATCAGGCAGTGCGGGTCACACCCGAATCGCCCATTGGAGGGCCATTAATTTGCCAAGTAGGAGTGTCCAAATACTCACCTCAAGTCGAGCCTCTGATGAGAGCGAAGGCTCAGAAACGCGTCAGGCTGAACATCAAAGACATGAGTGCCGGAAAGAGTTCTCGGCGTGCGGGGATGTGCTGTACCCGCCATGACTGCTGCTCGAGTGATGCCTTGCCGAGGGGGCAACAGGTAGCTTTGATTTTCACGCGGCAAGCCCAGCCGCGAAGGCAAGCACCACCCCAAAGAAAATGGGGGTCACGAGCTCGGAATCATGCCGAGCTCTCTATGTGAAGGAGCAGTTGAGGGATGAAGGCACACCACGCACCCCGAGGCCCATCCAAGGGCCAGCCCATTGGAGGGCCATTAATTTGCCAAGTAGGAGTGTCCAAATACTCACCTCAAGTCGAGCCTCTGATGAGAGCGAAGGCTCAGAAACGCGTCAGGCTGAACATCAAAGACATGAGTGCCGGAAAGAGTTCTCGGCGTGCGGGGATGTGCTGTACCCGCCATGACTGCTGCTCGAGTGATGCCTTGCCGAGGGGGCAACAGGTAGCTTTGATATATATATATATATATATATATATATATATATATATATATATATATATAGATATAGATATAGATATATATATATATATATATATATATATATATATATATATATATATATATATATATATAGATATATAATCCACAGGTGAATGGGAACACCCGTTGCCTCCAGAACGAAGGGCGCGTCGATGAAGAGACCTCCCAAACGCGGTCACAAATATTGTCCAAAACTTCTCCAAGTTCAAGAAAAGCAATCGACGCCGTGTCTGCGCTGAAAAATATTTATTGCCAGCCGAAAAAGCTAGACGCGTTTCGCCTGTCCTGCAGGCTTGTTCACTAGCAGTTTGTTAAAGTTTTCAAAGGCAATTTATTATGGTCAAACACAGTCAGTAAGCACTCATTAGTGTAGAGTATTTGATAACATACATCAATTATGACACAAATATTAACCAAGTGGTCCAATTAGAAACAAAATATTGTTTTAGCCTGCAAAGTGAATACATTGCAAAAGGGGGGATTTAGATCAAGTGATCAGTCGCACTGTCTATAATTACAGTCATTGTGTCAAAACATGATTTAGCACATCAAATTGAAATTGATACTGAGTACATGGTATCTATTTATAGATACCATGTACTTACTGACTGTGTTTGACCATAATGAATTGGTCTTACACTTTATGGCACATGCCAGGATCGTGTATCTAGTTTAACCGAAGTGAACTACGAGTCTTTTGTTTATTTCTATGCTTGTAGTCCATCACGTGCGTTGATCGTCACTCACTGTTTTAAATTGCCTTTGAAAACTTTAACAAACTGCTAGTGAACAAGCCTGCAGGACAGGCGAAACGCGTCTAGCTTTTTCGGCTGGCAATAAATATTTTTCAGCACAGACACGGCGTCGATTGCTTTTCTTGAACTTGGAGAAGTTTTGGACAATAGATAGATATATATATATATATATATGTATATTACCTACTGGCGGTCGCCAGTAGGTAGTTATAGTTAGGACCCTGTTTCCATAGGAAAACCGCAACATTCTATTTTGAATAACTTTGGCGCCGGTCGACGAATCCTTGCGAAATTTTCAAAATAGGTGGGGCGCTACGCTCCGCTCCTACCCTGAAAGTCTCGGGGGGATTAGTCAAGCGGGGGCTGAGATAAAAGGGGGGTCCCAAAACGCGTTTTTCCCATGCATTTTTCCATAGGACCTTTAGACACAGCTACAGCCCGAACGGCTGAACAGAGTTCCTTGAAATGTGGCAGAGAGGTAGTCTACAGGTCAAGGAAGTGCCTTTTGTAGGTTTGGTGTAAATCTGTTCAGTAGATTCTGAGAAAATAGCCTTTAAATCAATATATATATCTGAGCCAGCTTACGGTGCGCTTACGGTGCGCTTACCGTACGCGTACGGTGACGTGCGCGAGCGCGATTCTGATTGGCTGTTAGATCTTAGTAAACATTCGAATCGGTCGCAACCAGGAAGCGGCGGCCGCCATTTTCTCTCTCGGACTCTGAGGGGGGGATGAAATACAAAGAGAATAAACATGTAAAGGGACTGTTTAGACAGCTCCCAACCACCTCTGCTTGCTAAATGTGTCCCCACAGAACCCCCAAGGCCAAAAATTCATTTTTATTTTTTACGAAAATTCGCCGATTACGCTTACCGTACGCGTACGGTAAAAAAATTAATAAAAAAAAAAAATTATCCACACTCTCCCCACCCCGTGTGCATGGCATATTATATATAATTTTAAACTGAATATAAATGTTTATCTTTCACAACGAAGCGCATAATATGTCCACCACGTGCGCACGGTGCGCGAAGCGCATCGAGCGTACATGGCCCATCCACGGCACTAACTGCGTAAAGTGGGCGCGCGGTGCGCGAAGCGCACCGTGCGCGCACGGAACGAACTGCGTTAAGTGGGCGCGCACGCCACGAATGGCGTAAAGTAACTTAGCATTTAAAAAAACGTACAAATTCACTGAAAAAAACATAGGTTTCACACACGTTATAGTTAGGAATTAGCATTTAAAAAACCTTGCAAATTCACTGAAAAAACCATAGGTTTCACACATGTTATAGTTAGCTGGACATTTTACTGATAAAAAACCAATGAAATTCCCCCGTTATAGTTAGTGCAGGCAACTATAACTCACGCGACCGCAATCTTCTGCTGATGACATATGTGTCTTTATGAAAAGAAAATATTTGTAATATATGTATAGCTAAAATTTAATGGAAGAAGACATAGGCAAATAAGTGTCTAAATACAGTATTAGCATCAGCAGAAGATTGCGGTCGCGTGAGTTATAGTTGCCTGCACTAACTATAACGGGGGAATTTCATTGGTTTTTTATCAGTAAAATGTCCAGCTAACTATAACATGTGTGAAACCTATGGTTTTTTCAGTGAATATGTATATATATATATATATAACCTACTGGCAGTTGCCAGTAGGTAATTATAGTTAGGACCTATTTTCCATAGGAAAAGCATTTTTTGTTTTCTTAATAACGTTGGCGTAGTTTGACGAATCTTCACGAAATTTTCAAAACTAGTGGAACGCTCCGGTCAGCTCCGGCCTTAAAAGTTTTGGGGTGATTTGCGAAGCGGGGGCAGAGAAAAAAGGGGGGTCCCAAAACGTGTTTTCCCCATGCTATTTTTCATAGGAAACTTTAGACACGGCTACCGCCCGAACTGCTGAGCAGAATTATCCCAAATTTGGCAAAAAGGCAGGCCTAGGTTCAAAAAGAGTCCTTTTTGTTAAATGGTATCAATCCGTTCAGCAGTTGGAGAGAAATTCAAAAAATAAAAGTTTCGATATATAGGGATGCGGTGGAGTCGCAAACCTTCCCGACCACGAGCTTCACTGTGATTGGCTGTCAAAACTCCAAAACAGGAAGTGTTGGCAGCCATCTTGTGACTCGGTAGAACCGAGTCACAAGAAAACAGAAAAATGAGGATAAAAAACAATAAAAGGGGGCAGGGTAGAAACACCCCGACCCCCTAGGCCTGCTCAGGGGGTCCCACAAGGACCCCCAGGGCCGAAAAAAGCCTTTTTTTTACAACTTCGGCGGAAATTGCGATGGGGTCGCGAATCCCGCTAAAATTATATAAAAAAAAAAAAAGAAGCGCAGGCTTCATTTAAAAAAAGGGCCCGGGTGGGCCAGGACCCGGGGACACTGCCAATTCCCCCCACATGCATATGTTGACTTTTAACGTCATTAATAGCAAGATTAGAAACAGCAGGTAATCTGCAAGGTGACACCTGACTAGTGAAAAGGGTAAAAGTTGTTGGGTAAACAGGCGGAGAGCTAGAGGGTAGCTCCGGGGGTGCAAGGGTTAAAAGTGACCCTTTACCACACCTTGGTGTGTATGCAAATGCAGCCACGATGTATGTTTATCTGAGGGGAGAGGGTGTTAGTTCCGTGCTTGTCACGCGGGCACTGTTTTCATTGGTACATTGCATGTTCATCTAGTCGCATAAATGTGCCGATAGATAGTCTGTTCGCTGTTACATGCATACAACGCGCTTCTTGTGTGTGGCAGCTTTGTGCAGCTTATAGAAGAACACCGTGGGGGTCAGCCCCTACTCCTACAACACCTACCCGGCTTACAGCTACAGCAACAGCCCCAGTACAACAGCAACTACAGCTGCAACTACTCCAGCCTCCAGGCCGCACAGGGCAGTGTGGGGGGCATCCGCTTCATGAACATGGGCAACCTGGGCCAGCTGAACACTGCAGGGCAGCCGCAGGGGCACCAAGGGGCCACGTGCCACCAGGGGTCTCTGCAGGGCATCCGGGCCTGGTAGGCCCCTCCTGGGCGTACCTTAATTGAACCTGCCCTGGCCCCGTGTGGGGAGTGACAGTCCCCACACTACAAACAGAGAGAGGTGCAGTGGCCACCCAGCGCTCCCCACTCCCCAGCCAAAAGGAAGGAAAGAGGACAGGTCAAGGGACTGCTTGAGGTGGGCAAGAGAGAGGGGAGGTCGAGCGAGACTGCAGCGCCCCTGGGCGTAACTGCCACATGAAGGAGGACGGCCTCGAGCACAGCCACTACTGCATATCTATAGCTCATATGCACCCGAATTATATATATATATATTTAAAGAGAGTATATATAAATATATATGAATGTAGGGAACATTCTGCATGAAGACAAATCAGAACGCATTTTGGTATTGTGAAACCAAAAAAACAAAAAGTGTCAGCAAAACATGCCAAGGTCGCACGATGCATGATCCAGCAAGCAACGCCGGAAGTGTGCTCAAGGAACGTGAAGCTGCACAGCACATCTTGGCTGGCCTTGGGTTTGTGGGAGTTGGAAACAACGCACTAAACGATTTCTGTGCCCTCCAGCAATTTAGGAAGTTTCACAACCGCAAAACAAGGGTTCCACATTGTCAATAGGAGTGTAATGTTTTACCTTAATACCCGCATGCTGTATCTACCGGATGTATTAACAGTCAAAGCGAAACAAGGAAGTATGTGTTTCACGAACGAATGAAAATAAAGTATATCAAGCCAAGGTCTGGTTTCCACGTCATATCGAGGCATAGGTTTTATAAGGTGAAAGGGGATTGGTGACTGGAGAACGCTTCAGCACCAGGTGACACTAGGGGTAATGGCGCAGCGTGGGAGAAGCATCACCTTGCCAGGGGCGGTGGTAGGGTGGGGTGTGTGTGGAGGGGGGCTGTGCATTCAGGTAAATATCATTCTTCAGCAGGAAAGTTTCCAGTTCCCGGCTTCTCTCCCCCGCCTTTCTCTCTTATAATGAAAGGAGCAGAAAGGGCTTGCTTGCTGCTTCAGTGAGCTGTGCTATGGACATCAGCCGCTCACCTGAGACTTCTCTCCCTACCCGTACCACTTTCCGGAGACATTTTGTTTTACCTTGCACACTCCAGCACACTCCCCTCTTGTGACCAGCCCCCCCGTCCCACATGCACACAATGCATTGCTCTATTCACTCACCCGGGAATCGATAGGCCTCAACCGCAATGTTTTTGTCTCAAAATTCCACAACTACAGACATAAGTCCTATATTCACATTATTGTGAACACGCTGTCCACAACACCTGGAGGTATTGCTCAGTACGGTAAATAGAACATTTATGAATAATGTTCCGGAAGTTAGGTACATTGTGTTAAAAGGAAATGTTGACAAATTCGTCATCAATAAATAAATATGGAGGCGCAATAGATTTGTGTATTCTACATGATTGCGAATCTCCATGCGCCGGAAATTATAGCTACCGCAACATTTTACCGCACAATCTGCATCATGCAGGTGAAAGTAGTGCACTCGTTCAACCCTCGCTTTTATGATGCATTCACATACACACATATATATGAAACTCTCTATATGTGTATATACAGACTCATGTATTATAGTTTGTTTCTCATTAGTACAACGATCTAACACACATGCATGATTTGTCATAGAAACAAAAATAGCATGTACAAATGTTAAAAATATATATACCTCAACCATATTGTTTCCACTGGATTTGTTGAAACTCATACATATACGCGTCTATAGTTACCAATTAACCATGGAAACAATATCCAGACAGAGAATCTTTGAAAATAAATATTTTACAGCAGGAAAAATTTATTATAACTTCTTAATCAATGATATTACTAAGGGCTAACAGTGCTGTAACTAAAAGTGCAATTAGCGCCTTAAATAGTCTGTCCACACTCCAGGCACTGCCACCGACCATGATTGGACATTTTCTGTTTTTCTTCTTTTTTTTTTGCACCGTGGATGCAATCCCCTGGTGGCTCAGTTTTTTCACAGGAAGAACTGCAACATAGCAAAGGTACATTCGTTCTTTCAGGATCACACAGTGTGATAAAATGAGGAACCCTGGATTAAACGCCGGGATCAAGGTTTTTTACGTAATTAAATTTGCCTCTAGACCGTAACTCTTCGTGTGAGGCGAGAGATAGAGTTTCAGTTGTGTGGGAGAATCTATGATTTCCTTTGGTTGCAGGGCACTCGAATATTTTGTGTCCAGTGTTACACGACATAGTGTATTAGAAGGAATAAAGTGCCTCCTTCCCTGTGCATAGATGGCATGTCACAGTTCATCCCTCTCAAAAGCACTGGGCCCTGCAGCCTTGAATGCCTGGGGATAGTCATACAGGCTTACATGCGGGGCTGAGAGTATTTTATCCTGTACCGTTCCTGATGTTAGAGTGTTTAAAGTGACTCATACCATGTCCACTTACAGGAACAAAAGTATGCTTTTGCAGACCATTGACAGCACACGAGTCGAACTATTTAGCATGCATATACATTTACTACTCACAGAAACGGGGTCGCACTCCCCAATTTGCGGAGTCTTTAAGAAACAGTCTCATGGGCAGGGAGGATGAAAGAGCCCTTGTTGTAGTGTGGTTTATAAATCTTCTTTGGCGAATGAGTAAATACACTTCAGTGCCCAAGCACAGTAGCAGGAAGTTGTGTATCCGCTTCTGATCTCAGTGCGTCTCTTGAGGGGAATATTGTGGCTACCCACACTTCGGTATAATACGGATTGGTACTTTCAATGGCATATACTTTTTTCCGCACACAGGGGTACGAAAATGTAAAGTATTCCAAAACACACTGCTCGAAATGTATTTCGGGCTGCCGTGGGATTAATAGGGTTTTGACTGTGAGTGGGTTTCACTTCAGATGCAAAGAACCGCAAGGGACGCTGGGCCAGTTCTGCAGAGAGTGACCGAGTGAACGCTGGCACAGTGAGTGTGTGCACCCCTTTCCTCTAGCTGGAGGTTGTTTTTGAGGTGCTCTTTCTCTCCCACACGCTGGTCCCACCTTGTGTCCCAGAGCTCTCCTGGCAGCCATGCTTTGTGGAATTCTTGTCACTTAGTAAGCCTTGGCCGGGCGATGTGCAGAGGTAAGCCGTGCCACAGGCTGCACAATTGTTGAGGTGCCAAGGTGTGTGAATGAGAGGGCCTGGTGAGGTGGTATTGTAGGAGGCCGGCTGGTGCTGAAAAAGGCTCGGAAGGTAGGAAGAATAGCTTTTTATGGGAGCATGGGGGAGGCCAGCTTGGGCCGCGGCTACAGAACAAACACGGGTGCCCGGATTGATGCTCCCTGGGATCCCCCACAGAGCCCCAAGTCTGTGTTATTATTGGGGAGGTTGCTGAACAAAGGAGCGGGCCCAAGTGTTTACTTTTGTTCCACTTTCTATGACTGCAGAAAGCAGCCGGGGCGGGAGGGGAGAGAGCTACCGGCTGCGGGGGCTTATTATCGAGGGAGGGGGCATTCAGCGTGGGGGCTGGCAGGATGAATGCAGGGTCATTCTTGTTACATGTCTAGCAATTTCACTACCACTGCGGAGCCAGGGACAGGGTGCAAGGATTTCCATGGAAAACCCAAACACCTTAGACCCGGGAAGGAAGGGGCGGGGGCAGCTCCATTTACGTGTCAAAGTATTTGGAAACCATGCACTTTTGTTGCCACTTGGGGTTGAATGGGTCTGCCTATACGGAAGCTGAAATGGAAGTGTAAAACAATCTCATAAAAGTTTACTCACATGCAAATGAAATATTGCAAGTAGAAAATTTAGGAGTTCATCAGCTTCTAGGCTTTCTGAAGACAACCATCATATATCAGTCCTCCGGGGTCCACCCTCACGCACACACCCACACATCGTGTTTTACTTTTTTCAGGTTTTTTACATATCCGTTTTAAAAAGGACTCGAGTATACATATCTGCAGAATGTAGCACACGTGGACTCCGCACCAGGCGTGCGTGACCCTTGCGTCGCCTACTTTCCCTTGGAGGTAGATGAATATGTGAGTCATTCTGTGGTCCAGTTATTAGAGAGCCTCTGAAAATACAGGGATATTAGGAACGCTAACATTCTTACTGCAAATAGTTTTCATTTCAAATTTAGAGTTTAAAAAGAAGCACATGCACCCTGGAAACAATTTACGAAAACACGCCCCTTTTTACACCACTCTGGTGCACTGCTGGGGGGACGATGAGGTCCTCTTGTGAATGAATGAATGAATGAATTCGGATTTCTAAAGCGCGGGTAGCTGCCCTGAGGCGTCCAAGCGCTAAGCATATCTCTGAAGTTTGAGTAAGGAGGAAGGCAGATTCAGTACCATGGTTATGTGGTGAACAGGAGCGTTTTCAGCTGTTTGCGAAAAGAGAGAATGTCGGGGTTTGATCTGAGATGCTGGGGTAGGGCGTTCCACTTTTTAGCCACATTGAAGGAGAAAGAGCGGCCTCCGGATCTTGATTTCTTTGTTTGCGGTACAATGGCTAGATTTGCAGAAGTGGAGCGCAACTGTCTGGTGGGTATATAGGGTGTGATGAGAGGGAGGTTGATGGTCGGGCCTTGCGACCAGAAAGTCTGGTGTGCGATGCAGAGTGATTTGAAGTCTACTCTTTCCTTTACAGGGAGCCAGTGCAGTTTCCTCAGTCCGAACTTTACTGAGGATCTGCGAGGGATTTGTAAGAGTGTTCTGGCTGCGCAGTTCTGTATTAATTGTAGTTTGCGCAAGGTGAAGTCGGGAGCTCCGAGATATAATGCGTTTCCATAGTCCAGCCGCGATTGGATCAGGCCCAGGACTACGGTTTTTCTTGCTTCAAAGGGGAGTAGAGGCAAAATCTTCCTAATGACTCTCAGGATATCAAAACAGGTGGCAGAAAGTTTTGTAGCCTGTTGGTCAAAGGACAGGGACCTGTCGAGCCAGACACCAAGGCTCTTAATGGCGTCTTTGGGTGTTGGGGCCGGACCTAGGCTGGTGGGCCAGAGATTGTCTATGGTCGATGGTAGAATGTGACCCAGGAGCATGAGCTCTGTCTTGTCTCCATTAAGTTTGAGACAAGACTTGGTCATCCAGCATTTGACCGTATCCAGGCAGCCTGCAAGATCTACATTTGCCGACGTACCGCCCGCCTGTGCCAGGGAGACCACCAGCTGGGTATCGTCCGCGTAGGTAATGATCTTGATACCGAACGGACGGACGATCTCAGCCAGTGGCCTCATGTAGACGTTAAATAACGTCGGGCTCAATGAAGATCCCTGTGGGACCCCACATCCCAGAGGCTTGCTGGAGGAAGTGACATTGCCCTCAAACACCTGGAAGGATCTTTCACTCAGGTAGGACTTGAGCCACTCCAGAGCTCTGTCAGATATTCCGGTGTCCAGGAGACGCCGCAGAAGGATACCGTGGTTAACGGTATCAAATGCGGCGCTCAGATCGAGGAGGATGATTGCCACCGATCCTCCCCGATCTAAGATTCTCCTGGACTCCTCTGTGACTGCCAGCAGTGCCGTCTCGGTCCCATGCTTGGGGCGGAAGCCAGTCTGGGATGGGTCGAGAAGTTGGTGTTGTTCGAGAAAAGTTGTTATTATGCTATTTATATGTTTCTCCAGGATCTTGGCTGCCCAAGGCAGCAAGGAGATCGGGCGGTAATTGTTGAGGTTCTTGGTGTCAAGATTTGGTTTTTTAATCAGGGCCCTCACCATAGCCTGCTTCCATGCTGCTGGTACTATGCTGGTGGTAATCGAGGTGTTGAGTACTTCAAGCAGTATGGGGAGGATGGTTTGAAACGCCGAGACTAGAACATATGGGGGTGCTGGGTCTCTAGGGGAACCCGACTTCACCTGGCGCATGAGGAAAGTGAGGTGATCTGCCTGCAACTGGGGGAATTCCGCCAGCACCGGGGGGTGATTGGGTGGGTAATCTGCCTGCAACTGGGGGGATTCCGCCAACACCGGAGGGTGATTGGGTGAGTGGATTTGAGAGGGACAAGGGGCTGCTTTAATCAGAGCAGTCTGGTCTGTAGAAGGGAAGGATGAGTATATAAGGTTAATTTTCTGAGAGAAGAAATTAGCCAGGTCTTCACAGCGGAGCTCTGGGTGCTCCGTTATAGACGGGGGTGTGGGGAGGGTGATGAGGCTTTTTACTATTTTGTATATCTCTTTTGAGCTGGAGCTAGCCTCTGCAATCTGGTTGGAGTAGTATGAGGATTGCGCACTTTTTATGTCTTTTTTGTATGACCTGATGGCGTCTCTGTAGATAGTTTTATCTATTTCCGCGTAACCTAGTCGCCATTTACGTTCCAGTCTCTTGCAAAAACGCTTTTTCTCCCTTAGTTCGGTGGAGTACCAGGGAGCTGAAGTTCTGGATCTTTTAAAAACTGTTTTCTTCAGGGGGAGCGTGGCGTTTAGGGAACTCAGAATCCATTCATTGAATGTTTCATTGGCCTGTGAGGGAGTCTGACCGATTGAAGGAATGGATTTTTGTAATTCTTGGGTCCACTGGGCCAGCGGTATTTTAGACCAAATTCGAGTTTCTTGGACAGTGGGTGTAGGGGGTATAAGTTTCTCTGTTGTCCAGAGCAACGGGACTAAGGCATGGTCTGTCCAGGGAAGTGCTATGGGGGGACGAGCCTTCAAATGTGTGCAGTTGCTGAAAACTGGATCCAGCAAGTGGCCTTTCGTATGCGTAGGAGATGAGACCAGCTGGAGCAGCTGCAAAGCAGAGAGATCCCTACTTAGTTTGTTGGCGATGGAATTATTGGGGTCGTCAAAGTGTATATTGAGATCACCCAATAACGTGTAGTTGGAGGGCGATAGGGCCAGATCGGCGACTAGTGGTGGCAAAGTTTCATAAAACTGTTTGGGAGTGCCTGGTGGACGGTATATAAGAGTCCCGGAAAAGCTCAAATTGGGAGAGAAATCCAAAGTAAAGGACATACTTTCACATTCCGGAAAGGGGTTGGGAGTGCAGCGACAGGTAAAACAATCTTTAAAAATGATGGCTAGTCCGCCCCCTCTGTCAAGTTCCCGGTCCAGTCTTACAATTTGATATTCCTGCCCCAGGATTTGGACCAACTCGGGGTCAGAGTGAGGGGTTAGCCAAGTCTCCGTTAGAAAGAGAGCGTCTGGTTTTTCCTCTTCGATTAATAGGGAAATCTCTGTGCAGTGTCTAGGAAGAGACCTGCAGTTCAGCAGGAATAGTCGAAAAAGTTGTTGGTTTGGTGTAGGGGGTTTAGGTTTGAGGTGAGTTTTGCAAACCTTGCATTGGGACGGTAGGTCTAGCGGGCCATATTTATGAGCGCAGGGCAGGATTCCCTGAGAGCTGATGGTTCTGAGTTCCTCGGAGGCATAATACCGAGTTTGCGTGACGAGAGAAGTAGGGGTTATGGCCCCTGGTCCCGGCCCGTCGCGGACGGGCGCAGACGGGCTTGCCTTAGGCGCGCCTTCGGCGCGCAAACGGCGTGCCCGCTGCGCTCGTCCGCTGCGCTTCCTAGAGTGACACATTTTTATATGATTGGGGTGTGACGCTAGGGGCGAGGCCTGAGAAGGGGGCGTGGCCAGCAAACTCGCCGGTAATGTCGGCGTGGTGCTTGTTTTTCCTCGGCGTGGGTCAACTGCGCGCTGGCAGGGAGATGTGCACAGATGAGAGTTAAAATCACAACAAGTTTTCAATTTTAAAAGAAGAAATTAGCAGCAAATCGCCTACTCCCGGCTTCCGCCTCAGGAGATATGTAATCTAAGGGCGCTGGTGATCAGCGTTCCTTAAATAGGGCGGTCAGGGGGCGTGGCCTGAGAAGGGGGCGTGGCCAGCAAACTCGCCGGTAATGTCGGCGTGGTGCTTGTTTTTCCTCGGCGTGGGTCCACTGCGCGCTGGCAGGGAGATGTGCACAGATGAGAGTTAAAATCACAACAAGTTTTCAATTTTAAAAGAAGAAATTAGCAGCAAATCGCCTACTCCCGGCTTCCGCCTCAGGAGATATGTAATCTAAGGGCGCTGGTGATCAGCGTTCCTTAAATAGGGCGGTCAGGGGGCGTGGCCTGAGAAGGGGGCGTGGCCAGCAAACTCGCCGGTAATGTCGGCGTGGTGCTTGTTTTTCCTCGGCGTGGGTCCACTGCGCGCTGGCAGGGAGATGTGCACAGGTGAGAGTTAAAATCACAACAAGTTTTCAATTTTAAAAGAAGAAATTAGCAGCAAATCGCCTACTCCCGGCTTCCGCCTCAGGAGATATGTAATCTAAGGGCGCTGGTGATCAGCGTTCCTTAAATAGGGCGGTCAGGGGGCGTGGCCTGAGAAGGGGGCGTGGCCAGCAAACTCGCCGGTAATGTCGGCGTGGTGCTTGTTTTTCCTCGGCGTGGGTCCACTGCGCGCTGGCAGGGAGATGTGCACAGGTGAGAGTTAAAATCACAACAAGTTTTCAATTTTAAAAGAAGAAATTAGCAGCAAATCGCCTACTCCCGGCTTCCGCCTCAGGAGATATGTGTCCTGAGTCTTCATCGTCCGAGCAGTAGTGCGCCAGAAGCCGCATTTGTAGCGTGGGGTAAAAAGGGGTGTGGCCTAGGAACAGCTCTGTAGCACTTACTGGAGGTACCTGGTGGGCTACTTGGCCACCAGGGAACTTCAGGATTCAAGGGGACTTAAAAGGGATGTTATAGTTGGAAATTCGCATTTATAAACCCTTAGACATTCACTGAAAAAAACCATAGGATTGAGGCACATTATAATTAGAAATTTCCGTTTACAGAACCATGAAATTCACTGAAAAAAACCACAGGTTTCAGGGACGTTATAGTTAGAAATTAGCATTTAAAAAACCTTAGAAATTCACTGAAAAAAACCATAGGTTTCAGGGACGTTATAGTTAGTCAGACATTTCTCTCATACAAAACCATAGAAATTCCCCCGTTATAGTTAGTTCAGCTAACATATAACTCACGCACACGCAATGCACTGCTGATGATGTCACATATTACATCATTCCGAACAACGGATCCTCTCACTAGGCCTATCATATTGCCTCTCTACTAATTTTGATTACACTAACACCCGTGCGGAAATGTACAAGTTCGTCAGAAAACTTAAACTTCAAAAATTCCATCAAATGAAGGCTAGGTCTCAAGGAATGTCACAAGCAACAAATGCAACCAGTCACCAAACTGTAGAGACTGGCGAAAGCAGTCTAAGCGTGGCTGATTTGGGAATACTTAAAGACTTGCACAATCTGGGTAATGAATGCGAAATAGATGATGGTAGCTTATTTTTATCATGTGTTTTATGTTATTGTATATTTATATCCTATTGGTGGTGATGACTTGCACTTTTATGGATATTTTATATCCGAATAAAGACCATTTGACTTGACTTGAGATGATGGTAGCAAAATATAGGAGGAGGGGAATATCCGGAATTGGTAACCCAGGACCTGTTATCACCCAGCTATGAAACATGTGCTAAGCCTGAAACGAATTTCAAGGACAAGTCTAAGTTCATACCCATTATGCCTCGTGACTCCCTAGACCTATTTAATGAGCAAGTGGTGGCAGAAATAAAACATCTATATGTGGAGACCAGTAAAAACAACAAATTGAATAACTATCAGGAACGGAAATATCACCAACTGATGGAGAAAATCAACAAGAACAAACAGGTTGTAATGAGGAATGCAGACAAAGGGGGTAATGTGGTGCTATGGTCACTCAAAGATTATTCAGAGGAAGCAGCAAAACAATTGAACGATACGGATTGCTATCGTAAAAGCTCTATGCAGAAGTTCAAACAAGCACAGGATAACTTCTTCGGGAAATTATTGGCATGGAAAAGTACGGGTCTACTGGATTTACAAGAATATAAGTACCTCAAGAAGGGAAATTCAACTATCCCCCTTCTGTACTTTGTTCTGAAGGTACACAAATCTATGGAGAAACCGCCAGGCAGGTCAATAATTTCAGCCTCTGATGGACCATTAGAGAACATGTCTGTGTATATTGACTCATTTTTGCAACACCATGTGAAAAATCTCAACTCTTATGTGCAAAACACAAGCGACTTCATCAGAAAAAAATCGAGAAAATCAGATGGCAGGAGGGCTATTGCCTTATAGCTTTGGATGTAACAGCACTATATACCTGCATACAAAATAATAATGGAGTCAAAGCAGTGGAATACTTCTTGGCAAATCGACCCATGAAATATGCCAAACACAACCAGATGTTGATAGACTTATTGACATTTTGTCTGGAGAATAACTTGTTTTTATATAAGAACCAAGTATATCAACAAATACAAGGTGTGGCAATGGGGGCCAGCTTCTCCCCCAGTTATGCCTGTCTTTTTATGGGAGGGTGGGAGGAGCTGGTCCTCATAAAACAATTTGCCCACATATTCTCCAGGAATATAATGGTTTGGTTACGATTTATCGACGACCTTTTTGTTGTCTGGAAGGGGTCAATACAAAGTGCACAAGAGTTTATTGCTGAGATTAATATAAACAATTTGAATCTAAAGTTTACATACTACATCAGTTGTGAAACTATTACATTCCTAGCTACTAAGGTATACATTTCCCACAAAGGTCTAGCAACTACACGTTTTAGAAAACCCACAGCGGGAAATTCAATATTGCATGCAACAAGTGCCCATCCCCTCCACCTGATTCACAGCATCCCCTACGGGGAGATGCTGAGAATTAAGAGAACCTGTAGTGAAGAACAGGATATGTAATTGAAACAACAAGAATGCAAAAACAGATTCTTACAACGAGGGTACAAGACTCACACTATCGATGCAGCAATATCTAAATCCAGATCTAGAGCAAGGAAGGATTTACTCCAATAGAAGTCCAACTCCAATGCAGCAGTGGGTACTACTCCCCCTGAACCCACTAGGTTGATACTAGGGTACAACAAGCAGGAAGGACAGATAAGGGCACTAATACGACGCAGTTGGCCTATAGTAATGGGAGATCCTGTCATATGTGGAGCTATGCCCAAAAAAACTGCTATCACGTTCAGAAGAACAGCATCTATGGGTAATGCACTTATGAAAAATAACCCAGAAGATGTGGATTACAGCACGTGGCTAGCTCCCAGAACAGGTTTCTATAAATGTGCCAATTGCAAAGCGTGCCAAGTTGGCGTTAACACTAAGACTTATCAAACGCCTTTCAGCCCTAAGAAACATTCCATCGCGAAATATCTGTCATGCAAAACTGAATTTGCTGTTTATGCACTGATATGAAGCTGTAATTTAATATACATAGGCAGCACAAAATTACCAGTGCATAAAAGAATCCTGCAGCACACACGAGCTATTGTTAACAACGACCCTAGCTACCCGGTGGCAAGGCACTTTAAGAAACACCATCAAAGCAGCCTTAAATATTTTAAATATTATGTGCTGGACACAGTGCCTATTAACAAGAGAGGGGGTAACAGAGAAGCCAGACTGCGGCACTTGGAGACAAGATATATATTAGAACTAGATACCAAGCAGCCAAGGGGTCTCAATATCAGTGAGGATCTGTATACATATCTCTGATATTTCCTAGTTACTGTAATGTTTCTTAACATCTATTTAATATTTATTGCGTATTTATTTATTTATTTATTTAAGTGATTACGCAGTAATATTAGTTGCTCAGGTTCTCGGCCTACCTACACATGGGGGATTTACTTTTTAACTAATTTTTATCCCACTCAATCAATAGGTAGATCAGTACAGGCCTCCAGAAACTTGTATATACATATATTCTGACTTTGAGGGATACATTACCAACTAGGTTGCATTTCAAACACATAAGTTGCTTCCATTATCATTTTTTACAAATGGTATGATGTTTCAAGTGTATTATAATCAGGAGGATTTAGCTAATTTATTGAGATTTTAGGTTGAAATGATTTTACAACATTTTTATTGTGAATGTCATTTTGTGGGAATCAACCTCATGACTATCTCTATCATCAACTTACTGACTAATCCTCTTCTGCTTAAATGTATCGGTTTTTCATAAATTTGCGATTTTTCTGTATATAGTCAATTAATAGGTAACAGGCAGTATCCAGTACCAGTTAGGCTGCTAGCACTCTCTTTGCACACATAGTAGTATTTTGCACTTTATTATTGTACTTTTTGCACACAATTTCATCTATACGGGTCTCGCACATTAGGAAGATGGGGGTAACTCACTTAGCACTTAGCCACTTTAGTAAATACAGCAGCAAGATTCTCTACCTAACCAGGATAGTAAATAAGTGCAGGATTTAGGGGTTCTATAATAGTATTTTGACTAATATATATCCCCATACCCACTATTACTTTGGATATTTATCAAGTAGGTGTTGTCCATGCACTTTACTGTATTTTATAGCGATTTGTTTTCCTGGTTATATTGTAATTTTTACTCACATTTGAACATGATTTTAGCATTATTCTGTTATTTATGTATTTTAAATATGTAGTATGTTTACTATGTTTATTGCTGCTGCATTTGCACTTTAAATTGAGGTAATCCCGCCCATGCGCTGTCATGTGATCAAGGCCATCTTTACCAGTCGAAACGCGTCATGGCGACATGGTGATTGCTAAATAAATCACTTAGAAGAAAACAAGTCTACTCTTGCATTTTTTTCCAAGCAGACTAGAAGAAGTGGGCAAGTGCGCAGAATATATATATATATATATATATATATATATATATATATATATATATATATATATATATACGCTCCAGTTTCTACACAAGAAACACGCTGCACTCACAGGACCCCTTGGAAGATTCTTTATTACAAGGATGCGTTTCAGCGTTATGCATAACGCCGAAACGCGTCCTTGTAATAAAGAATCTTCCAAGGGGGTCCCGTGAGCGCAGCGTATTTCTTGTGTAGAAACTGGAGCGTGTATTTTGTGTGGACCCACTTTCCACATTTGCTGCACCCGTCAGTAAGAGTGCGTATACTGCTCTAAAGTGGACTTTGGAGCGTGAGATATATATATTTTATCTCTGGGATTAGTGGTGGATACATTATCTTGTAAGTTTTCTGCCTTTTTGGGCAAAGTGTTAACTTGCTGCATGTTTTTTCGTACTATTTAGTCAGCTTTATACATGTTTTTTTTTTGTACGATACATGGGCTGTTTAGGGTTTAATTTGAAGTTTGCTCAGCAGATGTGGGTGTTTATTTTAATTTGTGTGTTTCACTGATATAATTATCATTTTTCTTGTCTCGGGGGATTGGGTTTTAGTAATATTTGATGCAGTGAATTTTTAGAGAGGATTGGTAATTAGAAGGTAGAGTTGCTGTTCTAAAGTGATTACTATAATGTTTTTGTTTTTTTTAACTTTCGTGTTACAGTTACCCCTGAAGTAGAGAGTAGTCCTCAAAATGCATTGGGTTTATCATAAACAAGGAGGAAAGATGTATTGTTATACCAAAAATGCAATATCAAGAAATTATCTTGTATGGTTCGTCACTGATGGGAACAGTATACTGTCAATAAAATCTTTGAAATGTGAACATCTTCGAGTTCAGTTTGTTTGAACTGGAAAAAATGTGACAAGATCGTTAAAAGAATTGTTAAAAGAAATGTTTAAAAGCAATGATGACTTGGATCGTGTTTTGTACTACAAAGGCATACGGGCCCGCCTTCAAAGGCTGTGCATCTCAGACTCTTGAACCAAGTGGGTCACAGTTATGTTTTAATTATCATCACGTACATGGGCAGACCACGTACCGAGGGTTGCACGTCCTAACTTTCCGCCTTCAAGCATTTGTTTAAATTGTGTTTAAAATTTAGTAAAAAGGGTGTGCAATCTCCTTCTAGAATGTGTTGGACCCAGTACTTTAGCATGCACAGAGGGACGTCCACCATCTCAGCAGACGCAGTGTTCTTGTCTCAGAACTCTCTGGCTCTTTCCCTGTGTGTATTTTTGGCTCCTGTGCTCATCTATATGACGTATGCATGTAAACACGTCATTTGTTATGCCTAGGTGCTAGTGCCTGTCCAGAAAGAATAACAAGGGACATTGTTGCTTGACCTTGTCTATGATGTTCAGACTAAATCCCAGAAAATAACAGAACTTTAAAACATATGCAGGCTCCGTGTGAAAGTACAATGTGGCATAAAAGTCAGCTGTTCATATAGTAACATATGAAAAAGAAAATGAGGCCAATAACGTGCACAGCTGGTTAACATAGAGAAAATTACAATGGGCCATGCAGGAAACACACAACATGGCTTTGGACTTTGCCGAATATAAGCGCATGAAACACGTCGATCTGCTGATTGACTCCTACAGTACTTTAACAACGCAATTTTACTTAAAGGAGATGTTGAATGACTGGAGTCGACAGAAAATCATTCGCATGCACTTGTTGTTACTTATTCCCAATTAGGAAATTCAGAGCAGGCTGGAGTAATTAGGTGATTGATTCAATAAACTGCAGGCTGAGCAATTACAAAAACAAATTCATTTTACATCTTGCTGCCCGGGGACAGCAGCTGAAAGTCAAATGCTTTCAAAACAAATATTTTCTTATGTAACAGGTGCAAAGGTGCATTGGGGTGCTTAGATACAAGCAACATATTAGAGGCGTGTGGAACTGCTACATTTTCAGTGTTGTCCACTCTTGCAATTAGTTTTCCGTATCACATTAGGTACTCTGCGTTCTAATCACTGAGTTTTGTGCATGCAGATTTCAGAATAATATTCAGTTTTTTGATCCATTAACTACCACGTGTAGCTTGACTAACATATTTAGGGCCAGATGTGCAAAGCTTTTTTTTGGTAGCAAATGGCCTGATTTGCACAATCGAACCACTTGCGACCAGAAAAAAGCATTTTCTGATGTACCAAACCCTATTTACGATTCGGTAACCTATCACTGAATCGCAAATAAGGTTTTTGAGACGCTATTAGGAAGAGGCATGTTAAGGGCATCCCTTCCTAATAGCGAGCTGCAATAGTATGTAGGAATGTTTTGCGGCTGGTAATGTGATCGCAAAACATTCACAGTTACCAGCAACTTCAAGTTGGTGGTAACCCATTAGCAAATTGTGAAAGTGGGTGCCAACATTTTTTAAGAGCAGGGAGTGTTCCCATGGACCACTGCCTTCTCTTAAAAAAATTAAAAGGTAGCTTTTCCTTCTTATTTTTGAAATGCATCCCATTTTCCTTTATGGAAAACGGGCTGCATTACAAAAAAGAAAAATCTTTATTTGAACCCACAGCAGGCCAATATCCTTGTGATTGGAGCCATTCACAATGGGTCACAAATTGTGACCTGCGGCATGAACATTTATGTGGCAGGTCCAATTGAGACCCACTGCGAATCGCTAAGTGTGTCAAACACACTGTTGTACATCGCAGTTTGCAATTTCCTAATAGCGAATCGCTAAAATTCGCAATTAGGAAATCACAAACATGCGATTTTGTACATCTGGACCTAGTTGCTCTCTGTAATACGAGAAGCAGTCGCAACATGATAAATCGACAAAACGTGATTAATGTTCAACTAGCTATCACAGAGCATGTTTTTTCACGTTTCTCACAGAATAAATCGTATCCAATCACTGCTGACATCGGGGTACTACTTTTTTAATTTGTGCTTTAGCGCTTCATAGGAAAACATGTCTTTTCTATGGTCTTTTCCCATCCCCTCGATTTTGCCCAAATCCAATCGCACTCTCTCTGCAGGTTTCTCCCTCCCCCACACCTCCACTTTCTTACTTTGTTTTTTAGCACATTATTTAATGTATTTTTATTGGTGAAAATTAAATTGTATTGATGAAGGATTGGCATATCCACTCTCTTAATGTTTTTCCACTTGTTTTTATGTGCACCACATTACACACAAACGTCTTTTTTTAAATGACTGTTTGAAAATGGCCGTATTGGAACAGGAAAATAAAGTTTCTAAGCATATGACTGCTGGTACACCATGAGGCATGCCAGGCATCAGCCGAAGTCTCAGAATAATTTTCTTTATTATATAAAACTTTGAAAGAAGTCGTCCGTGCGTGCATTGGAATCTTGACGCATATGCTGCCATTTTAGATTTTTTTTCCCTGTTTTTTTTGTTGTTTTGTCAGTGCCAGTGGAAACAAGCTTTGACAAGTCAACAGCAATGGGAATCTCCATTTAAAGGTGAGACATATGTGCTTTGCCAACACTTATTTTCTAATGGAGGAAAGGAATTGCTCGAATAATTACACTGTTCTTCATGGAGGGTATTCAGCACTGGTTCACAGCTAATCTCCAACTATAAATATTCAATATCGTAGGTTTATCACATGACTCATGCTCGAAACATCGATGGCAACATTCCCTGTGTGTATCTACATGTTTAGGAAAGTCTACATTTTAAGGCGTATATTTTTTTAGATGCTTAAAGTACGCCTACCTGCAGTGTTATCTGCCCAAAACTGGCTTACCTTTACATGAAAATAATTTCTCAATTATTTCATATTGTTCATTCCTGACAGTGACATATTGCTGAACTTAAAGCAAAAGACATTGGGGGCTTTTGCCCTGATGGCGTCGGCCCGTCCCAAGAAAGGAGTTACGCTTAAGGACATGTTCATGAAGCCAGTAGCCCCCTAGGACAGGGAGACACAGAGGGGCACTGGCAGAGCAGCCTCGCAGACTGGAGAAGATACTGAGGCCCCAGTTGCGTGTTCCTACATGGAGACCCTGTTTTGCTCCTTAAGAGAAGCCCTGCAACAAGTCAAGGGAGATCTCACAAGTGAGCTAGAGTCTATTAGAAAGGATGTGATGAACACTGGAGACCGAGTGGATGCTCTGGAGGGGCATAAGAGTGTGCGAGATGAGGACATTTAGCAACTGCAACAGGAGATAATACGGCTCAGGAACCAGCAATTGGACCAGCAAGCCCTTGAGAAGGACTTCAAGAACCGCTCCAGATAGAACAACATCCGGACTAGATGGGCCCCGCGGGAAGCGGAAAAGGGAGACGTGAAAGCTTACTTGGCCGACCTGTATGCCCAAACCTAGGGAGATGTGCCGGCAGCCGAGATCTGCCTAGACAGAACTCACTGAGTGGGCCGAGGGGATCCAGTGCAGTCACAGGCAGTGACCATCCTAACATGTGTACATAGCTTTCCTCTGAAGGAACGGATCCCACGAGTCGCCAATAGTCTTCCGGGTACACACTTTGCACTTGTTTCAGAACTTGTTTCAGGACCTTTGCAGCCTCTATACTTCAGAGAAGGAGGGAGTTCCACCCAGTCACAACCTTCTTGAGGGATAAGAAGATCACCTACTTATGGGTCCTTCCCTTTAGGCTGACATTCTGCTGGCAAGATCGACTCCATCACCTTTGCTCCGTGGCGGAGGCATGTGAACTGATACAGATCGCTGGGCAATCCTCGCTGGGTACCCTAACTTAGTGTTCCACAACGAGTTGGACCACTCATCCCAGCGACAAGGGGCAACAGGAGCAATATTCGCCGGGGGGTCCTGCTGGCTTCAGGAGTTAGGCCTGAGGGACTCATGGAGAGAACGACATACAGCCACACGGGATTACACTTTATATTCCCATGCACATAAATCTCATGCTCAACTTGATTACTTCTTGGGTTCCCGTGAAGTACTAGACGCAATGGACTCAATCGAGATAGAGCCCCGCGCCTTATCAGATCATTCTGCGGTCCTCTTGGACCTGTCCCTCCAATGGGGCAAAACCACAGACCGTAATTGGAGACTGCAAGAGACTTTCCTCAGTTTACCAGATGTGGTCAAGGGGATAAGTGAAGCAATAGAGACCTACCTGAAGATCATCGATACACCAGAGGTTAGAATCTCGACGGTCTGGGACACAATGAAGGCAGTGCTTTGAGGGGAATTTATCGCCATTTCTGCAGTAGATAATAAGATTAGGACGGAAAAACGCTCTCAGCTTCAGCAACAGGTGCGAGAGCTTGAACGCATTCATCACCGCACTTGGGCGCCTAAAGTATGGAGACAACTAGAGACCACTAAAGAACAACTGGCGGGGTTAGATCTAGACTACGCAGAATATGCACTTTTGCATGCTATAAACTTAAAGGGCAGAGACAGGCCACCGTGGTGGAATCTCTGCAAACGGAGGAGGGTACCTTGGTTGTGGGAGATGAACAGGTGGCAGGTAGATTTGTGTCCTTTCATGCCTGCTTGTAGGTGCCACAATATCCTTCCAAGTTGGACATTAACAGCTATTTGGCATAAGCCACGGTGACCTGCCTAATGGTGGACCAAGTAGCCAGTTTGGAGACACCGATGGGAGTGGACAAGGTAATTTCTGCTACATCAAGCCTGAAGATACATAAGTCACCTGGACCAGCTGGTTACCCGGCAGCCTTCTATAAGACCTTTTGCAGGGAACTTGCCCCTCTCCTCACTAGGGTCTTCAACTCTATCAAGGGCCCAGACATCCTTTCGCCCTCTATGGGTAGTGGCCTCCAGAACGGTTATAGCGAACCCGCGAAAGACCAACGTCGGTGCGGGTCCTACTGGTCTATCTCCCTCTTAAATGTTGATATGAAACTGTTAACGGGAATTCTAGCAGCCCATCTCGCACCCCTCATGCTGGGATTGGTGGAGCCCGATCAGGCGGGGTTCATCTCGACCAGACAATGTGTGGATAACACAAAGCGGATTCTGCGCCTGATATGCAAGGTCACTTGCTCGCAACACTAAGCAATGTTTTATCCATATGCGGAGACAGCGTTTGACCGCGTCCATTGGTCTTATCTGCCAGAGATGCTAGCACACTCTAGCCTTGGGATGAAATTCTGTGCTTGGGTATTAAGCAGATACGATACACCAACGGTTTCGGTCAACAGCAGAAGCACGGACCACTTTCCAATCTGTCGACGAACTCAACAGAGTTTCCCCCCATCCCACCTACTCTTCACCCTATATATGGAGCCATTTGCTCAGAGGGTTAGGGATAACCCAGGGGTGTCAGGAGTGTGCTTTGGGGGGAGTAGCATCTTATCACACTGTATGCCGATGACGTGCTTGTTGCGTTAGACGATCCGGGGGAGGGTCGCTTCCAAACTGCCTAGAAGAGGCGCAGTGGTTATGGGCAGTCTCGGGATTCCATATAAACCTCTCCAAATCCCAAGCCCTGGATCTTGGGGTGGGCCCCAAGACCCAAGAGGGTCTCTCCCAGGCGTTTTTGATTTGGTGGGCCCGTGGTCCATCTCATACCTAGGCATCCAGCTCGCCCGACTATAGCAGAAGACTGCCCTGAACAATTGTGATCTGTCGGGGAAGGTGAAGGCAGACTTAGCACGTTGGCGGCTCTACTCGTTTTCCTGGGTTGGATGGGTTGCCGCCTTAAAAATTACGATCTTACCCAAAATCCTGTACTTATTTTAAACACTACCATTGCAGCCTCCAAAGGGGATGCTGCGGCAGTTACTAAGTGAGTTGCAGAACTGCGTATGGGCCAGTACACAACCTTGGATGAGCAGGGAACGTAGCTGGTGCACACCCCTGAGAGGCGGTTTGGGGGTCCCATGCCTGCTGCATTACTATCAGGCCACACAACTCAGGTACTTAGTGGAATGGTTGCATCTGCAATCCAAACAGAGATGCTTATTCATGGACAGGGCTCTAGCAGGAACGACTTTGTGGAAGGTCCCTTTTTTGGCGCATACACATCGCCCAGTGAATCTGTATCTATCTCTGGTCTCCTCACCCACACTGCAAGAGTGGGACATAGTGGCGAGCTGAAAGGGGTTTACATCTTTTCGTTCAACCCTCACCCCTGTGGTGAGAAATAGGGACTTTACCCCAGGCATGGATGTCACTACGTTCAAGACTTGGCAGAGGTCGGAGTGTCGATCAATGGAACATTTCTTCAATGAGGAGGGCTTCATACCGTTTGACATCTTGCGTGCTGAATGTCCGATACCAGAAGGGAAGAGATACGGCTACACTCAGATAAGGCATTGGTTGATGCAACTCACAGTGAGAGAAGCGGCATAATGCCCCCTGAACCAGTTTGAGAGGTGGCTGTTGCGTAAGGACAAAGATAGGAGCCTAATCACTGAACTGTATGGGCTCTTGTGGGAAGGGGAGTTAGACCAGAGGCCCCCGGCACAACTCCGGTGGGAACAGAAGATAGGCAGACAACTCTCTGTCACAATATTTTTTACCGAGTGAGACACACAGCCTTGAACGCTTCCAGTATGGAGACAGCAACAAAAATCGCTACATACTGGTATCTAACGCTGGCGTGCTTGCATCAGGGGAACCCGGAATGCAGCGATAGGTGTTGGAGAGGTTGCCATTCCCAGGGGACCCTGGTCCACATACTGTGGGAGTGTCCTAAATGGAAACCGTTCTAGGATGATTTTTTAATCAACATTGACACACATTTTGACACTCAATTACCTAGGTTCCCCTCTTACATAGTGCTAGGTATCCCTAACCCTCTCACATTCCCTCTTCGATCTAGACAAGGTCGACATATCGCTTTGGCATTGGGGGCAGTACACCAAACTATATTGGCCCTGTGGAAACAGAGAGGGTCCCCTCTCAACTTAACTGGCTACATAGGTTGTGGCACATTTTGGGGATGGAGAGGCTTTCCCTGACCCGGACACAACAAGGATACTCGTACCAAGAACTATGGCAGCCGTTGCTAAGGCTCCTCTCACAGAAGTTCATGGAGCTTACCTGCCCAAGATACCTGTGACTCCTTCGTGTAACAGCGCATCTGGAGTGAACCCCTAGCCTTTTAGACTAGGAGAAGCAGCACAGTTACAGTTCTTCTTGTTTTATATATAGTACCTACCAGAGCACCCGGAAGGGGTGAGGGTTTGATTTCGGGTGGGGAGGATGGGAGTTGCTTACCGAAAAGTTGTCTGAGAGGCCAGCTGTTGATGTAACGTGTTAAAAGAAATACTGTGATTGTAGTGACTTACCTCTGGTTCTAACAATAAAAAAATAAACATAAAAGACATTGGGGATTATTCACAAAGAGTACTTTGTACTATGTTAACTCGTACTACTCACATACTACAACATTCTATTAAACCTATTTCTAGAGATCTCCTCCTCTCCTGTCACTTGTGTGTGGAGATCTCTGCTAACGTATGTATATGGTTTATTAGCAAATGTAGGTGGTACAAAGGGGGTGATTTGAAAATGGGAATACTGTGCCTGATTTAGAGTTTGACAAATAAATACTCAGTCATAAATGTGACTGACATCTGGTCTTCATTATGACAAGTGAATTATATCCAAATGCACTTGCCATAAGGTGAAGAGGATGTCCATCAAGTTTGTGACAGAGTACCCATCTGCAAACTCTAAATCAGGCCCATATAAATGAAGGGAGTTTAGGGAGGGGTAAAGTGGAGTTTAGTGGGGGAACATGCAGTTATCAAAACACACCCATAGAAGAATGACAATTGATATTCACAAACTACATTTCTAAAGGTGCTACAGCATGAAAGGGTGCACAGACAAGGCTTGGAATCGAGCACCACACCTGGCAACTCACAGGTACTGCAACACATACCCATAGAAAATAGGATTGAATGGGAAAATGTTTAATTCACATTTGCCTTTTTAATCCAATTTATATATTTTTTATTGTTTTAAAAAAAAACAAGGATTGCAACATCACCAAGGAATGATGGTTCTGTACTCCATCATCCACCTGCAGGTGAAACCTATTACAACACCTACCGGTCACATACAGGCTGACCACATCAGGCCACTTTGCCACTGAATTCAAGCTAGCCCAACTGATGAGGGTTGTTACCCTGAAACCGGTCCCAAGATGCTTATTTCCAGTACAGGGAAGACCTGGCTTGGCAGTTCGAGCTGGACTGTTCCCTTGAGACACAGGGTCAAGACTGATTTGCATATAGCTGGGTCTGAACTGAGGTGGCGAAGTGAGCTAAAGAACGATGATGAGTTCAACCCAGATCTGCGACTCCGGGTGAAGTCTGAAAAGTTTCAGCACTCCGTCCATCATCTCATTGTGTTTGCTTTGCACACCCACTAAGGCACACCCACAAAGTTGTTTTGCCTTCACTATGTTAGTGAATGTGCTTGTTGCTTTATGCCTCATTTTGAAAGACCATTCTTTTCTTTGAGAGAAGGTTAACAGACAAAGGATCAACATCTTTGGCTTTTCCTGGGAAGCAGTTTTTGCCAGATACCACCTCTCATCAGAAGTGATCCTTGGTATGGTGTTAGACGGGGTGCAGGAGCTTGATTCACCAATAGCCCATGCCCAGGCTATCTCTGCCTCTGTCAAAATACTGGCTGTACTCTATTCAATGCCAGTTGATCTTTCCAGTGGGTCGACTCTGGCAATGTACATATCTCACAGTCAAGATAGCCTTAATTTTTGCATTAAGTACTGAGATGTAGCAACAAAAGCATGCAACAGTTTATTACCATGCCACACTCATTGAAGGTAGGGAAAGAGTGCCAATGGAATTGTACACCTTTGCCCACTTCCTTTGTGTGTAAGGTGCCATAATGACACCCATCCTACACTTCTGGCATTCTATCACTGCGCAAGCTGTTCATGATACCAGTGGATGCTTCACTGATGCATACGCTGTCTTTCCTAAAAGTATAACAGCTACATCTTCTGTCAGTCCCTATTGCACGTCGGTGCATTGCTGGGGATTTAGATGAGATTAGCTCATTGATATTTAAGTAGATCTCACACTGCGACTGAATGTGCATCTCAAACATGCTCATTACAAACACAACAGATACAAATTACTATTTCAGCCACTGCATGTATGTATACATAATGGATTACATTTCTAATACAACCACATTTTAAACTGAAACACAAGTTTTTTGTTGCAGGTGAAGCCAGGTATGCACTCTACCCATTTCCTCACACCTTACAGACATCCAATCACACAACCTCAACAGAGGTGCAACAGGACACAAATACACTTATACGAGCCATCATTAAATTAACTTTAGGGATACTTAAGCTGCAATTCAGATGCCTTGACCATACAGGTGGTGCTGGTGTACACCTCAGAAGTTGTGTACAAGATTGTTGTAGAGTGTTGCATTCTGAACAACAGCTCCATGTGACTTGGCTTAAACATAGACATAACCCCTGATTTGCAACCACATCTAGGGTGAGGAACGGAACATACGCCAGGTAAACACACTTAGGATCGTCTAGTTAACTCCTTTGTTTTTCAGCTGAATGTATGAGGTAAGGCAGTCTCTTGTCAATGATGCATGATCAGCTAGTACCCTGTCCATATATATCACCCTGAGATGATACTGCTTAACTACCAAAGTGTAACAATCAAATATGCATTGCTTTATTTCCAATTACATTAGCACTTCAATTTCACAATCATTCTAACTCTTTAGCCTTGGTATACTGAAATCACTTATGTAATTTTGACAGTTTTTTTTCTATATACATTGCAACGCCCTAGTTAGTTTAGGTTAAACATGTTAAAAATCACTCCCAGTATTAGAAAAATGTGTTTCTACTTTTTTCTGCTTTTACACGTGCATGGGGTCCCCCCTGCATGCAGAGCTTCTGCTTCCTAGGAGGAGGCCTCCAGATGCAGTGCAAAAAATTCAAAGTGAAAGTTGGGTCAGGCATCTCTGCCTACCACAAGAAAAAGGAATTCTGCGGCTGTTTTGAGCTATCCTTTCACCACAACTCTATCCTCTTCTATCCTGCAGCTCTTTTCCCAACATAAACCCCCAACATGGCTGAGGAACAAGACACAAGGGCTTCCAAGAGTGCAGCATGTGATAGGAAGACCTTCATCACTGGATCAGAATTAAGGCCCAGGACAGTCTTTAGGGCATATTAGCAAGGAAGGGCGGAGAGAGGAGTTAGCCTTCTTGGCTTAACGCTTCTCTCCGCCACCTTGAAAATGCGAGGCTGCACCATATTATCAAGGATATTGTGCAGCCTCGCGTTTCGCCCTGCGATGGGGCTAAGTTCCACAACTTAGCACCAGCACAGGCACCCTTGCACCAGAGTGCAAGGGTGTCTGCGAGCAGGGAGGTTTGTTTATGTACAGGAAGATGTCCCTTCCTGTACATAAACAAACTTAAAATGCCAGTTTGTAACGTACATGTGTGGTACTTCATGCAGCACACATGTAAGTTACAAAATGGCATTTTAAAAAAAGGGTTGTTTATGTACAGGAAGGAACACCTTAGAGCAAATGATGCTCTAAGTCCAAAACGCACCAAAATCATTATACATCGGCAACCTAAGCATTAAAATGACACCTCTCCATTGGTACATTAGCAGAACATACTCAGAGAACTTTGGCAAGCTCAACAAGGCCATGGAGCTACTCATTCGGCAGAGCAGCACTCTTCCCCCTTCCATCTCTCATTTACTCATCTCAAACCTCCTCCTACTGCTATGATCTCCAAATAAACACTTTCTAGAACCTTCCTTCTTCTATCCCTCCGCTATCCTTTTCAATCCAACTACCAGACTCACATGTTCACCACTCAAATTAATTTCATATTTCCCTATACTAATTCATGACTAATCCTTTTTAGATTCCGAAGTAGTGTGCAACTTGCCAAAAAGCTTTTTGATGCCTTGTATGAGGTAGTAAGCTCTATATAAATGCAATTACATGTTAAGACCTCCTAACCATCTTCGAGCCTCACGTACAAGAGGCCTGCACTGCTGGAGGTTCAATTTCCATGACGCTTTAGTGGAGCAGATCTCCCAATCATATCTATGAGGCAATGCAAAGTCACCCTGCATGCCTTTGCATGGCCTCATAGATATGGACTAAGGCAAGGCAGTGCAAAGTGCTGGTTGCCATACTCTATGTCAATGATGTTTTCCGTGAGCCTTGCTGTAGCTTTTCCCATGCAACACCAATGAGTTTTGAAATATTTTGACGTTTTTCAAGGATATGTAAACCTGGGAATGTGTCAAATCTGCGTGCCACCCCAAGGGATGAATAACGAGGAGAAATATCTTTATGTCTCCTCGTTATTACCTACTTCTATGTGTGCTATATGTGTGCTGCATTCTGCAGCACACAGACAGTGGAAAAAGCCTTCATTGATTGTATTTGTGCATGAAGGTGTCTGCCTAAACTCAATTGAGGCAAAAACAAAGACACACCAGCACCATGGTGCAAGAGTGCCTGTGTTAGCGCTAGGCAACAATTTGTGATCTTGCGCATGAAGAAGGAACACTAATGCGCTGTATGTCATTACTATGGCACATTCCTGCCCTTTTCGTTTGACACAGGGCAGTGCAGCAAACTGACGTACAGTGCTGCTCTGCTTCAAATTGTAGTATGTAAGCCCCTCTTTTGTGCAATCAATTAGAAGTGCCACTATACAAAGGTGGACCGGGACAAGTGCTGCACTTCACACATGGAATGGAGAAACATGACGGAGCTAGACAGAGCGGTGCAACATGTAACTAGGCAGTGTGAGTGACATTTCTGTGCCTTTTAACAGGACATGACCCAGAGTTCTGCCCTCTGCACTGCACACAGCACAGTGCAGAGCTGTGTGCATGACCTTTTTTCTCACATTGCCCCTTAGTAATAGTTACCCTGTGCCTGTGGTTGTTCCTTGTGTGCTGCACTGTTATATACTGGTACTTCAGCCACCAGCTCGTATGGGATGACAGCTGGCACCCCCTCTCATAAGGCATCCAGCTCCTCCTGGGGCGCTGGGCTCCCTCCTCCGGTCTGCATTCAGATTATTGGCCTGTTTCTCCTTTGTCCGGTGCTTATACTCATGCCAGAGCTTGTAGAAATCTGTCACAGTCCTCTTCAGTTGCCCCACACTGTTGATCTTCTCCACGATGGACTGACAAATGGCCTCTTACCTCCCGAGCTGATGTTGGTGCTGTATCACCTCTGTGATCAAGTTGTCATTCTCCTACTCACCAAAGTTGGGCTTCCTCTTCCTCTTACCCTGGGAGTCTGCCTGTACAGCCATGCAGGTGCTGGGTTTGCTGTCCTTGCTTCTGCTGCCTGCTCTCTGCTCCATAGCTGCGTTCTGTAAAGCATGCTATTTTTTCCCTGATGCATCAGTTCTTCTACATCTTTGATGCATTTCGTACTCAAAAGTGACTTAGGGCAGATTTGTGTCACATTACGTCCCGTAAGTCAGCCCTGTATCCCTTTTCAGCAGAAGCGTCAGATTTCGTTATGACATGGCACACATGGATATGTCACTCTTTTATAAGTACACACAGATTATTACACCATGGTGCACTAAGTTGTAAATATAACGCATCCATGAAGTAGGATTCTGTTGTACCGAAGGGCAAATTGTTTTGACAAGTCGCTAACGCAATGCCGCAATGCCTCATTTCTTTTAAATATGCCCCTAAGTGTATTGCTTAATTGTGGCATTAGATGATCTCTGGGGATCACCCCCACCGCCCCCTCCCCCCGCTGATTATTTCCCCAATTGTTTTTTTTAAATAATGTTCATTGCTTTAGGAATTACGGGTTTTCTCTGACCTGAACAGAGATTAGAACTGTTATAGATTGGGAAAAATTAAGGTCTCCTCCTGTACTGATGGTCTTTGGAAATGTTACTGCATCTGTTAAATCACAAAAAGGCATAAGATCGTCTTCTAGAAGACCCTAGGATGAAACTATGGTGAAACAACTTTTTGGCCATTGGATCACCAAAGCTACCAAGTGGCCAGTCTCATTGTTTGCAGTTTTAATTACTGAGCCAGAAAAGTTCTGAGCTGGAACTATAATAAAACCTCTGTGGCTGGCTAAGGTGGAAGAATTGTAAGCTTGTTTGAACCAGACCAGGTCAGTTTAGGTACAAGGGGGCAGATTTACAATACCTGGCGCATCCCTGCATATTAGCAGGGATGCACCAGTTATTTTGCGCGACTCAAAAAAAACCTTGCACTACCATGGATGTGCCGCATTTACAATGTGGTGCACCGTGGCGTAAGGATAGACAGATGCGTGCGGCATCTGTCGGCATAAGGGTGATGCAGTGCTGGAGTTGTGTCGCAAGCATGACAACTCCAGCACTGCTCAGGAGTGCCCTCTACCTAATATGCTGTGTCACTCCTTACGCGCAGGCGTAAGGATATGACGCAGCAGGGACGTAAAAGTGACGCAGTTTAATCTATAAGATTTTTACAGGGCTTCCTTGCGACGGAACGCCCACCCTGCATACATTGTACCTGACGAAGGTATAATGTAGCACAGGGCTTTTCTCGGTTATTAAGGCCATTCCTATTGATGGAAATCATTTCAAGTTATTCAGAACCACCCCAGCCACCTTCAAGCATCACATTTTAAGTTATTGGATTCTCATTCTCCAGAGGCCTCTTTTATTGCTCTACGTTCAAAAAGAAAATGTTACACTGAGCGTATATTATTGAAAATTTGAACTGAAGCAAGTGCCAATACTTTCAGCCTTGCCACCTGCACTAAGCAAAAAATAACTGAAGCAAAATGAGAAGGGAAACCCAAACCAAACAAAAATGTGCTCTCAGTAAATATGTTCTGTTTTTTTCTCAGTGCTGACACAGCCTTTCATTAGTGGAAAGACCAGTGCTGCTTTCCAAATCCCTGGAAATCTGAAAAGTAATCATGGACCCACATTTAAACATAAATCATAGGAAGGCACCCGGATCTAATCAAGTAATATTCTATGGATTCTCAGGACAATGAAACAAAGAATATTCTTTCATTATCAAATTTACTACCCTTGATACAGGAAGAACCCATCAGGAGTATTTTTTTGTAAAGTAAATGGTGGTATCCTATTAAAAAACCATGCATTACACTCTTCCAAAGGTCTTCAAAAATGTAGTTCATTATAGGCTTCTAGCACGTATAGGTCAGATCTGGGCACGCTAAGACCACATCAATTTTAGCCTGGACAAACTAGAAGTGGACATGCTTGTCTGCCATTCCTTAGTGAAAGGTGGCCATTCTTTCCATGGCTCTCTTGTATAGATTGTAAGTTGACAGCCTATGTGATAACTCTTGGTTTGAGGGTGATGAAGCATGATTTTTATGAATTAAATCCTGCTTGATCAAATCTGCTCATATTCGTGTTATTAACAAAATAAATGAGTAATGGTGTGAAAATTATTAACACAGGTGAATTTTTATAAGTTTACGTGAAAAGTACAAGACAAAGCACAACACGTGTAGTGATGAAAGTAGCATTAGACATGCAGAAAAAATTAATAAATTAAGTATTCTTTTATGTGAACCAAAACTTTAAGAGAGAAAGAGATTTAAAATAAAATGATGCATTTTAAAAGCTTTCATGTAGAATTCGGAAATAATAATGACAACAACGTTTATGGAAAATGATGAGTGAAAATGTTTATTTCCTTAAAACATAAAGGAGACATAATAATTAATAATGAGCTTAATTAGACTATGCTTATGAATCTAATCGGAATAATGAATCATTGGCGGTAATGACTTTTCTTGTGTATTTTTTCCTTATATTTCTTTATAATGAAGTGTGTTTTATTTCCTAGAAAATTGTCGGTTTGCAGTTCATGGTTTTCCTAGGAATGCCTCAAAATCTTGCTGGAGTGTCAGTCAAGTGTTTATTGTGTCAATTAATAAAAATTGTTACAAAAGATTCAAATAAAATCTCACATACTTTGTTACAATTAATGCGTACCAAGCGAGTTTTGATATATTGTATCTACTAAAACTAACAAAGATGATTTTTACAAACAGGGCTTTAAAACAGATAAAATCAGTAAAGTGCTGGTATAAAACAATAAATCAATTCAGTACTGTAGGATCCTTCCCCTTAGGTGCAGACTTTGCAAGTCTTGCAGGGGAGGGTTGGAGTCACAGAGTTATAAATACATTCATAATTATCTTCGGGATGTTCAAACCAAGTTTTAAATGAAGAGTTTCAATGATGTTGTAAAATACATGGGTCCGATGGTGGCATAAATAGACTGAGTACTAAATATACATAGGCGATTTCCTTAAAATGAAGTAAGAGATGTGCAATCCTAAATAAAGCATGAGTTCTTCCCGCCAAATAATTTCATTTCAAAGGTGCGTTGTGCCGGTTTTAACTAAGAGTTCTTTGGCCTTATATGCAAATTTAGCAAACCTTGCCAATTCCATTGGAGTCTCTAGATTGAAAAGCAGTTTCATGGCTTAAGTACAGGTTCGCACCCCGTGTTTTAGGAACAAGGGTCCTTGCTGGAGTGATTTTCCTAAAATGTGGGCCTTGGAAGAAATGTATTTTGTCCTTTACTAGTTTTAGAATGCTCTTTAGTTTGTTTAGCTGTGTACAAAGTAATCTCTAGGAATTTCCTTTCCGAGCTAAATATTATTCTTTCATGAATTACTTTGTCGACAAATGTATCAAGCTAATATGGAGTGCGCACGATGATGTGGATAATGTTGCGAGATGCTTTTCCTGCTTCCGTGGAAAGATGACATCTTTCGTATTAACAATGGACCATCTGAGAAAGCTTAGACGAGTCGAATGGAGTGATGATCACCTTATTTTGAGAACCAATAAGATCGTGAAGAATCTGTGAAAGATACTTTAGGGAGGTTGGACATTTAACATTGAGAGTATAATTAATAGTGCATGAAAAATACTTTTTTGTGAGTTGCTGCTTCTACGGAGGACCTGATAATTGTAAGTGATCGTTGTGTTCACATGGGCCCGAACACATAGTTATAAAGATTCAGTATAAAATATTGAACTTTGTGATAACATATATGATTGTAAAAATGTTACCGTTTCCGCTGCATCCAGGGGAAAACTTCTTCAATCAAGACATGATACTACGATGAAGTAATTTACCTGTGTTGTGTTGAGAGGGGTAGAGCACCAGATGTAATTGTAAATGCATTCTTGTTTACCTCCAAGTGTTCTAAAAATTTTCTGGGCTACATGATTAATATGGGGAGACGCAGCGCCGGTACAGCGGGGGCCGAGAGCTGCAGAGGCCCAGCGGACCACAAGCCCCAGGAGCCAAAGGGGCATCGCCAGCATTCCCGGTCCTGCGCTCTACTTGCCGGGGGTTACTTGAAGACCTCGCGCCTCCCACTTCGCGGGAGACGCAGCGCCGGTACAGCGGGGGCAGAGAGCTGCAGAGGCCCAGCAGACCACAAGCCCCAGGAGCCAAAGGGGCATCGCCAGCATTCCCGGTCCCGCCCTCTACTTGCCGGGGGTTACTTGAAAACCTCGCGCCTCCCGCTTCGCGGGAGACGCAGCGCCGGTACAGCGGGGGCAGAGAGCTGCAGAGGCCCAGCGGACCACAAGCCCCAGGAGCCAAAGGGGCATCGCCAGCATTCCCGGTCCCGCCCTCTACTTGCCGGGGGTTACTTGAAGACCTCGCGCCTCCCGCTTCGCGGGAGACGCAGCGCCGGTACAGCGGGGGCAGAGAGCTGCAGAAGGCCAGCGGACCACAAGCCCCAGGAGCCAAAGGGGCATCGCCAGCATTCCCGGTCCCGCCCTCTACTTGCCGGGGTTACTTGAAGACCTCGCGCCTCCCGCTTCGCGGGAGACGCAGCACCGGTACAGCGGGGGCAGAGAGCTGCAGAGGCCCAGCGGACCACAAGCCCCAGGAGCCAAAGGGGCATCGCCAGCATTCCCGGTCCCGCCCTCTACGTGGCAAGGACTTGATTAGGAGCCCCTCCTCTACGCCACGCGGAACGCGCGCGGGCGGCGCCGGACGAAGCCCGGGCAAAGGGCGGGCCATCTGTTGCCGTCAGGGGCCGAAGGAGGCCGGGCTGGGCCACCCATCTAACATCGCCTAAATGGGTAAGCGCAAGCAATTCAATTGCGGGGAAGGGGGGAAAAAGGCCAAAGTCCCCAGGAAGTCGGAGTCTATAATTTCGTACCTATCTTCCGCTGTGGGGGCGTTAACGAAAGAAATAGCAAATGCGGAGTTGGAACTTGGCCTACAATCGACCACCCCCCCTGCACTCTGCCTGATTCCCCGTCTGCAAACGCCCCCAGTGTCCCCTTGGAACCAGTAGTCACCGTAGCTAATCCTTTTGCCACTACTGATCCGGCTGCCCCTTTGACAGTTAATGACGACAGCCAGGAGCCTCCAGTAACGATTACACAGGGTCTAGTAATGGGCCCCAAGAAGAAAAAACCCAGGAAGACTAAAGTCCAAGACCCACCCAAGCCTGGTAATGACATATCTGCGGACGATTTGGGGGATATGATAGAGTCACTGGTCTCTTCACGGTTGGAGCCTATCCTTACAGATCTGGCTAAGGATATTGTGGACACTTTGAATACTTGTGGAAAAATGTGCTAAAATTGATGATTTTATGAAGGAGTTTAGGGTGCAGAACAGATTGGCTGCGACTGTTGTCAGTACCCCAGGGAACAATGCTGAAGTACACATGATTAAACCTCAACTAAGTCGCAATTCCAGCATGCATAATCCTGTGAGAAGTAAGGTTAGTGTCCCCCACGCCACAGCCGGACGTAATTCACTGGGGGGTTCTTATGGTAAAGGGCAAGATGTTTTGAGTAGCACCCCAGACCAATTATCCCCCAGTTTGGCCGACCCGGCTTGTGATAACCCCTTTAGACTTGCCTTGCTCCCAGAGGCAGCCCCTCTGGTAGCAGTCTTTGTAGGCGTTCCCCACCTTCAGGCTGGTGAGTCTGAAACAACAGGTGCCTTAATGAGGAAGGTTAGTTCTTGGTCCGCGAATTATTGTAGTGGAGGGAAAGACATCGCCGCCAGTATAATTACGGCCAGAAGGGTGGGATGGATAGGGCATCGGCCAAAGGCAGTTAGGGGGGACTGTATTGTAGTCAATTTCAATAATCCTAATACAGCATATAAATTGTTCTGGGATGGCTCAAAAGTCGCACAGGATAGGATAAGACCAGTCCCCCTACAGTTTTTTTACCCCTCCGTACCACCCAGTGTGGATACTACCAGACCTCCTAATAACAATCCTGCCCGTCATAAGGCCCTTTTTGCCCGTAGTTCGAACTTGGTACAACATAGTGATCCCCGGCATGCGACACTGGGGGCCCAAATCTTAGAAGGTACTGATAGTATATCTCTCCAACAACCTATACACCAGGTACAGGCACCTTTGCTGCTAGGTAACCGTTTCAACCCTCTTTCAGACCTAGACTCTAACGATTGACGGCCTGTCACAGCTGGCCCCCCTGTAGATAATCTTGTCACAAGAGTTGGCCTGGCAGGTTGTAAAATTATTAGTTGGAATGTCGCTGGCATCAGACAAAAGCGGTCTGATGCTATTTGGGTTGGTTTTATAAAAAAACACGACATCATAGCGGCACAAGAAACCTGGGACACTACATCAAGTTTTCACTTAGATGGATATACCAGTTTTTCGGTCCCAGCCATGATGGGAACTATGGGTAGACCTAAGGGTGGGCTCATCCTTATGTTTTCTGTAAACCTCGCGGGTTCTTTTAGGCAGTTGGACTCTGGCTCTCGTAACTTCCTAATAGTAGAATGGGTTCTTCCTAATTTTAGAAACATTCTTTTGATAAATTTTTATGATCACAGGGAGAGGGAAAATATAAATACACACATAGCCGCCCTGGGATTCTTTATATTTGAATATAGTCTTAAACAAAGCACTGCTTTCGAGCTTATTTTAATGGGCGATCTTAACATCCACCCTTGCGGGGATGGTTGCTATGAGGGGGTTTTTGAGGGTCCGCCTGGAGCTGCGATACCACACTTTGAGCACTCCAGGCAGGGGGAGGCCCTTGAAGAACTCCTAGCTAACTGCAACGTATTTGAACCCGATCTTATAGAAGGGGTGGATAGGGTTCCTACTTTTAAGGGTTTAACCTTGGGCACCGTGATAGATTATTTCTTCATTTCCACGGGCCTTTTGCAACTGGTGGGGACATACGGGGCAGTCCTGTCGTCCTTTAGTGATCACAACCCTGTGTTTCTCGAGTTGATTCTGGGGGACATTCTTACCCCCGAGAGCCGTATATACAGGGTGGGGGCCCCCCTAGTTGCAAAGGACCAAGGTCGGAGAATAAAGTGGACGAGGGTTGTGCCCGATACCTTCTTAGAGATTTTAATCACTGAGGTAGGAAGTCAGATGTCCATTTGTCTGGATAGTGAGCGTGTAGATAATGAGACCATAAGCGCCTTCGAGATAATCTGTTCCCGGATCGCGGCGGATCTCACTAATACGAATAACAATAGTGGCAACTCCGACCCTAAGTGGTTTGATAGTAGTTGCTCCAAGGCACATCGGGCGCTACTACAAGCACTAAAAACAAGTCCTAGAGATAGGGGGAATGTAGCCAATTTACGAAAGGCTTATAAATTAGCAATCGAAGGGTGCAAGAAGTCAATTAAAAAGGAGGCTTGGGACAAATTACTGTCAATAGATGTTTTGCGGGATAGTGGCAAGTTCTGGGCTACCATTAATGACCCCTTTCTCTCCCGCCAAGAGAATACTAACACCGACTGTGTCATTCAGGATGATGTTTGGCTTCACCATTTTGAAGAAGTTTACGGTGTTGGTGGCATGAGTAACGAGGGCCCTCCCGAAATATCTTACCCAACGCCCCCAATAATTTTTAATCGGGGGGAGGTTGAAAAAGCAATCACAGACCACAGTCTCCTGAGGCTTGAGCCGGGAGTTAGAGCATATGTTGATTATTGCTGCTATCCTCACATTTTACCTTCTTAGAATCTGTTTTTAACGCGCATTTCACCTTTTTTAGAATCTGCTTTTAACGTGTATTTTATGGTTGGGGATTTTACCTGCTGTAAATTTTGTTGTTAAATCAGATTGCTAGTGCAACGCTTTCTTTGCCTACCTGTCGCTTTTGGGGGGCATCAGCACCTGGAACGCCTCCAGTACGGCACTCCGGCTTCACGTGTGGTGGCTGGGGGGACGCCATCTTGGAGGTACTCCTGGGCCGCTCTAGTGTCTGCATCCCATGTCAGCACTTAAGCAGACGCTGACTCGGGCGCGCTACCACAGTCTCCTGAGGCTTGAGCCGGGAGTTAGAGCATATGTTGATTATTGCTGCTATCCTCGCATTTTACCTTATTAGAATCTGTTTTTAACGCGCATTTCACCTTTTTTAGAATCTGCTTTTAACGTGTATTTTATGGTTGGGGATTTTACCTGCTGTAAATTTTGTTGTTAAATCAGATTGCTAGCGCAACGCTTTCTTTGCCTACCTGTCGCTTTTGGGGGGCATCAGCACCTGGAACGCCTCCAGTACGGCACTCCGGCTTCACGTGTGGTGGCTGGGGGGACGCCATCTTGGAGGTACCCCTGGGCCGCTCTAGTGTTTGCATCCCATGTCAGCACTTAAGCAGACGCTGACTCGGGCGCGCTACCACAGTCTCCTGAGGCTTGAGCCGGGAGTTAGAGCATATGTTGATTATTGCTGCTATCCTCGCATTTTACCTTCTTAGAATCTGTTTTTAACGCGCATTTCACCTTTTTTAGAATCTGCTTTTAACGTGTATTTTATGGTTGGAGATTTTACCTGCTGTAAATTTTGTTGTTAAATCAGATTGCTAGCGCAACGCTTTCTTTGCCTACCTGTCGCTTTTGGGGGGCATCAGCACCTGGAACGCCTCCAGTACGGCACTCCGGCTTCACGTGTGGTGGCTGGGAGGACGCCATCTTGGAGGTACTCCTGGGCCGCTCTAGTGTCTGCATCCCATGTCAGCACTTAAGCAGACGCTGACTCGGGTGCGCTACCACAGTCTCCTGAGGCTTGAGCCGGGAGTTAGAGCATATGTTGATTATTGCTACTATCCTCGCATTTTACCTTCTTAGAATCTGTTTTTAACGCGCATTTCACCTTTTTTAGAATCTGCTTTTAACGTGTATTTTATGGTTGGGGATTTTACCTGCTGTAAATTTTGTTGTTAAATCAGATTGCTAGCGCAACGCTTTCTTTGCCTACCTGTCGCTTTTGGGGGGCATCAGCACCTGGAACGCCTCCAGTACGGCACTCCGCCTTCACGTGTGGTGGCTGGGGGGACGCCATCTTGGAGGTACTCCTGGGCCGCTCTAGTGTTTGCATCCCATGTCAGCACTTAAGCAGACGCTGACTCGGGCGCGCAGCGGGCGAGCGCAGCGGGCGCGCCGATGGCGCGCCGAAGGCGCGCCTAAGGCAAGCCCGTCTGCGCCCGTCCGCGCCAGTACGCCGCCAGCTGCCAGCCACGCTGCTGGTCGTGTGTCAGGTACGTTGGGGTATACTAGGGACTTCCTGCTTGCTGTCAGATACAACCTACCCCAGTGCAGTGTAGTTCACTGTATTGCTGCTGAGGGACCTTTCTGCTGTAATAGCTGCAGGTTTAATTCCTACCCCCCACCCTCACCCGTAATTCTTACCCCTACCAAACTCCCTTTTAAAATTCTCCACCTCAACACGCGCTCACTAGTGACCACAACGAAATATACGATCTTGTTGAAACCGAATCTCCTGATGTCTTTTTTATTACGGAGACATGGCTTACGACCGATACGGTGGTCAAACCGGGGCTTGCTCTTCCTCCAGGTTTTAACATCCACACCATTAACAGAGATACCAGAGGCGGTGGTCTGGCGGTCATTTATAAGTCTTCCCTTCTCTGTACTTTCACTCGCGAAGACATTGTTGGCTCCGAATGTGCACGCTTTTCTATCTCTCCCAATGCCAATTTTACCCTCTCTGGCCTCTTGGTATATCGCCCTCCCGGCCCTTCTTCTGAGTTTAAGATAGCCTTTATGGAAGCTATTCACGCTCTAGCCTCTAGAACAGCTAACTTCACTCTTATTGGCGACCTTAACATCCATTTTGACCATCACCTCGATCCAAGTGTCAGCTCAATGCTTGCGGACTTGGAAGCCTGCCAACTTAAACAGCTGGTGTTGGAACCCACGCATCTGGCTGGACATCTTTTAGATCCGGTCTTTTCCAATATCCCCTCTCTCCAGGTCATCCCCCCTAGCCCGGTCTGCTGGTCCGACCATTACCTTATCACTATTCTCCTTCCTCTGGCAGAGACCCCCTCCAGAACCACGCCTAGGGCCATGTTTAAACGGTGTTGGCACAAACTCAAACGGGAGGACCTGCTGGCCCTCCTGTCTTCTAGTCTTCCTATCCTAGATAACCTTGACCCAGAACAAGCCTACAAGGAAATTTGTGACTGGATCTATGCTGCACTTGACTCCCTTATCCCTTTAAAGTGGTCTAAGGGACGCGGCGTCTGCCCCAATCCTTGGTATACAGACTCTCTTGCCGCAATGCGCAGCATCTGCAAACACAGTGAACGAGCATGGCACAAGGACTATTGCCCGTTAAGGAAGAAACAATAACAAGGTACTTTAAAAAGCTATCACAAAGCCATACACCATGCCCGCACTGCCTTCTTCACGAACCAAATTGCCTCCAGCAATAACCCTACTAAATGTATTTTTAAAATCCTTAATGATTTGAAAAAAAGGAAGGATCCACTGACGTCGCATATCACTTCCGATAAACAATGCGAAGAATTGGCCTCCTACTTCGTTCAAAAGGTTGTAGACATTTATAAATCCTTCCCTAATCATTTCACAAAGCAAGAACACCTTCCTATTTCTACTCACTACTCCCCCCTGGAATGTATTCCTCCCATCTCGCAAGAGGAGTTCCTGACTCTCAGCTCTAAAGTTAAATCAGGGTCCCCTCTGGACCCTATGAGACCCTCTCAATACCGAGACTGTCTCCCGGTCCTCCTTCCGCCTCTCCTCTCTACTATTAATTCCTCTTTCAGCAGGGCCTCGGTCCCTTTGGCCTGGAAACAGGCCAAGGTACTACCCCTGTTAAAAAAAACGCTCCTTGACTCTTCCAAGCCTGAGAATTTTCGGCCAATCTCCCTTCTACCATGGGCGGCAAAAGTTACAGAAGCCCACGTCAACAAAGTTCTTGCTGAGCACATAAACAAAAATAAGATTTTAGATCAATCCCAAAACGGTTTTCGCGCGGGCTATAGCACTGAAACCGCTCTTTTAGCTGTGAGCGAAAATTTACGCTCTATCCTTGACAGGGGCCAAACAGCAGCACTCATATTATTGGACCTGAGTGCTGCATTCGATACGGTTTCCCATCGGATTCTCCTGCGCCGGCTTGAAGAAGCCGGGATAAAAGACGCTGCTCTTGAATGGTTCCGTTCTTTTTTGACCGACAGATCCTTTCAAGTTTCTGCCCCTCCTTTTACCTCCTCTATTAAACCTATTGCGCAGGGGGTCCCCCAAGGTTCAGCACTCAGCCCGGCTCTGTTTAATCTTTATGTTCAGCCCCTGGCCGCTGTCGCACGCCACCATGGACTCTCTATGGTTTCGTATGCAGACGACACCCAGCTCACGGTAGCTCTCTCAGACGATCTTGCTCAAGATGCCGCTCATTTCCAACAAGGCCTTGAAGCTATCGCGGGCTGGCTGACGGAGAACTGTCTCCAGCTCAATGCTAGCAAATCAGAGGTCCTTCTGGTAGGCAAAAACAGGGAGCTCTGGAACTCCCATTGGTGGCCTCCATCCCTGGGACCGCCCCCCCCCCCCCCTCAAATTGGTGGTGAAGAACCTCGGCTTTTTGTTCGACTCGACCTTAAGCTTCCAGGAACACACCAAAAAAATAGCTGGCACTTGCTTTGGGCTTCTACGCACTTTAAGACCTGCCCTCCGCTTCTTTGATTCAGCTACTCGTCAACTTATAGTCCAAGCAACCATTCTTTCAAGACTGGACTATGCCAACTCTTTGCTGCTAGGGGCCAATAAAGCGGAGTTTAACCGTCTCCAGCGCACTCAAAACTCTGCAGCTCGCGCCATTCTTGGCCTTTCTAGATCATGCTCCGGAAGAGGGGCTATCCGACGCCTTCATTGGCTTCCAATCTCCAAAAGAATTGAATATAAATCCCTCTGTCTCACCTTCAAAATTCTCATATTCTCTGCTCCCGAGATCCTGTCTGACCTTATCACCCCCTACATCCCTAGGCGCACGTTGCGCTCCTCCGAATTGATGCTGGCTGCTGTCCCCAGAGTTAAGAGATCCAGAGCTGGTGGCAAATCCTTTCGTTTCTTGGCACCTAAGCTTTGGAACTCCCTGCCTTTGTCAATCCGCACTCTGGACTGTTTGACCTCATTTCGCAAAGCTATCAAGACTTCCCTCTTCCCTGTGGCTTGATTTCCTCCTTCCTCCTCTGGATTCTTGTGGTTAGCGCCGGGACGCCCCTTTGCTGGGGCAGCTGTGCGCTTTATAAAAAGGCTTAACATAACATAACATAACAGAAACATTAAAGAATAAAGCCCCGGGCCCAGACGGTGTCCCCGCTGACCTATACATGAACTCACCGACCTTTTGGGCAAAAATCTTAACTAATGTTTTTAATGCATCTGTTTGTAATCCTTTCCCAGCCTCTTGGTCCACCTCGGTCATAGTCCCGATTTTTTAAAAAGGACAGCGCATGGACCCCTCTTGTTACAGGCCCATTTCCCTGTTAGACTCTGCCGTTAAAATCATGGGCAGAGTCCTCCTATTTAGACTCAGGGAAAATGTGGAGAGGCTAGGGGTGCTCTCTAATTTACAATATGGCTTTCGAGAAAAAAGGGGTACCATGGACCAATGCTTAAATTTACATCTTTTAATAAGCAAGTACACGGTGGCAAAGGACGGGTCCTGATTTATGGCATTTATGGACCTATCCTCGGCCTTTGACAAGGTGAACAGGGCCAAGCTTTGGAGGATCCTACATGATATTGGTATTGATCCCCCACTGATTAACTTTTTAGCTGCCCTACACGAAAAGCTTTTTGCCACCATTAGGGTAAACCAAGAGGGAAGATTCACTCGACACTTTAGTTCAGAGAGGGGGGTTAGACAAGGTTGCATTTTGGCCCCCCTCCTTTTTACTATTTATATAAAAACCCTGGATAGCTTCCTTTGTACCACTAGGGCAGATTTCCCGCGTGTAGGAGCTTTATCAATCCCCGTTCTCCTACACGCGGATGATGCTGTCTTACTGGCCCGCACTGGGGTGGGCCTGCAAAGGATGCTGGACTCTTTTGCCTCTTTTATGGACCAGTTAGACCTGAAGGTGAACATTAATAAATCTCACGCCATGGTCGTGGGCAGAAGTAGCCGCAGCCGTAAATTAAAAACCTTTCATTGCAAGGGGGCGGAGGTGTCAAGGGTTCGTACCTTTCCATATCTAGGTGTTCTCTTTGATTATAAGGGTTCTTGGGGCCCCCAAATTAAGCTAAAAAGCATTTCTATGGCAAGGTCCACCAGTGCTCTTTTGGGTTTCTCAAAAAGGTTGGGGGTGAGACCCATCGAGGCACTGATAAAAGTATACAATGCTAAATGTTTGTCCATATTTTTGTATGGTGCCCCGTTGTGGGGCCACGTAGCCCAAGTCCAAATACAAAGAGTTGAAAACAGGTTTTTGAGATCCCTCCTGTCTGTCCCCCAATCCACCCCCACATTTAGTACTCATACAGAGGTGGGGATTGGATATATTACGGACAAGTTGAGGGTGGCCCCCCTGGTTTGTTGGGCAAAAACATGGTTAAATAAGGAAATTACGTTGAACCACGCCATACTTACAGATATTATTGCCATGGAAAATGCTAAAAGGATCCCCTGGGTTGAGTATGTGAGAAAGACTTTTGCTGATCTAGTTCGTCCAGAGCTTTTTACGTCCCCGGAGAATATTGTTAAGAAGGACGTCCTATGGATCAGGGCTACTTTTCTAGAAGAGGCAAGGTTGACCCGGGAGGAGATGGAGCTTAAAAAACCAGTTGTGAGACAGAACTATGTTCTGGTCACCTCGCCCTCCCTGGAGCCATATTTACAGCTCGTAACTAAACCTTTTCATAGATTTTTACTGACTAGGTTTAGATTTAACCTAATTCACTACTCCCTGGGGAGTTTCCCTGTGTGGGCCAAACCTGAATGTAGTACGCCCTGCAGGTGCGACAATTTTTCAACCCAAGATACCCTGCATTTTATCATGTTTTGTAGTTTTTATTCTGAAATGAGGAAAAAATATTTGCTCCCACTTTTAAAAGAGAAAGGTTTTATCCAAGTTAGACCAGCCCTAATACATTTACAGATGCTGAGTAGCACCCGCGATATTTTTTATGTGGCCAGCTTCTTGGTGGCAGCTATGAGGCTTAAGAACAAAAAACTGTCTTTCTCTGGGGAGATTGATTGTTAATTTGTACAATTGGGGTTTTTGTGTTTCTTTCAATTGTATTTTGTGGCTCCGTATGAATCTGCTCCTTGCACATAGAATGACTTCTTACTTTTTAACTTCTTTTATTATTGTTTTTATCACACTTGTTTTATTTAAATTTTTATATGCTATTTACCTATATATTGTATTTGTTAGTAATTTTGTGTGATTGCCCATTGCTTTTATGATTTTAATTAATCGAAATAAAGTGCTTTGACTGACTGACTGATTAACATGTTTTTGATGCATTTATTTATTTGTGTATTTATTGTCAGTGCACTGTCACTCAAAAGGAGTCTCCTGGCGCTGTCTCCTGGTAGGGGGAAAGCCAGACTTGCGTCCACATTTATCCAGTAGTGGCTGCCTCGGAACGGGGGAGCGATGAAAAAAATCAGAAATAAACACACATATTCTTCTTTGCCGCCGCACGTCTCTCCTTCGTCCTCGCCAGCACCCAGGCTCCTGGACTATCCCAGCCAATCCCAACACCTCAGGAGCGGCGTTGTGATTGGTCTGAGTGGCCTGTTTGGCTGCTCAGGCAGTACCTGGAAGGCTCGGCATATTCTCCACTGGGCTGTGCTGCACAGCCCAGTGGAGAAAATGCCAAGTGGGCATGACTGTTTGGCCTGGCCCAGAGGGACGACCAAGCCACCATGTGCACTTAGGGAGGGAGTACAAACCAATCCTAGTCCCTCCGATTTTTTATTTTGTTTAAAATATATTTTTATTAGGTTTTCAAATTTTATCGACAAATGCTCATATGCATATCACTCCTCATAGGAAAGACAATGGATACATGACACATATTCCAATGCCTTCAATGCTGCGCTAATTCGTAGAGTAAGTGTTACCTGAGCTCAGTAGACAGGTTATATTTATGTTACATTATCGAGCCTGTGTAGCCACTGGTTAAATCCTCTTAGTCTCAATACATAGCTGTTTCTTGTGACAAGTGCATGGGGCCACTGAGGAAAGGGGGGAAGAAAAAAGAGAAAGCATAACTGGGACCGCATAGAACAAAATAGAACTATCTCAGAGCACCCCACCAGCCCCACAGTTTGGATTTATATTTAACTTTGCTTATGACTGCTATCTGCATGCCCACACCCTACTCTATGTCCTATGGGTACATGTAAATGTGCGCCACCTATGGCAGTTCACCTGGTGCCTCAGGTAGGCTGGTGCTGTAATGCCTATATGCGCTCTCAGTCTGCTGGTGCCGACCCCAGGAAACACTCCCCTCCATTGCCTGTGCTTCGCTGCAATTCAGTTAGCATTGCATCCCAACTCAGAGCTATAGGGAGCTGACATATACCTATAATGTCTTCGCGTCTAATTGCGATGCTTTCTGCCTTTGCCCATTTGAACATAGAGCAGCGTCACACCTGTGCACGTGGGAGGTCTGGCGCCTTCCATCCCTTAGTGATTAACCTTTTGGCTACCACTATCCCTAAATCTAGGAATCTGGAAGTTACTTTGGTGCTGCGAGTTCTGCGGTATGGGTGCAGGATGTAGGTCGCCATCCGAAGGGTACCACACTCTCAGTGCAGGCAATCAATGCATCTGCCACCTCCCTCCAATATGTGTGAAGATGGGTACGGTCCTAAAGCACGTGAATCAGGTCTACATCAATGATGGCGTGCCTTGGGCAGGCTGAGTCCACGCAGTTAAAATACCTGTTGATTTTAGAGGGCATGAGATATGCTCTCTGGGTTATGTAGGACTGCATTTGGCGGAACTGCATGTTTCTGGGGATGTGCACTGGGCTTCCCAATACCCGAGCCCACTCTGTGTCTGTGAATTGGCAGCCTAGGTCCTGCTCCCAGTTACGTCGGAGTTGGCTTAGACCTACTGCTGCAATCTGCCTGAGCGAATCTGCAAACCACTGCGTGAGATGTCCACCCTGACCCATGACATGTAGGTATTGTATGGTGAGGGGTGTCTGCGGCTCGTTCGTCAGGTCACCCCATTTGGTTGTGAGTGTGGCTATCTTGATTTTCATCATCTGACCCAGAGACTATGGCTGACCCACCCCCTGATCCAGATCCACTAGCTCCTAGAGCTAGTCTAAGATCATCTGCTATCAGTAGATTTATCAGGTGTAGTGTGGAGGGACTCTGTCCTAACCCCAGGTATCTTGCAACACACATGGCCTTCAAGTCAAAGAAGGTCATGTCCTTATACTGAGGTTGGGTGGACCCACTGGCTCCATCCCTTGAGGACATTCTAGTGTTGTGCAGTGTAGTACTACCTACACTAGTTTGTGGCCTACTGATCCTAGCTTGAGCTGTAGCAATGGCGTGCTATCCCTTCACAAACAACTCTAAGTTCAGTAGAACTTATTGATACTAAGCTTGACTTTTATATGCACCTTGAGTACCTTTAGTGGTTTTCAGTTAGTAATTCAAATAGAGATTTTCTTGTAAAACAATGGCAAGCTGGAATCCCACACGCTGCCCACCAATGTGAGAAGTTGGCCTGGCATATGCTGGTCACTAGTTATAGTGACCACCTTGCACCAGTCCAATGCGACTCTTATGGTAGATAGGTTTAAGACAACCTTTTAAAGAAAGCTATCCTAGTGGTAGCTGTGGAGAGCAGCCTTCAGGCTAAGTCTCGGATGAATGTAAAGCAGTTTGTTTTACCTTATAATCTCTTGAATTACCAAATGAAAGGACACCACACAGGTATATATATCAAATATATATGTATTTATTTCTAGACACACTCTACTAATCTCTTTATGAGATTAGAAGCCAGGAACACATTCAAATATCAACGTTTCACAATAAGTTAAGCACAAATATGGGTGGGGCCCTAAGGGCGTACCAGACCATATACTAAAAAAGAGGTTTAGGAAAGTCGACTTGCAAGGGGACAAGGCCTAGGGCCTGTAGAATCGCTGGGGCTTCACTAATCCACCCAAGGCAGGTAAGTAAAAGAACCACGGGAGACGCATGCAGTGTGAGAACACAGCCGTGAGTTCCCTATTGATTACAATGGAGCAAGTTGCGGTTGGATTTTTAAAGTTTAAGGGTACTTCGAGGAAGTCTACAAGCAAGCCACTTACAAGGTAAGTAATTCGAGGGCCAACACACACTAGGGCACCTCACCCAGGGAAGCCGGGTGCATAGGTGTCTTTTGGTGTTGGGTCGCGTCGCTGTTTTCTATGGAAGCCAAAGAAGATTTGCTGCTTGCGAAGACTGAAGAAGTGTCCGGTGGAAACCAAGGCTGGATTCAAGATGAAGATGACCTGAAAGCAGAAGGGACAGTGTTCACAGTCACTTGCCAGTGACCCGGGGCCAGGAAGATGGATGCCCACGGATGTTGGGTGATTTTGGGTGATCAAGGGTGTTTTGACTCTTCGCTCACGAGATCCAGGAGAGATCGACGATGACCAGCAGCTGTATTCAGAGTGTCCCACGACGTCTGCAGCTGACTGAGGTGTCGGCAACCGGATTGGAGCCAACAAGCCTGGGCAACAGCAAGTCTCGTGAAAAGTGAATAAAGTCAATGGTGCAGACCAGCAAGGTCTGAGGGACTCACCCAGCAAGGGTGAGTGAGGGCAGGCCTGGCACAACCAGGGGAACCACAAGCCAACGGGCAAGGGATCGCGAAGATGCCTCATGAGGAAATGCTTTACAGGAGCCCATGGTCACTCGAGACAGGGTAGGCCTCTGATTTTCAGTGCACAACCTGCTGGAGGCTTGGGCCACAAATGGTCCAAAGCATAAGTTCGTAGAACGTCGTGAAGGGGTTGCACTCGACAATAGTGCACAGTACCCAGGTATTGCTGTTCCTCGTCACTCGTGGGGTCCACTCGCCACAGCTTTGCTGGGGACTCACAATGGCCATCGAGAAGTCAGGAAATCCACTTCCGGGGCTGCAGGGACTTTGGACTTTGGCAGGAGCGGGAAAGTTTGCGACCATTGATTCAAGTTTTGGTGCCTGCCAAGCAGGGGAGTCACTTCTTGACTCCAAGGGAGATTCTTCCATCTTCCAAAGGTAGTGGAACGTCGAAGGACCAGGATTCTTCTTGTAAAGCGTCGTCCAGGGATATCTGATTTGCAATGGCAAGGGTTCCCTAACTTATACTAAAAGGAAGGGAGGGACTAGCTCTATGTCCACTCATCTGGGAGGGTCAGGGGGTGGGTGGTTACACCCACTTCCCTCTGTCCAGTTTCGCGCCAGAGCAGGGGCAGGTAGGCCCTGAACCAGTTTGAGCTGGCATATGCACAGAGGAGCCTACTGCTCCCCCAGTGCAGGACTTCAAAGCACTCTAGGAGTGCACCCACCCAGCTCCAATAAACTAGATCCTGTCTGGAAGGTGGTGACACCTCCCTGTGACAGGATGCCTATTGTTGGGCCTCCTCCACTGCGAGTTTCAGTCAGCAGCAGGAGGGCAGCCCAATGTCACCAGATGCGCCCCCCCTCCTGCAGAGACTGAGGGAGCCGGCAGCTCTCCAGAGCAGTCACATACAGTGTATGCAGTCGCTGTGTGAGCGACACCTGATATGCTTTATAGTACTCTGTCGATAGCCCATCCGGCCCTGGCATCTTTCCCGTGGCTAGGGATGCAATTGTGTCCCTGATCCCCTTCCAATAGAATCGGCTCATTCAGTATTTCCCTAAGTGCCGGTGTCACCTCAGGTAATTGTATGGCGTCTAAAAATAATTCTACCTTTTGTTCATTACATGGACCCTGGGATTGGTATAGTTGGACATAATGATGTGCCATGGCTGCCTGTATTTCGCGCTGCCTGCATAGCATGTGTCCTGTGTCTGCGCGCAGCGCACCTATAGGTTGGCGGGAGTGTTCTTGTCGTATGAGCCATGCGAGCATACGACCCGCCTGGTCTGCTTTGGCAAAGGTCCGAGCTGTATGCGCCGCATAATTATGGCACCTGAGCTGCTCCAATTGTTCAGCATATTCTGCGCGCAGCGCTTCCAGGCGCTGTGCACCCCAGTCTCCCCCCTTCCCACGGATTTCATGCCTCAGCAGTTGCTCTTCTATTTTTTTAAGGGCATGGGATAGCTGTTTGCATATACTCCAGGTGGCCCCCAAGCAGTGCCCCCTCACTGTGACTATGAAGGCTTCCTACTCCAACAATGCGTGGTCTACCGTGCCCGCATTAGCTTCGAAATATTAGAGGATCGCCGTTCCCAAGGACGAACGGCATGCTGGGTCTTCCAGTGCAGTCTGCTGGAGCCTCCATGTGGGGACTGATGGGCGGCCTGCCTCCTAAGTAAGTTGTAGCAGCTGGGGATTGTGGTCGGAGTGTGTTTGACCCAGGTACTCTATCTTCCGGACAAGTGGAAACAGGGCATGTGAACCCACTATGCGGTCACACCGCACATGTAGTCTGTGCACCGCAGAGTAGCATGATAGACCCGTGCAGAATGCAGTACACATAGAAAGAGGAAAAACGAGTTAGAGGAAAAAACGAGGAGAAATAAAGATATTTTTCCTCATTACGCCTCACTTGAGAAGGTGTAGCATTTTGATGCATTCCCAGGTATACCAATAATGGTAAATCTGGGAATATGCCAAAATTCATGGGTGGAGGCATGGAAACACTCACGCTCGACTCATTGAACGCCTCCCTGGGGCAGAACAGTACAACGCAGTGATTTTGTGCAGCGTTGCATTACTTTAGATTTGTCAAGCGATGCAGGGCCATGCAAAGTGGCCTTGCTTGGCTTGATAAAGCTTATTTAGTAGTGCATCTCTCTTCCTCTACACTTGCATGGCACAAGGGTGACACAACTGCTTGATAAACCTGCCCCTAGGTGTCTGTAGCTGTTTATTTAAAAGCTGTATATTAATTACTTTCCTAAAGGACAGAGGGTGTAGGATGGAATGAATGGTCAGAGGAATTTTGTTCCAGAGAAGAGCTCCTTGATTCCTGAAAGCACGATTCGTCCCATATAACTAATTTTGTGGGCAGGATGGTGAAGGACGTTTTGAAACTAGAATGTAGTGTTCTTGCTGGGAGCATTTCATGAAATTCTCCTTCAGAAATAAGTGTTTTTTGCCATAATAGATTTTGTACATGATACAACAATTTTTTATGTGTATTGGGAGCCAGTGGAGCTGTCAATGATATGTGGATACTAATTCAAATTTCTTCTAATTAAAGATGATTCTTATTAGGGAAATTTGTATTAAGCATGTTTTTTTTTGTTTGTTGCTTTTTTTCCTAACTCTCTTTTTATTCTCGGTTTATTGATGAGCACCATCTGAACCTTTTGGTTAAGTTAGCCCTTCCATGTGGAGAACGTGACATCAATTTGCATAATGTTCCGAACTCTTTAATACAAGTGTGGTGAAATATATGACTTGGTCTTACAGATTTTGAAATATCTACAATTATTGTTGTCTTTTTACAAGTGTTGAACAAATGGGTAAAGCTTGACACATGATTGTTGTTATTAAAAGATAATAAACAAATGTAAAAAAAAGTGGCCGAATGGACAAGTTGGAAAGCATTAGAGAAAATGGCAGAGCCCTGTGGTACTCCGTCCCCCCATTAGAGCATTCTTGAAGGAATGAAGAAAAGCTCCCTAATTGGATAATTTGAGGGTCATCTCCAAACTTTTTTGCCTTCACCTGCCTGTTTTCTGAACTTGTTTTTGTTGACTTTTAGGACTGTGCACTTTACCACTGTTAACCAGTGTTATGGTGCTTGTGCTCTCGCCCTTAAACATGGTGAAATTGGCTTACACCCAATTCTCACAATTAATGTACTTGTAAGTTCGTAGTAAAGTGGTACCACATGTACCTAGGGCCTGTAAATTAAATGCTATTAGTGGACCTGCTGCACTCATTCTGCCACTCACTTAATTAAACTTTTAAACATGCCTCCAGCCTGCTACGGAAGTTGTGGTGTGCAGGATAAACTGCCATTTGGACTTGGCAAATATGCTTTTTGCCAGGCCTAAACTTTCCTTTTAATACACATAAGTCACCACTAGGGTAGGCCCTTAACAATGTACTTTTAACTTTTACATTTCCTAGTAATGATAAAAACTCTTAAATTTGTTTTTCCCTACTGCCCAGGCCTGCCTTCCCCATAGGATAACATATGATTACCTGATTACATTTAATAAGTGATAACTTAACTTGGGAGCAGGGAAGAATGTCCAGTTTGGTCTCTAAAGAATTGTAATTTAAAATCCTCTTTAATGGTAAAGTCAGATTTTAAGCCACAGTTCTGAAAATACCACTTTTAGAAAGTTGACATTTTCTTGCCCCAACCATTTGGTACCTGCAGCCTGTATCCTGGGTCACATGACTAGGTGTAGCTGGCAGTTGATCTTTTTGTATTGCTGCCAGACAGTGAGATACAGAGGGAATAGGTGTTGTCAGGATGGGTCAACTCTGACTTGATAGGGGGGAGGAGCTGTCACATCACAAAGACTCTGCCCGAGCACACTCACAAAGGGTTTCACACTATTCATTTGTGCCCTCAGACCCAACACTTCAGTACACATGTGGACTTGTGGAAGACTCAGAAAAAGAAGTGCTATCCTGCTCATCCGCAAAAAAGACTGCCACTCTGCTGCATTTGTGCCTGAGTGAGAAGGACTGGACCTGCATCTTGAAACCAGGACCACCAGAGGGACTCCAATGGCTAGTTGGCTAGCCCCCTGATCAAAGCCTCAGGAACAGGAAAAGCTCCAACAACCCTGAACCCTAAATAAAAATAAAAAGAACACTTAACTTTTGCCGTCCGCTGTCTCGGTCCCTTCTGACACCATCTCTTCTCAGCTTCTGGAAACAGGAAGCACCCAGGCTCCCTTTCCTAAACCAATCTCAGTGCTGCAATGCAGCGTTGTGATTGGTCTGAGCGCCGTGGTTCAGCGCACAGATGGGGAACGTGAGGCTGGGTATGTTCCCCACCAGGCTGTGTAATGCAGCCTGGTGGGGCGCATGCAAAGTGCGCATGACTGTTTGGCCGCCCCAAGACGACTGCCCAAGCAGTCATGCACACTTGGAGTGTGCAAACCACTCATTCCCATGTGCCACTAGCCCGCCCTAACTCAGCCTGTAGTGGGAAAAAAAATGATAAGATAATCATTATCATTTTATTTTTCCTTTCTCCTGCTCTAGCAGTGAGGCGGCGCTCCACCGCCTTAGCGGAGAAGTTGCCACTGCTAAACCTTCTGTCGGGGGAATAATATGAAGGACTGCAGTTGCTTTGTTACTGCTTTTTCTGTAAGTCTAACAAAAATGGAAGGGAAATTGGTCTGTAGTTGGCCACATCTTTATGGCCCATGTCAGATTTTTCAATACAGGTCATATTATTGCTGTCTTGAGGCTGTTTGGATCCATTTATTCATCAAATATTGAACTTATGGTGTCCATAATTATTGGGATGAGGGTGTTGCTTGGAGCTTTGGTGTCGTCAATAGGACATAAATCAAGAAGTGCTCCTGAACGTTTGCTGAAGTTTATTAGTGTTCCATATATAGTTTGACTGGAAAATATTGGTGTTTTCAGGACTGGAGTTATTTAGGAAATCCTTTCGAAAGTGATCTATTGTGGCCTTGAAGAAATATGATGAAAAACCTACAAGTTCTTGGGATGTTTAATAGTCGCTATGGTCATAGATGTGTAAAATAGAGAATCAATGCTTTTAAATAGGATGTGAGAGGTTTTGTTGGCTTGTAGTATTTTGTTACGGTAATAGCTTGTCTTTATTTTTCTAACCAATTCATTAAATGTACGCATCAGTCTAGGTAGGTGTTTTTATAATGGGTAAATTGTTTTTCCTTCAGGGTCTTTGCAAGTTTTTTTTAATTGTTTCTTATTTGATGCAGTTATTGGCAAACAAAGGGTTAAGTTGGAATTTAGTGTTGAGAGATTTTTTCATTCACTAAGGAGCCACCTGATCCCGAGTATTAAATAATGACTGGTGAGATCAATCTAACAAATTGCTAGTATCCTTTGGGGTGTGAATCTCGTCTTTTTTTTTTTAAACATATTTTATTAAATTTTTACATCGTGTACATAAAGACATAGTTGGTATTTCCATGGGCATGTTATGCATCTTCACTTAATTATAAGTGTATCCTGTATATAAAAACATTTGTAGTTTGCCACACTAGTGTGAACCCAGATCTCAGTAACTTGTTTACATTCATATTAAACATCTTAGGATTTAAAGTCCCCATAGTGCATTGCGTTGTACATCTGGGAAAGAACATATGCCACATACTATAACTTTAACTATGCAAAACCCAATCTATCTGGACTAACCTATTAACTATATAGCCTTTACTCCCCTCCCTCCCAGTTCAACCACAGTATCAGACTATGCACGTGCAGCTGCCATTTCCTCAAGTCCTTCCTCGATGTTTTTTAACTGCGGCTAACGTTTTAACTGTATATAGCATCAATGCATCCTGTATATATTTGTTGTTACGTATATTTCTCAGTCGTGTATCTATAGGGCATCGGCGTATCTATATTAGTGTTAGTGCTGCGATGTCAACCGATTTAAGTTCTTCCATTAAGACATTCCAGTCTAAGGAAATAGGTTTTTTCCTCAGTCCTCGTCTCTCCTCCCTTTGGATTTCTATGCCATCAGCAGTATCCCAGCGAATTGCATCTTCATACCAATCCTGTATCGCTGGCGCTTTCCTCGCCTTCCAACGATTTGTTATTACTCGCTTTGCTGTGATTAGCATCAAGTTAAGAAAGCGAGTTGTAGTGTTCCCTACCTTACTAGTGAGTCCTACACCTAACAGGCAAGATTCCCAGGTATTCAGACTCCTCCATGGTGCTAGTGTAGTTAATATGTGTTGTATGGTAGACCAATAATTTAAAAGGTGTGGGTACGACCATAGCTTGTGAAGTAAATCGGCCATCGTCCCTTGACAACGTGGGAATTCATCTGCTACTCCCGCAAATATTGTATTCAGTCTGTGAGGGGTTAAATATGCACGGTGTAGTATCATTAATTGTATAAATTTAAATTTCGGGTTATGCGACACCTTTCTGGAGTATTCTATAACAAGTGTCCATTCCTTGTCTGTAAGGGCTCTCCCTATCTCCACACTCCATCTTTCTCTAAGGGGCACTAGCGATATTGCTATATGCGCTTTGATCCCATGTGCTAGCCATCTCGTTAGGTGACTGCCATTGCCCATAAGGTATAACATATTCACCAATTCGTGTGTTGGTGGTTCTACCCCATACGGCGCCCAGCCTCAGCGCACATATCGTAGTATATGTGTGTGTGTCAAAAAGAGAGTATTTGGCACTCCCTGTTTTCTCACAAACGTGTCATGATCCGCTAGCATGCCGTCTACGAAGAGCATACCTACTGTATCCACCCCGGACTCCACCCACACTGAGATGCGCCTTTGTGATAGTATATCCATTTGTAAAGGAATGCCCATCAGGGGTATATATGGGGCATATGGTCCCCGTTGTTTGGTGTAGCATAGTGTCTTCCTCCAATATTGTAGGGCCACCTTCAGGAGTGGGGGCGCTGTTGATGGTATTCTGGTAGTCGGCATCAACATTGTGTGTAGTGGACCCCCACTCCATTCCCTTTGTGTCATACCTATTTCTTGTAGGTTCTGGCCTGCTAGCCAATATTTTAACAAACAATGGAAGAAGTACACCCTCAAAGGTAATTCAATACCTCAAGGATAAAGAGAGGTGCACTGAAAGGAGAAATTATAACCTTTCTTGTAGAAGACCCCTCACTCACCAACCTAGTTGGTGACATGCTTCATCATTGGGGTCCCACCCGGAGAGCCGAGTGCCATCCGGGTGTGCTACGACACCTGACTACAGTGGAGCTGGGTTTTTTTGTTTGGTGCAAGTGCTAAAGGTGAATTTAAAAATTGGTCAAATTTAACTCTCTATCAAAAAGATTTATTTTAATCATGGAGCAATTGAACAATGTTAAAATAGATTGGGGATACCATATGAGGTTAAATTGACCTGAGTTATCGAAAAAAATGTGAAGTGAAAAAGAAAGTGAAGTAGGTCTACATGTTTCAACCTTAGGGGAAAATCTCCAGGTTTTCTTCAGGACCGATGGTGCTAACCAGGGCGGTCTACACACACTAAGGTGTACCCTACCCTTGGTTAGATTAAAAAATCCCCTCCTGTATTTACAGTGGGAATGTACCTGTGGAAGAAAAAGAAAGGAAGACAATATATACACAACTTAATATGTTATGTAAACAGCTGTCGATTCAGGCTCCTCTCAGTCGTCACTCTGTGATATTAAGACGTGATTGTGAGTGACTAACTCAACAGTCATTCTATATAACCAACTTCAGTGAATTGGTCTAACCGTGCTCTGTTGTGGATTACAACACGCAAACATCAAAGCGGGCTTCCATTCACTCGTTATCACTCCATCTATCCACAAAGAAACAGACAGGTGAAATGGTGCACTCACGAGGCAAGTACCAGGGTGCACATTATAAGTGACGAGTGGTCATGTGACTAGCACGAGTGCTATTCGTCCCACAAGAGAAACACACCATGCCAGTAACTAATTCATACCGACGTGTGCCTTCTTAACTACAACTAACTGAAATAAATCAACAAAAAAGCACTCTCGAATCATTCGTGCGTGGACGAAAAAATATAGTGAAATTATGGAAAACGTAAGGGCCAGCCTTACTATCGATGCGGGGAGAGGGTGCCTCGAGGATGCCGAGGTCACGTAGTCAAGTTTCACCACAATCTGTAAATAAGCGATATGTGGTATGTAAATAGATCAAAGCGGCGTCGGAGGAAACGCTCCGTGATGCCCACCCACATGATAACGGCGATTACTTACTTGGTGGAAACTTAGATCAGCTCTTCAGCCTACAACCGTAACCCGCAACTGCGTCTCGAAAATGATCGAGACGTAATGGGTGCCGGTGCGGGAATCAAATATTTCCTGGTTGAAGGCAATAGGTCAAAAACAAGCCAATCAGAGTGCATGTGCTCCCGGAGGGGAACCAATAGCAAACGCTCATCATAAAAGAAATAGCAACTCACATTTTAAAGGGGGAGCGTGATTGGTGTCTGGGGACGCTCAGTGTTGTCAAGCGAAAAGCGGAACGCCCATCTCATGCTGAGTTTATTGAGCAGATAGTGAAGTGCCCGTCCCACAGTGGTGTGAATAAAAATACAATAGGGGGATAATGATATAATGATCGGAGGGGATAGAGACCAGGGTCAAAAGGTGGTACAACAGATACTCGTACATGGAAGCCAAAGCAAACAGACAACCAGACCAGTCATTCTCATGCCACGACAGCGGGAGAAACACACAATCAATATTGTAGTCAGCTATGTATCAGATTAGTGCTCGTCTATCATCAAAAGGCTATCCTGATAAAATTCTCAATAAGTGCCAGAAACGGGCACGTAACCAACCAAGAACGGCACTACTGGAAAATAGACTCCCAAAAGAAGCTACCTCACCGTTGACTTGCGTGACTACATATAACACGGTATCCAACCTATCACCTATCTGTTTCTTTGTGGATAGATGGAGTGATAACGGGTGAATGGAAGCCCGCTTTGATGTTTGCGTGTTGTAATCCACAACAGAGCACGGTTAGACCAATTCACTGAAGTTGGTTATATAGAATGACTGTTGAGTTAGTCACTCACAATCACGTCTTAATATCACAGAGTGACGACTGAGAGAAGCCTGAATCGACAGCTGTTTACATAACATATTAAGTTGTGTATATATTGTCTTCCTTTCTTTTTCTTCCACAGGTACATTCCCACTATAAATACAGGAGGGGATTTTTTAATCTAACCAAGGGTAGGGTACACCTTAGCGTGTGTAGACCGCCCTGGTTAGCACCATCGGTCCTGAAGAAAACCTGGAGATTTTCCCTCAAGGTTGAAACATGTAGACCTACTTCACTTTCTTTTTCACTTCACATTTTTTTCGATACCTCAGGTCAATTTAACCTCATATGGTATCCCCAATCTATTTTAACATTGTTCAATTGCTCCATGATTAAAAAAAATCTTTTTGATAGAGAGTTAAATTTGACTAATTTTTAAATTCACCTTTAGCACTTGCACCAAACAAAAAAACCAGCTCCACTGTAGTCAGGTGTCGTAGCACACCCGGATGGCACTCGGCTCTCCGGGTGGGACCCCGATGATGAAGCATGTCACCAACTAGGTTGGTGAGTGAGGGGTCTTCTACAAGAAAGGTTATAATTTCTCCTTTCAGTGCACCTCTCTTTATCCTTGAGGTATTGAATTACCTTTGATGGTGTACTCCTTCCATTGTTTGTTACAATTTGTTCTAGGGGACTAGGAGTACCCCTAACATAGAAACCCTTTCTCTCCCATTGTTTTCCTGCTAGCCAATATGCCATCCATTGTTATTCGCTGGCATAAAAATATGTCTTGAAATCCGGTACTCCCATTCCTCCATTCTTAGTATTTAATTTTAACTTCGGTAACCCTATTCTTCGTCGTCCTTTGCCCCAGATTAATTTCACTAGGAGTGTATCCAGTACTTTAAATATATGTGGTGGAATTACTACAGGTATATTTGTAAAATAATACAATAATCTGGGTAGCATCACCATTTTAGTAATGGCTACCCTACCCACCACAGACAGTGGGAGAGTCGTCCAGAATTTAATTTGTGATCTAAGTGTGGTAATTGCCCTGGTAATATTGCCGTCTATCAAGTTGTCGAGGTCCCTGTAAATATGTATTCCAAGGTATCTAAAAGGTGTCATGTGCTATTCGGAAGTTCCTAGGACCGAACTGCAATGATTCATCTAGCCTGTTGTGTTGGAATGAGTATGCATAGGATTTGGTATCATTTATAGAGAGTCCACACAGCAGCCGGAACTGCTCAAAAATCTCCGGGATAAGTGTCTGGTCTTTGTGTATCTCTTCCAGATTTAGAATGATGTCATCAGCATAAGCTGAGATAATGTGATCTTCATTTCTTATATGTATGCCATGTTGCGGCGCCGATAATCGTATTTTTACCAATATAGGTTCTAGGGCTAAAATAAATAATGGTGATAACGGCCATCCCTGTCTTGTTCCCCTAGCTACTATATATTGTGGAGATATATATGGCCCAGTGCGGGCACATGCAGTTGAATTGGCATACAATAAAGCCACCCATTTTATATATTGGTCAGGGATTCCATAGTGTGCCAATACTCTAAACATATACTCCCAATGCAAGGAATCAAACGCCTGTTTCAGGTCTAGAGAGATGCAGCCTTGCGTTCCCCCTGTCAATGATGCTCCTGTCATTAATTGATGTAGTCTGCGGATATTTAACACTGTGCTTCTGCCTGGCACAAATTCACATTGATCTATGTGTATTAAGTGTGGTATGAATTGCTGCGTTCTAGTAGCCAATAATTTGCTTAGGATCTTGTAATCTGTATTTAACAGTGACAGAGGTCTGTATCCCGACACATCAGTGCCATTTCTTCCTGGTTTCAGTAGAGATACTACTATTGCTTGTAGTGTTGCTTCTGGTAATGTTCCCATCTCCAATGATGTCTGATATAACTTTTTTAGATGTGGTGTTAGGAGTGGCGCGAATGTAGTGCAAAATTCAACAGGTAGTCCATCCGAACCTGGTGTTTTATTTCTGGGGAGTGCTCCGATTGCTGCCCTGATTTCCGCCTCTGTGATAGGTTTCTCCAATTCTTCCTTATGCTTTTCTAATAACTGCGGTAGGTGAAGGCCCCCAAAAAAATCTGTAAATTATTTTTCTGATAATATTGGAGGGGCTGTATATAAAGTCTCATAATATGCCTTAAATGCTGCATTAATATCTAATTGTGTGTCCACTGGTATCCCTTCTTGGTTGACAACCTCTAATATATGGGACGCCATCTGTGTGTTTTTGAGGAGTCCTGCAAGCAGTGGCCCCACCCTATCTGCTTCTGCATGTTGTTTTTGTGTATATGCCCGATAATCCAGCAGCCTAAGAACTTCTAGTAATTCAGCATGACATATGTGTGCGTCTTGTAAGTCCGACCTGCATGTGTCAGCAGTCAATGTTTCCCTTTCTAGGGTACTTACCCTCTTTTCTAGTTCTGTAAGTCTAGTCAGCAAGGATGTGCGCTCTCCCAATCTCGTGCTAATGGCAACTCCTCTAATTACAGTCTTAAAAGCATCCCATTCAATTTGTCTTGAGTCCTTTGTGCTAGCGTTTTCTACAAAATAGTTGGTAACGGCTGTGCTGAGAGTGTTGTGAAAGACTGAACCTTCCAGTAATGATGGTTGTAACCTCCATGTAGGTATTGGCGTGTGTACTTTGCCCCATTCTATCGCGATCTCCAATGGGCTGTGGTCTGATAGGGTCTTCCCCAGATATGTAGTAGTTATCACCTGTGGAAGTAGCCCGACAGAGCAAAATATCCTGTCCAGGCGTGTGTGCAACCCATGCAGGGGTGAGTAGAATGAGTATTCCCTGCTCCCAGGGTTTTTTTATACGCCAGGAGTCTCTTATATTCCAGCCCATTGCCCAGCTACACAAGGCCTCTGCCTGCTTCCTACTGTTAGTGCCATGTAGAGGTGGGTGCGATCTGTCTAGGTCCACATCCATGACAGCATTGAAGTCCCCTTCAATTACCAACCTGCAGTCTTCCCATCCCGTTAGCATCGCAAACAATGTCTCCAGAAAGAGGTGTTGGTCTATATTGGGGGCATATACACTACCCAGTACTATTCGTTGCCCATCTAGTTTTCCTAGCAACAATACGTATCTGCCGTTTACGTCTATCTTGTGCTCTTGTAATTTAAAAGGCATGCAAGTCCTTAACCAGATTGCTGCCCCTCTAGCAAAAGCTGAGTAAGATGTGTGAAACAGCTTCCCTCTCCATTTCTTTTAGAGGTGAGGAGTGTCTTTTGGAGCAGCGCGATATGCACTTTCCTGCGATTCAGTTGTGCTAGGGTTCTATATCTTTTGTGGATAAAGCCCATTCCTCCTATATTCCAGGATGCATATATGTATCTGTTAGGTTGCGTCATATCGTCTGCTGCAACTACTGACTGTATTTGCCCTGCCGCCATGCATGAAAGTACATATGTTCGTGATCGAGCTCCCTTTAAACTTCCCATTCTGAACTTCTAATACTGGGTTCCCCTGAATAATATTAGAAGACCAAACATATAACATGTGAATAACAACTACTTCTGATAGAAGGAAACATCGTGCAGTCGCCTGTGGAGGGGAGGTGACTGCCAGACACCGCACCGTCACTACATGAGCCAGTACACTACACTTCCATTGCTCCGGCGAGAACCCCCTTCACATAGTAAATTGAAACATAGTGCGCGGGACATTAACGTAAACACACAAATCCCATATTATACTTATCTGCGGCCAGCAATAACAGCAAACCAGCAATCAAATTGAATCTAGTTCAGTATTCGTTCGCAGTCTGTGGAGTCACCACTGGGATTGTCCCTCTGTCCTGCGCCTGTCCTGAGTTGATTTATTTCCTCTTCCTCCATTCACTCCGGAGCTGTGGCTTTCGTGCGAGAGGGCTTGTGATGGAGGGGTCAGCGTTACTTCAGCCCATTCCGTAGCCTCCTTGGGAGTGTCAAAAAATAAGGATTTCTGGTTGTGTATAATTTTTAGTCTTGCCGGAAAGAGCATTGCGTATTTTATATTGTGTTTCTGAAGCATCTTTTTAACGTCTCGAAACGTGCTCCTCGCTTTTTGTACTGCCATTGTAAAGTCAGGGTACATGGAGATGCGTTTATTTTCAAATTGCAAGGGTGCATTCTCCCTGGCAGCTCGCAATATAGTGTCTGTCTTTATAATTTAAAATCCAAGCAATTCGTGGTCTGGGGGCACTCTATGCGCTCTCTCCACCGCATACATGTGGGATAATCCTTCTTTGGCTACGTGCTTTCTGAGCCAGGTTCCAACAAATTGCGTAGAATTTGTACCCTCACTTCTTTCCGGAATTCCAAGGAGTCGTATATTTTTACGACGTGATCTCCCTTCCGCATCGTCCAGTTTATCTTGCATTTCTTTCAATTGACGCTTCACTTGATCCAGTTGCGTGGTGGTGGCAGTCTGCTGTGGGACCAGGTCATCTAATATTATTTTGTGATGCTTGATTTTGTCACCTAGTTCGGTATTGTCCGCCTTCAGTAGTGTTAAGTTGGTGGAGAGTGTTCCGATTTGTGATTCTATAGCAAGTCTTGACTCCCTTATTTCCTCAAGTATTAAGTCCAGTTTGTCATTGCCCTCTGCAGTGGGTGGCACCATCTCCTGTGTTGAACTTTGGGAGGCCTCCGTGTGTATTGGGTGATCATTATCCTCAGCGGGTGGGGGTTCCTGTTGTTTTGTTTTTGGTCTGCCCATTGTGTGCTACTGTTAAGCCAGAGGGACAGAGATGTGTTGGGGTCGGTCAGCTGGAGCACCACGCCGTTCTCCGGGCCCTGTGTGGTGAAGACATTGTAGCTTCCCTGCGCAGCCTCCTCTCCCGCCCAATGGTTTATCTTCGTCAATTGCTGTTCAGCTGCGTTGTATGGCACCGCAGGACCTGCGCCTCGATAGTTATTAGTCACAGACCAAGGTCTCAGTTCTGGGTCAGCGTTACTTTCCAAGTGTCCTGCCCTTATTAATATTCGTCTCTTATTCCTGCACTGTGCCCTTAAGGACCGCCGGGTGCCCACGTCCGAGCGGCCGGAGCACACACTCACCGCCTCCAGTCACCAGTACCAATCCACTTGGTGGTTGTTGTGTCTGCCTTACAGCACTCCGGGTGAGTGTCGGGTTCGCGGCGATTGCCGTTCCCCGACATTCCGCTAGGACACGCACAAAGCGCCGGGATACTCACTTCCGGGCGGAAGTTGAGCCCCGGTCTAGTCCTCCCAGTCACTGCAGGTCAATGAAGCACTTCCGGGGGAAACGCTTATAACTCGCGTTCCCCGCCGGATCGGTGCTTCAAATTCTTCTCTCGAGGCTTACAGCGAAGGAAGTTCCGGAGTGCCGCCATTGCTCAGGTGGCTGTTGGTTTTCGAACTTGGTTACTTTCCGCTGTGGCGTCCGCGCTGGAGCGCCATCCCCTGTGGGTTCTTAACCCGTTGTCATCAGCGCAGGAACGCGCTACTCTGTTCTGTGGCGTTCGCGCTGGAGCGCCATCCCCTGTGGGTTCCTTAAACCCTTTGGCATCAGCGTAGGAGCGGGCTACCTTCTTCTGTGGCGCCCGCGCTGGAGCGCCATCCCCCGTGGGTTCCTTAAACCCTTTGACATCAGCGCAGGAGCGCGCTACCTTCTTCTGTGGCGCCCGCGCTGGAGCGCCATCCCCTGTGGGTTCTTAACCCGTTGTCATCAGCGCAGGAACGCGCTACTCTGTTCTGTGGCGTTCGCGCTGGAGCGCCATCCCCTGTGGGTTCCTTAAACCCTTTGGCATCAGCGTAGGAGCGGGCTACCTTCTTCTGTGGCGCCCGCGCTGGAGCGCCATCCCCCGTGGGTTCCTTAAACCCTTTGACATCAGCGCAGGAGCGCGCTACCTTCTTCTGTGGCGCCCGCGCTGGAGCGCCATCCCCTGTGGGTTCTTAACCCGTTGTCATCAGCGCAGGAACGCGCTACTCTGTTCTGTGGCGTTCGCGCTGGAGCGCCATCCCCTGTGGGTTCCTTAAACCCTTTGGCATCAGCGCAGGAGCGCGCTACCTTCTTCTGTGGTGCCCGCGCTGGAGCGCCATCCCCTTTTTGTTTCTCGGTTCTTTGGCTTCCACGCTAAAGCACCTTCACCTTTGGTTCCTTTGTTTGTGGTATCAGCGCAGAAGCGCTACCTTCTCTGTTACTGGGGAGCGCTATGCAGCCCATACACTGGGTGCTTATCCAGAGGCGCCCTTGCAGAAGAAGATTCCTGATCGAACTGGAATCCCTGACTTAACCTGAGACCGCAGAAACATTGATGAGTCCTGGCAATTGTGTGTGTTTTAGGGAATAGAGGTAGGGCATTCGTGGGGGTTGTTCCCAATCGGAATCTCCTTTGTTTCCCCAATGGCCCTCGAGATCTCCTGTTCGCTTCAGACCACAACACTACGCCCTCTTCTGGCTGCTACCCCGGCGTCCATTTCACCCCTGTTGGGTTTATGTCCTAGGGGGTCAGGTGGGTACTAGGGTGGGTGCTCCTGTCGTCTCTGCGGAATCGCTTCACAAGCAAAGGTAAGTCTTGTGGGGCACCTGACAGAATTTGAAGCCCACGTTAATTATTCCACCCAGACGACATGGGCGACCCGGAGGTTACCTTGCAGGACATAGCGGGCATGCTGGCAACCATGCAAGCCGAAAACCGCAGTCTACGCCATGATATAACGACCCTACAGGGCCAAATGGCATCCAGGGTCACCAGTCCCTGGGGAACCACCTCTAGTCCTAGAGTCATGCAAGAAGGGTTGTTGCGACCGCCGACCTTCACATTTGGAGGGCCCTCCGCTGCCACCGATCAGAGTCCTGCCATCCAAGTCATCGCACCCCATCCGGTACAATTGGCACCACCTGAACGATTCTACGGCGACAGCACCAAGTATGGGATCTTCATCCATCAATGTCACCTCCACTTCATGGCTAGACACGCGGCTTTTCCCGATGATGCATCGAAAGTCGCATACATTTTATCGTACATGGGAGGAGACGCCGCTCAGTGGTCCATCTCTTTTGTGGAAAACGACGATCCCATGCTCCACCACTTACCGACGTTCAAGGAAGCCATGCGGCGTATGTTCGCTCGCCACACCTTTGTGCAGGCCGCAGACAACGAGCTGCTTAACCTCAAGCAAGGCAGCCAAGACCTACTGCATTATATCACCCGCTTCAGCCGGCTTGTCATCGAGGCAAATTGGCCAGAGGACAAAAAAGTGTCAGTATTCTACCGAGGCCTGCGTGATGATCTGAAGGATCTCATCTCCCAGTTGCCCAACCCACCTGAGGAAATAGGTCCTTTTATCGATTTAGTGGTAAAGATGAACTTCCGACTACAGGAAAGAAGGACCGATAAAGGGAGAAACAGTGACAACCGTTTCTTGTCGATCGGTGACAAGGGCGCCGAAAAGGCCAAAGACGAAGCCGCTCCTCCAGGCGACATCTCTGAACCCATGCAGTTCGGGGGCATAAGAGGGCCGTTGACCAGTCAAGAGAGAGAAAAAAGGAGGAAGCAGAACCAGTGTTTGTATTGTGGGAAGAGCGGACACTTCGTCAGGGAATGTCCGGTGAAGCCCTCCAAAACAAGGGGCAGGAGGCCGTTTGCGTTACCCATCACCAAAAGCGAACCGATGGGAAACGAGACAACCCAGTAGACAAGGGGATCCGTCCTCTGGGTTCTTCGTATAACGTTTCAGCGATCCCTGCAGTGATGGACGGCAGTCATCACGTAGGAATGGACGTCACCTTACATAATCAAGCGGGCAGAACCTGGTTGGTTACCGCCATGCTGGATTCCGGTGCGACAGGCAGTTTTATTGACACCGGGTTTTTACGTACCTTGGGCATAGCCAAAGTGTCAAAGGAGCAACCCGAAACGGTCAAGGCTGTGGATGGAACAGACTTGACTTCCGGCCCTATCAGGCATCAAACCGAGAACATGACAATGTCCTTTGCTAACCAGCATGCTGAGGCTGTTTGTTTCGACGTCATCGACGCCCCTCAATTTAAGGTGATACTAGGGTTGCCATGGTTGGTGAAGCACAATCCCCGAATCGATTGGGTAACCAGAACAGTGCACCTGGATTCGGAATACTGCTGTACCACCTGTTATACGACGGACGATCCCATGGGTGCTAGCTCCATACAGGCTCGATCTCTACCAGTAGAAGGCATGGGGATGATTTCCCAAGCAACCATACCAGAGGAGTATCAAGACCTAGCAGAAGTGTTCGACAAAAAGGGGGCCAACTCTCTGCCTCCTCACCGATCGTTCGACTGCCGCATTGATCTGATCCCAGGCTCCACGTTACCATGCAGCCGCATATACTCTCTCACTGAGAAAGAGAACATCCACCTTCGTTCCTATTTGGATGAGTATTTAGACAACGGTTTTATTCGCCATTCCAGATCTCCGGTTTCTTCTCCTCTTTTCTTCGTATCCAAGAAGGAGGGTGACCTGAGGACTTGCATTGACTTTCAGGCGATGAACGCCATCACCGTAAAAAACCGGTACCCCCTACCGTTGATCTCCAACCTCTTGGACCAAGTAAAAGACGCCTCAGTATACACTAAGCTCGACCTGCGGGGTGCTTACCATCTAGTCAGAGTCCGGAAGGGAGACGAATGGAAGACCGCCTTCCGGACGAAGTTTGGACTCTTCGAATATCAGGTCATGCCTCTCGGACTCTGCAACGCACCCGCAGCGTTCCAGTACTTCATTGATGAAGTATTGAGGGACTATATTGACGTTTTTTGCATTGTCTATATAGACGATATCCTGATATATTCTCACAACATCACCGACCACGTGCATCACGTGCGTTCCGTCCTCCAACAGCTAGGGAAACATAGGTTATACGTCAAGCTGGAGAAAAGTGTTTTCCACGTTACATCCGTTGAGTTCCTGGGGCATATCATCACTCCAGCTGGCATCCACATGGATACCAAGAAAGTGGAAGCCATTCTGACGTGGCCTTCTCCGGAATCCGTGAAGGGGGTCCAGCGGTTCGTAGGTTTTGCCAACTACTACCGAAGGTTCATCACAGGCTTCTCTGCGCTGGTAGCTCCTATCACACGCTTACTACGAAAAGGGGTGCCATTCGAGTGGGATCTGAGCGCAAACAGCGCCTTTCAGGAATTAAAAAGACGATTCACTATAGCCCCCGTGCTGGCGCACCCGGATACTGAGCAGCCCTTTATCGTGGAAGCAGATGCCTCTAAAGAAGCCATAGGGGGTGTGCTATCCCAACGAAACACCAGCACAGGACAATTGCATCCGGTGGCTTTTTATTCTAAAAAACTGCAACCCGCGGAACGCAATTACACGGTGTCTGACCGTGAACTTTTGGCCATAAAAACGGCGTTTGAAGAATGGCGCCACTTCCTGAAGGATGCAAAACATACTGTGACCATCTACACCGACCACCGGAACCTTCAGTTTCTCCGCTCGGCCCGTGCTCTCACTGCCAGACAGTTGAGATGGACATTGTTCTTCAATGAATACAACTTCTTGATCACGTTCCGACCCGGAAAAGACAACGCCAAAGCGGACGCCCTTTCACGGCTGGAAGAACAGGACGGGAAGACCGAGACCCCCGAGCCGGGGCCCATTATCGCTGAAGACCGCTTCCAGGGGGCTATTACATCTTCGGGCTTCTTATCTCTGGTAAAACGTGATATGGAACGCGCCGATCCGGTGATCCTGGCTCAAGACCACGAAGGAACGACCCGTGTGAACGGCTTGCTGTTTAAAGGAGACCGGTTGTACACACCTGGAGTACCTAGTCAACAAGGTGCAGTCCGCATGTGCCATGACCACGTCCTCGCTGGCCACCCTGGTTATCAGAAAACACTCGAGCTCTTACAAAGACAATTCTGGTGGCCAACTCTGGTGTCCGACACAAGAACCCATGTAAAGAACTGCACCGTTTGTCTCTTGGGTAAGAACAGGTCTGAACCGTCTGTTGGTTTACTGCGTTCCATACCAGTTCCGCCCATTCCCTGGCACACTATCTCAATGGATTTCGTGGTTGAGCTTCCCATCACCAAGACCGGGCATACCACGGTTCTCACCATAGTCGATCACCTATCCAAGATGGCGCACTTCGTACCCTTGTTGAAGTTACCCACGGCAGCGGAGCTGGCCTTGGTTTTCGTGCACGAGGTGGTTCGCCTCCATGGAATTCCATCCGTGGTCATTACGGACCGGGGCTCACAATTCGTGTCCCGTTTCTGGAAGGAAGTATGCCGACTCCTTGAGATTGATGCGCGCTTATCATCGGCGTACCACCCCCAGACCGACGGTCAGGCCGAGAGGACGAACCACACCATGGAACAATATCTCCGTTGTCTGCTACTGATGGTGGAGAAGGAATGGTCTGAGGTGATATGGTTGGCGGAATACGCATATAACAACAGCAAGCATTCGGCCATTGGCATGTCTCCCTTCTTTTGTCTCCACGGTCGTCACCCTCGCACCTCTGCCTGGGAGGTGCCCCGGGACAGTCAGTTGCCTACGGTGCGTGCTTATCATGAGTCCCTAGACCGACTCTGGCAGCAAGCGCGATTTGAGTTGGCCAAGGCTAAGGACACCTACAAGGCGCATGCCGACGCTCATAGACAGAAGGAGCCCGAATACCACTTGGGCGACAGGGTGTGGCTCTCCATTCGGCACCTCAACGTGCATGGTCCCAAAAAACTCTTGCCTCGTTTCGTGGGTCCTTTCGTCATCGAGAAGGTGGTCAACCCAGTGGCCATGAGACTCTCGCTCCCTCCGCGGATGCGGATCCACCCAGTCTTCCATGTATCCCTTCTGCGGGCGGTCTGCCCCGAGGTTTCCATCCCCTCTCCTCCTGCACCGGTGGTGGTGGAGGGCCATGTGGAGTATGAGGTCAGGGCCATCCTGGGGTCCCGCCGGGTCCGGGGTAAGCTATTCTACCTGGTGGACTGGAAGGGTTACGGTCCTGACGAGCGTTCTTGGGAGCCTTTGTCCCACGTGCGCCATGCCCCCGCGCTGGTCCGTGCCTTTCATCTGCGACACCCCCTGAGCCCTCGCCCCGCTTGCCCTGTCTGAGGTTCGGGGTTGCGGTGGGGGGGGGGGCCTGTTTTGGGAGGGGGTTCTGTCGGGTTCGCGGCGATTGCCGTTCCCCGACATTCCGCTAGGACACACACAAAGCGCCGGGATACTCACTTCCGGGCGGAAGTTGAGCCCCGGTCTAGTCCTCCCAGTCACTGCAGGTCAATGAAGCACTTCCGGGGGAAACGCTTATAACTCGCGTTCCCCGCCGGATCGGTGCTTCAAATTCTTCTATCGAGGCTTGCAGCGAAGGAAGTTCCGGAGTGCCGCCGTTGCTCAGGTGGCTGTTGGTTTTCGAACTTGGTTACTTTCCGCTGTGGCGTCCGCGCTGGAGCGCCATCCCCTGTGGGTTCTTAACCCGTTGTCATCAGCGCAGGAACGCGCTACTCTGTTCTGTGGCGTTCGCGCTGGAGCGCCATCCCCTGTGGGTTCCTTAAACCCTTTGGCATCAGCGTAGGAGCGGGCTACCTTCTTCTGTGGCGCCCGCGCTGGAGCGCCATCCCCCGTGGGTTCCTTAAACCCTTTGACATCAGCGCAGGAGCGCGCTACCTTCTTCTGTGGCGCCCGCGCTGGAGCGCCATCCCCTGTGGGTTCTTAACCCGTTGTCATCAGCGCAGGAACGCGCTACTCTGTTCTGTGGCGTTCGCGCTGGAGCGCCATCCCCTGTGGGTTCCTTAAACCCTTTGGCATCAGCGCAGGAGCGCGCTACCTTCTTCTGTGGTGCCCGCGCTGGAGCGCCATCCCCTTTTTGTTTCTCGGTTCTTTGGCTTCCACGCTAAAGCACCTTCACCTTTGGTTCCTTTGTTTGTGGTATCAGCGCAGAAGCGCTACCTTCTCTGTTACTGGGGAGCGCTATGCAGCCCGTACACTGGGTGCTTATCCAGAGGCGCCCTTGCAGAAGAAGATTCCTGATCGAACCGGAATCCCTGACTTAACCTGAGACCGCAGAAACATTGGTGAGTCCTGGCAATTGTGTGTGTTTTAGGGAATAGAGGTAGGGCATTCGTGGGGGTTGTTCCTAATCGGAATCTCCTTTGTTTCCCCAGTGGCCCTCGAGATCTCCTGTTCGCTTCAGACCACAACACTACGCCCTCTTCTGGCTGCTACCCCGGCGTCCATCTCACCCCTGTTGGGTTTATGTCCTAGGGGGTCAGGTGGGTACTAGGGTGGGTGCTCCTGTCGTCTCTGCGGAATCGCTTCACAAGCAAAGGTAAGTCTTGTGGGGCACCTGACAGTGAGCCCCCACCTGCCCCGGGTCATGGCGTTCACACGTTAATTAGTTCAGAATGCTTCAGTAATAATTATAGCAGTGACCATGCATTCAGAGCACCGTCTTCAGCGCAATCCGGTCGAGCACGGGACCCAGCTAGTATCTCCTAGTGCCACCTGTTACGCCCGCTGCATTTCGCCTTCTCTGTACAGTCCTCATCTCCAAAGCATCGTGCTCTGCTGTGTTCACGTGTAGCTGCAAGGGGTGAAATAAAGTGTCCCACTGTATTCCATAGCAATGTAGCAGGTTTTTAAAAACAGAGGAACCCTCCACACTCCATGTCCACCTCTGCCTGCATCCTACGCAGCAGAGCTTGCACTTGCCTGGTGCACGCGCCATCGACCTCAGTTCTCAGGTCTCGAAGTTGTGGCAGCAATCACTGCAGTTTATATAGGTTCCGTTACGCCATATGCTTCTTTTTCTCATCCGTGGCGCCTGAGACACGTGGGGCGGCGCTCCTTGGCACTGTGTCAATCGCAGCTTAGGGCTGCAGTCTCACCGCAGCATCTTGTGTGACGCAGGTCGGTCCGGCATCCTATGGTGTCCGCCAAAACCTCGCACCCCGAGCCTCGCCAATCTTGCACTGCAGCGGTCAATTCCTTGCCCCCTCGATACTACCACAAGCCCCCCCGCATCAGGACTGCAATTCACCATATCTACGCATGGTAGCAGAGGGCGTCCCACCAGCCCGCCATCTTGCCTGTTGCCCCTCGGGCATGTATTTCACAGGCTCTCAGATCGCTGACACCGCAGCTACTTCCACAATGTTCAGAGTTGCTGTCTATGTTGTGGCGATCGGTCCCTCTCTGTATCCGCATCCTGTCCCCGGCACACTCGGATTCACTCGCCAGCAGCATACCGCTCAATTCCGGGCTCACTTTTCGGTTGCATGCGCTGGGCCTCCAATTCTCGCTATTCCGTTGTTTTCATCATAAACTTGCTAGTTCTTGCACGCACTCTGGTCCAATGACCCTCCTCTGTGTTTAAGCCGCCGCTGTAGATACTCCAGGCTTGTCCCGCATCCCGTTTTTGTATATTTACGGGGTTCAGCCGGGAGCTCTTCTCCTACGCGTCCGCCATGCACAGCAGTCGGCCACGCCCCCCGGGGTGTGAATCTCGTCTAAAAGGATTTTTTCAAAGAAAATCCTAATAAATTCATTGCATCAAATACTTTTCAAATCCGGGTAATGGTCCTGTCAACGAGGTGGGAGGGTTGTCTTTCTTTTTCTGTCTTGTTAGGAAAGGAATATAATAGTGGCTTAACTAGGGAATTCCAATTACATTGAGTGGTTGGAGCTCTTCTGCTGTAGTAAACAACAAATCAAGGGTGTGACCCGCCTTATGGGTGGGTCTCAAAAGCAGCTGGGTTAATCCTAGTTGTGAAAGTGGATCTAATGCTTTAATATTCTTGGGGTTTTCTGTCAATTTATTAAAGTCCCCCGGGGGCATGCATAATCAGCTCTTCTAACCAACTAAGGTACTTCAGGATTATGCATTGGGGAGGTATACTATAACGAAGCCCACATTTGTTTCAGAATATGAATTCGTTTTTAAGACTAAGGTTTTGGATTCTTGAAACTGCATGCAGAAAAGGGGAGATATTTGTAAATAATTTTTATTTATGAATGTGCTGTGTTCTCTTTTATTGGGTCTGCTATGTCATATAATGTTATAACTGGATGGAATTAGGTCTTTAAGTATGGGGTTGCAATCAGGAGATAGCCAGGTCTCTGTTACAAAAAATAAGTCCAGCTTGACCTTAATTATTTGTGTGTTAATAATCGAGTTGTGCTTTGCAGCTCAGCGTGCTTTGCAAAGAGCTGATTTCAACTGATTCTGCTTTTTACAATGTATGAACGACCTCCGCTTTAGCCTCGATAGCCACAGTCCCAGAGTGGGAACAGTTTGATTACCTTACACAAGCACGTTTTGCTGTATGTTTGTTACAACTAATAACGCTACATAACATACATACGTATTTGTGTTACTACTAGTGCCCTGGTATATTTAGAAGCTCAGATTGCAAGGGCTGGTTTGAACCCGTGTGTTTTCCAGAGAGAGTTCAGAAATCCTACGCTTGATTTAATTCCTTAACAAAATGTGATAAACAAGTCATACAGGTGTGAACTGTACCCAAAGTAGAAGGTCTTAATAAACCCCCTGTACATGAGGCAGCATAACACTGGAAAACACTAGTTATAAATCTAGTTTTACCGAAAGGAAATCATGTATTTGGCTTTCAGTGAAAAATCGTAAATAAAGATGCGCACATCCCTCTGAGCCAACTATAAAATGCAAGACATTCCAATCTTCTGATTTACTCAAGGTTCACTTCTGTGTGTAATTAATTCTAGGATTAAGGGTATAGAGTAGTTTGGATCTTAATCAAATTAGCGTATATTTGTTTAATGTGTTGGCTTTGATGTATTTCTTTTTAGGGTTCGCCTGCACATCGTATTAAATGTATCTTAAAAGGGGCTCACATCCCACCTTCCCTTCTTATTGGTCCATCTGCTTGTCAATTTTCTTTTTCTCCTTTCTATCAATTGTGGGCGTTCTTTTCCTGTGATCCATATGTGGTTTTCTCTTACTAGGTTTCGCCTGCACAGCGCTTTAACTGTGCTTGTGAAATCTATTATATTAAATGCATCTTAAAAGGGGTTTACATCCTGCCTTCCCGTCTCCTTCCCTTCTTATTGGTCCATATGCTTGTCAATTTTCTTTTCCTCCTTTCTATCAATTGTGGGCGTTCTTTTCCTGTGATCTTTTTGTGTTTTTCTCTTATCAGGATCAGGCTCCCGTGGCCCAAGTACTCATTCTCATCTGCCACTTGCCCATTTGATGGTTAGAACTTCTTTAATTTGATTGCAGCACAGTGTTCATTGTTTAGCTTTTGGCTGAACGCATTTAAAGCATGCTGTTAAATAGTATTTTCTTTGCTTTGTTAGATGACTGTATGCATTTTAAGCGTCGTTTATCACACAGCATACTTACCTACATTTTGTAGTGGAGATTGCACGATTCAATTGATAGCATTGCAGAATTACTCTTTGTTTCGTTCATTTCTCTATTATGCAATACCTTTTTTAATAACTCTGTGCCAGATTCTGAGCCCAATGGGGTTTTGCATGTGGTGCCGCTGCCAGAGAGACATTCATCATTCATTATTTACTGTGGCCCATTACTTTAATTTTTTACATTTAATATCCCTGAACTGAAATCACTAGTAGTTTTGAAAGCACGTATGGAAAACTCGCTGACCATCATCCTGTACCAATAGCATTTTAGTGCAATGTTGTCATTGCTGAATCATATTTTCCTGATTTAGAATGACTTATTCCGTCAGATAAAGGGGACAAGAATGAATCAAGCATTTTTTATCTAGCATTTTAAATATTTTAGTGGGGACCTTTAGCTCATTTTCTTTACGATGAGTATATTGAGCAGATATACTGATTACATCTTATTTCTTAGCAGAATGGTTGAATATCTCTAATGAGGATTTGAGGTTCACAATACAATGAAGGATTAATGTTGTGTGTGCGTGGGGGGGGAGAGTGAGATAGTGAGAGTGAGAGAGAGAGCTGGAAATATTGGAGGGTGCCAATGTCCCAACAAAATTAGCAAACACCCACTGGGGTAGAAAGTCTTCAATTTGCATTAAAAGGTGATACTTACACATATATTTAATATCCAACAATGTGACAGATTAAAAGCATGAATTTACACCCCTATGTTGGGTCTGTAGCAGTGCAGGACATATTGCTCCACCATTTAGAGGCGGTTGGGTCGGACCATGCGACCATGGCACTTGAGGTGGTCCCGTGGCCAGCATCTTCACTAATTCTAGCTGGTCTGCCGTGGCTACCCTTTCTCACCTTGCAGAGCGTACTTGTCTCCCTGTCCCCATCACAGCTTTACTTGAAGCCCCGACCCTCCTATTCACTGCTGTAGAGCAGTGCTTAATTTGTAAAACAAATCAATTATATATATATATATATATATATCAATCAATCGTGTCAGGCTGTCGACGAGTCAGCTGTTTAAATGTATCGGCAAGCGTACTCCCTCCATACCAATAAAGGCTGATGGCAGCAATCGGATGTCTCGAGTGCTGATTAACTGAGGGGCAACTCTAGGAGCATAATATATGGGCGGCCGTCCTGCCGCCAAGCATGCACCACCCCGTGTGAAATGGGGGCCACGGAACTTGGTAATTGCTGAGTTTCATATGTGAAGCATCAGAAATGGATTGAGGATGAATACGTCTGCTGAGGCCCATTTGAGGGCTTTAAAGGTACAGAGATTGCAAGTGCATCCATTTGTGGACTAATATTTATCAAGACTTTAATTCCCAGAATGCCGTGCACTGACTCATAAGAGCTGCCCATTTAGGGGCGTACCATATAGCATAAATAGCGGAAATAGAGACCGTCATGCGCTTTCCTGGTCTCGTCAGCCTCTGAGGAAGAAGTGGAACTTTGAAACGCGTCAGGCAGTTGAGTCAGCTGTTTTAATGTATCGGCAAGCGTACTCCCTCCATACCAAAAAAGGCTGATGGCAGCAATCTGATGTCTCGAGTGCTGCTTAACTGAGGGGCAACTATAGGAGATATATATATACATATACATATACACACCTACTGGCGGTTGCCAGTAGGTAGTTATAGTTAGGACCTAGTTTCCATAAGAAAAGTGTTTTTTGTTTTCCCAATAACTTTGGCGTTTTCAAAATTTCCAAAACTAGAGATCAGCTCCGGTCAGTTCCTGTCTTGTAGTTTCAGGGTGATTAGCCAAGCGGGGGCCGAGCAAAAAAAGGGGGGGTCCCAAAACACGTTTTTCCCATGTTATTTTCCATAGGAAACTTTAGACAAAGCTACAGCCCGAACTGCTGAACGGAAGTACACCAAATATGACAAAAAGGTAGCCATTGGTTCAGAAAGAGTCCTTTTTGTTAAATGGTGTAAATCCGTTCAGTAGTTCCTGAGAAATTCAAAAAATAAAAGTTTGAAAATCAATTTTCCATAGGAAACTTTAGCCAAGGCTACAGCCCGAACTGCTGAAAGGAATTACACCAAATTTGGCAAAAAGGTAGTGCTTGGTTCAGAAAGCGACCTTTTTTTAAAATGGGGTAAATCTGTTCAGTAGTTGCTGAGAAATTCAAAAAATAAAAGTTTCGATTTCTATGGCCGTGGTGAGTTCGCGAACCCTCCCAATCACGAGCTTCACTGTGATTGGTTGCCAACACTCCAAACCAGGAAGTGTTGGCAGCCATCTTGTGACTCGGTAGAACCGAGTCACAAGCAAACCGTGAAAAAAATGCTTAAAAACAAGTAAAGGGGGCAGGGTAGAAACACCCTGACCCCCTAGGCCTGAGGCAAAGATCGAGTATTATTGGATTGTAGAATATGGTATTGATCAGTGAGTACAAATGACGTACTCGTATACTGTGTATTTATTCAAATTTAGTTTTGGCACGTGGCTGTCTGAATTTAGATACTGCATCTCAGATCCGGTTCACCATACTGGTTATTGCTACTATGAATATAATAACTTGATATGTTAGGAACCTTATTTTGGTTTTATGAACCTCAGTGTTACCATGCTCATGATGTACTTTGATATATATATTCATATATTATTTCAGAACGATATTCTGGAGATATATTCAACTATCCATTTAACGAACAGGAGAGAATTATCTAACATAAGGTAGATATATTCGTCATAATACATGAAAATAGTCATCGTGACTTGGTTCTGGGTCCTCGTGTTTCACTTTGGTTAACTTTCAGTACACACGTTCTAGGTGACTCACATGCTATATTTTCTTGTCCTTTATGGGACACATCCTTTGATGTCACTCTTTGTTAGCAACCTGGGTGTCTAGTACCTATGTATATATGCGGTAACTTATATGACGCTTGCAATATATGTCACCCAACTGATGTGCTCCTCACCTTGGGCTCCACCTATCTCTCACTACATGAGTGAATATGGAATGAGAGATATAGACACTGATTTTGATACAGACAAACAAATTATGTATATTTGTTCATTTTCCAGCCCTGAGGAAGTCGCGGGTACTACCAGGTGACGAAACACGTGTTGGCTGGAGCAAGAATCAATAAATGAAGACTTGATCTTACACTTCAAGAAACTGAATCATATGATTATCAACACATTGTTGTATACTTGATGGGTGTGCTCAGATTTTGTTGCATTGTTTGTGATCTCCAGGGATTACTAGTTAGAAGGGTGGATGACCCTTCTTCCTTTGAGCACCCTCAATACTAGAATACAGTACACATTGGAAGTGGTGAGCGCCAATACCAAACTGGGGTCTATCATCCATTATTCATATAGTCACTGATCAAGGGGTCCCACAAGGACCCCAGGGCCAAAAAAAGCATTTTTATTTTATAATTTTGGCGGAATTCGCGCTGGGGTCGCAAATCCCGCCAAAATTATTTTAAGAAACATGAATCGCTTCATTTTTAAAATGAGGTCCCCGGGTGGGTCAGGTCCCAGGGGCTTGTCCTAAAAAATATTAGTGGGGGCCCATGGGGCCCCCGCAGCCCCGGGGACCACCACCTCCCCGGGGCTATGCACACACTGGGGTCCCGGGCGCTGGTGTCTAAGTGCTGCAGGCGCACCCACTGGTGTCCGGGGCGCTGACGATAAGTGCTGTAGGTGCACACACTAAGGTGCCGGATGCTGACGGTAAGTGATGTAGGTGCACCCACTGGGGTCCCGGGTGCTGACGATAAGTGCTACAAGTTCTGGTACTGAAAATAAGGTGCTATAGGGGGCCCAGCTGTTGACCAGAAGGCGCTATAGGTGCTTAAACACAGTACTTGACGCTGGCCTTTGGGGTTTTCAAACACAATTCCCGAGGGTGGCGTCTCTCTTTTAGAGATTCTCAGGTGGGGGTCGAAGTATTTGCCCTGAGGACGCTCGCAGCCTGCTTGGCTCTGCCCTCAGCTCCCCATGGATACCCTATTATGGGGACGGGCGAGGCTGACATCACTATAGGGTGCCATGGATACTCTGCGCTGCCAGGTGGTGATCCCTGTTGCCAATCCTGCTGGTATTAAGGCGCTTTCACGCAGTGCTATTGGGCACATCACCTAGGCTGCCTGTGCAGGCGATACTGTGGTGCTAAGGCACTGACACATGGCTCGTGGGCGCTCTCACTAAAGCTTATAGACCGTGCCCGGACGGCGATCTCAGGGCACTACAGACACCGACACTCGGGCCATAAAATACAAGGGGTGTTCAGAGTGGAGCGCACAGTAGTGACATCAGGGGTGCTTAGAAAGTGACAACGAAGCACTGGTTAAAGCACTATTTGTGTTCAAAGTGGCGTGTAATGAATGCACAGATCTGGGAAGCAGTCACTGATCATATCAATCTAGGTTGCTCACTCCGAAGTCCTGGGATTAGTAAACCGGGCTGGGGGGGGGGGGGGGGGGGGGTTGAAATGGTGTGCCGGTGTGATTCAGCAAGAACAGTGAAGCATTTGGGAGGGGTTCCTACAAGGGGCTTCTGCAGGATGGTTGTGGGTAGGATCTCTAAGGATACCCCCGGGGGGTTGGGCACTGTTTGGGGTGGGGTGAGTGAATCTTACATTACTGCAGTATGTCAGGGGTTGTGCATCACTGAGAGGCACACGGGACATAGGTACGAGTCTTTGGCGTGCTAACCGGGGTTGGCGTGAGGAGCTTCATGATGCATGTTAAGAGTGAGGAAGCTCTTAGGACAATCAAATGAGGTTGGAATTGGGGTGCTAGGCGTGTTCTGGCATCACAATCTTGGGGTGCTGCTGACGTATTAGGCCGAGGGAGCCCACCAAGCTGCCGAAAGGTTTATCAGTGTCTTTCAGGTACAGAAGGGTGTATTGTCCAGAGGGTCTTCTAGGAGCTGTAGGAGGATTTGAGCGTGTCTCTTGGGTGCACTGGGGAAGGTTTGAGGTGATTAAGGGAGTCCATTGGGTGCTGCAGGTTGGTGTCTTAGGGGATGCAGGAGGGACAGTGTTTTTCGGAGATTGGGGCGTCTTGGGTGCTGCAGGTGGGGTTAAGATGGTCTCTTGATGCTGCAGGGGGATTTAAGAGGAGACTTTGGTGATGGGTTCGGGGGCTCTTCAGTGCTGCAGTGGAGGTCAAGGTGTTTCAATGCTGTAGGAGTGTTTGAAGGGCTTTCGTGAGTTATGGGGGTCTAGGTGCCGTGGAGGGGTGTGATATGCTGTCTGTGGTGCTGTAGAGGGTCTGTGGCACTGGCACTAAACGGGTAAAGGGCAGTCTCTGGAGGGACACGGAGCTGGAAGTGAGAGTCTTAAGAGAAGAGTAGAGTTAGGTTCAGGCTATCTTGTGCTGTAGAGGAGTCATGATTGAACCAAGGGTTGAGGTGATGGGCAGAGAGGGGTATGGGTTGAAGTGGCACAGAAGGACATGGAATGAAGAGGCACAGAGGGCATGTATGAAGGGGCACAGATTGGTATTGGATGCCGTGAAAACAGGTGGCATGATTGAAGGGACATTAAAAGACATGGAGTAAAAGATCACAGGGGTCATGGAATGAGGGTGTACGGAGTGGCAGGGGAAGTAAAGCAGCGAGGGACATGGGCTGCAAGAACATGGAGACTCATAGTATAAGGGGGCGTGACACATGACCGACAGAGACGCCATGGAGTGCAGGGTCACAGAGAGGCACTGGATGGATGCAAGTGCTACAGTGCAGCGTGGATCGGTGATTAGAATCTTATAGGGTGTGTGAACGAGTACAGGAAGGCATGGCGCATAGGGCGGTATGCAATGCAGGGGCACATAGGGCAATTTGGTAGCAATTACACAGATGAGGCTGTGATGCAGGGGCACAGAAGGGTAAGGGCTGCAGGGACAGAGAGAGTCTACGCATAAAGCTGGACACTGACGAACATGGAATGTAGATTTGCATGGGTTTCTCAGCACCGATAGGCAAGGGGCTCAGAAGCATACCACATTACCCCTACCCCGTATCTTATCTCTGGCGGTAGCTGAGCTCAGGGCCAACAATAGTCCCAGTGCCCCCGCAGTGCTCCCCCTACAGCTCCGGAGCATCCCCGGCTGTGAGCCTCCCGAGAGGCTCCCCGGGGGTCCCAGTTACATCTCCCGCTGACGGGCTGCGGTCCTCCACGAGCTCCTCGGCTCAGCTCCTCCTTAGTTGCCCGTTCCCAGCCCGGCCGGAAACAGCTCGCGCCACCTCCTGCGCGCGCCGCAGACTGAAGTCTCCCTCAGCCTGGCAGCAGCCCAGCGCGAGTCCACCTCTCTCGGCCCGCCCACCCATCATACTTCAGCCTATAGGAACATTCGCAGGCGGGGCTTACACTACCTTATTGAACAGCGTGAACGGATTGAGAAAGGTAGGGTGTAAAAGACAGTCTATTTGCAGGGGAATAAGCCGTGCAGCGGCACCAGCTCCGAGAGCGATGCTGGGAGCAGAAAGCGCCGACTACACCTGGTGCGCCCGCGGAGAAGCACCCATCATACCTCTTCGTCACAGCGGCGACTGTAGCATCACTACCTGATGTACAAATAACACCAACTACTACAGGAGCACCAGGACGGACCAGCACCGCCATTATCCGCCCACTGTCGGCTTCAGGAAACCACCAAGCAAAGAACCCACCGCGCCTACCCGAAGGCTGCTGCACTGACTGCCACCTGATACAATATCATCACCAGCCGTTGCTGTGCCAAAGACTGCTCTTTCTGCAACAACCCCAGCACCTGGTGACAAGCCGACAGATCCTGCTCTGTCCCTTCTGATCGATCACACCGAGCGCCTACTGAATAACACGACCTGCTCGATCCCTTCTGATCTACAACTTCAGTACTTGCCACAGCACATATTTAACTAACTTGCTGGCCAACCTCCTAGACCCTCTGAAACAGCCGAAGAGGCATCGACTATAAAAAACAAGCATTTGCAATGCAATAGGTCTCGCATTTATAAGAGTTTGAGCTATTGGCATTGTAAAATTACAATGCCTTTTATTTATGTTTTGGTTTTAAAACAAATAAAAGGCATTGTCATTTACAATGTCAGTAGCATAAACTCGCATAAAAGCAGTGTGTGGAGTGCAGCAGTGTGCGGCGTGCAGCAGTGTGTGGCGTGCAGCAGTGTGCGGCGTGCAGCAGTGTGTGGCGTGCAGCAGTGTGTGGCGTGCAGCAGTGTGCGGCATGCAGCAGTGTGCGGCATGCAGCAGTGTTGTGCAGCATGCAGCAGTGAGTAGCAGTGTGAGGCGTGCAGCAGTGTGTGGCGTGCAGCAGTGTGTGGCGTGCAGCAGTGTGTGGCGTGCAGCAGTGTGTGGCGTGCAGCAGTGTGTGGCGTGCAGCAGTTTTCGGCGTGCAGCAGTGTGCGGCGTGCAGCAGTGTGTGGCGTGCATCAGTGTGTGGCGTGGTTAGTAAACAACAAGAAAAGCGGACATCAAAGGAAGGGTGGGAGGGAACGAGCATATGGGGTGTGAGTTATAACGAAAGTTAATTGTTGTAAGAGGGGATGCAGGAAGTGAGGCCGAGCGCGCACTGGCGAAAGCAGTCTGCTGCTTTCAAGTCCGATGCCAGATGCCAGCTTCGCGCTTGAATGCCTCACATGCACTGGCCATAAACCGCATTCCTAAGGTCTTGTGCCCCTTACTAACAAGCATTTGCAATGCTCCTTCACAATCCAGCCAATAGACAAAAACGCAGGAATGCAAGGCAATAAAACATAAGGGATAAAGGCTACGGGCATCGTAACACTGTACTGTACCCCATAAACCAGCAATCCGCCCCATTTAATAGCACCATTAATAACCCTAGAGCCAATCATAGGGTTGTTCAATGGTACACCAGCATGGGGAGCGCGACTCTGCTAAGGTACACTTGAGGAGTCAGGCGTCAATTGATACATTTCCACTGAAGTAACGAGTCACCATTCACAAATGTGGACAGCTTTTTCTCCAGGTCTATTGTCATCCCATCCTTAACCACTCTAGTACCTGCGACTTGCAGAGAAGCATGTTCACTGTTCACGTTTAAGATCTGCATCCCTACTTAGAAATGGGGTTCCCTGCTGTTCTTTGTAACCTGAATGAGCTCGAAGGCGATGCCTGATCATGTATGGTTATTTACAGGACGGCAGTCAATGGGTCTTCCTAATTTCGAGGTTGGTTAAAGTAGAAACCGGCAATTCACTTGTGTTCCACTCCGCGTATTATGTTTTATTTCTTGGCCTGTCCTCGCGGCCTCTGCTGGCTGACGGCCTTGACTGCAGTGATTAGTTCGAGCATGTATGACATTGAAGCCTGGTCTAATAATGTTGAGTGAAGTGCAATCAGCGCCAGGCCTGTGCATTAATGCCCGCTGCTCTTTTGTAAATGAAAAATCCTGGGGCCCTGAGCAGTGCGGGTGCTGCGAGCGCGCTGAGCTGTGAACACCAATTACATAAAAGATGAAATGTTTTGAATTATAGGAGTGGATTGCTTTTCCACTAATTTCCTCTCTTGAGTCTCTTGGCCAAGACTTGGAGTCGATTCAGATTTTCATTGGCGTGAAAAGAAACACGAGACACCCGCGCTTCGGGCATTATGTAAAGTATTTCAGCAACAGATCCCAGCAACAAAGGCGCTTTATTAATTCATCTAGCCTGTGACAGAGAGGAAGATTGGATTCTGCGGTTCACCATCAAAAAGATGTTCTCTTTAAAGATACGTGCGTTTCCATCTGCTGAGCCAAATGTTCAGTAAGATGATTATTTGCTTTCGACAGTGTACATTACATTTATAAGGTTTGCTTTCTAGATTCTCCTGCCCCTGGCTTGCAAGTTTAAATGCCAAAACAACGCTTGCATGTTTCTGTGAGACAAATGCGAGATATTGAGATTGGATGAAACCACATCCTGTGCAAACATAAGAGTGATAATTGAATTTAACATTGAGCCTGCGAGTCCGGATCCCCCGGGGCTGTATTGACAGCAGGGATGAAAGGGCAGAATTCACACCAAGTCTGATTGACTCAAGCACCAAAGTGCACTCGGCGGTGAAGATTGTCGCATTGACTGGAAGACAAAAAAAAACAAGCATTGGCCGCTAAAGCACTTAATGAGCCATGACGCTTTTGGGACCTTATAAGTATTTAGTTATGCAACTGTTGCATGGCTAAACACTTATAAGTTCCCAAAAGCGAGACCTATTGGCTATGCCAATGCTTGTCATTTATATTGATTTAAAGACTGCTATGCTCTCATCTTATGGAGGACTCATTAATGTTAGTGTTGAGAAGTAAGTGATGGTACGGAGCACCAACCACCAGCTCAAGTTAAGCACTGAGTAAAACACTGAAAGGACAGTTGATCAGTGATTGGCATGGTCCTAATCTAACCGAAGGGAATGTGCTGACGTGCCTTCCTTGTGTATAGCGCGGTGACTAACGGGGATGTGCCCCCTCACCGATGCAAGTACTGGCCCCATTCGTGCTGAGATCTTCCCTGCAGGGTGTCAAAGTGCATGTCTTTGTTAATTGCACGAGGACTTGCGAAAATGCTGTCCACAAGTAAATCTTTAGGAAATACAACCGAGCTCGCGCACAAGCCTCCTCCTGACTGATTACTTGCCATCAACAATAACTTGCGCAAACGTTTGTCTAATACTAAACTGCTCCCGACTCTGGCTTGGCGCACTTGTGTTTTTATATACTTATGACGGCGTTCATGTAGGTTTGTACCTTCGGTTCAGTGTATGAGTTGGTGGTCATCAGTGCGTGATTGCACAATCTAAACCAGACTATCTTCTCGCCAGGAGAGCAGCTGGCTTTGTTCACTCAGTGCTAGTTTGACTGAGGTAAGCGGTTTTGCTGGAGTTCTGCCTTCAGTTGTAGGGCTAATTGACGCTGCTTTTTACCCCAGCCAGGAATTTGATTGATGCGACGAAGAGGGACTGGGAGGGGGGAGTGGGGGCGGGCACGCAGGCTGCCAAATGGTGCGCTTACCCCAGCCAGGAATTTGTTTGATGCGACGAAGAGGGAGTGGGGAGTGGGGGGAGGGCACGCAGGCTGCCAAATGGTGCGCTGAAAGTGATCGCGATCGCGATCACATCACGGCGAAAGTGAAAGCAAACGAGTGCTTTCAGGCCTCCAAATGGTGCGCGCGCCCGGACGGCGCACATGCACTGTATTTGGAGGCCTGAAAAGCCACTGTTTGCACTTCCAAAACTCGCTTACTATAAGTCTCGCCAGATCAGCGCTAAAGCGCTGGCTCAGGCAAGACCTAACAACAGAGGCGCCTGCTGCCATTGCACGAACACCTACTAACTGTACCCCGCCACCAGCTGTGGCACTTCCCGCATCACGCCTTGCACACGGTCACTTATATGCTCAAACCCATTGCACCATTAGCAGTACCGTGCTAGCAGGTGAAGCACCTGATCTTGCTGCAGCACCAGATATCCCTCACCAGCTCTTCCTTAACACCTGTACCTACGCCAGAAGTTGCAAAACAACACCACTTACTCTGGTGTACCACTCCTACCACCTGTAAACGAACACTGCCTTATCTCACGTAGCAGCCCTGGTTGCACTATTCTCTGCACCCAAGGGCCATACTCAGGGCCACTGGAACTATGCGGCAGGAGATGACCAAATTATTCGGCAGCTAACTAAATTAGACAGCAAGAAAAGGCAAATTATATATCCTAACGCGACACATTTTGTGATAGTTTTTTTTTCATGGGCTTGCATTTTTTTCACATGTTAAAACTGCTGGGAAAAGGTTTCAGCTCATTGGTATACGTTTAACATCCAAAGTATAGTAATAAGCAACATAAAGAGGTCCAGTCAACCTCCTCCAGCTGTGCGGCAACAAGAATTAATCAACTTTAGTAATGTTTGATCCGTATCCTGTAGAAACCATTTTTTTGCTCGAATATGCAGAAGATGATGGATTATGTGGCAAGTGCAACACGTTCATAATTATGCAGAAAATGCTGCAGAAGCAGAATCACATATTTCTAGTGGCCATGGCCATGTTCAGCATCTGCTGAACCAACTACGTTACAAGCTACACACCCATATCATCTGAAACACTAATCTAATGCCTGTAGATTAATACAGCAATCCCTCATGCATCTTCATCTACACCAGTGCCAGCAGCAAAAGCACCACCACGTCTTCAGGATAATCAGCTTTATCAGTGGAAGATGCACAATCACTAGCCAAATGTTGCCCTGTGAGCCTCAATACCTGTCGCATCAGACCAGCCCCTATTAAAACAGCACCTGAAACACGTGAATCTGTGTCACTACTCACAGCATCTGTTGCACTTGATATATAAGCAACCAACACAACACAAGGTATAATGCCTGCACCACTCCCATTGCCTGCTGCTGAAAACCAGCACTTAATACACCATTTCGGTGACTGACGCATGAACCCTCCTGCAGCAAACCCTGCACCATCAACATATGCTTCACCCTTCCCTCTGTGATTGATACACCAATACCCAGACTGTCATGTCTACCCTGGCAGCTCCTTCTCTAACTGTGTTACCCACACCATTGCTGCTGCACTTTTATCACAGACCACACCATTTTCTACACAAGCTGCAGTTCCAGCAACCACTGTCACACTCTAGCACCTGTTGCCTTAGCACTTGCTGCGCTACAACACTCACACCCGCCCAATCACCCTCTGCACACAAATTCCTTCCAACCACCTGCTTCAACCAAGACCTGGATTATTCTACAAGCCAGACGATGCTCCAGCTTTGAGGAATTAATGTCCGGTTACTTACGTACCTGGTGGGCTAGTTGGCCCCCAGGGACCCTCAGGATTCAAGGGGACTTAATCCCCCAACTTACGTGCTAGGGGGCACGTTTGCACAGTGGTGCAGGGAGGGGTCGGGCCTGATATAAGAAGTTAGCAATCCTACTGTGTGGGACTTACTGTTGGTAATAAAAGGGATAGTTGGCCCCCAAGGTTGACATTGGGGGCTAACTACTCCTCCTGTTACCTCCAGTAAAACCCACACAGTGGGATTGCTAAGAGGTGTTTCGGAGGCCACGCTCACCTTTCTCCACCACTCTGGAAACGCGGCTGGTATGTTATAGTTAGAAATTAGCATTTAAAAAACCTTTGAAATTCACTGAAAAACCATAGGTTTCAGGGACATTATAGTTAGAAATTAGCATTTAAAAATCCTTTGAAATTCACTGAAAAAACCACAGGTTTCAGGCACGTTAGTTAGTTGGACATTTCACACGTACAAAACCAGAGAAATTCCGCCGTTATAGTTAGTGCAAAAAGAACTGTTGATGGACAGATAGCAAAACAATGTCAGACATTCACCCCAGTACAGAGATATGGGCCTAAATCCATCGTTTTTTTGCTCACCATGCCATTCCAGTTTGGACCCAGTCATATAGCTTGATTCCTGTGGCATGGAGAGCACATGACTCGCGTCTGAGCATACCCACCCCACTCGGGGTGACAAATGCAAAAAGAACTGTTGATGGTCAGAATGCAGAACAATGTTATAGTTAGTGCCGTGCACTGCCTCACCACCATGATGCTGCCCGTCTGCAACTTTGTTTGTTGACTTGGAGGTAGTGGTGGTGATGGCTCTGCCACAACAGTTATTTCTCTCCTTATTTTCATTGCACACTCATGGATAAGTCCCATCTCCCTTTAGCCTCTAGCCAGAGAGTTCAATCAGGAGACAGCACAAACAGTGATCACGTGTTCCCCATGTCGGACATCTGGACATGTTACCCACTGGCAACATTGTGTCCACGCAAGGTCGAGGCCTACCTGTATTTCCCATTAGCCAATTCATTCATGACTCCAAAGGCAGCAACTTGCATTCCTCACCATATATGAGCACCGGAAACCTTTTATTACCTACAATGAACTGTAAAACAAAGTCCACAGACCGATTGTAAATTGAAACAGTCCTCAGATCCTGTGACTGTAACTGTTCTACCGGCTGCTATGTTTAATTAAACAAACTGTTCCTGATTTGTCAAACACCTCTTGTCTTTTCAAGGTATTTCATTTTCCTCCTTACCCACACATTGGGCCCCATCTATGGCATTTTGGGGTAGGACAGCAAAGCAAGACTGCTTGCTGCGCTGCCTTGCGCCAAAGTGAAAGGGCAGGAATGCACCGTATTTAAGCAGAACGGTGCATTCCTGTCCTTTCTGCCTGCGCTGTTGCACTTGTCTAAAGTAAAATCTGGATTCCCTACGGACTGCTGTCCACAACACATCCTAAAAGAAGCCTTTTATGGCCTTCCGGGTCCAGCCCTTGCTCTTCTGAATAAGTCTCTATCCCAGGGTTGTGTCCCTAAAGCCTTTAAAGATGCAATTGTGGTTCCCCTCCTGAAGAAACTAGGGGCACAGCCCCAGATCCTGTCAAACTTGAAGTACTGGGTTTTTCAGAACCAACCCAGCGGTGCCAGGGGACACACCCGAAGACTTCGAGTTCTTCCTGTTTCAGATTACAGAAACACAGAGTCTTCTAGATGAAGTCAAAGATCGTATTTATTGGCTGCAGACCAATCACAGGTATCCGAGAAGTACAGCACGGTGTATGTTCTCAGGAGACTGCTCTGAACCAAAAACCAGTCTTTTCTTATATACAGAATATTACGCTCTGGGCAACACCGCCCCTATTTTACAAGTGGTCATTCACATATTTTCGCTTCAAAGAAAGAGCACAGTCATGATGATAATCCCATATTTCAGCTCGGTCAGCACATAATTATTTACCCAGCGAGGCTCAGAACCCTCATCAGATATCAGCAGACCCCAATAAAACGGACACCTCCTCCTCGTAAAACAAGCCATAAAGTAGGAAACAGAGTCAGGTGTGAAAGAGATTAGTCAGGAGTCGTGTGGGATGCACGACTTTATGATGTGTTGGGCCCTGATGCTAATCCCATAAAGCCGCAGTAAAAGGAACCGGCCGGGCAGGACTGACCTCGGGCAGCGGAGTCAGTTTTCACAGGTCACAAAGAAGTCACAGAAAGATTGCGTGTCCTTTAGGCCTAGGCATGGCCTCAGTGCGCAGCCTATGTGAGGGCAACCACAAAATGTTTACCGTTTTAAAATGGAACCCGAGGGTTTAATATGTAGTATTGCATACACGGTAAGTTCATCAGGGAAACGTGACGAAAACACTCATACATACCACATTAGTCATTTGCGGTCCGCTGATACCAAAATCGGCATGGTAGGACCATGCTACCAACATGGTTCCGAAATTTACAGTACCACAGACCCTCCTTTTGCCCTTACATAGGCAATAACTATACTCATACTAATCTGAGTCTAGGTCCATATTCATAAAGTCATGAAGATGTTGCTGTAGCATCATCCTATTGCTTAGCTCGTCCCTTGATACAGAGTTCCTTACACATGACGCAACACAGAGGCTACACATTGCAGGAGCACACTGTATACATAGACAGAACAGGAAAAGAATGGCTAAGATCATCCCAGTGACTATTAGAATCTTCCATCCCCAAGTTGATATCAGTCCCCAGAACCACCCCATCATCGACCAGTCTCCTTTATCCACATGAATGGATTCGGAAATCTTATGCAGTTTGGAAATGGCCTGATAGACTGTCGGAGCGTTATCTGGTATGAAAATACAGCAGCTTGATTGGATAACCTTACATACCCCACCACGGTCTGCAAGTATGACATCTAGAACCATACGGTTCTGCAACGTCATGAGGCGATCCGCTTGGAGCTCAGCTGTCAAGTTACTAAGGGCACCAGCCGTTACATTAACAGTGGATTCAACTACACGAGTCAGTTGTCTCAGGTTCCGACTATTGACCATTGGTCCCCAAAACGGCAGGAAACCCAGGAAGAAATCTCCCACTTCCTGACCGGCAGTATCCTCCTTACTAACAACGCCCCTCACAACTCTGGTCTTGTGATAATCAGAGGCGGCAGTAAATGTCGGCGGTAGCAAATTTGCAACATAGCACGTGCCCAAGAAATCAGGGGGCAACCATGTATATGCTCGGTCATTACAAACAAAGTACGTACCCTTGGCAGCCAAAAACGCAGGGGAAAACTGTGATGGAAAAATGTACGTTTCAGCACAGTCACTCTTCCCTAATTGAGCTCTTGGATTCTGACCATTACCTTGTAAACAGAACCGACCTATGTGGGGTACGACCCAAATCGGAGATGAACATTTACGCTGTTTCTCGCCCAGACTAATGCTATACCCCGTCACGTTCCAACCCACATAAGCTCGCAACTCATCCTTGGGAATAGATGAATATGCATCGATATCTCTACTCATATCAGCAACTCCTCTCATCAAGGCTTTATTGTTCGTGTTAGGTCTATTGGAACGCGGTGGTCGTGGGGAATAGGTCTCAAGTGCAAAAAGAAACATAGTCTGGAATGCCCATGATGACCCATTATAACTAAACGGCAGCACTAGATACGGGATACCCTTATCAATGGTATGCGGCATCAAACCACACACCCAGCAATTTGTTGTGTTCATAACTAGTTGGTGCTGGTGCAGGAGTTGAATAAACGAATTGTTTACGAACTCAGAACGTCTAGCTTGTTCGTGTTCAGGCAGAGGGTGGAAAGAGTGTGAGGGAACAGTAGGAGGAGGTATGGGCTGTATAGTGGGTGCAAACGGCACTTGAAAAGACAATAATACATAACCTACAGAAAACATCATCATGCTAAATAGTACAAACAGACATAATATTACAAAACGTTTGCTATTCATTACTTTACATATTCTGTTCTTAAAATTTATTTCCTCAGCGGGTCTCTCCATCTCGAAAAACTCCATCCTCTAATCGTGCTGTCCGCGGCGGATGAGTGTCTTCTGCTAAGGAGTACGCCTGTCAGTCCAGGGAAGGCCCTAGACCAACCAGACCATTGACCTAACGTCTCCGGCTTGTACCCCAAAGTCTTGGCACCGCGACCCTGCAGCTGAACCCGGATGGCGGTTCGAAAAAGCAAAAATAAGAAAGTTTCTCAGATGGAAGAGAGAGCTGCACTTCTCAAAAAAAAAAAAATATCAAAGAAAAAGAATTTTTATTTGTCCATAGTTCTCGGCCTCAAATTGTAACGACTTCTTGTAGGTACTGTTTGGTCTTGAAACAAGAGTTCAGGCTCTGTAGTGTCCAATTGAATTGACAGTGGCACAGTTTCTTGCAAGATGTCATCGCTTTCCTTCTCAGAAAGCGTTCCTTTTACTCGTGCATCGCTAAACGGCAGAAAACGAGGCACATTCTCAGTCTCTGAGTCAGCGATCCCTTCCTGGACCCACTGGTCGTAAGGCAAAGGCAAAGGGACCCTCTTGCAGTGAACGCCGTGTATCCAGTTCTTTTTCCCTTTTACTCGAACAGCCGATCTTGTTGAAAGAAGGACGAGATGGGGGCCGGTCCAACGGGGCTCATCATTCTTGGTCCTCTTGAAGTTTTTGACCAGCACCCATGATCCAGGATTGATAGGATGTCCTGGAGCTTCAGAGACCTGAGGCAGAGTATCATGCACCTGTTGGTGTAAAACACGCAATTTAGCCGTCAATTCATACAAATAATCAAGCAGTACTGGATGTTCAATCTCACTGAATTTTGTAGGCCTTGGCACTCCCCATATATTGGCCAGGCGGCCAAACGTGATTTCGTAGGGACTAAGTCCCACTCGTGAATGCACAGTCATTCTTGTTGATAGGAGTGCTAAGGGCAGAGCATCAGGCCACTTAAGACCAGAACTTGCTTGAATCTTAGCAAACTTAAGTTTCAAAGTGCCATTGTAACACTCTACTAGTCCAGCTGATTGGGGTGATTTGCAGCGTGGAATTTCTGCTTTATACCTAGTCCCTCGCATACATTCTTCATCACTCGTCCCACAAATTCACTCCCATTATCACTCCATACCATTCTTGGCATTCCAAACCTAAGGAAAAATTCCTTGACAAGGGCTTTAGCTGTGGATAATGCAGTATTGTCTTTTAGGGGATATGCTTCTATCCACCTTGAAAAAGTGCAGACAACGACAAGTACATATTTCAAATTGTTGCACCTTTCCATGTGGATGAAATCTAGCTGCAAAACCTCAAACGGATACGTTGGAGGCGCAAAATGACCAGCTGGAGTTGGGGTTCCCCTACCAGGATTGTATTTCAAACATACCATGCAATTTTGACCACATTCTCTGCACACTTGGGAATTCCAGCATTCTGCCATACTGGAGCTAGTAACTTACAAATCCCTTTCACACTGATATGCGCCATTCCATGTGCCATCGTGACCACTGGAAGCACATATGCATCAGGTAACAACCATCGCCGGTGTTCTGACAAATCAACCCAACAACCATTTTCATCCAATTTACCCTTACTTTCTTTCCACATACTCAATTATTTCTCTGTGGCTTCAGCTTGAAGGCACTTCACACTCTCTATCGTGTCTTCACACATTCCAACATCACCAACCCATCTTGCAGGGCCTGCAACATACATTTGATTTGTAACATCTTTTGCTGTTTGTTTCGCAACTTCGTCAGCAAATGCATTACCACGACCAACATCATCGGTAACTTTCTTGTGTGCACTGCATTTCACAATCGCAACTTGTAATGGCAAGGTCAATGACTCAAGGAGATCATTCACCAACTGACCATTCTGAATCTTAGTTCCATGCGAAGTCAGGAACCCACGTTCTTTCCACAAGCGCCCAAAACTATGGGCCACGCCAAAGGCATACTGGCTGTCAGTATAGATGTTCACTTTCATTCCTTTCGACAACACGCATGCTCTTGTAAGGGCAATTAATTCTGCTGCTTGAGCCGAATTATGTGGTATACGTGCAGGTTCAACAATCGTGTGCAAAGTCGTGATAGCATATGCAGCAGTCGTATCACCATTCGGAAGCTTGAAGCACGAGCCATCCACCCATAAGGTACCATCACACTCAACCAGGGGAGTATCTGTAAGATCCACTCTCCCTTTTGTTTCTTCTTCTGTTCTGAACAGACAATCATGTTGTTCAATCTCATCTGTGTCTGCTGAAATCGGCAGTAAAGTAGCTGGATTCAACGTGTTGCACCTCTTTATGTGTACATGACTTGCTAATAGTGTCAACTCATAACCTGATAATCGAGCACTAGTTAAGTGCTGTGTCTTGGTCCTGTTTAATAACGTGTCCACTGCGTGTGGAACCATCACAATCAACGTGTTGTTCATTACTAACCCAGCAGACTGTCGAATAGAAACAGCTGCTGCCGCTGTGGCTCTCAAACAACTTGGCAATGCCTTGGCTACCGGATCCAAAATTGACGAAAAATACGCGCACGGACGCTGTTTGTCTCCAAAAGACTGTGTCAGCACTGACAATGCACAACCTTCTTTCTCGTGAACATACAACGTAAAGGGCTTACTGTAGTCGGGGGTACCCAACACAGGAGCTGAACATAATGCATTACGCAATTCCGAAAAACTTTTCTGACACTCTTCAGACCACGGGACGGGATTCGGGGTATCTTTACATGTTAATGCTATCAACGGTTTTGCCAGCAAAGAAAAACTCGGGATCCACTGCCTACAGTATGAAGTAATACCCAAGAAAGCACGCGCATCTCTCTGTGTTCTTGGCACGCTCAATTGTGCAATGGCCTGAATTCTTTCTGGGGTCAGTTTCCTTCCCTCTTTCGATAAGAGATGGCCTAAGTAGGTCACTTCTTGTCGACAATATTGCAGTTTTGAGAGGGACACTTTGTGATGAAAAGTAGACAAATGACGCAACAACGACAATGTAGCTTCTTTACAAATCTCCTCAGTATCCGCAGCGATTAGTAAATCGTCAACATACTGAATAAGGGTAGCACCACTAGGTAGAACAATTGTGTCAAGCTGCGCTTTTAAAGCCTGACTGTATATTGATGGACTTTCACAGTAGCCCTGTGGAGTGCGTTTAAAACGGAAGCTTCGACCTCCTAGACTAAATCCAAAAATATCCCTGCTCTCCTCTGCAATCGGGATGCTAAAGAAAGCATTCTTTAAATCGATCACTGAGAACCAAGCAGCGGAGGCTAGAATCATAGTTAACAAGGCAGTTATATCAGGGACAACTGGAAACTGTGGCACAACTATCTTATTGACTTCTCTAAGATCGATCACAAATCTGTAAACAGGTGGCTGGGAAGGGTCAGTACGTTTTAAAACAGGCAGAACCGGACTATTGCAAACATTGCCTCTTGTCTCTTCAATTGCATCCTTTTCAATCAAGTCATGGATGATCGCTAACAACGCTTTCTCACCTTCATTAGGGATCTTGTACTGGGGAATGCGTGGCAATTTAACATTGGCTTTCAAAGTGACCACATATGGCGGTATTTCCAAGAGGCCCACATCATTAAGACCAGAAGCCCAAAGGACATCCAGAAGAGACGACAATTCAGCTGGCAGTTTGTTCTTCGACAAATACATTGGAGAAATCACTTCCCTACCCAGTGTAAGTTGTACTCCCGAGGGGGAACAATATGTCGCATGTAATCTCTTTAACAAATCCAATCCTAACAGGTTTTCACCACATCCTGTCGTTAGGATAAGGGGTGCTTTCAGCTCACAAGGTCCAACAGAAAGGGGCATAGGACTAGAGATCGGGTTCCTAACCGGGGCGCCAGAAAAACCTACTGAAACATTCATTTCGCCAGACAAAGGCACGCCAGAGAGTTTTGAGTGCATAATAGAACTCTTTGCAGCACCAGTATCCAATAGAAAAGGCTCTGATACACCCGCTGTAGTCACCTTGACATACGGTCCACTCTGGTCCACTGGCACTGAAACAACTCCCTCTCTCTGTCTATGGCTGTCCTAGTAATCATTACCTTCCGCATTTTCATCTTCCGCATAATAGTCATCGTTATAGTACTGAGCTGTCCTACCAGTTGCATTGGCTTGCTGATCAAAACTATTCATCGTATTTTGAGGCGGAAGAGGACGCGCGTTCTGGGGAACATTCCCGCGCCCTCTATCTCTAGGAGCTTGTTGACCACCTCTACCTCTCGTGCCATAAGCATTATTCGTACGCTGCAACAATATAGGACAACTATACTTAAAATGACCTTCTTCTTTACAATACGAACATTGATTGGGACCTACAGGAACACGCGGTTGGGAATATTCAAACCTTTGCATGTTTCTTTGAAACTGCTGAGGTTGCTGATAGTTCCTCTGACTACCGCGTGGTGGGTAGGCTTGCTGTAACAGAACCTTCGTTTTTAATTCTTTTGTTTTCTTGTCTGCTTTATCTTTCTCATCTTTATCCCTATTTTCGTAATACTGTGCAGTAGCCAGTATTTGTGCTGAAGAGGAAACAGCACAAGAGCTCTCAGAATCTTTCAATTTCTTACACAACTCGGGAAGCAAATTATGCACAAATTTGTCAACAAATAATCGTTGACCACCTTCCGTACTCAGAAACTGGTCCGATTTCTTCACCAGTTTCTTCGAACCTGGTGAAGAAATCGGACACTGACTCATCTTTCTTCTGCTTGCATGCCGATAATTTATCCCAATTCACACGCATCGCGGGCATTAAAGTTTTCATATAATTAATTATTCTACCAGGGAGTTCTGCTACCGCGGGCTCAGGCTTGGCACCACCAACTTGTCTGGTGTCTGCAGCAATGATATTAGCCCATGTGGCACCTAGTTCTGCAGCATGATCTGCATTACGAATCAATCCCCACAAAGGCTGCGGAACAACGTTCCCGAACAACATATCAATGTCAGCTAAATTCATGACACACGATTCTGCGGTCTGTGATAACTCCTTATAATATCCTGCAGGGTTTTTACGGGGACTTACAATAAACAAATGATGGACGGAATGCTGACAATGCAGACATTCTCCCCCAGTCAAGAGATCTGGGTTAAATCCATCGTTCTTTTGCCCACTACGCCACCCCAGTTCAGACATGGCCATATGCAAATCAGTCTTGACCCTGTGCCTCATGGGAACAGTCCAGCCCGAACTGCCAAGCCATGTCTTCCCTGGACCGGAATCAAGCATCCTAGGACCGGTTTCTGGCTATCAGCCGTCATCAGCCAGGATAGCTTGACTCCAGTGGCGTAGTGAGCACGGGTCCCACGTCTGGGAATACCCATCCCACTTAGGGCAAAAGCATTACAATAAACAAATGATGGACGGAATGCTGACAGTGCAGACATTCTCCCCCAGTCAAGAGATCTGGGTTAAATCCATCGTTCTTTTGCCCACTACGCCACCCCAGTTCAGACATGGCCATATGCAAATCAGTCTTGACCCTGTGCCTCATGGGAACAGTCCAGCCCGAACTGCCAAGCCATGTCTTCCCTGGACCGGAATCAAGCACCCTAGGACCGGTTTCTGGCAATCAGCCGTCATCAGCCAGGATAGCTTGACTCCAGTGGCGTAGTGAGCACGGGTCCCACGTCTGGGAATACCCATCCCACTTAGGGCAAAAGCATTACAATAAACAAATGATGGACGGAATGCTGACAATGCAGACATTCTCCCCCAGTCAAGAGATCTGGGTTAAATCCATCGTTCTTTTGCCCACTACGCCACCCCAGTTCAGACATGGCCATATGCAAATCAGTCTTGACCCTGTGCCTCATGGGAACAGTCCAGCCCGAACTGCCAAGCCATGTCTTCCCTGGACCGGAATCAAGCATCCTAGGACCGGTTTCTGGCTATCAGCCGTCATCAGCCAGGATAGCTTGACTCCAGTGGCGTAGTGAGCACGGGTCCCACGTCTGGGAATACCCATCCCACTTAGGGCAAAAGCATTACAATAAACAAATGATGGACGGAATGCTGACAATGCAGACATTCTCCCCCAGTCAAGAGATCTGGGTTAAATCCATCGTTCTTTTGCCCACTACGCCACCCCAGTTCAGACATGGCCATATGCAAATCAGTCTTGACCCTGTGCCTCATGGGAACAGTCCAGCCCGCACTGCCAAGCCATGTCTTCCCTGGACCGGAATCAAGCATCCTAGGACCGGTTTCTGGCTATCAGCCATCATCAGCCAGGATAGCTTGACTCCAGTGGCGTAGTGAGCACGGGTCCCACGTCTGGGAATACCCATCCCACTTAGGGCAAAAGCAATACAATAAACAAATGATGGACGGAATGCTGACAATGCAGACATTCTCCCCCAGTCAAGAGATCTGGGTTAAATCCATCGTTCTTTTGCCCACTACGCCACCCCAGTTCAGACATGGCCATATGCAAATCAGTCTTGACCCTGTGCCTCATGGGAACAGTCCAGCCCGAACTGCCAAGCCATGTCTTCCCTGGACCGGAATCAAGCATCCTAGGACCGGTTTCTGGCTATCAGCCGTCATCAGCCAGGATAGCTTGACTCCAGTGGCGTAGTGAGCACGGGTCCCACGTCTGGGAATACCCATCCCACTTAGGGCAAAAGCATTACAATAAACAAATGATGGACGGAATGCTGACAATGCAGACATTCTCCCCCAGTCAAGAGATCTGGGTTAAATCCATCGTTCTTTTGCCCACTACGCCACCCCAGTTCAGACATGGCCATATGCAAATCAGTCTTGACCCTGTGCCTCATGGGAACAGTCCAGCCCGAACTGCCAAGCCATGTCTTCCCTGGACCGGAATCAAGCATCCTAGGACCGGTTTCTGGCTATCAGCCGTCATCAGCCAGGATAGCTTGACTCCAGTGGCGTAGTGAGCACGGGTCCCACGTCTGGGAATACCCATCCCACTTAGGGCAAAAGCATTACAATAAACAAATGATGGACGGAATGCTGACAATGCAGACATTCTCCCCCAGTCAAGAGATCTGGGTTAAATCCATCGTTCTTTTGCCCACTACGCCACCCCAGTTCAGACATGGCCATATGCAAATCAGTCTTGACCCTGTGCCTCATGGGAACAGTCCAGCCCGAACTGCCAAGCCATGTCTTCCCTGGACCGGAATCAAGCATCCTAGGACCGGTTTCTGGCTATCAGCCGTCATCAGCCAGGATAGCTTGACTCCAGTGGCGTAGTGAGCACGGGTCCCACGTCTGGGAATACCCATCCCACTTAGGGCAAAAGCATTACAATAAACAAATGATGGACAGAATGCTGACAATGCAGACATTCTCCCCCAGTCAAGAGATCTGGGTTAAATCCATTGTTCTTTTGCCCACTACGCCACCCCAGTTCAGACATGGCCATATGCAAATCAGTCTTGACCCTGTGCCTCATGGGAACAGTCCAGCCCGAACTGCCAAGCCATGTCTTCCCTGGACCGGAATCAAGCATCCTAGGACCGGTTTCTGGCTATCAGCCGTCATCAGCCAGGATAGCTTGACTCCAGTGGCGTAGTGAGCACGGGTCCCACGTCTGGGAATACCCATCCCACTTAGGGCAAAAGCATTACAATAAACAAATGATGGACAGAATGCTGACAATGCAGACATTCTCCCCCAGTCAAGAGATCTGGGTTAAATCCATCGTTCTTTTGCCCACTACGCCACCCCAGTTCAGACATGGCCATATGCAAATCAGTCTTGACCCTGTGCCTCATGGGAACAGTCCAGCCCGAACTGCCAAGCCATGTCTTCCCTGGACCGGAATCAAGCATCCTAGGACCGGTTTCTGGCTATCAGCCGTCATCAGCCAGGATAGCTTGACTCCAGTGGCGTAGTGAGCACGGGTCCCACGTCTGGGAATACCCATCCCACTTAGGGCAAAAGCATTACAATAAACAAATGATGGACGGAATGCTGACAATGCAGACATTCTCCCCCAGTCAAGAGATCTGGGTTAAATCCATCGTTCTTTTGCCCACTACGCCACCCCAGTTCAGACATGGCCATATGCAAATCAGTCTTGACCCTGTGCCTCATGGGAACAGTCCAGCCCGAACTGCCAAGCCATGTCTTCCCTGGACCGGAATCAAGCATCCTAGGACCGGTTTCTGGCTATCAGCCGTCATCAGCCAGGATAGCTTGACTCCAGTGGCGTAGTGAGCACGGGTCCCACGTCTGGGAATACCCATCCCACTTAGGGCAAAAGCATTACAATAAACAAATGATGGACGGAATGCTGACAATGCAGACATTCTCCCCCAGTCAAGAGATCTGGGTTAAATCCATCGTTCTTTTGCCCAGACGTGAGTCCCTTGCTCTCCATGCCACTGGAATCAGGCTATCCTGGCTGACGAGGGCTGAAAGCCCGAAACCGGTCCTAGGATGCTTGTTTCCAGTCCAGGGAGGACCTGGCTTGGCAGTTCGGGCTGGACTGTTCCCATGGGGCACAGGGTCAAGACTGATTTGCATATGGCTGGGTTCAAACTGGAATGGCATGGTGAGCAAAAAAACGATGGATTTAGGCCCAGATCTCTGTACTGGGGTGAATGTATGACATTGTTCTGCATTCTGTCCATCAATTGTTGTTTTTGCATTTGTCACCCCGAGTGGGAAGGGTATGCTCAGACGTGAGTCCCTTGCTCTCCATGCCACTGGAATCAGGCTATCCTGGCTGACGAGGGCTGAAAGCCCGAAACCGGTCCTAGGATGCTTGTTTCCAGTCCAGGGAGGACCTGGCTTGGCAGTTCGGGCTGGACTGTTCCCATGGGGCACAGGGTCAAGACTGATTTGCATATGGCTGGGTTCAAACTGGAATGGCATGGTGAGCAAAAAAACGATGGATTTAGGCCCAGATCTCTGTACTGGGGTGAATGTATGACATTGTTCTGCATTCTGTCCATCAATTGTTGTTTTTGCATTTGTCACCCCGAGTGGGAAGGGTATGCTCGGACGTGAGTCCCTTGCTCTCCATGCCACTGGAATCAGGCTATCCTGGCTGACGAGGGCTGAGAGCCCGAAACCGGTCCTAGGATGCTTGTTTCCAGTCCAGGGAGGACCTGGCTTGGCAGTTCGGGCTGGACTGTTCCCATGGGGCACAGGGTCAAGACTGATTTGCATATGGCTGGGTTCAAACTGGAATGGCATGGTGAGCAAAAAAACGATGGATTTAGGCCCAGATCTCTGTACTGGGGTGAATGTATGACATTGTTCTGCATTCTGTCCATCAATTGTTGTTTTTGCATTTGTCACCCCGAGTGGGAAGGGTATGCTCAGACGTGAGTCCCTTGATCTCCATGCCACTGGAATCAGGCTATCCTGGCTGACGAGGGCTGAAAGCCCGAAACCGGTCCTAGGATGCTTGTTTCCAGTCCAGGGAGGACCTGGCTTGGCAGTTCGGGCTGGACTGTTCCCATGGGGCACAGGGTCAAGACTGATTTGCATATGGCTGGGTTCAAACTGGAATGGCATGGTGAGCAAAAAAACGATGGATTTAGGCCCAGATCTCTGTACTGGGGTGAATGTATGACATTGTTCTGCATTCTGTCCATCAATTGTTGTTTTTGCATTTGTCACCCCGAGTGGGAAGGGTATGCTCAGACGTGAGTCCCTTGCTCTCCATGCCACTGGAATCAGGCTATCCTGGCTGACGAGGGCTGAAAGCCCGAAACCGGTCCTAGGATGCTTGTTTCCAGTCCAGGGAGGACCTGGCTTGGCAGTTCGGGCTGGACTGTTCCCATGGGGCACAGGGTCAAGACTGATTTGCATATGGCTGGGTTCAAACTGGAATGGCATGGTGAGCAAAAAAACGATGGATTTAGGCCCAGATCTCTGTACTGGGGTGAATGTATGACATTGTTCTGCATTCTGTCCATCAATTGTTATTTTTGCATTTGTCACCCCGAGTGGGAAGGGTATGCTCAGACGTGAGTCCCTTGCTCTCCATGCCACTGGAATCAGGCTATCCTGGCTGACGAGGGCTGAAAGCCCGAAACCGGTCCTAGGATGCTTGTTTCCAGTCCAGGGAGGACCTGGCTTGGCAGTTCGGGCTGGACTGTTCCCATGGGGCACAGGGTCAAGACTGATTTGCATATGGCTGGGATCAAACTGGAATGGCATGGTGAGCAAAAAAACGATGGATTTAGGCCCAGATCTCTGTACTGGGGTGAATGTATGACATTGTTCTGCATTCTGTCCATCAATTGTTGTTTTTGGGTTTTTACGGGGGTCAGGCAATGTCTGCTTAAGCGCTATTACTTCAGCTCGCTTCCATGGCACGTGTACCCAAACACGCTGAAAATGTGGCTGAACAGGTGGGTTAGCATTTAAATCACCAGGTCTCCAAACTGGAGGAACCTCACGCATCGGATATTGGCGCGCTTTTACCTTTTTCCCTACAGGGAACTCCTGTTCGAACAACGACTGATGGCAATCCCCATTCCTGAAGGACAACAATGTAGTAACTGCTCTATCAACATCGGGTCCCACAATCGTGCCTTTCTCAAAATCGAACCATACATGAGACAACTCCTGCGGGCTTGAATCTAGACCATGATCTTCCAATTCCTCACAGAGAAATTCACACATTTTCTCGAAAACGTATCTCTGTTTTGGTGCTTCCCATTGATGAAAAACATTTACAACAGATTCCACATCATATCTTGAAGGATAAACAATCCATTTATGTGCCATGCGGTCTAATACTTCTTTCTTTTCAGAACCTGGCAGCTGACTACGCAACTGCGTACGTTGTGAACCAGGGGTCGTAGTAGATGACCCGAAGAGAGGCGATATAAAACTAGTGACCGCACTAACTATTCGTTGTCGTGTAGAAGGTGAAGTTGAGGCAAGAGCAGGGGGAAAGACAGAGGGAAGAAAAACGGGTGCGGAGACAGGTACAGGGATCGTATCAGGAATAGTGCCGAGAGAGGCAGCTGATGTACTAGGTAGAGTCGCAGGGAGCGCAGAAGAGATAGGTAGCGAAACCGGCGGCCCTTGAGAGGGCTGCACCGTAGGGATAGGAGCCGGCTGAGGAGGAGCTGGCGGCTGCGGGAAGGCTTGCGGCAAATTAACTAGAGGCTGTACATTTAAGGGTTGCGGAGGTGCTGTGGCACTCTGCGCATACGGGGGTGGCGAACTCAGCAAATGTGACATTAGGGGATCTTTCTCCTTTTCTTTTGATGCATCTTGCTGAAGGGGCGGCAAAACTGGGTAGCATTTATCAATCACTAGTTTACGTTGCCTGCGCAGCTGCTCATTCATTTGTTCTTCTTCATTATCTTTAAACTGTAAAGCTGCTTGCCTTATCGACATACCCTTCTCTCTTTTATTTTTCTTCGCTAATTTGATTTCTTTCTGTTTGGCTTCCTTTCGCCATAGGCGGAAAGAATCAAACATCGCCGGCCGGGCTTTCTTTTTAAATAATTTAACCTCTAGATTATCCAAAATCTCTGTGTCGAAACTACCATATTGGGGCCATTTTAAATCACCATCTTTCCTGGTGTATCTGATCCATACTTCATTGTACGTAATGGGGCCCACGCCATGTTTTACATAAAGCTCATAAGTTGGAGTTCCAATTGGAGGAACCGGACACGAATCCTCTAATCGGGAGTCCTTATTATAACCCAAACAAAACAAATTTCCAAATATACTAGAACCAGGCATCTTCGCTCACTAGTCTAGTTTCAAACTTCAAAGGATTATCGAATACGATAATCTCGTGAATACACGAGTCCTTCGGCTTTGGCACTTGCAAGTTCCAAATCAAAGCGATCCCAAAGGGATACCAAACTAAGAACAAACTAAGGACTGGGAGACGCTCCACTTATACTTAACTGAGGTATCGATGACGTCACCAGAAGACTTGTTAAATCGTTTCGCTCTACCAAATCATCAAGGGTCCAAAACAGGGCGATAGTCAGGGCAGCAGTCCTTCGTAGCCGTCGGGACGCGGAGAACCTCGCAGTAAAGACTTTCGGACCACGTTGACATGCAGGGGTCAATAAAGTGGCGGCCTTCCTCCAGAATTTTCACACGAAGCTCCTCACGAACCTCTGGCTTGGACCGGTACCGCTCAAATCGCCCAACGTTGGGCGCCAACTGAAGTACTGGGTTTTTCAGAACCAACCCAGTGGTGCCAGGTGACACACCCGAAGACTTCGAGTTCTTCCTGTTTCAGACTACAGAAACACAGAGTCTTCTAGATGAAGTCAACGATCGTATTTATTGGCTGCAGACCAATCACAGGTATCCGAGAAGTACAGCACGGTGTATGTTCTCAGGAGACTGCTCTGAACCAAAAACCAGTCTTTTCTTATATACAGAATATTACGCTCTGGGCAACACCGCCCCTATTTTACAAGTGGTCATTCAAATATTTTTGCTTCAAAGAAAGAGCACAGTCATGATGATAATCCCACATTTCAGCTCGGTCAGCACATAATTATTTACCCAGCGAGGCTCAGAACCCTCATCAGATATCAGCAGACCCCAATAAAACGGACACCTCCTCCTCGTAAAACAATCCATAAAGTAGGAAACAGAGTCAGGTGTGAAAGAGATTAGTCAAGAGTCGTGTGGGATGCACGACTTTATGATGTGTTGGGCCCTGATGCTAATCCCATAAGGCCGCAGTAAAAGGAACCGGCCGGGCAGGACTGACCTCGGGCAGCGGAGTCAGTTAGCACAGGTCACAAAGAAGTCACAGAAAGATTGCGTGTCCTTTAGGCCTAGGCATGGCCTCAGTGCGCAGCCTATGTGAGGGCAACCACAAAATGGTTACCGTTTTAAAATGGAACCCGAGGGTTTAATATGTAGTATTGCATACACGGTAAGTTCATCGGGGAAACGTGACGAAAACACTCATACATACCGCATTAGTCATTTGCGGTCTGCTGATACCAAAATCGGCATGGTAGGACCATGCTACCAACATGGTTCCGAAATTTACAGTACCACAAACTACTGCCCAATATCTCGACTCCTGTACCTGGCTAAGGTACCGGAGGCTTATGTGTTGAAGTGCATATCTAATTATATTGAACAATCCAACTATCTCGACTCACACCAAGCTGGATTTCGCCCTGCCCACTCAACTGAGACGGTAATACTGGCGGTACTGGACTCCCTGCGAGAGAAGGCAGACAGAGGTACTCCACAGGCCCTGGTGCTGTTAGATCTCCCAGCCACCTTCGAAAAGGTCGACCATGGTATCTTGGGGGACATTGTCAAGGAGGCTGGCATTCAGGGCTCAGCCTCGGGTTGGATTAGATCCTTTCTCGAAGATCGCTCCCAGTCAGTCTGCTTGGCCCAATTTACTACACCTAAGTTGAGAACGACATGCGGGGTTCCGCAGGCTTCCTCGCTATCCCCTCATTTGTTTAACCTCTACCTCCTCCCTCTGATTCTGTCCCTCAAGGAAAGGAAAGCTACCACTTTCAATTAAGCTGACGACCTACAATTAATGTTCACCATCGACAACTCACCGCAATCAGTTTCTGACTTCCAAGCTACTATGTTGCACATCCGCCACTGGATGGACCGTAACCATTTAACGCTTTACCCAGGCAAGACCAAATACACCTTGACGGGGGGCAGTCACAACTTTTAGGGTCCACACTACTGGCCAATGGAATTAGGACCCTCCCCCATTCCCTCTTCCTCTGCAAAAAGCCTTGGTGTCACAATAAATAACGATCTGTCATTAAAAACCCAAGTTGGCTCTGTGGTCTCTACTTGTTTCTTCTAATTACGGACGATTAGAAAGATCAGTAGACTACTCACTCAGGCAGCACTGATACGGGTCGTGATAGCGACGATTATGTCACACTACGCCAATTCAGTCTACCTTGGTATGCTACTCTTCTTAACTAAACGGCTACAGATAGTGCAGAATCAAGCGGCCAGATTGATTCACCAGCAACCTAGGTGGCAACATGTCACCCCACTTCTGAGGAAGCTGCACTGGCTTCCCATCCCCCAGTGTTGTGCTTTTAAAGTAGGATGTTTGGTCTTTAAATCTCTACATGGACGGAGCCCAAAAATCATTGACAGCCTCATCCAAAGGTACACTGCCTGATGCATTTTACGCTTGGCCCACCTCCATCTATTGGCAACTCCTGCCCATAAGTTGAAGTGACAAGGAGGTTGCAGGTTTGCAAGTATGGCTCCCAGAATGTGGAATTCCTTTCCTCTGGAAATTAGGTCATGCACTGACTTGCTGAGTTCTAGAAAATCCCTTAAAACTTGGTTGTATACTCAAGCCTATGAATAACTCCTTCTGGGATCGGTAATTCCTAGAATCAGCGCCATGAAACCAACTGGTGTATGTGCGCTCTATAAATTCATTATAACATAACATACCATAACATTTGCAGCGGACGCAGGCACCCTTGCAACATGGTGCAAGGGTGTCTGTGTTGTCGGCATGATCCTTTTTTTTCCTGCACAATCACGAGAAGCGTTGTCCTCATTCTATGTGTGCTACAGAAGGCAGCACACGTCAAAAGAGGAAAAATGATGCTCTGCGGAGGCGTACATTGTTTGGCACTGCCCCTGGTTTACATGATGTTGTAAACCTGGGGCAGTATCAAAATCCATGAGTGTTGAGTGGGAACACCCACACAACACCCATGGAATGCCTCCTTGATGTAGAGAAGGGCAAGGCAGCGTAGCGGGCAAAAAGTTTGGGGAGGTGACCTTGTAGAAAGGGCCATTTACAACACAACCCCCCTCCAGCATTAAGCCAGAGTAGACTAATCATTACCTTGATGGACTTCCCTGGTTAGGGCGATAGAATCCTGACAATATCCACTCCTGTAGGGGAACTTGCCAGTTCTAAGCCTCTCTGAACCCAGTGGGATCCCTTTGTCTATACTCTCGGGCCCACTGAACTGACCCATGGAGAACCCTTCTACTCACCTGGGGACCCCATCTGTGCATCACCTAACCTTACTTTGTTCACAGATGCATCCCAGTAGGCAGACAGTACCAACACAGCCAGCAATGTGATACGGCCCATTCCACCCCTTGGGTGTAACTTCTGTCCCCAAACCAGGGAAAACTCTAGGCAGAAGGAAAACAACCAAAAGAGGCCACTGACAGCTGTCAGTGTCAAGAGCAAGGCTCCAGGCCACCCACGGCTCTTTAACTTCTGGGGTTTCTCAAAGTGGGTGGCAGTAGTCCCAGGTGTCCTGCACCCTTTTTCCAATTCACCACCCACCAATTCAGAGGTGGTATCCTGAGACTGGTCACTCAGCACAGGGTCTCTGCACCCCGAGGCTGAACAGGAGGCAGGGTGGGTTCTCCTCACCCTGTTCCTCCCACTGGGGTCTTGTACCCTCTGTTTGGGAGTGGTACCATCAGTAAAAGGAACTGTTAGGGTGCCGCCGTCCCTCCTAGTACCCCTGACACCGGGGGCAACTCATTCCCCAGAAGGCATTCTATGTGCATCTGGGGACTAACTATGACCACCTTCTGGGTCACCTCCGCACCCCACATTAGGGATACCAGGACCGTAGGGTGGAAAAAGTCCTGTGCCAGGGCTGGAGTTACCCTAAACACCTGGCTGGTTTACTGCTCTGGAGAAACTAGACATTCCACAACCATGGTCCAGCTAACCCGGTGACCCTCAGAGCAGTTACGGGGGACCCCAATCACAGTCACCTGGTGGAAGTGGCAACCCCCCCCCCCCCCCCCCCGCCGGACCACCAACACACCCTCTGAGTCAACCTGCCCACTAAGGGAGATCACTGCATAGTCTATGGCCTTCCCCGGGGGACTACTTACCGTTAAGGCCACATGGGCCACTCCTGTAGAGGTTGGAAATGGGGTGCCCTAGGCCACCAGCCAACGGAGCCCCCTGCCTTGTTTCTCAGAAGGGGCATGGGAACCTTTCCCTCCTCCTTACCCTGGGACCTGTCTGTGTCTCCATTGCCCCCCCTCTCTCGACTGAGGGAGCTTGAACCACCCTTTTTGGGATCACTCCCAGGCCTAGGGACCCTGGTGCTGGCACAGCAGTCCACCTCCTTAGCAAGCTCTCTGAGGTCAGTGAGCTTACTATCAGCAAAGTGTTGATGCAAATCTGGAAAACAAAGACTGAGCATATGCTCTGTTGCAAACAAATTATACAACCCTTGGTAATATTTTACCTCACTGTCCTTCACCCAACCATCCAGTGCCTTGAAAAAGGAATCTACACAATCCACCCAGGTATGTTGGGATAGCTGCTGCCTGTCCCTAAATGTCTGTCTATACTTTTCTGGGGTCAACCCAAACTTCCTGATTAGAGCCTCATTCATTAGGCATACCATATCCTGTCACTCCCCTATAGAGCCAGTGGAGTGTCCTTACCCTTACTAGTGATAGGCCTCTACAGACTAGCTCCTCAGGGACCTTTAGTATCTGTAAAGCAATTTCGTAGGCCTCAAACCACCTGTCTCTGTCATCTCCCACCAAAAGCAAGAAACTAGACCCTTGGATATGTGGACTATCCTGTCAGATGGCACTGAATAAATTCTGCCACCATCTTGGATGGACTCAGCCCTGCTGGCTTTGATATAGCTTTCTCAGGATCAGCTCCTGAGCCAACATAACTTTCTGCCCTCCATAGCCAATCCCTTTCTCTTTTCTCCTCCTCTAGAGCCATTCTTCTCTGCTCTAAGCCTCTCTTTATTGAACTTGAACTTAGCCAGCTCCAATTTCAATTTCCTCTCCTCCCTTCTGTCCCCCAGCTCCTCTGGGGACAGGCCTTTAAAGGGCACACAGTATCCTGCCCTGGGGTGGACCATCTCGCCTTGCAGGCTGGTTGTCCCCTGTCCCACAGGCAATTCCAGATTCATCAATGAATCCTGGTCTATCTCGTCATCCTCCTCTATCTCCTCTTCATCATCCTCCAAAGAGATCTCATGTGCAGCATCCCTAGACACTCGGCGCCTTTTGAAGCTCCACCTTCTTGGTAAAGCCATTGGTAGAAATCCCAAACTCCTTGCAAAAATCCTTGAGTTGTTGCACTGTGTACTTCTCCAATTTGGACCACTAAAAATCCAGTTTTGCAGGTGCACTTATGAGACCTCCAAAGACATGATTTCTAGAAAAGCAAAAATGCCAATCAGGAAGAATAAAAAAATAAAAAATGCCAATTAAAGAGAGTAAGAGAAAAATGCCAATGGGGATCAGAGACAATTGATTCGAATTGCTCAAGATGTGGATAGTAGTGTATACAAATGTAATGTAAGGCACTGCACAAACACAAGTCCTATCCTCACGGCTAATTACCAATGTTAGAAATTGGGTCTCTAGTTGGCAGAGGTGTGCACTCTGTCCAAGTAGGGACCACAAGTGTAGTCAGGGAAAGTCAGATACAGACCCTCTATTAACCTGTGTTCACCCTCTGGTAGCTTGGCACAGAGCAGTCAGACTTAACTTAGGAGGCAATGTGTAAAATATTTGTGCAACACTTACATTACAGTAACAGTGAAACCACAAAAAGGCTCCACAGCAGTCGAGAAAATTCTAGACTATGTACCTGAGCAAATAAAGACCCAAACAACAAAACTCCAACCAGTAGAAGTCGAGTTATGATTTTTTAAAGATTAGATCAAAAAACAGTGCTTTAAAGTCAATAGCACTTCGGGCTTACTTGAGGTTGCACTGGCCAGGGGTTAATCAGTGTTTCAGGCCGACCGCAATGGAGGGCAGACCCACGACATGACCCACGCAGGGCCAGGTGAAAAAGTGCCTTTGTATGGAGCAAGCGATGACATCAAGGACTCCCTGAGTCAGTTCTCATTCACGCAGTTGGGTCGATGCGTCTGAGTTGTCAAACCTCGCAGTCGAGAAACACGTTGTATTCAAATCGGCACTGCGTTGGCGTCAAAGGGCACTGCCTCGGTTCCGATCTACGCAAAGGGGTCCCTGTGTCGATTTTTGCAGAAAACCGCTGCAGAACCCACTTCTGAGGCCCAGGACTGGAGGGGGCACCTCCGGCAAGAGTAGGACTCACAGATGGCAGAGTCCAGCAGCACCAAAGAGTTGCAAGAAGTATTTTGTGACCCTGAGACTTTGGAGAATGGGAGGCAAGCCAACAAGCTCTTGGAAACATGTGGGTTCAGGGATGTGAAGAGTAGGTGCAGTCCCTCCCACTCCCAGACAAGAAGCAGCCGGCCAACACAGCTGAGCAGGAAGCAAAGTGGCAGTCCCACCTACAGCAAAGAAATCAGCAGCCCAACACAGCAATGCAGGTAGCAAAGTGACAGTCCCTCCTACAGCACAGAAGCACTTCTTTCAGGCAGAATGTCCTTGGTCCCAGCAAAGTTCTGATTTGGTGGTGCCAGGAGTCCAGTAGTTATACCCAAATGTGCCTTTAAGCGAGGGAGACATCAAAAAGGCCTTTGAAGATCCCAAGGTCTCTGCCTTTCCTAGCTCCAAACTCACTACAAGGGGGTACTAAGCTCATTTTGTGGGGACAGGCACAGCCCTATTCAGGTGTAAGTGTAAGCTCCTCCTTCCCAATCTACTCTAGGATGGCTCATCGGCCTGGTGATGGGCCATCAGGATGCAAGTGTCACACCCCAGCTCCATTTTAGTGACTGTCTAGAGAGAATGCACAACGCCCAGTTGCCACCCAACCCACACTTGTATTTAGATACAGAAAGAGACATAAAATGGAAAAAGCCAACTTTCTAAAATTGGCATTGTCAAACTTGCAATTTAAAATCAGACTTCAGCATAAGTTGTGATTTTAAATTGTGACTCTGCAGGCACTAAACTCCAAATTTGTATCTACTCCCAAGTGGAAATTACACTTAAAAGATGTTTTAGGCAAACCAAATAATAAACTAAGGGAGAGAGAGAGTCCTTGCAGTAGTGAAAAACAAATGTAAGAGTACTTCACTACAGGACATCTAAGACTTAAAAATGCATGTCCTACTTTTTAAATACACTGCACACTGCCAAGGGGGGTACCTAGGGCCTACCTTAGGGGTACCTTACATGTAATAAAAAGAGAGGCTTGTAGTGTAGTTCCTATAAATCTATATAGGATCTGCATGTTAAGACAACATAAACTGTGGGATTGGTGTGTAGACTGACTCCAGACACCCCCACCGGGAATGTTCGCCTGTATACCTAGCTAGCTCACAGTGCCACTGCAAACTCCTCTTACCAAGGAGAGAATAGTTTCTGGCAACTATCGAACATGACAACCCTGTCCCTTCAGGGATCGTGGTAACAGTACAGTACTTTTCGCTCAGTCACTCGTGCTCACTTTGTCTCAAAGAAATACACAGAATAAACTGTGGGGACATTTTCAAATCATTAAGCATTTATTTAACCAGCATCATTCTGTGTAAAATAGGTGTGCTGAATCAACCATAAGAGAGAAACAGATATAAATGATTATAAGCATTAACAGAGTAAATGGATGGTAGATTTCTACCAAAGTGCTAAAACAATGAATATATGCAAGCATATAAATACATGGCAGTAATAATGCGTACTCCTACGATGCAACTTTAACTAGATGTACCCAAGTGTACCTAGCGTGTATGAAGGTGTGGAGCCAAGAATCCCCCTAGGATGAAGCCAACCCCATTACCTGGTGTGAGAGAATGAAGGACCCCGTCTTGGTCTCGAGATGGACACCCCGCAAGGGATGTCAGACCACTGCGTGCTGGAGTGTCTGCGTGCTGGGACCTCAGCGTCTAGCTTCAGTGTGTCAGAAAGGAAGTCTTTCTCTGCCTGCCCCAGCAAAGATATGGTGTATACATACCCAAAAGGTACCCCCAGGGGTTCGACCTTGCTGTGTCATGTCGGCCGAGGACGACGGAAGGGATGACCCTTATACATAGTTATTATGCAGAAGATGGTAATCCTGCTGTGATTCTGAGAATCCTCATGCAATTAATGAGGCTAGCTTTCTTGGAAAACCACCCAACATTTATGCAGCACCGTACCTAGGTAAAAGATCAACACCAAAAACTGTAATGTGGTACAATGGCAGGGAAATGTAGGTGAAAGGTTAGGTGACTATTCAGACCTATATTGGGGTACACTACAAAAAATAACACTCACTCCTCATCCGACTGGACGCTATACTAAAAGCGAATGGTCAGCTAATTAATCGTAAAACATTGATAAAAATCTTCAGAATATAAATTTCTAAAAAGCAATATTAAAAAGTGCCTAAAAACTCTATAGATCCATTATATATATTAACAGTCCTTTAAAATATGCTCATATATATGGTTGGAGCAACTGAGAGTGTCTGGAAGCCATGGTGCTCATTAATAGTATCGAATGGAAAAACAAATTGGTTTGGAAAAAGGCCACAGTCTTCCCAGGACACAGAGAGCCAAATGTTTATGTTCCTGTGTGGGAGATGCAACATCACTGCTGCTTGCCTTCGCAGACGACGGTCCCTGTAACACCTCACAGATCAGGTCGATCGAGCAAAGATGATATTCTTCAGTTCCCACAGCCTATGCTGAGGAAGCGTTTGAAACATCCAAAGCCTGTGCGCTTTTGGTAGAGTCGGTATCCAATCCAAAAGGAGTTGAAGCATCCTGTGTAAACCCTAGAGCTAAACACTGGACCATGGTCAGAATGTAATGTGCCAACTGTGTATGTCCCTATGAAGACTCGCAAATCTTCTATAACAGTTGGAGCGTCAGCCGCGCACTGAGGTCATACCCACATGAATCCAGAGCATGAATCCACTGCCACCAAGATGTACTTGTAAGCCCAATCAGATTGTAAGGGGCCGCAGTGGTCCAAATAGACACAAGAGAGAGGTCTGTCTGATATTAGTAATGGTGTTTGCACTGGAAGTGCTACGGTGGAACCCTTCATCTGTTGACAGTTATCACACTTAAGGACAAATGCTTTTGTCTGTTTTGTTAAACCTGGCCACTAATAGCGTTGTTTCAGTAGAAAAACTGCTGCAGTAATCCCTGTGTGTGCAGAACCCCGACCCTTATGTCCAGCTAGAATTAAACCTAATCTGCGATCCATGTTTGGTATAACTCTATCCCCCCCCCTGGAATTTGAGCATACGGAATATTTTTTGCATCTAACTTGTAGTAGTGCTTGAGTGGAAAGCCTTTTGGCAAGGCTGTGCTGGTTCTGCGTGTAGCAATGACAGCTATCATTGTGCTTTGGTCTATTCTTGTGCTAGAACGATTCATTGCAACTACAGCAGCAGTTCCCTCTGTCGCCTTGGTGGCTTCATCAGCCAATTAATTCCCTTCAACCTGAATGCCATCACGTTGATGACTCAGCGTGTGAATCAGTTGAGGTCTTGGCAAGTCTTTTTTCAGCTCTGCCACTTGTTCACAAAACAATTTGTGCTTTATTGTGCAACCTTTTGAGTCTTTAAACCCATGCTTACCCCAGTCATTGTAAGACTAGACACAATAAAATGAATTGCACACTACAAGTGTGGAGGATTCCCAATCCGTTTGTATTAGTGCCACTAATAGGGCTTTTAATTCTGCCAGCTGTGCCGTTCAGTCTCCTAGAGAATGGGTCTTCGTACTGCTAGGATGGAACTTGCCATACCACACACGTCCTTTTAAAATCGCACAAGCTGTGCTGTATTGCTGTTTACTTCCTATGGCAGGCTGAGCAGAACCGTCAGTGTAAATAATGAATCGTGCTGATTGAGTCATTATTTCATTTGAGAGAGGATAGTCTTGTTTGGACTGCAGAAATGCTTGAGTTTTTAGAGTAGAATCAAATTTGTTGTCTACATTTGTTGCAGTGAGAGAATTAGCCCGTTGTATCCATCGTGGATGTAGCGCTTTTGCATTTGGAATGCTAGCTTTTGTAACGGCCTCTAAGGACGGTATTGGAGTCATGACAATTATTTGTTTCCCCTGTACTAGTGCTCTTTCTCACACTACAGCAGTCTGTACTGCTGCCAGAATTTTTTCTGTAGAAACATAGCGCATTTCAGCGTTTGTGTACAATTGTGATTTGTATGCTTTGGGTACTGTTTCACCTTCATTGAAGGTTAGGTAGGTGTACCCTGATTGACCTGCGATTACACGGATCACCAGATTTGTTGTGTTTACACATGTGTATAGGTGTTTGGAAGATATCATATCAGCTTGTAAGGAACGAAGGATATCCGTGTGTTCCTGTGTCCAATTTCTAGTGGGAAAATCAGGTCTTATTAAATAGTTGAAAGTTTTTCTTTTTCAGCATAATCCAAAATGTATGTTCTGCCAAAATTTAGGAATCCCAATATGGATTATAAATTTATAAGAGTTTTGGGAGGTTGGAGCAGCGCACACTTTTCTAAAAAATGTTGCTGCTAGGCTTCTTTCTCCCTTCATTTTATAACTTGTATCCCAAACATAAAACATTTAGGTGGGCTATTTTTTAAAGTTGAATTTGTAGCCCTCAGAGGCAAACCCCAAAATGATGTTGCTCACCCCGGTCAAATGATCCAATAAATCATCATCCGTCAGATAAATATCATCTACATAGGACAATGCCTCCTCATCAAAATTTTGAAGTAACTCTGTTACCCTAGCTGAGAACAACTCTGGGCTATTTTTATACCTTAGGGGCAGTCAACAGAATTGACGCTGAGAATGCAAATATCTGCTTTCAGGCGCTATATTTTGGTAGAAACATCCATTTGAGATATCTAGCGTTGTTTTGTATTTTTTCCTCACAATGCTATTCATTAATGAGGCACTGTGTGCATTTTGTACTGCAAATGTCTTAGTGCATGTATTTAAATGTCTGTAGTCTAAAACTAGACGATATGAATTACCAGGTTTCATTACAGTAAACGGAGGATTATTCATTGAAATCTCTATTACACTTTGGTATTCAAGTTGATCTAAGATCTCCCTGCCTTCTTTTTTTGATTCTTGTTTTATTGGGTACTGTCTCTGTGGAGTTGGAGTTGTTTTTACTGGGATTAAATGGTGAGGCGACACAGTATCCCACCTTACATGGTTGCGATATAATGTTGAAGCAAGTGCTACCGCCCACTCAATCAATCAATCAATCAATTAATCAATCAGTCAAGGGTTTATAGAGTGCTGCTACTCACCTGGAAAGGGTCTCAAGGCGCAAAACGGAGGGTAGATGAGGGGAGCACAGCTCCCGGAAGTTCACGGAGCTCCATCGAAAAACAAGGTCTTTAGGTCCTTCAAGAAGTTGGGGAGGGATGGCGTCTGTTGGAGGTGGTGAGGTAGGGAGTTCCATGCCTTGGCAGTAAGGAGGTAGAAGGAGCGTCCTCCTGCTCTGGTCTTCTTGATGTGCGGTACTGTCACAAGGGAGAGATGGGCCGAGCGGAGGGATCATTGGGGTGCGTGGAACGTGAGGCGGTGGTTCATGTAGGTGGGTCTGGTGTTGTGAAAGGCCTTGTGAGCGTGGGTGAGAAACTTGAAGGTGTAGTGTCCGTAGGTGTTGACTGATGTGGCAGTGGCATGGTAGGTTGAAGACTAGTCTGGCGGCAGCATTCTGGACGTTCTGGAGTTTGCAGGTGAGGTTCTTGTTGATCCCGGAATATAGGGTGTTGCCATAATCCAGTCTGCTGAGGGTGATGGTTTTCCTGTGTTTGGGGGGGAATCCAGTTGAAGGTCTTTTGGAGTAGGCGGAGGGTGTGGTAGCAGGAAGAGGTGACGACATTGATCTGGCATTCATTTTGAGTTTGGAGTCCTTGATGATTTTGAAGTTGCATGCGTGGTCTGTGCGGGGGGTCACCAGATGTCATTCCAGGTGTCGGGGTGTGGGCCCTTGATGAGCACCTTAGTTTTGTCAGTGTTGAGTTGTAGGCAGCTGTTCTTCATCCACCTGGCGACTGCTTCCATTCCGTTTTGAAAGTTGTGTTTGGTGGTGTTGGGTTCGTTGGAGATAGGGAGAGGTCTGCGTACGATATGATGATAAGTCCGTGTGATCGGACGATGATGCGAGCAGGGCCATGTAGACATTGAACAGGGTCAGACTGATGGAGGATCCTTGTGGGACTCCGCAGGTGGTAGGTGTGGGTTCTGAGAGGAAAGGAGGGAGTCTGACCCATTGCGTTCTGCCAGAGAGAAAGGAGAGGATCCAGTCGAGTGAATTGTTTCAGATTCCCGCGTTGTGAAGTCTGCGGGCTAGGGTGCGATGAGAGATTGTGTCGAAGGCCGCGGAGAGGTCCAGGAGGATGAGGGCCACAGTCTCTTCACTGTCAAGGAGGGAGCGGATGTCGTCTGTCACCGCAAGAAGGGCGGCTTCAGTGCTGTGGTTCCTCTTGCTACCTGATTGGGAGGAGTCGAGGACGTTGTTTTCTTCTATGTACCTGTTGACTGTTGGGCGCTTCATATTTTGGTACAGGCTTTCAAACTGTATTAAACAGATAACAATTGTACCATATTTGGTTAATTCTCTTAAATGTCACTACAGATACTGGGGCATTTATACTTTGGTACTGGCATTTGGTATACTGCATTAAATAGATAATGAAGTAACATATCTATACAATCTAAAATTTCTGTATCAAACTTACGGAATTTCCTTTTATCTAGAAGGACGTATCACTGCCCTTCGGTTGTACATTGTGTGTACCTCTACCTTTTTAATCACGCAACTTACAGGCATACAACGTATTTTGACGTAAGTGACACATTAGCACTAATGTCTTGTCGAACACAAAGTGAAAACTTCGATATATCATTTTGCACAAATGTTCTATATTTTGTTTACCAGGACAACCTTGCACAGATTAGGAATTGAGGACTACCTATTTGGAGAATCGACTCATGCCCATATCCTACAGTCTCTCTGACTAGCACTTTAATGCGTGAGTGACTTTTCACAGTTATTTAAATCAGACCATACTAAATAGAAGAATGCCTGAAACGTCTTTTCTTCTTCTTTACTCACCATTTTATTTTACTTATGTGTTTGCAATCTCAGTTGAGAAGTCTAGATCACAGGAACTGAACACCGCTCAGGCGATCTAGATGTCACCACTCGCTCTCACAGATCACAAAGACGGAGATAACCTTCTTGGTCTACAGCATCCTCCCAAGATTCGGTTCAAGACTAATCGCTAATGAGATCTGCTACCCCGCCAGTTAGAGTGTTTCCAGGGGACGACATGAACACCTTCAACGAAGTGATAAGCAGGGATGCCAATAGGCTGAACATTGAAATGCCTGTGCCAGCTACCTCTGCATCATTAATATTTGAGACACTCCATCATAGGTCCTCAGCAAGGTCTCTGCTTCCTCTTCCATTTGTACGAGGCGCTCGGTCTGGTTATGGCTTATAGGCCTCAAACCTGAGGCACAGCGCAGGATCATGAATCTCCCTTTCAGCAGCAACTCCCTGTTCAGTACCCATGTCAATGATGAATGCCGAAAATGAAATCAGAATTGGACACCCTGAAAGCAGTCGGCCTCGAAAAGCGTTCAGGCACAAATACCGACCTTACTTGGCGGCATTTCCAGCAGAGGGTTCAAACCCCTCAAGGGTCATCACAACAACAACAATAATCCAGGTCGCACTATCACCAGCGTCGACCAGGACGAGGAAGAGGGGCCACTAGGTCAACACTCTCCTCAGCGAAACAGCTGGCAAAACATTGAGCACTTGCTGCCCCCAAGGGGGGGGGGGGGAGTATTAGATTTCACCTGGACGAGTGGAGAAAAATCACAAATGACAAATGGGTGCTCAACATTGTGCAAAATGGCTACTTACCCAGGTGCAAGTCCCCTCTACCACCTATACCACCTCAAGGAGCTTCTGTCCATCAACACCATTTACTTCAGGCAGAGGTGAATACTCTACTACAAAAAGAAGCCATAGAGGAAGTTCCTTTATCCCAACAACAACAAGAAATGTACTCCTTATACTTCCTGGTGGTAAAGAAAGGTCCAACTCAGGAGTACAGACCCATACTCTATTTAAGACGTTTAAAAAAATTAATCCGCAAAGAAAGATTTTGGATGCTAGCACTGCACCTCAACTCCATCAAGGTGACTGGATGTGCTCCATAGATCTTCAGGACGCAAACTTTCATGTTTCAATCTCCATAAAGCATCAAAAATTCCTTCTCTTTCAGGTAGCGTCAAAGCACTTTCAGTACAAAGTCCTCCTGTTTGATTTAAAATCAGCACCTGCACTTTCTCGAAATGTATGGCAGTAGTAGCAGCTTTTCCACGCAAGCAGAAAATCTTTGTCTATCAGTAACCGAAAAGTTAGTCATCTCCTCTGCTGCAGAGGCATCTTTAATGCTGCATTGAAGTGTTGGGCCATCTAGGTCTACAAATCAACTACAAGAAGTCTATTCTCGGGGGGCGCTAGATGGTGCACGGCAAGATGGCTGCGCAGTAGTGCAGCTCTGCAGGCCGAAACACTGATCCGCTAATAATCCTGCTCTCCCCTTGGCATCTGGAGCCGGTAAAAAGAGGGAAAAACAGCCGAACTGAAGCAAAAAGTCTGGGGGAGATTTACTGATGGTGAGCTGTCCGGATTAATCCACGAGACGACCCGACGTACCAGCGGCCTCCGCGTGCAATATGGCGGCCATTAAGACTGACGGAGCTTCCTGCTGGGCCTGAGCAGCGCGGCAGCCTGGGAAACATCTGAGCTGTTTTCCGAGACACAGGGGCCCGCGTGGGATGTTGACCGGACTGCCGACACAGATACCAGCCGAGGGCCTGCGTTGAGTACGGAGGCGACAACCTGGCTGGAGGGGAGGCTCTGCACGGGACTGTGGGCTCTTTCCCCCTGCTGCTGGCTCTGTGACACCCGCAGGGCCCCCCCTATTGAGTGCGGGAGCACCTGTGTGTGAGAAAGGTGAAACGCTCTGAGGAGCTGCCTGTGCCGGGCGGTCACATATGAATTAGTGCACCCGGGCGAATCCAGCAGTATGAGATTACTGGTGTATGTGAGGTCCAGGTCATTGAGACCTGTGACCACGGCCTCTCCCTATCTTCCCTGTACATGTGTCGCTGGCATCAGGCCCTCCAACGAATACAGCATAGTGAGGACGACTGAGCCCTTGATAACCCAACACTGAAGCAGTGACTGGTGACGAACGCAGCACCCGACACCCAAATTAACCAATGGTACAAGCATGTGGCGTGGGCCTGACGACCTGGTCTCCCTGCTGCCAGCAAGAAAAGTCAAATGCGGACATTTGGGCTTCATGGAAATGTGAGCTCTGTTATGGGGTTGGGTCTCTGAATATGCAATAAAGCTGGACTGGTTGTGGTATGGCCTCTGCCTGATTGCGGAATTAAGATTGCTACAACTGATCCTACTGCAGTGATATCGTGTTTGGGGAACACGGTGGACGATAGCCCTAGCCCTAGTGAGTGATAAACACAAGACCGCTGGCTGCTGCCCCTCATCTGAACTAAGATGCTAAATAATTGCGGGCGAAGTGTGTAACCAGCTCAAGGGACAACCAGTCAAAACATCCTGTGAACTCAAAGCACACTGCTGTGTTTCAAGAAAAAGAAAACATGGGAAAAACTGACAAAAAACAATTTTGCCTTACTTTCGAGCCGAGAACGCCAGGCAAATCGTGGCAGAGAGTCACCTCAGATTCGGAGCTTGACACTCCCTCGGATAGCCCGCCTTCACTTGAATCTGCGCTCCTTGCCATGCAGAGCTGTCTGCAGTCAAGATGGGAAAATTGACGCTCCCAACATTCATATGGATCTCTTGTCTATTAAATTAGACAAACATGCTGCCAGGTTGGAAACCGAAAAACTCATTTCTGACACAGAGGACAACCTGCAGCAGGTGACCTCTAAAGCTCATGACATGGAGAAGGTGCTCGCAGTCATACAAGCTAAAAACGAAGACCTGGAAGCCAGGTCTCGACGTAATAATTTAAGGATAACTGGCTTGCCAGAGTCAACCAACACTGGAAGACTGGAATCCTACGTCAAAGCAATGCTAAGTGAAATATTTGGGACAGAGCACCTATCCCAAGTGCTGATAGTTGGGAGGGGCCCATCGCTCCCTGGCAGCTCGCCCTCCCCCATGTGCCCCACCAAGACCGATCATTGCCTGATTACTGAACTATAGAGACTGTGACTATACTGCGTATGTTCAGTGAAAAAGGTAAGATAACATACCAGGGCAATCACTTGGCTTTTTACCCAGACTTCACTGCTGCAGTCCAAGCGGCTAGAAGAGAATATCAATCTGTAAAGAAACTGCTGATAGCGGAGAAGGTACCATATGCCATGCTGTAGCCGACCCGGCTGCGCATTGGGCCGGAGAGCAACACGAAAATGTTCACTACTCCCAAGTCAGCCATAGACTATGCAAAAAATATTCAGGGGAAGGGATACTTCCGACGCACTCGACGAAGAGGTCTGATCAATTAAACGTCCGCTAACTTGCTACATTACAAGCAATGTTTATTGATGTAACTAGCTGATATATACTTTGGCATCCCTCTCTCTTTAAAGATTTAGTAGATATGGGAGATGATCCTTCTAAGCTATTTTCGGCCACCTCCCTTCTCATCTGGGAGGATAAAGTGCTCCGGCGTTCCCCAACAGGTGTACCCTGCATTCGACTTTGATTATGATTTGCATTTTGGGTGTGTTTTTTTGTAAATGGGATGGCTTTGGCACGTTGGGAGGGCTAAAGTGGATGGGGGTGGTAGTGGGAGGAGGGGTAGCATGGGTCCGTTATAGGTGGCTGACTGGAATCCATGGGCACATCTGATGTGTTACCATTTGCCCGTTATCATAGACGCATTTTGCATATTGTTCCATATATTAACATGTCAGTTCTGGATAAAGAAAAGATTACATGCATGACATGGAATGTATGGGGGTTGAACTCGCCCCAAAAAAATTACACAAGTATTAGGCATGATGTTAAGGTTGCTCTCCTCCAGGAGACGCATCAGACTAGGCAGATTGAGGCCAGGGTGGGTTCACAGTGTTAAGGGTAGAACAGGTTCAGCATCATATGCGTCACCCTGATCGTTTGCATCAGTCCTATTCTGATATAAAGGAGTTGTAAACATCTGCCCATATGTTTATTATCTCTGTATAACCTTAGGAATTGTATTTTCTATGAACATACATGGTTTAATATTGTTACTACAATTGAAGGTAGCAGTGCTTGTTGTTTCCTGAATTGATCCTTGAGTTCCATATCACAAAGACAAACTCACGTGGGTTTTGGCACGCCTTAAAAAACCGTCAGGGCAAATCCATGTGCAACGCGCTGTGCACCTGCCATGCTACACATGACTGCAGCTATAAAAACCCCACCCGATCCCTTAACGGTACTTCGCTTCATCGCGTCACTGCCAGTGCTCCGGACCCGCTTGAAACCGCTTACCTGCAATACAAGATCTGTTCCAGTCCCCGCGTCTCCCTCTTGGACTTCGGTCTTCCTCGGCTCTCCTCCTGGGGTATTCTGGCTTCTTCCTGTTCCGGTGTCAGCTCTCGTGGTTTCCGGGCGTCTCCTAGGAAACAAAACAGAAGATCAAGTTACTCAGCAATCCAGCCTTCATACTACTGGTAACAATACAGCCTATAACAACTTGCCGGTAAGACTTTTTTTAGTCAGATTCCATTCCTAATTCCAGGGCTGGTGAAGCTTAAAAACATCGCGCTCAGAAGAAACTCTCAATAGATGCTTTTCTGAGAAAGACGATAAAATTGGGGCTCATAAAAAGACAAGGGAAAATCTGTTTAATTTTAAACGCTTACAGGAACCCATTAAAAAAAGCGTTTTTCCAGGACTACCCAATGTCTACTTGTGAAAAGTCATTCTTGATTCTTGTTTAACCTCTGCTTGCTGTTTAACCTCTGCTTGCGGTGTATTATGAATTATCAGTGGACAAAGTGTTCACTATTCAAACAATGTGTTGAAATTATTACCAATACGATTGTTTGCTGTATTTGTTTTCTTCTTAATGTTATTTTACAGAATCCCATTTTGGACAAGTGTTTCGGAAGCTTAAGGTATGAGTCAATACTAAGCTTTACAAAACTAAAACGCTAATCAAACTAACTGGTTTTCTAGCTTATTTATACAGCTTATATATATATATTCATATCCTTGCACTACTTCTTGTATTTAAGGTGATACTGAAATACCGAGATACAAAAATACTAAAGGTGTATGCATGGGCTTTCTGGATTAGGGTAGGTTTATAACCATCATTTAGTCTAAAAGTTCAGAAAGACGCAGAGAAAGCCATAGTATTTCTAGTTTAATCGTGCTTCGTTGTTTGAATACAGGATTGAATTCCTAAAGGACAAGAAAGGAAGGCCCAGAGTCACTTCAACCAGAGAAACAGACAAATACCCGACTCCCAGTTTATTGAGGCCGAGTCCTGTGTTATCTCTTTTTGTTTCTCATTCCAACTCCCCTTTCCCCCGGGGACGAGTCAGTCTGACAAGAGTTTAAATTCCTTGTTGGACTGATTGGTTCAAGGAGGATATGGGAACGTGCAGCATCAAGAAGGAAACAACCGGAACACTGCGACTGACTTCGTAACACACAGTGGGCTGGATATCGTTTGGAATCGTCGTACTTATCATATGCAAGAGGGGTAATTACACTCATAAAAAGAGGTCTCTCGTGCACTGCTATCAAATCCTGCACGGATAATGGGGGCCGCTATGCTATTACTCATGGGAAACTGTCTGGATCGCTTCTAACTGTAGTGAACGTATACGGACCAAATACTGACGAGCCTAAGCTCTTTGAAAGCATTTTTAATGTGCTGTGTGAGTGGCCTGAAGCCAAAATTATAGGGGGAGGTTACCTGAATACGCGCTTCGATCCTAGCAAAGATAAATCGAGTAGGCAGGGAGGACAGTCACCGAAGACAGTCCAAGTCATAAACAACGGGATGGTTGAGCTAGGTCTTGTAGACTCATGGCGGTTCCGCAACTCGGATAAATTGGAATGTATGCACACATCCACAGCGCATGTCAGCTGGTCAAGACTAGATTATTGGCTGTTAAGCGACAAAGTGAACACATGGGTCTCTACAATAGATAAATTACCCAGAACGTTATCTGACCACAACCCAGTTAAGCTTTCCTTACATGTCCCAACATGTGTCCCACGACAGTTTACTTGGCGCTTCAGATCGGAGGCACTGCTTGATCCGCTTTACGTTACCACGATCAGAGAAGCCATAACACAATACTTTGATTTAAATAAGAGCTCGGTGAGTGCGGCTGCTACTCTTTCGGAGGCCTTTAAGGTCACTATTAGGGGCACATGCATCAGCACCACATCGGGCATACTCAAAGATATCCGTGGCCAACTTTCCAGGGTGGAGACTAAGCTAGCGCAGCTTGAACTAGATTATGATGTCTTCCTGTGCACGTACACAAACTAGCGCAAATCAAGGACCTCATTCTGGATTACAATGAATTGGCGGTTGGGGCGGCACGCTACCCCTCTAGGAGACATGTAGCCCGTGCATACAGCAAAGGTCAAGTACAGAACAGAACATCATATCATAACAAAAATCACAGATGACACAGGACAAGCTAGCGCAGCTTGAACTAGATTATGATGTCTTCCTGTGCACGTACACAAACTAGCGCAAATCAAGGACCTCATTCTGGATTACAATTAATTGGCGGTTGGGGCGACACGCTACCCCTCTAGGAGACATGTAGCCCGTGCGTACAGCAAAGGTCAAGTACAGAACAGAACATCATATCATAACAAAAATCACAGATGACACAGGACAAGTCGATTGCTCCATGCAAGCAATAGTGGAGCAGTTCCGGAGCTGTTACGCTGAGTTGTACACATCGAGAGGAGGACTCAAAACCAGGGAATTAGATGACTATTTGGCAGATATCACTATGGCCCGGCTGTCTACAGGGCAGCAGAGTATTAATGTCAGCCGATCAAAGCCGCTGATATCCCTGAGGCAATTCGATGGCTACCTAACAGGAAAACACCGGGGCCTGATGGCCTCATGTGTGAATTCTACAAGGAGTTTGCAGATTAACTGATACCCTACATGCTAGATATGTACGAGGAGGCCTGTGAATCAGGTAGACTGCCGCCAACCCTTAGAGGAGCACTGATAATTACTTTGTTAAAAGAGCCTTCTCACTGTGAATCAAATCGCCCATTGTCACTTATTAATATAGATGCAAAAATGTTTGCAAACATTTTAGCCACTAGACTTCAACCGCTAATGCCAAAACTGGTCCTGCCTGACCAATCAGGGTTCATTCCAGACAGATTAACTTCCCATAATCTGCGCACAATATTTGCAATACTTGACCCTGATCTCCAAGCTGCAGCAGTTATGCTGGATGTGGCCAAAGCATTAGACTCTATTGAGTGGGGATACATGATTCAAATATTACAACGTATAGGGATCCCTGAATATTTTCTAAGATGGGTGTGCTTCTTATATACAGACCCCACGGCACATGTCCGGGTAAATGGACTCACGTCGGAATCAATTCAGATCAGCAGAGGTACCAGACTAGGGTGCCCTCTCTCACCACTTCTTTTCTCCCTAATGCTGGAGCCGCTAGCTTGTATCATCAGGCAACGGCACAGAGAGGCAGCCCTACGATTTGCGCATCGGCCCGTGAGCATATCATTCGCCGATGACATGTTGCTTTTTGTTAGGGATCCGCGGACGTTCCTGGCGCTGGTTCTACATGAATATATCAGATTTGGGCTTTTCTCGGGGATCAGTATTAACTGGAGCAAGTCACTGGTGGTGCCTCTGATCGCGAAAACTGTTGCCCGCTGTTAGAAAACCGGGCAACCGGGTTAGCAGTCACCCGGCCTTTCCAGCATAAGGGGTAGCTTGGCTCGAGCGGTCGGGGGTCAGGCACCGTGCTAAGCGTACGTCACACCCTCACAATAACCATGCGTTCATCCGTTCCAAAAACGACACTACACCGTAAAAATTATGAAAGAATCTCTTTGTGTTTATCTTAATTTTCTCTTAGTTGCAGGGTTATGTCACAAATACAATACAAAAGGATTTTCTTCAGAAATAGCAGGTCAATTAAATAATAACACTTTACAGGTGCAATAAATAGGTTTAGGTCATAAATACACAAGGAATAAATAGAGGTGCGATAAATACATAGGGCAAATAAATACTGTCAGACGATAAATACCAGGCAGGAATAAATACAGTCAGACAATAAATAACACTCCTTCAATAAATAATATAAGCAGTCAAACAATTGCAAATCAGGTCACATTTATGAGATAGATTGATTTTACCATGCCCAAGTACAGCTTGTGGTCACTGGGGTGGCCTGGGGATGTCCCACCTAGAGTGGTCAAGGCTGGGGCCTAAGCTGAGGTAAAATGAGGGTACTCTAAGGTTCTGGCTCACCAACTACACAGTTCCTCACACAGGTCCCTGCACCAGTCTCAGTTCACCCCCCCTAGCACCTAGAATGGTCTTAACACCCCACTAGCCCCTAGAATGGTCTTAACACCCCACTAGCCCCTAGAATGGTCTTTTAGGGCTCCACAGGGCCTCAGATGCCCTTTCTACCACTTACTGCCCTTTTCTCGGTGTTCGGCTCCACTCGGCGCCGGGTCAACGTCGATGGGCGGCTCCGGTTCGATGACGAGTCGATCGGTTCCGCTTGACGCCGTGTCGATGCCGTCGGCCGGTTCCGGTTCGATGTCGCTGGGCGGCCTCAGTTCGACGTCGGGTCGATCCGCTTTACCTGACGCCGGGTCGATGCCGTGAGGCGGCTCCGGATAGATGACGCTGGGCGGCCTCGGCTCGATGTCGGGTTCCGGCGTCACAGGGTCACGGTCTCCCCGCTTCCGGGCGACTCCGGAGTGCGACCTCCACTCCCGACCTCCGTCGGCTCCACTTCGGGTTCCGGCGACTCCGGAGTGCGATCTCCACTCCCGACCTCCTGCGCGCTTCGCCTCAACCTCAGGCGACTCCGGAGTGCGATCTCCACTCCCGACCTCCTGCGCGCTTCGCCTCGACCTCAGGCGACTCCGGAGTGCGATCTCCACTCCCGACCTCCTGCGCGCTTCACTTCAACTTCCGGCGACTCCGGAGGGCGGACTTCACTCCCCCGTTGACGCCTCACCTCGACCTCAGGTGACTTCTACTTGACCTCCGGTGTCTCTCCACGACCTCCGTCGGCGCCCTCACTCGACCTCTAGCAGCTCCGGGTACGACGTCTGCCTTCTGTCAGCGCCGCTTCTCCACCTCGGGCTCCAGGTCTCCAGGCTTCTCGACGTTGGGTCTCCAGGAGGATTCCACCAAACAGGTCAGGAACTTGCTGTTCTTCTCCTTTAAGGCCTGTTCCGGCTGTTCAGGTCCTTAAGATGATTTTCTGGTCTTTATCCCACACAGGGCACTAGGCTGGGCTTGGTCAGTAGGGACTAGCATCAAGGGTGGGTTTCTGAACCCCACTCCAAGCACTGGTTTCCACCCCTGCTGCCTCACTCCTTCCTCCTTCTGAATCTCTGTCCTCTCTCTTCACTAGTCAGGTGCCAACTGCCAATTCCAACTGCCAACTCTGAGCTGGCTTCCCAACATTCCAAACCTGCCTCACACTGTCACAGGGTTCTAGAATGTTCTGGAAGGTACTAGTAGGTTCCAGTGATGTCACAGGTGACAATGGGTGGCCACCATTTTGTATCTCAGGCCCTCAGACAGAAGTTCCAGGGGTAGGGAAAATGGCTCCCTGACACTGCATCAACACTAAAAAGTCTGGTGGTTCCCAAAAAGGAAAAATCTTAACAGGGTTTGAGGCAAAAGTGGGACAAAATAAATAATGATGAGGAGGGACCACCCAAAGGGCTGACAGGTCTAACACGCGTCCCCCCCAGCTGAAAGTGGGGAGAGCTACCCAACCCCTTGGGAGTTCTCATCACTAAGGCGGAAATACCTTGAGAGACCGTCTGCATTGGCGTGGTCCACTCCAGGCCGATGTTCCACCTGAAAGTCCATTACCTGTAGGGAGATAGACCACCTTAGCAGCTTGGGATTCTCCCCCTTCATCTGCATCAGCCAACGAAGGGGTCGGTGGTCGGTCTGAACTAGGAAGTGCAAGCCAAACAGGTATGGCCGCAACTTCTTCAGAGCCCATACCACTGCAAAGGCTTCACGCTCTATTGCACTCCACTTCTGTTCCCTGGGAAGTAGTCTTCGGGATAGGAAGACCACGGGTTGATCCAGACCCTCTTCATTGAGTTGCGATAATACTGCCCCAATGCCATTTTCCGATGCATCCGTCTGGACAATGAACTCCTTGGAAAAATCTGGGGCCCTTAAGACCGGGGCCTTGCACATGGCTTGCTTCAGTTTCACAAAGGCCTGCTGGCAAGCCTCCGTCCAGACTACCCGTCGAGGTTGTTTCTTGGACGTGAGCTCCGTGAGGGGGGCTACAATGGTACCGTATCCCTTCACGAAGCGGCGGTAATATCCCGTGAGGCCCAGAAAAGCTCAGACCTCAGTCCGAGTCTTGGGGGGTTCCCAGGCCATGATAGCCTCGATTTTCGCCTGGAGGGGTTGCACCGCTCCCCTACCCACCAAATGTCCAAGGTACACTACCGACCCCTGCCCGATCTGGCATTTGCTGGCCTTGATCGTTAATCTAGCTTGTCTCAGGGCCTGGAGAACAGCTTGCAGGTGACGCAAGTGATCCTCCCAGCTGTTACTGAAGACGGCTATGTCATCCAGATAAGCAGCAGAGAAACTCTCCATTCCAGTGAGGATCTGGTTCACCAGACGCTGAAACGTGGCAGGTGCGTTCTTGAGCCCAAAGGGCATCACACAGAACTGGTAGTGGCCATTGGGCGTGGAGAAGGCTGACCTTTCCCTTGCTCCATCAGTCAGAGAGATCTGCCAGTACCCCGAAGTAAGGTCAAAGGTACTTAGATATTGGGCAGCTCCCAGCCGGTCAATCAATTCATCCGCCCTCGGGATCGGATGAGCATCAGTCTTGGTTACTGAGTTCAGTCCCCGGTAGTCCACACAGAACCTCAGTTCCGGTTGGGCACCCGGTGGTGCAGCTTTTGGTACTAACACCACCGGACTGGACCAGGGGCTGTTGGAAGGTTCGATCACTCCTAGCTCCAGCATCTTAGTGACTTCACTGTGAATGCTGGCCTTCACCTTGTCTGACATCCGGTAGATCTTGGACTTCACAGGTGGGCTGTCTCCTGTGTCCACATCATGGACGCACAGGTGAGTCCTACCCGGAACAAGGGAGAACAACGAAGAGTACTGTTCCAGGACCTGGCGGCAGTCCTCCTGCTGTTCAGGAGTTAGAGATGGGGAGAGAATCACTCCCTCCACCGACCCATCCTTCTCTTGAGACGCAAATAAGTCGGGGAGAGGCTCGCTTTCCACGTCCTCTGCTCCGTCAGTCACCATCATCAATATGACTTCGGGCCTCTCGTGGTGGGGTTTGAGGCGGTTGGCATGCAGCACCCGTAGGGGCTGGCGAGGGGTCTTAAGGTCCACCAAGTAGGTAGCCTTACCCTTCTTCTCCAATACCTCAAAGGGTCCTGACCAGCGATCCTGGAGGGCGCTAAGCTCTCCTGGTTCGATCACCCACACCTTCTGGCCAGGCTCCAATTCCACCGGGTGAGCGTTGTGGTCATACCACGCCTTCATTACTGCTTGGCTGGCTTCCAAGTTGTCAGAAGCTTGCTTCCACAACTTAGCCATTTCGCTCCGGAAGGCCAGCATGTAGCTCACCACATCCTGGGGAAGCTTTCTGGGAGTTCTTTCCCATCCGTCTCTCACCAGGCTGAGAGGTCCACGCACAGGGTGCCCATACAAAAGCTCGAAGGGGCTGAAGCCCACTCCCTTCTGTGGCACTTCCCTGTAAGAAAAGAGTAGACAGGGTAGGAGGACGTCCCATTTCCTCCGCAGGCTTTCAGGCAGACTTCTGATCATGCCTTTCAAGGTTTTGTTGAACCTCTCCACCAGACCATTGGTCTGGGGGTGGTAAGGAGTGGTGAACCGGTATGTCACTCCACACTCCTTCCACATCGCCCGCATGTATGCTGACATGAAGTTGGTCCCCCTGTCGGACACAACTTCCTTGGGAAAACCCACTCGGGTAAAGATTCCCATCAGGGCCCTAGCCACAACAGGTGCAGTAATGGTCCTCAGAGGTATGGCCTGTGGGTACCGTGTGGCATGATCCACCAGAACCAGGATAAACCGATGACCAGCTGTAGTAGGCGGATCTAACGGACCCACAATGTCGATGCCCACCCTTTCAAAGGGGGTGCTAACGACAGGAAGTGGTTCCAGGGGAGCTTTCAGCTTCACCCCTGTTTTCCCACTGGCTTGGCAAGACACACATGTTCGGCAGTAGGTGTCGGACGACACTTTCATTTGAGGCCAATAAAAGTGTGGGACAAGACGGGCAAAGGTCTTGTCTTGCCCCAGGTGTCCTGCCAAGGGGATCTCGTGAGCCAACTCCAGTAGGAAGGCTTGATAACGTTGAGGGACTACTAAGGCTCGTGACGATCCATGTAGGGGTGCCTTGGGTTCACTGTAGAGGAGGCCATCCTCCCAGTAAACGTTGTAGTTCCCCTCAACGTTCCCTGCTGCCTGGGCCTCGGCCTGTCGCCTCAGTCCCTCAAGGGTAGGGCACTCCCTCTGGCCCTTGCAGAATTCCTCCCTGGTCGGCCCTCCCTCCACGTGCCACTCGGCCGGGATGGGTAGGTCCTCCAGTTTGGTAACATCCCCCACCGCGGACTCCTGGTCCACCACCTCCGGTGGCCTATCCGTCACACGGGGCGCGGATGCCGAGGCAGGCTCCCCCTGTCCTCGGTTCTTCCCTTGGTCGGCAGCTGGCTGGGCCTTTGTTCCAGGCTCCAGCCGAAACGAACTCCCTCTCCGGGTAGTCGCGGACCTTGTGCTGACACAGGCCCAGTCAGGTGTACCCAGCATCTCAGCATGAGTCCGGTATTCCACCTCCTTCCAAGCATTGTGCTCCATGTCATTCCCCAGCAGACAATCGACTGGCACGGCAGGGCTTACGGCAACTCGAAGTGAACCTGCAACCCCCTCCCATTCAAAGGGAACCTCGGCCACCGGATAGTGGCCTGTTCTGCCGTCAGCCATTGCGGCTGGGTGGAGTACATCGGGAATTACCTGCTCTGGAGACACCAGTTGGCTACGTACCATAGTCATACTGGCTCCTGTGTCTCTCAGAGCCTCCCCTCTTTGGCCGTTGATGGTGACCCACTGCCCATACTTTACGGTATTTGCGGGCACCTGGATCTTAGAAACCATCTCCCGTTCTCCCAGGGACACTAAAGTGACACCCGCCCACTCCCTTCCCTTAGTTAAGGGCATCTCCTCCCCGAGCACTGCACTAACTACTCCGGGGGCCTTTCCTCCAATGGGAGGGGGTGGTCTTTTCGGGGACTTCGCATCTCCCTTATAGTGTCCAATACCACCGCACTCGAAGCAATGGACAACCCTTGGCTGCTGACTCTGGCCAGGATTAGGGTTTCTGGGTGGGTTAGCCCTAGGGGTGAATCCTGTTCCCTTCCCTGGGAAACTATTTTGGGGGCCTTTAGAGAACTCCTTTTTCTTTTCCCCTCCCTCTTTCTTCTGGGGGACGCCCTGTCCGGCCTTTTGAGTATCCCCTCCAGTCCCCCTTGTGGACACCCGGGTACTAGCCCAAATGTCCGCCTCCTCAGCAAGCTTCCGGGGATTGGTCAGCTTGCTATCCACCAGGTGTTGACGCAGTTCGGGGAAACATTTTTCGAGCAGGTGTTCCTTCAACAATAAATCAAACAACCCCTCGTAGTCCCTCACCTCACTGCCCTGAATCCAACCCTCTAATGCCTTCTTCGCATAGTCCAGGAAATCCACCCAATTCTGTGTGCCCAGTTTGTGGCTACCCCGGAACTTCTGTCTGTATTTCTCGGGTGTTAGTCCAAACTTTCTTACGAGCGCCACTTTCATGGTGGGGTAGTGGGTCTGCTCATCCTGCTCTAGGGCCAATAAGGCATCCCTACCAGCTGGAGGCATGTATTTGTACAATCCCCCTCCCCAATATTTCTCTGGAACCCCATGGGCCCTTAAAGAGACCTCATAGGCCGCTAGCCACTTGGCAATATCATCCCCTGCACTATAGCTAGCTACTATGTCTTTTGGCAGATAGGGTTTGGGTTCCCTGGTGATGTCTCTGTCTTGGCTGCCACCATTAGGAACAGTGTGTGCCCTGACTTGTAGGATCTGGAGATCCATCTCCTTGAGCCTCAACTCGTGAGCCATCCTCCGTTCCTCCTTTTCTTTCTCCAGCTCCGCCAACTTCCATGTAAGCTGTCTTTTCTCCCTCCGGTCAATTAACTCCGCTTCAGATAAGCCCCCACTAGAGACAGTGCTGCCCTTCCTGGAAAGAGTTTTGGGCCCCGCTAACAGGTTCTCCACCTCAGGTTGGTACAACCCAGCCCCCTCACTGTCAGGCTCTCCATCCCTGTCCTCCTGCGCAGCCTTACTTTCTCGTCGTGCCTCCCCCCAAGCCCTCAAGCTGGTCTGGAGTTCACCCTTCTTTGCACCTTGGGGACAAAACACCCCCTCTCTCTGACAGAACTCTCTGAGTTGGGCCACAGTGTAAGTTTCCACATCTTCCAACACAAACTCCATTTTGCCCACTCAGATTAGAAGACAGGTGTTTACAGAAGCTATGCAGGGGGGTACCTTTTATAATACCTCCTCCCACCACCAGAGTAAATTTGGAAAAAACTAAACTCAGAATTAGGAAGTCCGCTTTGAGAAAACTCTCGGTGTAGGCCTATGGACTACCCACAGTTATTGTCGAGTGGACGCAAGCACAGCTCTATCCCACCACTGAACACCAATTATGTTAGAAAACCGGGCAACCGGGTTAGCAGTCACCCGGCCTTTCCAGCATAAGGGGTAGCTTGGCTCGAGCAGTCGGGGGTCAGGCACCGTGCTAAGCGTACGTCACACCCTCACAATAACCATGCGTTCATCCGTTCCAAAAACGACACTACACCGTAAAAATTATGAAAGAATCTCTTTGTGTTTATCTTAATTTTCTCTTAGTTGCAGGGTTATGTCACAAATACAATACAAAAGGATTTTCCTCAGAAATAGCAGGTCAATTAAATAATAACACTTTACAGGTGCAATAAATAGGTTTAGGTCATAAATACACAAGGAATAAATAGAGGTGCGATAAATACATAGGGCAAATAAATACTGTCAGACGATAAATACCAGGCAGGAATAAATACAGTCAGACAATAAATAACACTCCTTCAATAAATAATATAAGCAGTCAAACAATTGCAAATCAGGTCACATTTATGAGGTAGATTGATTTTACCATGCCCAAGTACAGCTTGTGGTCACTGGGGTGGCCTGGGGATGTCCCACCTAGAGTGGTCAAGGCTGGGGCCTAAGCTGAGGTAAAATGAGGGTACTCTAAGGTTCTGGCTCACCAACTACACAGTTCCTCACACAGGTCCCTGCACCCGTCTCAGTTTACCCCCACTAGCACCTAGAATGGTCTTAACACCCCACTAGCCCCTAGAATGGTCTTAACACCCCACTAGCCCCTAGAATGGTCTTTTAGGGCTCCACAGGGCCTCAGATGCCCTTTCTACCACTTACTGCCCTTTTCTCGGTGTTCGGCTCCACTCGGCGCCGGGTCGACGTCGATGGGCGGCTCCGGTTCGATGACGAGTCGATCGGTTCCGCTTGACGCCGTGTCGATGCCGTCGGCCGGTTCCGGTTCGATGTCGCTGGGCGGCCTCAGTTCGACGTCGGGTCGATCCGCTTTACCTGACGCTGGGTCGATGCCGTGAGGCGGCTCCGGATAGATGACGCTGGGCGGCCTCGGCTCGATGTCGGGTTCCGGCGTCACAGGGTCACGGTCTCCCCGCTTCCGGGCGACTCCGGAGTGCGACCTCCACTCCCGACCTCCGTCGGCTCCACTTCGGGTTCCGGCGACTCCGGAGTGCGATCTCCACTCCCGACCTCCTGCGCGCTTCGCCTCGACCTCAGGCGACTCCGGAGTGCGATCTCCACTCCCGACCTCCTGCGCGCTTCACTTCAACTTCCGGCGACTCCGGAGGGCGGACTTCACTCCCCCGTTGACGCCTCACCTCGACCTCAGGTGACTTCTACTTGACCTCCGGTGTCTCTCCACGACCTCCGTCGGCGCCCTCACTCGACCTCTAGCAGCTCCGGGTACGACGTCTGCCTTCTGTCAGCGCCGCTTCTCCACCTCGGGCTCCAGGTCTCCAGGCTTCTCGACGTTGGGTCTCCAGGAGGATTCCACCAAACAGGTCAGGAACTTGCTGTTCTTCTCCTTTAAGGCCTGTTCCGGCTGTTCAGGTCCTTAAGATGATTTTCTGGTCTTTATCCCACACAGGGCACTAGGCTGGGCTTGGTCAGTAGGGACTAGCATCAAGGGTGGGTTTCTGAACCCCACTCCAAGCACTGGTTTCCACCCCTGCTGCCTCACTCCTTCCTCCTTCTGAATCTCTGTCCTCTCTCTTCACTAGTCAGGTGCCAACTGCCAATTCCAACTGCCAACTCTGAGCTGGCTTCCCAACATTCCAAACCTGCCTCACACTGTCACAGGGTTCTAGAATGTTCTGGAAGGTACTAGTAGGTTCCAGTGATGTCACAGGTGACAATGGGTGGCCACCATTTTGTATCTCAGGCCCTCAGACAGAAGTTCCAGGGGTAGGGAAAATGGCTCCCTGACACTGCATCAACACTAAAAAGTCTGGTGGTTCCCAAAAAGGAAAAATCTTAACAGGGTTTGAGGCAAAAGTGGGACAAAATAAATAATGATGAGGAGGGACCACCCAAAGGGCTGACCGGTCTAACACCCGCGCTTTTGAGTTTCCCCTTGTATAGTCAACTGAGCCTGTTAAATACTTGGGAGTCTGGGTGCACCGTGACCCGGACATAGTCATTCGGGAAAACTATGGAGTTGCATGCACTACACTGGAACACCAAGTTGCTCGATGAATAGGGATGCCGTTATCGTTAGCTGATCGCATAGCCCTAATAAAGATGATCATTCTACCCCCCTAATCAAGAGGATCATTCTACTCTGTTTCCTGTACCTGTTTAGCAACATACCCATAAAACTGACCCAGCAATAAAACTCTACGCTCGCTACTGGTGAGGCTGGTATGGGGCAGAAAGCAGCCCCGCATGAGCTGGGATACACTTACCTGGGACTACAATAGAGGCGGCTTTGGAGGATCAGACATGCATCTGTTCGATATATGTGCGCAAGCGCAATATGCACATTACTGGTACAATCATCATGAATTCATTCCGCATGTTGCGGTTGAGCACGGGGACGCACACCCTATTCCATTAAGATGCATAATATCCATGTACACAGAGGTACCCCAAAAAAGGATATCAACACAATAGACACCACAATTGCAGCCTGGCAGGCTGTAGGCCAACTGGCTGAAAAACTCTCCCTGAAAACTCTCCCTATATGCCCCTAGCTCCCTTTAGCACACCTTGCGACATTATCGGTAACACGGGAAGCAGGGGCTATGCACACCCTTAGAATGGCAGGCATAGATAGCATGCAGGATCTGTTCCCTTTTGGTGGTTTCATCACGAAAGAAGAGCTGCAATACGTACATAACAAATCGCCATTATTTATGTTTGTATTTCACAGGCTTCAGATTGTATGAACATTCTGAAAGAAGCTAGGAGAACATCCACGAGAAAGTCATTCGCTTTAAAATGGAGGCGGTTTTACAGATGGTGCTCTAATAATGGTCATGACCCCATACTAGGGCAGGAGAAGGTGATTCTACCTTACCTACTCTACTTCGCCAAATCAGACCTTCAATGTTCTTTTATAAAAGGTACATCTGGCTGTTATTACAGCATATGAAAAATCTCCCAATCAGGTATTTTTCTTCCAGATACCCATGGTTAAGGATTTTCCTGAAGGGTCGAGAAAAGTCTACTCACTAATTAGATCTCCTTCTCCTCCATGGGAACTTAATGTGGTTCTTTCTAAGTTGATGGGTCTCCCATTCAAACCCGTTCATAAAGCGTCCATGCAACATTTGTCATGGAAGACCGATTTTTTTAGTGGCTATTACCTCTTCTCGTAGAGTGAGCAATATACAAGTTTTGTGTTGTAAAGCACCTTATCTCATTTTCCATGCGAACAGGGTGGTTCTTAGAACTCATCCTAGTTTTCTACATAAGCTGGTCTCGGATTTTCATATTAACCAATCTATCACCCTCCCCATCTTTTTTCCTAACCATTCAAGTCCTCCTGAAAGGGCTCTACATTCTCTAGACCTCAATAGAGTTCTCAAATTCTATCTAGACAGAACCAAAGATATAAGAAAATCAGACCATTTGTTTGTGAAGTATGCCCCCATACATACAGGTTGTAGGTCTTCCAAACAATCCATCTCTAAATGGATAGTCTCATGTATTACTTTGTCTTACCCGCTAGCAAATAGACCACTTTCGGGGAGGAGGGGGGGGGCTCATTCCACCAGAAGGAAGGCCTCTACTACGGCCCTCCTCAAGAATGTACAACTTGCAGAGATCTTTAAAGCTGCCACATGGCGATCAGTACACACATTTACTTGCCACTATTACTTAGACTCTGACACTCAGGCAGATGCCCAATCTTGGGAAGCCTCTTTAAAGAACCTGTTTGGATAAATTTATCTCTAGAATGTCTATAAATATAGTAGCATCACTTTTGATGAGTATTCCCGGGAAGAGAAGGAGAAGTTACTTACCTGTAATCCTAGTTCTCTTCCAGGGGAAAACTCATCAAAGTCATAAGCAACCCACCCGCCTCCATGGACAAATATGTTTGTTTGTTATAATAACATTTTCATTTTTCATTATCCCTACACATGATGGTATGCCGTAAAAAAAGACCTGACCTAACTGTCACCTGTGGGGCATGATGGGAACAGGGAGGTCTTAAAGGCACGGTTCCAGTTTATCAGTGTTCTGGTATTTATCTATGCAGCCTATGGGCTAATTGCCTACTATTACTTGCCTTTTTCCTATAAAATAAAGGTTATGTTGAAACACTTAAAGAGTGCATGTTCTATTTTACAGAAATGCTTTATAAGCTTCTATTTTATTTTAAATGAAAACTCCAATACAATTTTGGCATCTTAGCCTATTGAATGTTTTTAGGCTGCATGTTTACACACACACACACACACATATATATATATATATATATATATATATATATATATATATATATATATATATATATATATATATATATTATCTACTGGCGGTCCCCAGTAGATAGTTATAGTTACAACCTAGTTTCCATAGGAAATCTGAAAATTCTATTTTGAATAACTTTGGCGCCAGTTGACGAATTCTCGCGAAATTTTCAAAACTAATGGGGCGCTCCGCTCAGCTCCTACCCTGAAAGTCTCGGGGTGATTCGTCAAGCGGGGGCCGAGAAAAAGGGGGGGTTCCAAAACGCGTTTTCCCCATGCACTTTTCCATAGGACCTTTAGTCGAAGGTACAGCCCGAACGGCTGAACAGAATTACGTGAAATTTGGCAGAGAGGTAGCCATAAGGTCAAGGAAGTGCCTTTTGAAGGTCTCGTGTAAATCTGTTCAGTATTTCCTGAGAAAATAGCATTTAAAACCATATCAATATCTATACGCGCGCACCGTGCGCGCACGGTGCGCGCACCCTGCCGTGCGCGAGCGCAATTCTGATTGGTTGTTAGATGTCGGTAAACATTCGAATCGGTCGAAACCAGGAAGTGTCGGCTGCCATTTTGTCTCTTGCAGTCTGAGGGGGTGAAAAGCAAAGGTGGAGAACGTGAAAAGGGGCCAGGGTGGGCAGTTCCTGACCCCCTAGCCTTTGTCAGGGGGTCCCAGAAGGACCCCCAAGGGCCAAAAAAAGATATTTATTTATTTTCGAAAAATCGCGGAGTGCGTGCACTGTGCGCGCACGCTGAAAAACACACGTAAAAAATATGTTTTTAATTTTTAACGGAAAAACCCCGCGAGGTTCGCACACTGTGCGCGCACGCTAAAAATCCCATTAAAAAAAAACAAATACATACATAAATTAGCATTTAAAAAACCTTTGAAATTCACTGAAAAAACCATAGGTTTCACACACGTTATAGTTACGAATTAGCATTTAAAAAACCTTGCAAATTCACTTAAAAAACCATAGGTTTCACACATGTTATAGTTAGCTGGACATTTCACTCGTAAAAAACCAATGAAATTCCCCCGTTATAGTTAGTGCAGGCAACTATAACTCACGTGACCGCAATCCTCTGCTGATGACGTCAGATATTACATCACTGATGACATATGTGTCTTTCTGAAAAATAAATATTTGTAATATATGTATAGCTAAAGATTAATGGAAGAACACATGGGTAAATAAGTGTCTAAATACAGTGATGTAATATCTGACGTCATCAGCAGAGGATTGCGGTCGCGTGAGTTATAGTTGCCTGCACTAACTATAACGGGGGAATTTCATTGGTTTTTTACGAGTGAAATGTCCAGCTAACTATAACATGTGTGAAACCTATGGTTTTTTAAGTGAATATATATATACATATATATATATATTCACTGAAAAAACCATAGGTTTCACACACGTTATAGTTAGGAATTAGCATTAAAAAAACCTTGCAAATTCACTTAAAAAACCATAGGTTTCACACATGTTATAGTTAGGTGGATATTTCACTCGTAAAAAAACCAATGAAATTCCCCCGTTATAGTTAGTTGAGATAACTATAACTCGCGCGCCCGCAATCTTCTCCTCATGATGTTACATCTTACATCACTCATGACATGGTCAATGGCATCACTCATAACATCACTGATGATATCATCCTTGTGATAGAGTGGCGTTCGCGCGAGTTATAGTTATCTCAAATAACTATAACGGGGGAATTTCATTGTTTTTTTACGAGTGAAATATCCACCTAACTATAACATGTGTGAAACCTATGGTTTTTTTTAAGTGAATATATATATATATATATATATACATAACTGCTCCAAGTATTGCCCCAGCTGTAGAACTCTCGGGCGGGTGCTTTAATCCGCTGGCGTGAGGGCGACATCACAAATCTCAAAGCTGCACAAATGCGGAACACTCACGGGACACTTTCCATTCGGTTTTTAATTGAGCAAATGCATTTCGGCATTGAGCCTTCTTCAGTGCTCATCCACTCAGCCCCAAACATGATATAGGTTTAAATGTTATCAAGAGCAATCTCATTGGAGAAACACAGAGTCATGGCCAACAACGAAGGACTAACAAAGTCATGGTCCCAATACCAAATTCAATGGCTGCCATCTTATGTGTTTTCTTGCCTTCAGCCTAATAAAGAGCATAGCGTTTTTTACACTCCCAGTCTTTTATAGACAAATGGCACATTCACTCTCGTATAGAGTGAAGAGGCTGAAATATCCGATGTCACTCACATATGGCATGATCTGTGTAGTTCTTCGTTTAGAAACGGCCACTGTGTCTCCCAAGAATGGTGCTGGCGTCAGCTGTGTTCCAGTCCCTCGCCACTGCCAAGGTTTCAAATGTCAACCACTCCTACAGGTTTGGGTCTGTATGACACCGAGCCTCCAATTTAATAATTGATAGCGTATGCAGGCTGATAGGAAAAAGTTTTTCGTTTGGCCTTGACGGTTCTGACAGTAATTTAAATAACTGCTCCAAGTATCGCCCCAGCTGTAGAACTCTCGGGCGGGTGCTTTAATCCGCTAGCGTGAGGGCGACATCACGTAAATATCAAAGCTGCACAAATGCGGAACACTCACGGGACACTTTCCATTCGGTTTTAAAACAGTCGGACTGCTACAAAACTGGCCCCCAATGACAAAACCAGCCCCCCCACCTTTCCAGCCTCCCAGAGAAATGCCCAATGCCCGGCAATGTCTGTTCAGCCTTGTTTACCATCTCTCTTCTCTTCACTTTTGATTCATATACTTCCCTCGACAGTGCTTAAGTTGAGCTGGTGGTTGTTGGGGGAGGAGATGGCCATCAGCACTTATTTTTGGGGCCAGCACTTATTTTTTGCCTCAGATATTTTATCGAGCAAGGAGAGGGAAAGCGCAGAGATAAGAAAGATGGAAAAATCACCACAAAAGAAGAAAGCAGGCAAGAAAGTAAGAGTGAAATTAAAGTCGAACGAGGCACATGAGGTGTTTTAAGGGGAAACATCCTGAACAACGACTCCGGAGTCACACAAGCCGAATGCTGGGCCCCGGGGGAAGCAGAGTCGCAGACTAGTCTTCCCCCGGGGTCATTCGCGCGAGGGTAGGACCAGGTAGGGTCAAGGGGTGGAGTTAGGGGGTGGGTATATGAGCGCAGGGGAGGAAGGCGACTTCCTCTTCCTGCGCTCGGCACCATCGGGAGGGTTTAGCAAAGGGGCGTGTGTAGGGCTAGGCCTGGGAAGAGTTTCCGTGGGGTTAGCTGTTGCTGGGTCAGGCGGACATCGCGGTTATGGAGCGTGACGGAGGCGACGGTGTGGCGACCTCTGAGGAGGTGAGGCGGGCGTTGTTGGTTCTGGGGCGGGCCAGGCGGGAGGATCTTCTGCGGCCCGGTGTGCTGGGGGAGGTGTGGGTGGGCTTTGAGAGGCCCCGCGGGCGGCCTCGGCGGGGGTCGCAGCGGCGGTATTGGCATGTCAGGATGAGCCGCCGCTGGTTCCCGTGGGAGGGGGCGGGGCGCGGGCCGAGCGAGTCAGGCGCGCGGAGGCCGGCGCAGGAGCCTGCCTCCGCGTCTTCGTTTCCCCCCGCTGACCTTCCAGGCCCACGAGGCTGAAGGGGGCGTGTCCTCGGCTGGGTCCACGGAGGAGCGGCTCCCGGGGGCTTTGTCGGAGGCTGGGCGGGCTGGCGATTCGGTGGGTGCAGCGGGCCTGGGAGCGGGGGGGCCCGGGGAGGGACTGCTGGTTGCTGGAGAGGGCGGGGAGCCTGAGGCTGGGGAGGTGGGGGGAGAAGGGGGGTCGGGGGCTCCGGGAGGGGCGGAGGGCGCATTGGTTGGCGCATAGGGGGTGGGGGGGGCTGTGGGGGCGGCGGTTGATGTGCCCCTTGATTTGTCCCGGGGGTCTCGGGCTTCTACCCCAGGCGTGGCAGGTTTAGGCGTGGGGGGGCAGGGAGGGGGGGGCGGTCGCGGGTCCGTCTGGGGGGGTTCCGCCTCTGCTGGGGTCCACCCATGTTGGTTTTGGGCCGCCTGAAGGGGGGTTTTTGGGCTCCTGCCCCCCCCTCCGCTTTCGGGTAGGGGCGCTTGGACGTGGGAGGACAGGCTCCGGGAACAGCGCATTTTGGTGCTAATGGCTGACGCGAGGTGGGCAGAGCAGGACGGGCGGAGGGCGGGGGCGGTGTGGGAGGCCGTGGCTGTGGGGCCCCCATCGCCCACGTCGGAGGAGGAGAGGTGGGCGGAGCAAGAGGAGTTAGCGAGGGTGGAGGAGGCGAGGACACGGGCGGGGGGGGCTGTCAGGGAATCGCGGAAGCAGGCAGGGACGGCCAGGACGGCTTTGAGGCCCGATGGTGCCGGGGCCCACTCAGGTTCGAGCGACCTGGGGGGTCAGGGGGGATCCAAGCCGGCGGCTGTCGGCAGAATTCGGGGGAGTACGGTGGGGTGCAAGACGGCCCCTTGCCGCCGTCACGAAGCAGTAGGGCGGTCCGCGACGGCCATCCCTCCAGCGTGGGAGCGGGCATCGGCAGCGGGGGGGAAGGGGTCACGCATGTCTGGCGCTGTGAGTGGCAAGGGTGTGAAGAGAGCGGTGAGAGAGGTGCTGGGGGTGCCTGACAGTGTGGAGGCAGATGTGGAGTTGGATTATGAGGCGGACAGTGATGAGCTTGAGGAGGGGGAGGTGCGGGATGACGGTGACAGGACGGGCGCAGGCGAGGACAACAGAGTGGTTGGTGTGTTACAGGTGCCCCAGAGACCGGTGGACAAAGAGACAGTAGAGACGCGACGGGCGGCCCCCTCCGGAGGACGGCTCAGCGAGCGACATCCGACTTTGACAGGTGAGCAGGCGTGGTGGTCGGTGTGGGACGGGGGTCCCAAGGGTGGGAGGAAGAAGGCTTGTAGGTCGGTAGGGGTGGGAGAGGGTTCCGTGAGGGAAGTGGTGGTGGCTCCAAAGGGCGGGCTCACGAGTGAGGATAAATCGGTCGGGAGCAAAGCGGTGACTTCAGCGGGGGTGCAGACGGAGAAGGATGGGGGCAAAGAGGAGGCGTCAGGGAGTAAGCTCCCGAAAAAGCTGCCCTACATGGGCCTGGCTATGCCGTTGGGGTCGCACTTGTCGGAAAAAATTAAGGGGAAGATCTGGAAACATGAGTACGTGGACGTGTTTAAACTACTCCATAGGGAGGTGCAGGCGAAGGAGGGCTCCAAGGAGGAGGAGTGGGAGCTGACTAGGCGGCCGAGGGTACCGGTGACCATGGAGAATTGGACCTCGGCCTTTCTCATTTATGCGAGTATATATTGCGAGAAGCATCCCGACAGGGCGATCGCATTGTTGAAATATATGGACATAATCAGGAAGGCTCAGATGCAGTTTGGGGGTTTCGCCTGGCTGAGTTACGATGAGGAATTCAGGGCACGGGTCAGTGCGAACCCCGAGAAGCACTGGGGTGAGGTAGACCAGGAATTATGGATGCAATGGATGGCGTCCACGCATTCCTCCGCATCGACTCACACGGCGAGTGGTTTACTGGTCACGTACCGGTCTTTTCAGTTGCGTCCTGCCCACACTGGGGCGGGGGGGTCCACAGCAACTAAAAGTGGGGCCGGACAGGCTAGCAACCCCGGCACTTACAATACCGGGGCCTGTTGGAGTTACAATCGGGGATATTGTTCCAGGTACCCGTGCAAGTTCAAGCACGAGTGTTCTAAGTGCGGGGGGAAGCACGCCCTTACGCAATGTCTTACGCTCGCCACTCCTTCCGAGCAATGGCGGAATTCCAAGGGGAGGGGGCAGGCTGGACAGAAGGGCCCCTACACCGGTTAAGGTGGAGGCGATGGCCCCGTGGCTCTCCCGTTACCCGGACAGGGAGGCTGCCTTAAAGATTCAATGGGGCTTTACGGAAGGTTTTCGGGTCGGGTATCAAGGTCCCAGATCACGGAGATGGGCCGACAATCTCAAATCGGCGAAGGAATTGCCGGGGGTGGAGGCGGCCAAACTCTTGAAGGAGGTGGAGGAGGGGAGGATTGCGGGCCCCTTTTATGACTGGCCGATGGAGTATTTGATCATTTCTCCACTGGGGGTGGCACCCAAAAAGGAGGAGGGTGAGTTTCGCATGATTCATCACCTATCGTGGCCGGAGGGACAGTCAGTGAATGATTTCATCGCGGAGGAGGATTCCCGGGTGCTGTATGCGTCGGTGGATGATGCGATCCGCCTTGTGCGGGTGTGTGGGCCGGGGGCGGAATTGGCAAAATGTGACGTGAAGTCGGCTTTCCGCTTGCTGCCTATACACCCGGCGGATTTTGCGCTCCTCGGGATGCAGTTCGGGGGGGCCATCTTCGTGGACAAAGTCCTGCCCATGGGGTGTGCGATTTCGTGCGCATTGTTCGAGATGTTTAGCACCTTCCTGCAGTGGGCCTTCATGCAGCGGAGTGGGCACCGGCATGTCACGCACTATCTGGACGATTTCCTCTTCCTTGGGAGGGCAGGTTCGGGGGACTGTGGCAGGGCTCTGTCAGGGTTCCAGGAGTTGGCGAAGGGATTTGGGGTTCCTTTGGCGCCCAAAAAGACGAGTGGGCCGGGTTGCGTTTTGACATTCTTGGGCATTGAGCTGGATTCCATCCAATGGACAGCGAGGCTTCCGGTCGCGAAGGTAGTGGAAATTCAGGAGTGCCTCCAATGGGCGATTGGTGAGAAACGGATCGCGTTGCGGGCGGTGCAGCGGCTGCTGGGGTTCTTGAACTTTGCGTGCAGGGTGGTCAGGGCGGGGCGGAAGTTCTGCAGACGGCTCGGCATGGCCATGTCGGGGGCAATGCTTCCACACCACAGGGTCAGGATCTCCATGGGAGTGAGGGCGGATCTGCGGACATGGTTGTTGTTCTTGATGGATTTCAATGGGGTCTCCTTGGACTTTGTGGAGGAAAACACGGTTTGGCAAATCCAAATTTACTCTGATGCAGCTGGGGCGGATGGCTTTGGTATTTTCTGGGACGGGAGGTGGTGCGCAGAGACCTAGCCGGAGCACTGGAGGAAGCAGGGGAGGAGCATTGCATTTTTGGAATTCTTTCCTTTGTTGGTGGCGCTGGAAGTGTGGGGTTCTGAGTTTCAAAACAGGGCGGTGTTGTTCCATGTGGACAACATGACGGTGGTCGAGTTGGTCAACCGGCAGAGGGCAAGGGACCTGAGGGTGTTGCGTTTGTTGAGAAGTTTCATGCTGAAGTGTTTGCGTCTGAATGTGATTTTTCGAGCCAAGCATGTTCCGGGGGCGAATAATGACATTGCGGATGCTTTGTCTCGTTCGCAGTGGCAGCGATTCCGGCGACTGGCACCTGGAGCAGATCTGTGCAAGACGGGGCTGCCGGATGGCATTTGGGCCCTGGGGGAGTGAGGGTGGTAGGCCTAGTGGAGAATTCTGTTGCTGTTACCACCAGGCGGACCTACAGACTGGCGTGGGCAGAGTTTGTCGCCTTTATGGGTTGGAGCGGGGTTTCTGAGGCTGGGGAACAGGTGGTGGTGGAGCGTGGATTGTTACAGTTTGTACTGCACTGCGTGGATAAGGGGTTGTCGGCTGCAACCATTTCAGGAAAGTTGGCAGGGGTGTCCTTTTATTGCTGTTTGTTTTTTGGTTTTGACCCTACAAAAAGTGTGATTGTTAGTAGGGTGTTGCGGGGTTGGGGCAGGGAGAGAGCGGGGGGCACTGTGCCGAGGGAGGCCATAACGTTTGAGATGTTGGTCCGGTTGGTTGCGGCGTTGCCGCTGTTGTTATGATGAGTTTGAGGTTCGGATTTTTCGCTTGTGTATGGTCTGGATGTTTTTTGGGGCATTTAGGGTTTCTGAATTACTGGTCACGCGTGCAGGGGAGGGGCGGAGGTATGAGGAAATCAGATTGGATGCGGGGCGTCTGGGGATTTGGCTCAGTCGGTCGAAGACAGACCAGTTGGGCCGGGGTAAGTGGGTTTGGTTGAATGAGATTCAGGGAGGGGGTGTGTGCCCGGTGGCTGAGTGGCGGGCGTTTGTGAGTGTGAGGCAGCTTGGGGTAGGGGAAATATTTTGTCACAGGTCAGGGGCACGGGTGACGGCTGGCCAGTTGTTGGCGGTGTTGCGCATGGCATTGGTGCGTGTGGGTTTGGAGCCGGCGGGTTTTGGAACTCACTCATTTCGGATTGGGGCGGCAACAACGGCAGCCCGGCTGGGGTGGTCCTGGGATAGGATCCGGCAGATTGGGAGATGGAGGTCAAGGTGTTGTGAGCGGTATGTGCGGAAGTGATAGGGTGGGGTGCAGGGTGTGGGGGGTCGGATGGGGATGGGAGTGGCTTTCTTCGTGTGTCTCTAACCTATGTTTCTCTCTTAGGTTGCGTGGGAGGCGCTGGGGCCAAGACGGTCACATGGATCGTGGGGCATTCCTTTGTGCACTGGGCGTCAAAATACGCGGAGCAACAGGTGTACGGCCGTAACCTGGGACTCAAAGGACAACATCACGAAGTGCACTGGTGGGGTAAAGGGGGACGGCGATGGGGGGCACTACTGCCCTGGCTCGCGAAGATGGTCCCACAGAAGGGTTGCCCGGATCTGTTGATTATACACTTGGGGGAGAATGATTTGGTTCGGCTGTCGGGTTTGGCGCTCTTACAGCTGATGCAGAGAGACTTGGAGGTACTAAAGCACAGACTGGCAGGGGCTTGCCTTGCCTGGACTGAGTTTGTTCCGAGGAGGATCTGGAGGGGAGCTGTTAAGCATGGGGCAATTGAAAAGGCGCGACGGAAACTGAGCTATGCGAGTTTTTTGTGGGGAGAAAGACATTAAGGTGATCAGTCACCCGGGACTACGACTGGAGGAACCACTGTTATTTAGGGATGACGGGGTGCATCTGTCTAGACTAGGGAACGCCTACTATATGATGGAGATGAGGGATGTGGTCAGCAAGCTCTGGAATGAGGCAATCTGGTAATACCTGCCCCACCCTAGGGGGTGGGGCAGGTATCCGCCCTACAGGGGGCTACCTGGTTGACGGTACTTTGGAGGGGTGTGGGGAGTCATTAGCGGGCACACCCATCCCTCGGGGGGGGGGAAGAGTGAACGAGGTGGGGGTATTGGAGGCGTGAGTGAAATGGCCGAGGAGAGCCGGGAGGATGCAAGGAGGTTTGTGGAATGGTGAGGAACGGAAGGGGCATGGAGTGGTACAAAAGGGGAGTGGGTGAAAGGAGTGAAGGATGGTAGAGTGTTGTGGGAAAGTTTTATTCAGATAATGTTTGGTTATTGTTTAATGTTGTGCAGCCTGGTCCTAATAAATGGCCTTTTACGCTAAAGACACGGTGTGGTCTGTTTATTGCGCGACAATGACTTGCCCGAACAACGACTTTGCCTTAACCACGCATGTGCTTGGTTTAGGCTGAGTCGGTCTAGTGTACAGGCAGGGCGGAGTTCGGAGGAGCGTCGCAGAGGAATAGGTAAGAGGGGTTATGTATCAGGGGGTGGGTGAGTTTATGGTTAGATTTTAGGGGTTTGGGTTTAGTTGTTAGGGGGTATGGGTGTTTGTATTTATTTAAAAGGTGGGTGAATTAATTTAAAAGGTGTGAAGATCGTTTTAAGGAGGTGGGGGTTATCGTGAATGTTTTTTACGGAGGGGGAAATTAGTTTTATGGGGGTTGAGTACGTTTATAAAGGGGTGTGTGGGTGAACGTGCATGTTAATAGGGTGGGGGGAATTAGTCATTCGGGTTTAAGGGGGATAGTGTATAATTTAAGAGTGGGGGAATTAGTTTTTAGAGGGCGGGGGTTGGGATTAGTAAACAGGGGTTGGGGGTTTGGGGTTAGTGTTTAGGGGTGAAGGTGATCGAGATTGTTAAAAGGGGTGTGTTGGTAATCGTGTTTATTTTTAGGGTGGGGTAATTAGTTTTTATGGGGTGGAGGGATTGGGGAATGAGATGGGAAGCATTTTTTTAACACGCATTCCTTCACCACGAAAAATTATGGAAAAGGAATGCGTGATAGACGAGGTCATGGTTATGACTTTGTTGTTTAAGGAAGTCGTGCTTGGCAAACTCGTAGTTCGAACATAAAACCGTTTTAAGACTACAAGACTTGGTATTAGGTGCAAAGTATTTTAATGGCTCTGGCTGCAGGCTTTTGAGCATTGCGTCGGCATGGCACTCATTCTTTTTACCAATGACGCACTGTCCCTCTCTATACCAATCTAATGGTCTACCCCTCACACCAATGAATCTTTCCTGGCTTCATCTTTTCTTTGGCCTTTTCCCTCTTACCTTTCTAAATCTCTCACTCCCTCCATGTGCTTATCCAGAAATATTTCCCTCTTCTCTATCCTCTTTTTCTCTCCCTCAATTCTTTCTCCGCCTTACCTCCGTTTGTTTCGACTCCCCACTCCATCTCTCATTTCCTTTCATTTTTCCATCCTTTGCTTATTTCTCCTCTCCTTTCACCTGTCCTTTTGCTCCAAGACATAAAGTAAAGAAGTTTTTTACTACAACATTGTCAAAAAATGCATTGCTCTTTACCCATTTCTTGTCATATTTTTCTTTAAATGTAAAGTTATTTCGTTTCTTAGCTTTTTTTTAATGAAGTTTCATCACTCCCGAGTTGTGCACAGCACCCTCTCCATTCCATAAGTGAATGGAATTTCACTAGAATAAAAAAAAACAATCTCAACCTGATATGTCAATGCATAGTATGTAATACAGGAAGACTGGCACTGGACAGCCACAGCTTTTATGGCTAACTGTTGTGACTAAAGCCCATGCCCCCCTGCACATCCCTCCCCCCCACTCCTCTGACAATCTAAGTGTACCAATCAAAAGTACCAACTCCCTGAGTCTTTGAACTGGCAGGGGTGCCCCACATGCTGCTTCTCTTTGACCCAGCCAGATTCTGTGGCTTGCTCAGTCACAGTAACCTAAATTGCAAACTGTCTTTCGGGTGGTGTGCTAGAAGGAAAGTCGGCCCAGGTATGTGGACATACTTTTCCACTTCTGAATGGCCTTGGGTAGGCTAGGATGTTTCTTGGGTGGGCCTGGCCCACCCTCTAGAACTGGGCTTGCTGCACTCCTGTAGGAGGATTAGAAGACTATATTGTATATTTTCACAAGTCTTGAATGCAAAAGTCCTCAGATAGAGCAAATGCAGCCTGGAAGCAACTGAACAAAGGGTGAGAGCCCAATAATTATAATCAAAATGTGAACAGTGAGGCAATTAGCAGTTTGAGTTCTCATGTGTAGCAGAGTAATGCTCCTTGAAGAGGTAAGACCTCCAAGCCCAGCGTGAAAGTGGTGGTCAGAGGTAGAAAATGTCATCTTTGAGCCAAGAGGTTGGGTTTGCAAGGTAGCTTCTTGCATGACATTTTGAAATGTGAAGTACCACACTGAACAAACAATGGCTGTGTCAATCTGGCTTTAAGAGAAACATCTTGGACGGTCTCAGTCTGATAGATCAAAAGCATCAGTGAAAGAGCACTGAGAAATTTCCATAGCCATTTGTTCAAAATGATACTGCCATTTGCTTATTCTGTGAGGGGATCTGCATATCCGGAGCTTTTATGACTAGGCACCTACCCACAATGGGCCACAAGACTAAAATTATTATGACCAATCTCAGTCTTGCAATGTGTCACAAGCAACATGGGGGATTAAACTTCTGCTTAGTTTAAGGAGAAGGAATGCATTCACACCTGTATTAAATGCTGGTGTCTGAACTATGTTGACAGGTACGATGCACAATACAATGGCATGACTATCACAAAATATTCCCGCACCAGTTTGTGAATAAAAAGGGGGTCAGAAGTCATTCCAAGGCACCCACATGAACAGGGGCAAAGAATGTACTCCAAAACTGAACTTTCACCAGACAACTTAAAGATGCGGATCATAATTATTTAAAATTAAACAGACACTTGCATAAATGGGGATACGTGATGGGAGGCTATGGAGGTGGTGGAGCAAGGTTTTGCTTTGGGGAAAATTAAATGTACCAGAACGCTTTTGAAAACCTACATAACTGGAAAAGACAATGACTGATCCAGATATTGCACTAAAGGCACTGATTAGCCACCTTGATGTGCAGGTTTGAAACATACCAGACAGACACAGTGTTTGCATGATAATTTACAACAATTAAATCACTGGCTGCAGAAGACAAAAATTACTCAATTTATTAGACTTGATGTCTTTTACATATTCATGTGTGGGATTACCTGTCACGCAATAAAGTGCAGATTGAGCTGCAATGAAGTGACAGCCTAACACAACATAAAAATGGGATTAAATTAGACAATCTTCTGAGGTTGGTGAGCAGTATTAAATCAAATAGATTATGGTACAACTGTTGCAGCCGATGACCAAGGTGAACGGAGGGTTTCATGATCAAGTTCAAGATAGCGACCCCCCCCAGTTCTGCGGTCACACCATACAGGCTGGGCTAAGCCCTTCCACAAAAGGCCCTTCATAGCAAACAACCTAGTGTCAAAAGCAAAATCAGCAGTGGTTATAGTGGAACTCCAGATAGCCATGGCATCATCGCATGCCTCAGGGACCCAGCTGCTATGAGTAAACAAACTCCGAGACAGCACACCACTGGGGTCATTGCCATCCTCGGGTCAGAGGATGTGAAGCTCCAAAGTATGGGACCCCAGGGAGAGGCAGCAACCGAAGAAAAGGCCCTCCTCTCACTACAGTGGAGAAACTGTGGCCTGTATCGTTCCTTGACCAGAGGCACAGGACATCCCAGACGAAAACAAATGGAGTTAGAGGACAGGGCAAAAGATACTCATAGTGACAACTAGTTGATGGGTGGATGCTTGCTGGCAGCATACCCCCCTCCCACCATGCAATTTATGCTCCAGTGCTCGAAGATCTCTTGTAGGAGGTCGGGAGAGGGATGCTTGTTGCCTTGCAAGAGCTGCCCTTCTGCTGGGAGGGTGGAGTTTTGGAGAGTGAGAATTGCTGCACTACAAGACAGAGGCTAAGCAGTGTCCCTTTGTTTTAGAGTGAATGGCACGCTCGATCCACTTTGCGGTTGATGGATACAGGACGATCGTGACCCAAGATGAGTGTCCCCTGAACAACCAAAGCAATTATCTGCGAAGTACAAGGTTTGGAGGACCTGGATTAACCTGCCGTGGGAAGCCTTTGACAGCTGAAGCCCCAATCTCCTAAATAGAGGCAACCAGGTCGGAAGTCCTAGAAATCCCCAAACACAGGGGCAACTGAGGAAAGTCTGATTCAATTAAAGGAGGCAAGGTATAAAAGAAACAGTGACAAGAAACTCAACCATCGCTCGCACTGGTAAGCATTCAGACACTCAGGAGTACTCAGATCAAACTATAAATGAAGACTTCCTCCTGCTGGCTTTCCGAGAAGTTAAGGAAGAAATACAAACCGTTAAGTTGAACTTGTAACACAAACTGAAAGACAAACGAGCTAGGAGACAAGGTGAACAAATTGGAAATGGGACTGAACGAGCCAAGTTGACTGCTTTAGCAGTTTTAGAGGGACATGCTTTCCCTTGAGGAGTAACATGATATGTGAAGTCCTGGAGAATTGTTTAAAATAAAACAATATCAAAATTCGAGGCATTCCTTGGGATGTGCCCCACAAAGATTTAAGCTATGAAACCAATCTCATTGAACCCATCATGGAAGGTGCAGGGAGTGATAAAGTAAGACTGGATAGAACACAAAGGCTGAGTCTGCCATCACGAAAGCAAGATTTGGTCCCAGATGTGTTAACTAGGGTGCACTTCTGTGAAATAAATAAGTTATAATGCCTAATGCAGGCCAGGGAGAAGTAAATGCAACTCTTTCAGGACTTTTCCTCGCTTGCTCTAGCCAAACAAAAGTAATTTGAACCAATCATAGACTATCTTCAGGGTGGTTTTCCAGCGGGAAGGTAAACTCCTTTTACTTGCCTCACTCCGGGAAGGCTGCAAATAAATGGGTCTTGAGACTGGTGAGGTTAGCCAAATCCCAGAAGGGACAAAAGGAGAAGGGGTGGCAGAAATCACAAAACAAGAAAAATCGCTTTGGAACCGAGGAGATTGTGGTGGACATGGAAGGTGCTGCAGCATCTGCGGAAAGTCAACAGGGTAGCACAGGATGGGAACCATTCTAGTAGAGTTGTCCCTAGGGAAAGTATGTTGGATAGTACTGATCAGTATGAGCCTCTCCGCAGCAAACTACCTTGGAACAGTGCTTGAAATTCCAGGGCCGAGTGTGGGAGGGGATTGGGATTTAGTATCTGTGACTATGACAGTCATAGCCAATACCCCCTCTCTTACTGTACATAACCTGCACTACTTGGAGGGATATACTTATTTTATTTATTTAGAAAACGTTTTGTGTAGCGCAAACATGACCCTAGTGGGTATTACAGCGATTTACATGACAAGAAGAGTAAAAATTGGTCTGATAAACAGGAAACCTATGCGTGAGAGCCAAACATATCATAAGGTAAAATAGGATAACAGGGATTGGTCTTGATTTAAGTCAGTAGTAGGATGGTCAATCATCATAAGAGTTTGGCAACTATCGATATATCGATATATTGACTTAGGGTAAAAACAGTCAGTAGATAAGATTTGGCATCTTTTTTGGAGGAGGTATAGGAAATTAGGCGAACGTCCGGTGGTATAGAGTTCTATATCTCGGGTGCAATAACCGAGAATGCTCTGGCCCCCATTTTCTTTTTGTGGGTTTTTTGGGGTTTCAGAAGCAAGGTGAGCACACTTCATGACGATCTTCTGCCCCCTGATTTTCTAGCTTTTGAGCCAGGTAACTGGGGGTATTGAAGTGTAACGCTTTATGCATCATGCAAGCAATTTTCAGTTGGATTCTTGCTTCGTATGGTAGCCAGTTTAAGGATTTTAGGGCTGGTGAGATGTGCTTCTTTCTTTTAGTTCCGAGGACAAGTTTTGCTGCTGCGTTGAGGAAGGGGCCAGTTTGTATCTAGGTAGGGCACATAGACTGGGCAATACCAGAGCTTGAACCGCTTGTTTTAGGTCTTCGTGAAGTAGGTAGGGTTTAAGTTTCCACAGATTGCTCAGTTGGTAGTTCGCTCCTTTGGTGGCTGCACTAATGTGATCCTGCATATTTAGGTGTTTGTCTATGATGTGAGGCGAACCTTTGAGGGCTGTAAGATGTTTCAACCACAGATCAATCTTGAGGTTGTTATTCGGCGGAGCGATGAGAAGAAATTCGGTTGAAGGAGCGTTGAGTTTGAGATGGTTACCCGTGAGCCAGAGGTGCGTATGTTGTAAGATGGAATTGAGGTATAGAATGTCCTCTGAAGAGGCGATTTTGAGATACAGCTGAGTGTCATCCGCATACATGTGGTAGTGGATGTTAGAAAATTTCAAGAGGTTTGCCAGTGGTTCCAGTAATAGGTTAAAGAGAATGGGTGAGAGAGAAGACACTTGAAGAACACAAAGAGTGATTGCATGGGACTTGGAGAGAGATTGATTCATTTAGACTCTTAAGGATCTGTTTTGGAGGAATGAAGAGAGCCATTGTAGTACTATCCCTGATAAGGCCATCCTTTGTTCTAGTAGGTTATCGTGTTTGACCGTGTCAAAGGCAGCAGATAAATCAAGCAATATAAAAAGGCATGATTCATAATGATCCAGCATTTTTAGTATGTCATCCACTATTTGAGTAAGGGCAGATTCGGTGCTGTGATCTTGTCGGAAACCTGATTGGGGTTGATCGAGGAGCTGAAAGTTGTCTATGTGATTGCAAAGTTGGTTCTGTACACATTTTTCTAAGAGCTTTGCCAGCGTGGGGATGTCCGAGATGGGCCGGAAGCTGTTAGGAACAGAGCAGTCTGCCATTGTTTTTTTTTTTTTTTAAATGGGTGTTACTTGACCTACTTTTAGGCAGTCCGGGATAGTGCCTTGACGTAGTGAAGCGTTTACAATCTTGGACCATAGTGGGAGAATACAGGTTTTTATCTCTTTGAATATGCTGGGAGGTAGAGGGTCCATGAAGCGGTTATATGGGTTTAAAGAAGAAAGAATGTTGTACGTATCATGTTCGCTGATTGGGGAGATGTTCCAAATGGCATTGTTTTTGGAAGGGGTCTAGGGTGGTTCCTTCCCTTCCGTAAATTGGGAGGTTTATGAGAAACTGACTGAGGTAGCAGGTAGTAGTTCCTTCGCTAGTTGAAGTTAGTTCTCTATCTTTGTGTTTTTTTCTTGAAGAAGGCGGCCAGTTCTTCGCAATTTGGAAGGGTGCTGGATCCGGAATCTAACGGGTTTGATGTGTTCCGTGATTGCTGCTTGACTATTTCGAATAGTTTTTGGGTCTATTTCTGGCTTGGTCGAACTGTGTTCTGAAAAAATTAGCTTTCACTTGCCTTTTTCTTGTATTGTATGTGTTCCTCATTGATCTTTAGCGATTTAGCAATTTCACGGATGGAGAGTATCTCCAAGCTCTTTCTGCTGTTCTTAGATTGTGTCTTTCTGTGTTCAGGTTATGGTTGAACCATGGCTTTGAAATTTTATTGTAAATATTTTTCTGCCGAAGGGGCACGAAAGAGTCCATGACTTCCCGTACAGAAGTATTGTAGTAGTCTGTGAGGTCATGGACATCCTCCATGTTGGTCTGTGGGATCAAAGTGTTATTGCATCAGGTGGTTAGTTCATTGTGGTTTATATTAAAGAGATTCCTTTTCCAATGTTTTATTTTCTTTGCTTGGCCATTCTTTGGGATTGCCTTTAAGTTGATGAGGAACGTGATGCGATAATAGTCTATCCAATCACAGGGGGTAATAGAATCTAAGTAGATAGTGTCCAACTTAGAGATGATAAGGTCCAAAGTCTCACCCTTGTTGTGTGTTGGTCTGTCGCAAATTTGGGACACCTCTTTGTTTAAAAGAAAGGATTTTAGGCTATTCACTGAGGGGTCGTTCAGGTCATTCCAGTGTAGATTAAAGTCACCCAGGAAGATCTGGGGTCCTTGAAGATGATCATTCATTGAAATGATTTCAATGACTTTTTCGATGAACAAAGTTATCGCTTGGAGAGTGATAGAAGGCATGTATATTACAAATGGATTTGTTGTTGCAAGAGATATTGATGCTAAGATATTCGCATGTTGTTACAGCTATTGTTTCCAATTTGCGTAATGAGAGCGTATTGTAGTAGATGCATGCTATTCCACCACCCGTTTTCTTGGGTCTATCTAGTCGAATGATCTTGTGAATAGGTGGGACTAGTAGATCTATGATGGGATGAGATGAGTTGTTTAACCACGTTTTCGTGAGGATAACTATATTGAACTTATGTAAGAGAATGCAGTCGTAGATATCTGCAGCGTGTTTATTTGCTGATCTGCAGTTGAAGAGCATGCACTTTAGCTGATTATTATTATGATGTTGAGAGGTCATTTGTGATAAAGTGACGCGCTTGAGGTTGTTCTTGTTTATTCCTCTGTGACAGTGATTTGGTTCTCCTAATGGGTCCACTTGGATGGTTTGGACTTGATTTCGATTAGCATTGCTCATATTCTTTTCGGACTGATGATAAAGGAGTTCATGGATCTCATTGCTCAATAGATCTTGATTTGATCTCTTTGGGAGAGAAGCATCATTAGGGGAAGGTGTAGTTTCTGATCCCAGGTTGGTTGTGTGAGGGACATGGAGTGGGGGGGATGTCTGTATGGGCGTCAGTTCTGATTATCATGGAGCTATTTGAGCTTCGAGAAAGTCAAAGATTGGATGTGATGGATGTAAGTCTTTGCAGTTCCTCTTTAAGGTGTTTTAGGAAACAATCAATCTCATTGAATCGCATTACCAAGTACTCAGATTTAAGGGTAACATGGGTTGCGTAGAGAGGTCAGATAGTGTTTTAATGTAATAAGGGTGCCCAGTTGAGAGAGGGAATCCTTATTAGCTGGGCATTTTTGTTGTGGATACGTGTGAGGATGATTGGATGAGATGGAAGGCAGTGTAGTACTGGAGGTACCAAAAAGGTTAGAGGATCTAGGTGATCTAAGGTTGATGTGGTGAGGGGCTATGGGTTTGTGGACATTATTGTTCCCTGTATGGGGGAAATCGGTGAGGGTGTGAATGGAGAGCCCTCATTGGTGCAACCTGTGAAGGTAAATGGGGTAAGGGGGGTGGGGAGTGCCATGAAGTCAGGGTCCATGCTAGTCTTGATATTAGGGGGGTGGGAGCAGAGGAGTTGGTTCGACTATTCCTAGTAGGGTCCTCAATCTTTGATTGGGAAAATGGTTCTGGAGAGAGTGGTGGCATTGAGGGCGGGTCAGTAATCGCCTGTGACCGGAAGTGATTTGACTGAGATAGAAGTAGCCATGTGCGTTAAGGAGTGTGTTCCATCAAGAGCGTTAGGGTGATTTGGGGTGGGAACATTGGGCTTGTTGTAGTCCCACTTTTTTTAGAATGGGGAAGATGTCAATTAAGGTCAGATTTTCATTCAAAAGACTATTAGTATAATCCCATTATTATATATGGATATGGTAGCATTTGCATTGCAGAAGGAAGAGGGAGAGACCGATAATCTAAGTCCTTGAGGTGTTTTTCTGATGTCGGTGATGCTTAACATGGTAAGTAAAATATTTCTCCATTAAGCTCTTATTTTTGCATGGAATATAAGGTCATTAGTTCGGGTTCCCTTTGTGATACTAAACTAAGGGTCTGAAATAAGCGTTTCTGGGTGAGATTTTTGAGTAATTGGTGTTTGAGTTTTTATATGCGTTTTTGGAGAGGGAGGGGGGTATTTGATAGAAAAGGTATTGTGGCCCGATGGTTCCAGTTTTATGTCCATTATGTTATGCTGGGAGGTACCTCCAGGGGTTGTGAAAGTTCTAGAGTGGCGCTTCTGACACCCCTTCTGCCGTTTGTGGATCTAAAGTTGCAAGTTACAGAGTAAATAGTTTAGTTAACCCACCTAGCTCGTTATAGGCTCTGAATGCTAAAAGGTCTGGGAAGTGGGGTGTGTTCCAGCAGATTAGCAAAAACCCTTGTTAACATGCCATTATGGTAACCTTCCACGTTTTGAGGTCACATAATTTATGCTGACACTAACTCACAACATTATAGACATCTGAAAATCAACCAAACACCGGGCAGAACTACAAGCCATTGAGGCAGATATCTACTTCCTACAGCAGATTCACCTACTCTGGACAAACCAATATGGTCTACAATCCTGTAACCTTTTTCCTAACAATATCATGCCTTGCAACCCTCCTAGACAGCAGGTTTCACCATCCTACTGAGATCCAGAAACAGGTTTGTGAAGCACAACACCAAGGTAGATAAGGCAGGGAGTTGGATGATGATTAGTGGGCACTTTCTGGTCACCTTAGTTGTACTATATGGTTCAGCCAAGGACAGGTTAAATTCTAGTTATACACCATAGAGGAGATGACTGAGTACAATTAATTCTATTTGAGGAGGGATGTCTGAACCTTGAATAAAAAGGGAAGGCCCAGCTGGGGGACTTGGGGGTAGTTGACACTTCGTCTCACTGTCAACTGATTACAAACTTCAACCTTGCACCAAATATATGTGTGCAATGATTAACACAGCTTTACCAACCTCTGGTGCAATTATTGGGAAATTTGTCCATCTGCCTTCAAAGACAATTTGAGCCAGCCAGATACCAAGGAAAACAGCTTGTGAATAAAAACACAAGAACCAGCATTTTCAGAATCTCCTTTTCAATGTGTATATCATTTCCCATGTATTTTTATCAGACTATGATCTTTCAGTTGCTGCTTCCTCGGAGTACAGCTTAAAGCTTTTGATATTTCTTAACATATGTGTCCAGCCATTATTTTAGACTCTCAACCCTTATGCTGCTCAACTGACCTGGCTGGATGGGTGGTCTAGCAGCAGCCTAGGAGTGGAGAGATGGTTTACCTGATCTAGGACCTATCAAAAAATCCTAATCTAGCACAATCTTCATAAGTAAATAATGTTGCCCGTCTCTACATTCTTGCATCTTCAAAATGCATTTGGTCTCAAAAATATTCTCAATATTCCTTAAACCCAGTTGTAAAGACTGACCTTTTATAGAACTTCTGTTTGCCACCTCTCCTTTTTTTCCCCTCTCGCTTTCAAAAACACTCCTTCCCTTCCATCCTCTGCGTGCCTACTCTCTCAGCACAACTTACTCTGACTTCTGCATGTTGAGTCTATTCTGTTATTGCACTTCTACAAATTCCCCACAACTCATTTACAAGATCACCATCTCCCCTCCTTCCTCTGATAGTCATACCTATGCAACCTAACAATACCTAATCTTCTCTAACTCATCCATTAATCCCACCAACCATGTGCCTAGGCTGACACCCCACTGATGATTGTAACTAACCACCATTAATTCAGTCTACCACAAATAAACCGGAAAGAATGCTTGGAATGGTTTGCTTTGAGTGCACAAATCTTATCCTAATAACTAACAGTAACCGATAACACTGGACTAACCACTGGCCTTGGGGTCTGAGGCAGCATGCTGCCCAGCCTAAAGTACTTTGACGCCTCGTATGGGGTAGTAAAGTAGATCGATTAGGCTGCCAATTGCTGTGGCTTCTGAAATGTTAACAACTGTTGATGTACATTACATACATCAAGAACAGCAGTGCCATATTTACACAGATGGACATACATGGAAAGCAAAGAAATTATCAGAAAACACTATATACATAATTTTGCTTAGAAACATGTACTATTCCACAGTTAAACCCATAGTTGCGGAGGCCCACCCCAAAAGTGAGCGTCTATTCTGATGTTTGCAATACTTCACACTTTTTACGTTAAAAAGTTGCGACAGGCTTTTTCACATAATGTACCCAGCCTAAATTTGCATCCTTTATTCCATCCATATGTTGGGGATTCTAAAAGTACCACGGGTTAGTGGATTTCCCTTGCAAGAAATAAGAAAACAACAAACATAGCATAATTAGAATTCTAGGACAATGCGTTGAGCAAAAAAGCCTTCTTTTCCCCCCTTAAAACAGCACCACCATAATGGTTTGCTAGAATAAGACCTCAATCTTTCCAGCTACAGGACCAAACGCAGTTCTCAAATAAATATATATACACACATATATACAAATATACTATTTATGCATTTTTCTAAGCGGCAGTCAATTTTTCCAAATTTGTGGGGCTTCTACCTTTTAGTTTGTGCTGGGAACAGAAGTGAATCTAGAAAGCAAAACATTACTGAGATGTAGACAAAAATGCAAATTTAGCAAGGGGGTATTTATGTAGATTGCGCACAAGCTTTCTCAAAGAAACTAATCATTGAAAGAAATAATGTAAAAGAGCAGGAAACAAATTAAAATAACTGCACAATGAGAGTCATTTTTTATCTGGAGAAGCGTGGGAATGCTGGATGGTAGAAATGTCGTATATACCTGCACATTCTGATACTTTCACAGTAATGCAAGGAAAATCAATCATTTTAGTCAAATGTTGACATTTGCAGAGCCTTCTGGTTAAGATATAGGCAAATCACACCCCCCTGGACTCAGTGAGGTCTCTAGGATTCAAGCATACTTCATCTTCTTAGGGGTTCCCTGGTTGGCAACTTATGCCACTGAGAAGTGCGGCTATTCACCATGGCAGAGCAAATTGGGATTTACCCCCTTGCTCCTGGCCCATATGTCAAAATGATGTCCTAAAGAATGCAAATTTCCACTAGTTTGCCATGGGGATGCTCTAGGCCCTCTGGCAGAAGTACTGGTGAAGACCTCTTGAAAGGCAGTCTACTACAAATACTGGAAGATGTACAACAAAGTGGGGTCCTTCTGGAATCACAATTGTGTTTCCTAAACCCAAGAAGTATGCCAGAGATTTGACAGAATACAAACCCTTGTCTACGTTCAACATTGACAACAAGGTTGTTTGGAAATCTTGGCAAACTGTATTAACCCAGCTACAATGTCACTGGATCTCCCAGAATAGTTTTCTGCCCTACAGAAATACACATTGATCCTTCACCCTTTGGGTCAACTGAGCAGCAGACTCATGGCTGATCCTGCCCTTAAGATGGGAAATATAATTTGGTATCTAGGAATCGGATTAAAAAAATACTTATCAGCCCATAGGAGAGAACCATTAAGACCACTTCATGGTTTGAAAGTCTGATAACCCATGTTATCCAAGCATCAGTCAACGGGTAGAGTGATCTTGGTGAAAATGGGTGCCCTGCCTAGATGCTTCTACATTTTCCAAGGCTGTATATTTTTGTACTCAAATTAGACACTCAAAGAACAAGACAGTATAGCTGACTAAATGGCTTGGGGACAAACACAAATGATGAAGTCAGTGTAGGCCAAGCTACAGATGCCACTTTTAAAAGCAACTATTTGACTACTTATTTACAGCAGAAAGTGGGTTGGTTTGGCAATATCCTTTTGTTAAGCAAAACACTGATCAACAGGAATGACTTGGGGACGGGCGCCAAGGAACAGACTATCTTTATTACCTAAGGGAGACTGAGGAACACCACACCATGTGAGATTGATGGCTGAGCAACGGATAACTGAGCACACTCCTAAAAGGGCACAGACCACGTGCTGAAGATGATGCTCTATTTGACAATACTGAAATGCATCTAACATCTTTAACCTCTGGGTGGCAGATGAATTATGAGCTACCTGTTCAAAATGGACAATTCCTGTCATAGTAAAACAAGAAATGTTTTCGAAGTCCACTAAATGCAATTCCTTCAATATGGCCAAATGAGTGTAGACCAAGACCAGCCTTAACATGAGGTTGCTTGATTTGAACTATGGACAAGAGCATAATCTAACTATTTGTAAAACAAAATAAATGTTAAAAAATGTATGAATAATTGGGGTTGTTGACCACCCACTTCAAGGAGTAATGTGAACCCTTGTTTTCACTAAATTAACCCGAGCTCAATCCCCTAGTAGTTTTAGCACAGAGCAGCCAAACCAAACTAGAAAAATAAAGTAAAATCTAATTTAAAAAAAATGACAAAACTACAATAAGGGTAACAAGAGATATGATTTAAAAAAAAAAGTTTAATTTGAAAATGCACCAAGAAGCATGAAGTGCCAAACACAGTCAATCATTGTGGCAGACCAGGACCTAAGCACAATCTGACGCAGACCAAGATGGAGTGGGGATCTGATACATAAACCAGGTTTATTCTGGGAAAAGTTATTACCTTCTGACTTTAGTTCTTTAAGTCCCAATCCACAACAGAAGTACACTTCTAAAGCACCCCCCCCCCCCCCCCCAACATCATCACAGGGAAATGCTCAGGGTGTCAGGCAGAGGCCAGTCCAGGTCCAGTTGCTGCTGGTCAGATGGTCAGTTATAGGAAAAGGCCTCAAGTAGCATGTGTCGCTGTACTTTTAACACAGATTAGCCTTATGACTCTTGGCTACAAGAGAGAGCAGGTCCAGTCCTTTAGGGATCTTCTCAGGTCACATACAGCAGGTCCTGTCTTCTTCTGATCTTCTTCAGGTCCAGGTGTATTCTAACATGGGTGCCAGATGATGCCATATTTGCGCCTGGCACAAGCTAATGGGTGAGAATGACTCTTGGTCATAGGGTGAATATTCCTTTGTGGACTTTCAAGTATGTAGAAGTCTTTTGCCACACTAAACCTGGGCTTTAAAGGCAGGGTGCACATGTGGGGAGTGTACTATGGTAATCCTAGTGTCCTTCCACATAGTACACTAAAATCCAGTTACTGGCAGTCCTTATACTCACCAAATTCAGACAGAAGTCTGGTAGAACAAAGCTGAGTTTTGAGCAACCAGACGTGATAACCCAGGATTATTGTGGCAGCCTCAGGTCTTGAAAAATCTAATCACCCACTCGCTAGAGTGAGTCAGATTTTATTAGGTCAAGCAAATTTTAGGATCTTCTGGTCCATTCTGGCGAGTAAACTTGAGCTGAAAAGGAGCATGTGTTCTGTTCATTCAGAAAGTGAATGAGCAACAAACATGCCTTTAAATCTCGTTTTTTATCTTGACATATTAGCTGTCTGTTCAAGAACGGAGGAAGTGTCAGATTGTCTTTTACCTATTTACTGCTTCTCTTATCCACCAAAATGGCGTTTACTTTCCTTTCTCTTATTACAGTGAAAGGTTTTTGTCAAATGAGCTGTCTGACAATCACGGTGAACGAAAAGGCTGTATGTAGGATGTTTTTTTTCTAACACACAGCATTTAAATAGCCTGTTAATGAATAGTACAAATATTTCAAAATATATGATGAATTATGAAAGAAGTGTGCTGCAAACAACATTTCAAATAGAAGCAAAACAAATCAGGACACTTTACTTGGCGGTGTGTAAATGACAAATATTTGCAGAAACTCAATTCCGACACATTGCTTGTACCCACAATAAACTCAGACGCAGAAGTCTGGCTGAACAAAAGTAGGGTTTTTAAACACCCAGACAATGAATCTACGAGAATTGTGGTGCCATTCTGTTTCAGCTGCTTTCAAGTGCACCCAAAGTTTTATATGTAAAACCAATCACCCGCCACGCAGGATTTGACACCAATGTCAAAAAGGAGCTCAAAGCCACACCCTGCATATTCTGTCAGACTCAGAGAAGTCATTTCTACCCATTCAGGTCAGCATCTAGTTTGCTGCTGGAAGGTATTTCATACCCATTCACACCTATTCAAATGCTTGGTAGCAAAAGGGAGACAGAAAATGCTAATTTAGCCTTCAGGAACTTCGGGCAGGGAAACAGTAACTTTTACTAAAGTTACTTTGCCTTAATATTTATCAACAATCAGACTTCACCAATGAACTGGATTTTTAATAACTAAAACGTTGGTAACCTTGCCCCAGGATAGTCTCCGACCTGGTGGCCAGCTGAGCTGGGATCACTCCCCATCCCCGTCAAGAAGTCCAGAAACGTAGGAGTCATATTTGATAGCTTATCCTTTACTCATCACGCCAACGCAGTGGTGTCCTCATCCTTTTATGTTTTAGCGAGGATAAAGAAACTACCACCTTTCCTCCCAATCAGTACTGGGAGAACACTTATCAGCGCTCTGGTTATGTCTAAGGTTGACTATTGCAAAGGCCTTTTAATCAATGCCCAAGAAAGGGTTCTGGGTAGGCTGCAACTGGTACATAATGCAGCCGCCAGGATATTGTCAGGTTCCCCGAAGTTTAAGTCAATTTCCAATGTGGTGCGACAGCTCCATTGGCTGCCCACAAAATGTAAGGTGCCATAGGACCTGAATACCTGAAGAAAGCTTTTCTGGCGTACTCACATAGCAGATCCCTGCGCTCAGCAGACGCCAACCTTCTGATCGTCCCCAGAACCAAGAAAGCCAACTGGGGTGATAGAAGATTCATAGTGGCCACATCTAAACTATGGAACTCACTGCCCCTGCAGATTAAGGCCAGCCCCACCTTGCTATCATTCAGGAAACAAGTAAAAACTTGGCTCTTTAAGCAATAAGCGGCCAGCTCTCTGCTTATCCTAACAGTCCATAGCGCCAAGACACCTATTGGTATTTATGCGCTGCAGAAGTTGTTAATATAACATAATAAAAAGTTACTTCCTTATTTTTCTAGCTAGCCCCAATCCTAATTTGCTTTCTAGAGATAGCAACCAGGCCTGCAACAGTGAAAATAGTGTTTGGGGGCTCGTCACTGTAAGAACATGTTAATATTAAATTTCTTCACTTGCTACTTTTAAATACCATGCAGCCTGCTTTGTGGGCAAGAAGACATACAAAGGGGTGACTTAATATGTAAAAGTAAGACTAACTGTTCAATTTATTCGGACAGGTCTAATTGCAGATTTATGTGCTACGTTCAGTGCTAGACTGGTGGCCCTGAAGTTATGTCACTGTCATGGATGGCGCAATAGGCGCTGCAATCTACTAGTGACATTTAACGGGCCCCATGTACGCTTTATATAAAGGGACTTTTAGGCAAGTTAAATATACCAATTAGGAATATGCCAAATTTGAGCATGCCTAAAGGGAAGCACAGGCACTTTACTACTGGCTAGCAGAATTGTACAAAGCATTTGAGCAGAATAAAATAAATATATTTTAAAAAAATGGAAAATACAAGTGAAATTAATGGGAAAATGAATGTAGACCTTTAGTTTCAGAAAAAGTGGGCAGACACTTGCGACATGTGTTGCTTTGACCGATGGCAGGCTTAATCATGCACAATTCAATGTGCATCACAAGACTAATCTCATGCAATAGTTTTGAGAAAATAGATCCCAGAATTAATGGTGAAAGCGATAATTGCAGAATGACAAGTGCCTGACTCTTTGACATGTTCTGGGAGTGTACGAGGACTGCAAAATTCTAAAGTAAAGTAACTGGCATGTTCGCTTCCGTGAAGCAAAACCAAAAAAGAGTAGGCATCAACAATAGACGCTGAACCCCCCCCCCCCCCACACATCAGGTGATACACACACTGCTGCAGATGGGCCCAGGGCGCCATCTGGTCACTTGGATATACAAAGTGGTGCGGCCACTAAATCCAATCACCCTCGCGCCTCTCCGGGAGAAGTGGGAGGCTGAGCTCCAAAGACCACTCCATGACAAAGAGTGGGAACGTGCACTTGAGTTCCCAAAAAAGGTGTTCTGCAACTATCGTTTTAAGAACATACAACTCCATCTATTGCACCGCGCCTACCTGACTCCTGAGAAGCTCCAACATTACTATCCTGATACGTCCTTTACGTGCCCCAGATGCCCTGCACCCATTGCATCCTTCCTACACATGTTTTGGGACTGCCCAACGCTCCGCACTTACTGGGCCAGAACCCACACCGTCCTTCTCACGGTCACGGGGTTTACGGACATTCACATGTCGGAAGCCGGCGTGCTGGGTATAGGCAAACGCCGTAAGACCCAAAAAGAAGAGACGCGTTTCGCGTCCTGGCGCTCCTTTTAGCTAAACGGTGCATCGCAATGCATTGGCGGGCCCCGGGGCGCCTCCGCTAGCAGCTTGGATGGGGGAGGTAAACAAATGGGGCACTGTGGAGGAAGAGGTGCTTCGATCTGAAGAAGTTAAGGGCATCCGCAAACACCCCATATCCATGCCATGGGCTCTCATACTTCATTCCTTCAAGCACGAAATAGCAGCGGAGCCAGTGTTTCGCAGAGTATTCGATCCCCCGCAGCAGACGCGCACCACAAAGTTGTCCACTGCAGCCCCACGCTGAGTAGATCCATAGTGAGGCGGGGCCCGAAGCAGAGGATGTAAAGTACATGTTCCACCTCCAGTGCGGCATGCCTGTCCCGCCCCCCCAGCGCGCACACAGTCCACAGCCCAACTAGGATGCATAAGCTTGCCGGTCCCTACCACGCGACAACTCAAATACAGTGTACCCCAGTTATATTTTCCCAGTTTGAAGAGATCGGATCATTATCTGCGGCGTAGTAAAAAGTGAATCATAGGGGTAGCATTGAGGGTAAATGCTTTGCCCCAGTACATTCAACAGACAACCTCCTGCAGACAAACACCTGACACCCACACACCTTCTCACGTCAGCAGTGCAACTTAAGGAAATGTTATATTGGTCATGCACTGGTGTAAGGCTCTCAACAGCGATATCATGTACAACTGGTATGATGTCTGTCTTTGAAGCGATTGTAAATTTTTGTACTGTGGGATATAAGAAACGCCAATAAAAATGATTTTAGAAAAAAAAAAAATCTAAACAATGCATTCTAAATATATGAAAAACAAAGCAACAGCAGCGTCAACACTGGCCCAACATAAAATAGCAATCAAATGGTGGCGCCCAATTAGCCACAAGAAGACGTGTTCAGAAATCAGACTGAATGGTGTGTAGCAGCAGAAATACATATGAAGGTGTTGAAGAAAGGTAGGAAGTTAAAAGGATTGTCATATTGAAAAGCATTGCTACAGTCAAGCCAGCAATAGCTCTCAACTTCATTCCCCACAAGTATTGAAATACACTGTGGTGATATTTTTCAGACCCAGTTTTAACTTCTAAGCGAGTGGTGGTAAAAAGGACTTCAGCACTAAAAAAGCAGCCTACAGTTCAGAAGAAATCAATCTTCTAAATCCAATCTTATTTCAAGACTTCTGGGACCATATGCATTGAGTGGATCTGAAGCTTGATTTGGGAAAAAGGGGGTGGTGATGGACAGAGTTTCTGAATTATGCAGAATACTCTTACCAAGTCAAGAGATCATGGTTTTAATCCATCACCGTTTTTTAGCTCACTGCACCATCCCAGCCCAGAACCTGGCTACATGCAAATTAGTCTGTACCTGTCCCAGTGCATGATGGGAACAGGGCAAACCAAACTACCAAGCCAATTCTTATACTGGGAAGGAAACAAGCTTCCGGGGACCGGTTTCTGGCATCACAGCCTTCGTCGGACCGGCTTGCCTGAATCCTGATGGTGCAATGAGCAAGGGACTCACGTCTGAGCATACCCTCCCACACTGAGTGTGGATAAAATCGATTTGGGAAAAAGGGGGTGGTGATGGACAGAGTTTCTGAATGATGCAGAATACTCTTACCAAGTCAAGAGATCATGGTTTTAATCCATCACCGTTTTTTAGCTCACTGCACCATCCCAGCTCAGAACCTGGCTATATGCAAATTAGTCTGTACCTGTCCCAGTGCATGATGGGAACAGGGCAAACCAAACTACCAAGCCAATTCTTATACTGGGAAGGAAACAAGCTTCCGGGGACCGGTTTCTGGCATCACAGCCTTCGTCGGCCCAGCTTGCCTGAATCCTGATGGTGCAATGAGCAAGGGACTCACGTCTGAGCATACCCTCCCACACTGAGTGTGGATAAAATCGATTTGGGAAAAAGGGGGTGGTGATGGACAGAGTTTCTGAACGATGCAGAATACTCTTACCAAGTCAAGAGATCATGGTTTTAATCCATCACCGTTTTTTAGCTCACTGCACCATCCCAGCTCAGAACCTGGCTACATGCAAATTAGTCTGTACCTGTCCCAGTGCAAGATGGGAACAGGGCAAACCAAACTACCAAGCCAATTCTTTCTTCGCCACAAGTTGGCAGGGTATGCTCAGACGTGAGTCCCTTGCTCACTTTGCCACTGGATTCAAGCAAGCCTGGCTGAAGACGGCTGAAATGCCAGAAACCGGTCCTAGGAAGCTTGTTTCCGGTCCAGGGAAGGCATGGCTTGGCAGTTCGGGCTGGTCTGTTCCCATGAGGCACAGGGTCAGATTGATTTGCATATGGCCATGTCTGAACTGGGGTGGCAGAGTGGGCTAAAAACGGTGATGGATCAAACCCAGATCTGTTGACTGGGTGTGAGTGTTTGATTGGTTCTGATGCTCTGTCCATCACCACCCCCTTTTGTACCGCTTTGTTCGCCACAAGTTGGCAGGGTATGCTCAGACGTGAGTCCCTTGCTCACTTTGCCACTGGATTCAAGCAAGCCTGGCTGAAGACGGCTGAAATGCCAGAAACCGGTCCTAGGAAGCTTGATTCCGGTCCAGGGAAGGCATGGCTTGGCAGTTCGGGCTGGACTGTTCCCATGAGGCACAGGGTCAGACTGATTTGCATATGGCCATGTCTGAACTGGGGTGGCAGAGTGGGCTAAAAAACGGTGATGGATCAAACCCAGATCTGTTGACTGGGTGTGAGTGTTTGATTGGTTCTGATGCTCTGTCCATCACCACCCCCTTTTGTACCGCTTTGTTCGCCACAAGTTGGCAGGGTATGCTCAGACGTGAGTCCCTTGCTCACTTTGCCACTGGATTCAAGCAAGCCTGGCTGAAGACGGCTGAAATGCCAGAAACCGGTCCTAGGAAGCTTGTTTCCGGTCCAGGGAAGGCATGGCTTGGCAGTTCGGGCTGGACTGTTCCCATGAGGCACAGGGTCAGACTGATTTGCATATGGCCATGTCTGAACTGGGGTGGCAGAGTGGTCTAAAAAACAGTGATGGATCAAACCCAGATCTGTTGACTGGGTGTGAGTGTTTGATTGGTTCTGATGCTCTGTCCATCACCACCCCCTTTTGTACCGCTTTGTTTGCCACAAGTTGGCAGGGTATGCTCAGACGTGAGTCCCTTGCTCACTTTGCCACTGGATTCAAGCAAGCCTGGCTGAAGACGGCTGAAATGCCAGAAACCGGTCCTAGGAAGCTTGTTTCCGGTCCAGGGAAGGCATGGCTTGGCAGTTCGGGCTGGACTGTTCCCATGAGGCACAGGGTCAGACTGATTTGCATATGGCCATGTCTGAACTGGGGTGGCAGAGTGGGCTAAAAAACGGTGATGGATTAAACCCAGATCTGTTGACTGGGTGTGAGTGTTTGATTGGTTCTGATGCTCTGTCCATCACCACCCCCTTTTGTACCGCTTGGATCTGAAGCTTGAACATACTACCTCCCTAGCCTTTTAGAAGACCATATTACACTGGGCTGCAAGGAGCCTGATGGGATAGTGCTCCTTCAATCCCTATTGTGACACAGTAGAAAGTAGTACCGTAGCAGTTATTGAAAGGATGACGTAGCTAGAATGAGCCCATCCCGGACGTTCTCGTGAATAGCAAAATTGGTCTTAGGCAGGTTTTTGTTATCAAAAGTACTCTAGACAAGGTTTTAATTGTCTCATGTTCAGACAAGCATCTATTACAATGAAAATGTGTAAAGTAATCCAGCTGTAAACCTTTTGACTTCATGTTAGGAATGGTCATTTTTGGTGAAGTGGACACTTTTTTAGATCATCAACAGCATTTCTAAAGAAAAAGTTTCTTCACCAGTACTTTAAAGTTACTCTAAGCAATATAATACCATAACGGCAGAAGTAGACAAGCTTGTGGCAATTGATGTTGCAGGGTGGTTCCCACTGAAGTCTTTGCTGAGTCTCATAACTATGCAATATAAGGTTGTAAACCTTTTGAAGCAGACTCTTGACTTGTTAGATTTGTACTTGCTACTTGATTTTTAATGAAAAACAAAAAGAAATGTAGTCACTGAAGTGCTCTGTGATCATGTACATTGTTGGAACTATTCAAATGTTTACTACTACCAAATGAAGATGCCACAGCCTGTGTAGCAAAGTTTATGCTACCATATAATGGTACACACCAGAATATATACACTTTGCAACACAGGGAGGCACACTGATGTTACTTTTGACAACTTCAAACTAAGCCAACGTTTCCTGCTCACATAAGGAGAACATTTCCTATGTAAACTTCAAAACTTTAATCTATTTTAAGATTTACTTTTACATAACTTCTACTTCAGCAGTTACTTACATAAAAGTCAATATTTGTTTTAAAAAATCCAGCTGTGTTCAAAACAAGATACAGCAGATGTAAGTGACAACCACACCTATGGCAACAGGAATATTTGCTATTTTACTCAATAGGAGCTTGATCTATCCTCTTTCTAGTGGGTAAAGCCTCACTGATCCCGTTATGTCTAGCTAAGCCTGCCTCCCCAGCCTCTTGTAATAATAATAAAAAAGTAATAAAAGGGTGCTTTGGGCAAGTTCTCTTTATCCATTGGTCTGTTCAACTGTCATTTAAATTTTGTTTCCGCCAACACAGCATTGCACAGGGCAACGGGTCAGTTCATATTGTTGTTGTTATTATTGCTTTATTTCAGCAACTTGTGTCATAAAAGCTTCGTAAAATGTCTAACAAGAAATTTACAAAAGAGCAGAATTGACTTAAAACACATAGTGAGGCAGACAATGTAAACAGTTGTTTTGAAAGGGTGCTCAGATACGCCATTATGAATAGTACAGTTGTCGAAATTACAATTTACATTTTTTATAAAGAGATCATAAGTAAAGAGATATGAATAGTTGCATATAAAACATTTAAAAAAAACATTTAAAAATATGAACTCAACATCCTGCCTTGTGCAGTCGTCATAAGAAACAATGCGATACCCCAAGAAACATGAACACTAATAACTATTTAAAACCATATTTCTGGTGTTGGGTAGTCTAGTATAAAGTGTCAGTGCGTAAGATGTGATCTTATTGGTGGGTCAGACAATCATTGCGTGCTACGGAGATTACTTCACTGCATCACTGTCTCATGCCCAGAGAAGTTAAGCCTCTCTTTTCAATGCTTTTTGCCTAATTAACCAGGCATGGCCCAAAATATTTGGCAACGCCGCACACAAAGAGTGCTCTTGGGTCCAACCTGAGAATACGCAGAGCTTCAAGATGGTCCAGTGTGCCCAATTGGCAGCTAATAGGTTTTAGCCGTTTGGACCTTGGTGCCTTGTATGCTGGGCAAACAAACATGACATGGGCAACACACTCTAATGGCACTTTGCAACAAGGACAGTCTGCTGGTGTCTGTTTCGAGGGGTGCCACTTTGCAGTTAATGCTCAGACAGGAAGTGTGCCAAACCTAAAAGGCATGTACAGCATCCTGTCCCTGGGTACCTGGATTAAATCTAGGTAAGGCTCAAGGCCTCTAGTCTGCTTGTGCTGAAGGAATTCTTCCATCAGTCTGCTCACTTTGGTCGTGCTAATTTCCTGGCTGGCAACCCTGTCCCTGTATGACCGTTAAATTTCCTCTGTACTTAGTGGGTCTTGTCGGTCCCAGTGTCCCTGAAAACCCAGTACTGTCAAAGATTTCCTGATGTCCGAGATCCATTTAGTTCTACAGTTGACATCTAGGTGGATGACCTCAGAGAGTGCTTCGGCATATGTGGAAAGTTCTGGGGTCCGCCTAATGCGAGCCAAAAAGAGCAATAGACGTAATTTTACTATGTTTATAAATGACCGTCTGCCCAAGTCGAGTTTTAAGGGTGTCAGGGGTGTGCTGCAAGTGAGCATCACCAAATCCCTCAGGAACTTGTGTTCAGATCTGGAAATGTCCTCGACATTGTCAAACACCCACAGCTCGGCTCCATAAAGAGCTGTACTGACTGACTTGGTATCGTAAACTGTGAGCGCCGGAGCAACTGGTCTGCTTTGTGAGGAACGATGTTCTTTCCCTAGTGCTCCGGTCACACGTTTTATGACCCAAAAGCATCTTGGCTAGGTGGGGCTTCCAAGACATTTGGTCAGAGAGTCTGACACCAAGATAATCAAAGGTCCTGACTCTGTCCAAATATGCCCCGCCGAGTGCAAGATGGTTCCTAAATGATTTATGGGGGTTAAATGTCATGAACTTTGATTTTGTGGTATTGATGATCAGTCCCCGAGAGTCACAGAAGGATTGGAATCTGTTGAGGAATCTTTGTAGTCCTGCTGGGGTCTTGGACACCAGCAGGGTGTCATCAGCGAACAAGTGCGTCGGTACTTGGACGCCCGGCAGGGTTGGTGAGTCTGCCGGACCTTCTTTGAGAAAGCTAACCACCCCATTCATGTAGAGAGAACAGGGTGGGTGCCATGACACAACCCTGGCGGACTACCCTGTTGAAAGGGATCCGCTCGTTCAGCTGACCTTGTGATCCCCACCTCACCTGGGCGTAGTTACCCTCATTGAGCCGGATCAGTAAATTGAGGATGGGAAGGGGAATGCCCATGTCTCTTGAGTACTAGCCATAGATTATTCCTGGGGATGAGATCAAAGGCAGTCTTTAGAACGATGAATGCGAGGTAAAGACTGCCCTTGCCGATTGTCACTGTCTTCCAATATATTAGGAGCAGCCTAAAGACCTGATCAATCGTTCCTGTGCGGGCCCTAAAGCCAGCTTGATACTGGGAGAGAATATCTTCCTCTTCTACCCAATGTTGGATTCTTTGCAGCAGAACTCTACCGAAGACCTTCTGCATTACATCTATCAAACTAATTGGTCTGTGGTTTGAGGGGGTCTTATCTTGGTCCCTTCTTGTAAATTGGTACCACCTCAGCACCTTTCCAGGATCCCGGTATTGGGCTTCCACTGGCAAGTCCATTAGCAAGAAGAATAGCATGTGCCCAATTTGTAACATCTGCTAGGAAGAGGTATCCGGGCAGGCCGTCCGGCCCAGCTGCTTTGGCGGGGACAATTTTCCTTATAGCAACTTCAATTTCACACAGGCCAAAGAGATCACCGTTATTGTCAGCTCTAGGAGGGTCGAGAGAAGTATAAAGCTCCTCAAGTGACCTAGTCTCCGGTGTAAAATATAGCTTCTCGAAGTGGTTGTACCAAGCATAACTTGGAATAAGATTTGAAAGCGGGCAGTCAGTTTTCCTATTGCCCCGAGACTGAGGTCCAAAATAGATTATTATTCTTTGCTAGGCTTGCTTCTTAAAGTTCCAGCCAATGTGACTCAGCCCAAGTGACCTTTGCTTAGCGGAGAGCTGCTTTATAGTTCTTCCTAGCCATCCAGTTCTTATCTCTAATGGCTTTGGCTAGGAGCTGCCGTTTTTGCCTACAATCTTTCATATACCACGGGTTGGGCCCTTTGGTGGGCGCTCTGGGCTGATTTCTCTTACTCGGGGCTAGAAAGTGAGCACCTACTAGGTCCACTGTGCGAGAGTGGACATTTAGGATGTCTGTCAGCCCCCGTGGGGTCAGAGACTACAGCCTGGAGTGCTGACGCACTAGAGATTAAAACTTGCCGGACCCCAGCGGTTTTGGTTTCCTGGAGTGCAATCTTGGGCCACCTCAAATCTTTTACAATTGGAAGGGGCAATTTCTTTAGTTATTGTTAAAGTTTGTGCACTCTCAGTATGGCATGGAACTAGCCAAAGTGGTTTCATATGAAGACAAAGGGGGTTATGATTACTATCAGAAGTGGTCCCAACTTTCATGTCTATAAGGTCTCCCCTAAGCCTTACATCAAGTAGGATATAGTCAATCCGCGAGGGGCAGCTGACTGTTGTAGGGGTTAGCACCCTATCTGATGGCGTTCTCCCATGTACTGCCCTCAGACCAAATTCCGCCATAAGAGCATTAAGTTGGAGAACTAGCAGAGTCTATCTTTTGACAGGGGGTATGTTGAGTTGAGAACATTTATTCTCATCCTTCTTGCCCGCCCCCCCCCCCCCCCCAATCAGGTCCTCTATAAACAGGGGTTCGAAGGTACAGTTGAAATCTCCTGCTACTACAACACTAGAGAGGGACAGACAACTAGTTAAGGCTTCTTCTAAGGCTGTAACTATAGGCGAGGGTCTGCCCCCTTTGGTCCCCCTTATACAGACATTGAACAAGTCCAGGGTTCCCCCCCAGGTCCCCTGATAGTAAGTCTCAGGATATCCGGGCTCGAATTTGGGATGCAGGGTGATACAACCCAGGGCAAGGCTCACCCAAATGATCAATATTAGTCACTGGCTCTCCAGACCAGGGAGCAACAGGAATTCTTCTAATAGTATGTACATCCAACAGTTTTTCTGTGCAGGACTCGAAGAACAATATTTTACCAATGAGTTATTTTTCCATTATTTATCCATTTTTATTTCTTTGGCATCATTGTGCCTTTAAACTGTGTCTTCATGTCAGAGTGATAAAAAGCCAATGGTACCATGCTTTGCATCAATAAAAGTCATATTTCCATTATCCTGTAATGCACTCCAACTATAGCTGCTTGACAGAAAGCACTGATACTCTATGATTTTTTTTTTTTTAAATCGATTCTATATAAATGTTTATTGCAAGTGTAAGGCCATCAAGTTTACAAAAGGGCATGTTTTTCTTTCTTTTCGTCTTTATTTCCGTGGCATATGCTTGCTAAAAAAGGAAAATGCTACTTACTAGTATGCATCTGTTCTTGGCATGTCGAGCTGTAGATCCGCATACTTTTGCATAGATCGCCATCTTGTGCTGGGCTCAGATGTTTGCACTTTGTTATTGTAGAAGTCTTTGTACTCATGAGATAGGTGACTCCGCCTTTGGTTAGTAGCGCGCATGGGCATCGACTCCATCTACAGATTGTTTTCGCCATAAAGGGTATTTTCGCCATAAAGGGTGATGATGGAGTTAGTAAGAACTAGAAAAGATGTCCATGTGTAATGTATCCAAGTAAGATAGTACTGCAACACATATAGGTGTGCGGGGAGGTGGGTGGGAGTATGCGGATCTACGGCTCGACATGGCAAGAACAGATGCATACTGGTAAGTAGCATTTTCCGTTTGAGGCATATGAGCTGTAGATCGCATACTTTTGCATAGACTATACAGCAGTTACCCAGTTAGCGGTGGCTACCTGTATGTGTTGCAGTAGTTTGAAAAAGTGTTCTTAGTACAGCCTGGTCCACACTAGCTTGCTGTTTTGCCTGCATATCTACACAGTGTTTTGTGAAAGTGTGCGGTGTAGACCATGTTGCGGCTTTGCAAATGTCATCCATGGGGATGTTTCCTAAGAATGCCATGAATGCCCCTACTTTGCATGTGGAATGCGCTCTAGGGGGAATGGATAACGTACCCTTTGCTTTTTGGTAGCATATTTGAATGCATTTAATGATCCACCTGGCAATTCCAGCTTTTGATATAGGATTGCCCTTGTGTGGTGAGGAAGCTACGATAATTTTTGTTTTCCTGAAACTTTTTGTCCTTTTAATGTAGTAAAGAATAGCTCTTTTGACGTCCAGCGTATGAAGAGTCCATTCAGCTACTGAGTCTGGTTGAGGGAAAAATACTGGGAGCTTGATAGACTGGTTAAGATGGAAAGCTGAAACTACTTTAGGTAAGAAGTTAGGGTTTGTCCTAAGAACCACTTTGTTGTGATGTATTTACAAAACTGGTTCTTGTATGGTTAATGCTTGGAGTCCACTTACTCTTCTGAGAGGTGTGATGGCCACAAGGACAGCTACTTTCCATGTGATGAACTGTAACTCACATTTATGTAAAGGTTCAAATGGGGGTCCCATGAGCCTAGTAAGGACAATGTTTAGATTCCATACTGGAGAGGGTGCAATTCTCAGAGGAATTATTCTTTTAAGGCCTTCTATGAATGCTTTGATGGGAGGTGCCCTAAATAATGACAAGTGTTGTCTATTTTGTAAATAGGCTGCTATAGCTGCAAGATGTAATCGTATGGATGTGTATGCCAGGTCACATCATTTTGAGTTGAAGCATCTAGTGAATTGATTGTAATATTATTGCAGTAAATAACATCTTTTCCGTTTAGCTGCATAGCATGCTCTAGTGGTAGGACGTCTAGCTTTTTTAATGACGTTCATACAGTCTGGTGGGAGATTGAGGTAACCAAACTCAGACTTCAGGAGCCAGATCGCTAGGTTCAGTTGAGCTGGATCTGGATGTCTCATCTCTCCATGGTTCTGTGAGAAGCTTTGGGGAAAAGTGCAGCTTTTGGTGTGAAACTACTGATAGTTCCAGCAGTGTCGTGAACCATGGTTGTCATACCCATGTTGGAGCAACCAGGATCATTGTGAGAGACTGATGCTTGAGCACCAGTAACGGAATGAGCGGGAGAGGCGGAAAAGCGTACGCAAATCTGCCTGACCAGTTCATCCATATCGCATTGCCTTTGGACAATGGGTGTGGATACCTGGAGGCGATATTTGGGCATTTTGTGTTTAAATGTGTGGCAAACAGATCTATGTCTGGGTGGCCCCAAATTTGAAAATACGGATGAAGAATTTGCGGATGAAGTTCCCATTGGTGAATCTGCTGTTGTTGACGACTGAGCAGATCCACAATTTGATTGAGTATCCCAGTTAGATGCTGATAAGAGGTATATCTTTTGAGGAATGGCCCATCTCCAAATGCTCTGTGCTAAGCGTGAAAGCTGCAGAGTGTGTGTCCCCCCTGTTTTTGTATATAGTACACTGCTGTCATGTTGTCTGTCCGGACTAGGACAGTTTTGCTTAGGAGAGGTTTCTGAATTGACTTTAGGGTGAGAAATATGGCTAGTAACTCCAGGTGACTGATGTGGAGGAGTTTCTGTTGAGGGGTCCACATACCCTGAATGGTGTGGTTTAAGAGATGAGCTCCCCAGCCGGTGAACGATGCATCCGCCGTTAGTAATATTTGTGGAACCGGGTCTAAGAACGGCCCCCCCTTTGGAAAGATTTTGTGTGCTCCACCATTGCAGAGAGCGATATATGCGGCTGTCCACCAACACCAGATCTGTAAGATGACCTTGAGCTTGGTTCCACTGTTGTGCTAGACATTCATGTAACAGAAGCATTTGAAGTCTTGCTTAAACGACTATCAAGATACAAGAGGCCATCATCCCTTTTAACTGCATGAACACTTGAGCAGGTAGTGAATGTTGCGGTTGACATTTTTTTTATGAGGGCTTGCATACTAGCTATCTTGGCAGGATTGGGGTATGCAAGGGCTTTGGCAATATCCATTGTTGCACCTATATTCTGTTGGGTGTGGGACAGTTGGAAATGTGACTTGGTGAGGTTTATTGTGAAACCTAAGTTGTGCAGCAGCTGGATCATGTTGTGTTTGTTGAACACAATTGCTGTGTGACTTGGCTTTTATGAGCCAGTCTTCTAGGTAAGGAAACACATGAATGTGTTGTCTTCTTAAATGGGCTGCTACCACTACAAGACATTTTGTGAAGACTCTGGGTGCTGTTATGACCCCGAATGGAAGGACTTTGAACTGGTAATGTCCGTCCACCGCAAACCGTAGGTACTTCCTGTCAGCAGGGTGAATGTGGAAGTAGGCATCCTTGAGATCTAGAGTGGCAAGGAAATCGCCTTGTTGGAGCAGTGAGAGGACCTGTTGTAGCGTGACCAGGTGGAAGTGATCTGATTGTATGTATAGGTTTAACGGTCTGAGGTCTAATATTGACCTGAGAGCCGTCCTTTTTGGGAATGAGGAAATAAAGGGAGTAATCCCCTGTACCTTGCTGGTGTAGGGGAACCGGTTCTATTGCATGTTTTTGCTAGAGAGAGAGAACACCTCCTGTTTGAGAAGCGTTAGATGTTCTGTGGACATTGGAAGTTGTCTGGGAGGTATAGGGGGGGTTGGGAAGTAGAAGTAAGTTCCAGGCAGTAACCATACCAGGTAAATTGTCTTACCCACTTGTATGTGGTGAAGGAATTCCAGACAGGTAGGAACTGTGATAGTCTTCCCCCGACCAGAGTGGAGTTGTCTGCAGGGAGTAGAGGGAAGTCACTGTTTTGTGGTGGGGGTGTTAGAACCACATCCTCTACCTAGGTTATTGTCCCTATAAGTCCCTCTAAAATATCATCTGCTAGGGGGAAGTTTGAATGGGGCTTTTGTATGCTGAAGAGGTGTTTTCTGTGCCAGTTGTTTTGGTGGGACCCCTATAGGAGGAGCGACGAACGGAACCTCTACTGGTTGTTGCTTGTAGAGCCCCCATGGATTTGGTTGCCTGTGTCCTTCTTCATCTTTTCTAAAGATGTGTCCACAGTAGGTCCAAACAAGTGTTCCTGATCCAAGGGTTCATTGAGGATGGTAGACTGTACCCCTAGTTTGAAACCAGATATGCGAAGCCACGCATGTCTTCGCAGAAATACGCTTGTATTGATTGAGCGAGATGCTGTGTCTGCAGCATCTAGAGCAAGTTTTATTGAGGTGTTTGTAATTAATTTACCCTCTTGTATAAGATCATTTGCCTTGGTCTTATATTGTTCTGGGAGATGCTGCATGAGCTTTTCAAGCTCATCGTAGTGAGCTCTGTCATACCTTGCTAGTAAGGCTTGTGAGTTGGTAATACACCAGAATTTTGCCACCTGGGACGCAATTATTTTACCTGATGCGTCTAGGAGCTTAAACTCTTTGTCTGGCGGGGTTGCATCACCTGTGGTTTGGGAATTTGCCAGTTTATGGGCCTGCGCCACTACCAATGAGTCCAGAGGAAGTTGACTTGTTAAGTAAACTGGATCACTTGGAGCTGCTTTGTATTTTTTCTCAATACTAGGATTGAGTATCCTAGATCTGACAGGGTCTTTAAAAACCACAGAAGCATGTTTAATCATCCCTTTAAGCATAGGGAGAGTGTTTTTTGAGGCTGTGAAAAGGTCTCTAAGAAATCCTCTTCCAGGTGGTCTGAATGGAGTTGAACCCCTTAGTATTGTGCAGCTCTATTTATTAGTTGGGGAAGCCCTACGTTGTCGTCTGGAGGGGTATAAATCTGGCTCAGATACATCTGGGACATTATAATCTTCCAAGAGTCATGAGGTGGAATACTGTGGGCGTCATCATCAGTATCTGTATCCTGATGTGGTGGGTCTATGTCCTCATCTCCACCCTCTAAATCCTCATCGTCATCTTGTGTTGCAAGTGATAGAGGAGGTATTGGAGAGTGTGCTGGAGAAAGTATAATGGCTGGAAGCTGTGGAAGTGGTGAAAAAGGCCTCATAGGTGAGGTGTCAGTCTTTTTCTCTTTGAGGGTATCTCAGATTTTTCTGAGGTGTCCAATTTACTCTTTTTAGGAGGCATAGAGGTGACTTGCCTAGTAAAGGGGTCAATATGCAGTGTCTTTTGCTTTGGATCCGGTGGATCTTTGGGTTCACTTTTTTTCAGCGCCGATGACTTGGGCTCAGAGTGGTGTTTTGGCATATCTTACTTAGCGTTAGGAGGAGTTTTTGTGTCCTTCTGCTTGGGTGGTGTTTTCAACTCCAAAGATTTCGGCTGTTTTTCTGGATCCGAAGTTTTGGAAGTTTGCTTCGGTGCCAAAGTTTCTGGTATTTTGGACTTATGTTTCAGTGCCGAAGAGGGTTTTTCAGCACCGTGATGTGGCTGGCTCAATCCCGAGCTGCCTGAAGGCTTAGTGGGCTTTGGAGCAGGGCCCGGAGGCGGGGCTTCTGAAGCATTAGCACAGTGTCGACCCAGACCCAAAGGTGAAGGTGTTATCGGAGCCTTGTGTTTTTTCGAGGCAGGGGTATCGACGTCAGTACTCACAGTTCATTGTCCTGGATTCTTGTGAGTCTGATTCGTCGGCTTCAGAGACGTTGGTTTGTTCATCTCCTGTCTCCAGTTCCGGATCATCGGGGCCTGCCTCGAAGATGTCTTCCGGCACCGAGACTGTTGATCTGGACATTTCGGGGCGTCGAGCCCTGTGATCACATATAGTCTTCTTGGACTTGAAAGAATCACAGGCTTGGCAGTGTTGACTCGTGTTCTGGAGAGAGACAGAGGTTGCAGACCTCGTGGAGATCTGTGTGTGGGAATGTAGCCCCACACTTGCATTTGTTAAATGGAGTCCTTTCCATATGCTGTTGATGATGGCGCCAATCGGCCTAACTGCCCACGTCGACGACCGGACTCGAGAATCAGATGCGCGCAAAGAGATCACGATCGAAAGAATACCATCGAGCGGTGAGAGCTTTGTCGAAGGGGAATCTAAACAACACCGACCCGTAGCAATTCACATCCGAATCCGATGGCAGAAAAAAAACAATCTGCGGATGGAGTCGATGCCCATGCGCACTACTAACCAAAGGAGGAGTCACCTATCTCGTGACTACAAAGACTTCTACAATAACAAAGTGCAAACATCGGAGCCCAACACCAGATGGCAACCTATGCAAAAGTATTCGATCTACAGCTCATATGCCTCGAACATATATATCCCGCCCACAGCTTATCAAGGCAGATCCTTTGGATTTGTCAGTGCTGGTTTAGTCGGGATCATGTAGCCTGCCTCCTTTCGAAACATGGGCACTATTATGAATTCTTTTACTCTTGAATATGCAATATAGAATCACAGTAGTAAACATATGCTGGAAATTACCCTTTTTGTGATATTTCCCCAGAGTTTTTGCCTTCACAACCCTATATCTACTGAACCCATTTATGTTGGCTTTAGGACAACCACTGGCTATCAGGTGTAAAGTGCACAGCTTCCCCGCCTTCAAACATGGTAAAATTGGTATACACCCAATTGCTGGAGGGCTTACCACCCTGACAAGATGCAACACACCTTCCACTCGGGTGCCCATAACAGCCTTTCGCGACTAGATTATATCATTGTCCCCGCCCCACAGGTGACGAACGTACATGAGATACAGCATTTGGCCAGAGGCATCTCCGACCATTCTCCCCTTTGGGCCCACATCGTCCTTGACGACTCCCCGGTGGGGCGTATCGCCCCAATCAACCCCTTGCACCTTAAGTGCCCTAAAATACAGACCGGTCTTATTCAATCCATTGACAACTATTTTCTGGACAATGAACACTCGGTTGACTCCCCACAGATATTGTGGGAAGCCTTCAAAGCAGTGGTACGGGGCGAAGCCCTCTCCTTAATAGCGGTGTCCAAAAAAGACAAGTTAGCGGCGGTCTCCGATATAGAACAAGACATTTATTGTCTGGAAAATTATCTTGATCCCGACCCCCTCGCCGGAGGCCCTCCACGCTTTGCAACTCCGGCAGGAGGAATATCGAGCCCTGGTCACTGACCGCGCTAAGATCTTAGGACAGCGCAAACTGGGACGGGTTAATGGCTGGGGTGACAAAGCCGGGAAATTAATTGCCTGGCTAGACAAAAAGGAGCAAGCTAGCCGACTGGTCCCCGAACTAAGGAATCCCAGAGGGTCCGCCCTAGTGGATCCCCAAGAAATAGTTGACCACTTTGCAGCCCACTTCCGTACAGTCTACCGCTCTACTGCGCCACACGCCGAAGCGGATTCCTCTGAACTTCTACGAGACATCTCTTTACCGGTGCTATCTGACAGTGACCGTGCCTTTATGGACAGCGCCCTTATAGCGGACGAGATTGCAACCGCAATCAGAACACTTCGCCCGGGCAAGGACCTGGGCCCCAATGGCATCCCGATCGAACACTACAAACTCCGCCCGGACAGACTAGCACCACATCTGAAATCAATGTTTGAGACTAGTCTTGAGCAGGGACTACTTCCCCTGGACCAGCGAACCGCGACTATCTTCGCGATTCATAAAGAAGGGAAGCCCAAGACTGATTGTGCCTCCTATAGGCCTATCTCATTGTTGAATGCTGAGCCCAAAATATTGGCTAAGGTGCTCGCTAATAGACTGATCAAGGTTATAGGGGGCCTAGTGCACCCTGACCAATCGGGGTTTATGCCGCGATGAAACACTGCCCTTAACCTCCGCAGACTGCATGGGGTCTTGGGCAGGGCGTCGACCTTGCGCGAGGACGCCATAGTGGTCTCCTTAGATGCAACGATGGCCTTTGATACGCTTGAATGGCCCTATCTCTTCGCAGTGCTCACGAAATTAGGATTTGGGCCGGGCTTTAGTCAATTGGTATGATTGTTATACAGCACCCCAATGGCTCTAGTAATTGTAAACAACAGGAAATCCGACTCCTTTCTACTTAGCCGAGGGACCTGTCAGGGGTGCCCCCTCTCTCCTCTATTGTTTGCCCTAGCCCTTGAGACCCTCGCGGCCTGGATCCGCAGGGATGGAATGATCCGTGGGTTGTGATGGTCGACCGACTGGGAAGACCGAATATCCCTGTACGCAGACGATATTCTGTTATACCTCGCATCCCCTAAAAGATCCCTTATTGCGTTATTTGATATCCTTTCCGTTTTTGGTAGATACTTCGGGTTTGGCAGAAATCTCTCCTTTACGTCTTAAGCGGGAAGGCCCCCCCCAATACCCCGAAACTGTCCCATACCAATAGTCTCAGACAGTTTCAAATATCTGGGCATTTTTATTTCACTAGACAAACCTCTCCGTTTCACCAGAAATCTTGCTCCCCCGATACAACGCCTAAAGCAGGACATCGCAAATTGGAAAGCGCTTCCCCTCTCCTTACTGGGCAAAGCGGCCCTCTTCAAAATGATGTCCCTACCCCGCTTCCTCTATGTCCTTCCGAATTCGGCAGATCCAGTACCAAATTCTTACTTTCAACAAATAGAGGGACTTCAACGAGACCTCCTATGTAATGGGAGGCCTCGTATCGCTTTCAAGAAACTCACCCTCAACTGGTTTGACGGGGGGATTGGATTACCCGATATAAGGAAATACTATTGGGCCTCACACCTAACGGCAATAAACCACAGCACTTATGGGCGGCCTGAAGATCCCGGGTTTGGTATGGACAAACTGCTCCTTCCTAACGGTTCCTTTATCAGGGCCCTTTACTCTAAGCCGAATAGATACCCCCTCACTGGCCCCACCAAGCACTCTGTCCATATCTGGCACACTGCGACCGCCTCGCTGGGTTGGACCAACAAATTGACCCTGTCCACGCCCCTGTGGGACTCCCAGAGACTCGGAGACTTGGGCAATTCACAGGGTTTTGATAAGTGGGACCTAATTGGCATTTCACACATTAGAGATATGTGGGACAAAAATGGTATCAAGTCATTTGACTCTCTCCAACTCCAATATTCCATGGCGGAATCATGGCATTTTCACTACTTGCAAATTCGCCACGCATTGCAAACAGCACTACCTCGTGACACCTCCCCACCTGACTATTCACCACTGGAGGACAGACTGCTAGATGGCTATCTGCCCGAGAGAGCCATCTCCCTAACATATAGGAAACTCACTAATAATATGGATGACCCATTGATGCTTCTGCGGGAGAAATGGGTGAAGGACAGTATCGAGCTGGACGATGAAAATTGGCAGACTGCAGCAGTCTCCTCCCCCAAAACTGTTGCCATCCCAGCGCGCCTCAGACTCGTGCAACTAAAAATACTACACAGAGTCTACATCACGGGCCCCAATTGATGCACATGGGTGGCTCAGCGGATGGGTATTGTAGAAGGGGATGCACCCAGATGGGTACGTTTATTCACATAATATGGCACTGCGGCCCAATACAGGCTTACTGGCAAGATATACATAACATTATGAGTCAGGCACTGGAGCTTACTAGAAGGCCTGAAGCTCCTAGATGCCTCCTTAATATCTGGGAACCTACTGACCTAAACACACATGCTATACACAATGGGTCACACTTGGCTGCATGATTGCCAAAAGGAACATTGCTCAACTCTGGGGGGCAACACAATCCCCAAGGGTCGTGGATTGGAAGACGGACCTCGACTGGTGCATGCTACGGGAAAAGACAGTTTATACAGTTAGGGGCTGTCCCCGAAAGTGGTCTAAGATCTGGTCTCCTTGGAATGCATATCGCGGCTATATATGTACCCCACCAGGTGACCCCGAATGTGACAGTCCCCCCTCACCATAACAACTATCATCCTCCCAAGTTTATACACCTTGATATCGCTGTGTTCCCTGTCATTGATCTGATGGAACGGTGCCTATGTTGAATAAGTTGTGCATGTTTAATAAAAAGAATTTATCAAAATAAAAATTGGTATACACCCAATTAGCAAATTTAATTTACAAGTTCCTAGTAAATGGCACCTAGTCTACCAAGGGCCTGTAAATTTAACGCTACAAGTGGTCTGCAGAGGTCATTGTACCACTAACTAAAGTAACATTGTAAAACATCGCAGTCTTACCACTTAAGTCAGCAGTGCAGTTTTAAACCGCCATTTCGACCAGACAAAACAAACCTTTTGCCAGACCTACAACTTCCTTTTCAATATACTTATACCTTACCCCCAAGGGTAGGCCCCAACAGCGGATATGGAATGGTGCAGGGTATTTAAAAAAAAATAGGACATGGGTCATTTTGTCAAAGTAGCAAGGCTATCTCTCCCATAGACTAACACTGGGTTACCTCATTACATTTAATAAACGATAACTTCAATATAGGAATAGCTACAGAAATAGTTCTTCCACTCATTTGAACTGTAGTCTAAAATACTCTTTACTCTAAGCGTAATGTCAGATTTTAACTTACTATTTTGAAAATTGTACTATTAGAAAGTTGCAGTTTTCCTGCATAAATCAAATGTGCCTTTCTGTCAGTGTCTAGTCCTATGACGGTCAATGGCTCTCCTGTGGTGTAATGTGTATTCCTCCCAGAAGAAGACAAAAAGGCTTTTTTTTTTTAATTGAGTGTTATATAGCGCGAACTTGACCCGATACTTTGGGTATCACAGCACTTTACATCGCACCAGTTGCTTTACATGAGGACACGTTCATTTTTGTTAGGCATGGGGAGATTAAGTGATTTGCCCAGAATAACAGAATGTTCAGCGTCATTGCCGAGACTCTAACCTAGTTCCGCAGATTTTAGGTTGACCGCCCTAGCCGTTAGGCCAACTCCTCTCCAAGCTTAGGGTGCGATTAAGTGTTCCTCTTCAGAGCAGAATGCCCTGGGAGGTAACTGTACCAAGCCCCTTATGGGGTGGGCGTGAGGGCTGTGCCCAGCATAATCCTGGGCATCAAAGGGAAACCAGAGGGCTCTAGCCATCCCCTTCCAGACTTCTTAAGATGCCTACCCAGTCACTAAAAAACAAATCTCACACCTGGGGTCTGCCGAGCTCTTTGATTCACTATCCAGGCTTGAGCCAGATCCAAGGGAAAGTGGCAAACTGCCTAGAACCAGTTTAGTATTAAAACAAAGGGGGTGTCCCATACTTATAGGCTGGCACTGGGTATAAAATAATCACTCCTCAGAACCTGAAAATGAAAACACTACTGGACAATCAAAAGAACTGCCCTGCTGTCTGAAGGACTGCTTGTCGTGAACCCAGAACCCCAGATGGTACTCCAAGGATCAATTGGCTGACCGGTTTGATCTACAGAGACACAACAAACTTCCAGAGACCTCTTTAAGTGCTGTCCACAAGGTCCTTGACCCATGGCTGGAGTCCGTGTACTCCTCCCTGCTCAATAGACTTTCACCAGATCCAACGCAGCACGGCGCAGACCGGCACAGGGCCTCTCATCGCAGCACCTCACAGCTCATGATAGTCTGCTTCACTGAACCAACACAGGATGCCTCAGGGGCCTCACATGACAGCAGCTGACTGGCGGCTCGACAGACAGCCTTGGATCACAGCCAAGCGCAGTCTCTGCTTTAAGAAGAAAAGGGCAATCTCCAATGGAGCCGCACCTGGTCCCATACCCTACCAGCGCTCCATAGCAGCAAGCCTGAACTTGTTACTTTTTCCCCTTTTCCGGTGCAACGGATACCCACAGTTGGAGCTTTGACCCTTTTGGCGCTATTTTGACCATAATTTTTAAAAACTCAAATCCAGTTCTATGGATTGATTTTTTTGTAGTTTTGCAGTCCTGTTATTTATTAAAAGGTCCTCTGTTTTCCTAAATTGGTTCAGGATTTTTTTTTGTGTTTTCACTTTAATGCTGTTTGAGTACTGCATAAATACATTACAGATTGCCTTTAAGTTAAGCCAGACTGCTAAGGTGGACTGTTATGGTGGCTTGCTTTTATGCCAACCTACCAGAGGGTTAAGCACAGGCTTATTTTGTGACTTTTGTGATTCACCATGACATGGATTGGGATTATTTGTTTTAGTGGGTTCTCACCCCCTTCAACAAATAATCCAACATCTTGCAACTACTGCACAGGAATTCTATTTCAAAATACTAAATTTTATAGTTGTGTTCTGTTCCTTCATGAAAAAATTATATATATAACACGCCAGAGTAGAAAACATTTAGGACAACCTGGGTCTGCTTCAGGGCTACCAACTCATTAATTTATATGGTCTTTCAGCACATCAATGCAATGAAACAGAGGTTGCATCCATCAACACTACAAATATAGCTGCTGAAGGAAATTCTACATTCAGTCTACAATTTTGCTATTTTGTGTGGATTTTGAGTTCTGAAGCACTCAAGCCACATGCCGCTAAAAATTATTGTACACTGAACTGACCAAATATGCAATACGTACTAAAGGGTATGACAACTACTATATCACAGGTGATAACTACTTAAGGCAGATTTGTTTTAATTTCTTGGTTAGAACAAAATGTTTGGTACACACGTGCTCTGCTTTTGCATGATCACTCGTGCACATCAATTAACCTCTGCACAACTCAGCCATTAAAATGTTTATTGGAAAATTGAATAGATAAAATGGTTAACACATTCTTTCTACTAGACAGACATTAAAGAAAGGTTTAGAAAGCCATTTTGACTTCACACCCACATACACAAGCATGAACTATAACTAAATAGACCATTTCCTCATAGCCCAAGCTATTAATAAATTATATATCTGAAGAAAACAGATTCCAGTACCACTGGTCTTGAAATGAACTGTAGGAAGTATTCAAAACAATAAAACCTCAAAGAGAAAAATATATATAAATATATTTAAGAAATTCAATATTGCCAGCTATTTTCTCAACCAAAATTCGATACTGAGAAAAAGAATTGCTCATAAAGGCCATTTTGCTTTGGGATTTCAATAAACATACTCCTTTACAGGTAGATTTGCTGTGCAGACAGACCTTCTGAAGACTTCTACTAAACACACGGAATTGGTGAAAAGCTGGAATATATTTGTCAAAAAGCAAAAGATGTAGTGCTACCTTTTAAGAGCAAAACAAACAAGTCAATGTAAAATAAGATATATTTGAAATAGCCATGTTAACACTGTTTAAGCTGGGCTTTTGCAGAATGGTATACTTTTTTGAATAGCACATATGCAGCACTGCTGGAACGCAGTACTATACGCCTTCACAACCAGTAGTAGCCAAGACAAAGTGTATCACAAAACCGATCACTTTCTACTTTGTGTATTACTAGGCTGATATGCTTTATCCAGAATGGTTTTAAACAAAGTTGTTAAACTGTTAGCACATGTTAATTTGTATAGGTCCTCATCAGCCCATCGCTTTTATAACATTTACTTGCGGTGATCTTCCAATATATGAAACAGTCAGATTAAGCAGATGAATTTAACTATTAGTTCATCATTTTAACCATATTGTCAAACTCACAACTCCTACAGAAAGCATAGTGATAGTGAAAAAAGTCCCCAGTAAAATAGGTACTATATTTTTGCAGTTCGACGAAGTCAGGAGAAATGCAATGTACTCTGAGAAAACCCAACAAAAACTAAGATTTGAATGTATGAATCTTATTGGACCAAAATAAACCAGTCGTCCTTTTGGTACAGCTGATAATGTACCACCAACGTCAATAAGTGCAATTTGTGCATCACAGGACAGCTCGATTGTTATTAACTATAAGGATGGTAAAAATGGCAGCAACCATAAATACCTAAGATGAAGATTGGAAGAACACACAACATTAGAAATAAAACAACTGAGGATCGGATTCATTAGGTGTTTAAACAATGATTATTACCCACCCCATCACCTCTCCTAACCGAAAATAAAGCAAGAACCTGGTCATCCCATTGCAAATATTACAATAGCTTTCAAGCAAAAGGAAACTTTTTACAGAGCTGAATGGAAAAATATCAGCAAATAATGAAGGTTTGCATGGAATATAGTTCTCTGCCAAAAGGATAGAAACTTAAAAAAATCTATACAAATTCCAAAAATGTGTGTATATATATATATATATATATATTTTAAAAGTTCTATCAAATACAAATGAATCCATTTCTCCAAAAAGTTCGAGTGTGGCCATGTTGCATCTTCATGGACAAAACCACCTGAATATTCAATCTATGGCAAACCATTGCTAACCCTTCAGTTCTGTTTGATTAGTAAATATTTTTGTAAAAATGAACATGTGTTACAGATTGCTACACTGAATACTACAAGTATGATTATCTCCATGTTTGAATTTTAGCGAGCACTTCAAGATATAGATGTTGGTTTATTCTTGTCCTATGCTCAAATTGTGCTTTACGTGTTTTAGTTCACACATATTAAATCCCAGAACCACACAAGTTTGTTGTCTTTCAATTGCCTTCAGGCATACTTGCTGTTTTCCCAAAAAGAATGCAGGCACATCAATTTTCCACTCACAAAGTATAGAAGATAGAATTCCCATTTCTTTCTTTGTAGGATATGGCCTCTTGTTAAAATATTCAGACAGAAATAGCTTAGCATCTCCCTTTGAATCAATTTCAAACTCGTCAGGATCCATTGCAAGTCCCTGAGGACCAGCTTTATCATCAATAGGAATCTCTACCTTTTGCATCACATCCTCAAGTCGCTTTCTTTTAGAAAGCATCTGTTCACTATCTTCTTCTTTATCCTTTTGGTCCTGTATTAGCATGGATGAGGAGTCAGAGGATCTTCTCTTCGTCAAAAAGCTGTTTTTCTCACCATTCATTGGAGGAATTATGTCCCCATTACTCTGAGACGTGAGGTCAACACTAGAACTGCCTTTTTTTGGGGCACTTCTACAGCGCATCAAATGAACAGAGATGGCTGCCAGTGTCATGTTTCCTGTATAAACACCACAGCAGTGGATGCACTTGAAAGCAGGAGTCCCTAAAATGGTATGCAAAGTTGGCATAATGTGATGCCGCTCCTTTAAGTGAGTTTCATATACCTGTAAGCCAGCAAAAGCACACAGACAGAAGGGACATTTGAAAGCTTGTTTAACACATGTATCCCCCATATCTGCAGCTAGGGGTTGGACTTTAATGTAAACTGGCATCACAGCCTTATGGTTTGCACCAGCTAAAACAGCCAAATGGACTTCTTTTCCACCAATCTGGTCTTTTGGCATCTTTGTGTTAAAATCAAAGTGAGGAAACAGGATCTCTCCATTAGCATCATTAGCAAGTTGAAGTCCCTTCTGGATATAATCCACAGGCATCTTTTTATTTCCACTATGCACAATCGCATTGTGTTCCACAAAGCTTTTCAGATCATGAAATGTCCATGTACAGAATAGGCAAACTAGGCCATGCATCAATAAATGTTTTACAAGTCCTTCTTCTGACATGAAGCACTTGCACGATAAGCATCGGACGATCTTCTCTTTCACCCATCTCAAAAATGGCGCACGAGCAGCCAGTTTCTCTTGGTCAACTTTGTCCTTTTCTTTGCTCTCTGCACCACCTTGTAGTTTGTGAGCCACCTGCATGTGTACTTGATAAACATTGGAAGGAAAAAGTTCACTGCATACTGGGCAGGTCTTCCACTGCTTAGTATTTTTTTCTTCAGCACTTGGGATAGGTGGCAATCGGAGGGCCTGGTCTATAATACTCTGGGGAGAGGCAACTACAGGAGGAGAGGGCGCACTCGCTGGTGACCGAGAAACCTGTACAACAGCACCTGACTGGGAGAGCTGCACAGGCACTTGGGGTGGATTAGTAGAGGATACACCGCTTGGGGATCCTGGCATTGTAACGGGAACTGGTCCAAGTGTGTAAGTAGGTATTCCATTAACCTGTTTACCCGTTGGAATTAACTGTCGCATCAGTGGGCCTCCTGTAGCCATGAAATTATTTTGTGACACACCTGGGGCAGTATACTGACCTGTCTGAAAGACCCCAGGGCTATTAGACTGTGCTCCTGGAATAGTAGGAGGCCTGACATTTTGATTTGGAGGGAAATATCCAGGCCTCACAGACTGATTAACACCAAAAAGCCCTGGTGGAACAGAGTGATTAAGGGTAAAACCTCCAGAATTAGACTGATTTAATGGGAGCCCACCAGGATGTAAAGCCTGATTAGGAGGGAGAACACCAGACTGATACTGTGGAAACATGCCAGGCCTAACAAATGGATTGGGTGGAAGAACCCCTGAGGAAATTGCATGATTTCCAGGGTGAACACCAGGTCCAATAGACTGACTCATATGAAAACCCTGGGAAACAAATATGGGTTGTGAAAGTGAAGACGGAATGGACATGTTTTGACTTACTGGAATAGAATTGGACAAATAACCATGACGTGATTGTGGCATGACAGAAGCAGGTGATGTATGCATCATTCCCACCTGACAATTTGGGACACCTGGCATTGGCCCAACAGAGTTCTGCAAAGGACCAGTCAACTGTCCCATCATAAGTGAATTTCTATTGTGCTGGGAAAAAGAAACAAGTTGGACAGAAGCAGGATTCGGAACTGGAACAGCTGCAGAACCAGAATATTGACTAACTGTATGCTTTGAAGACACAATCCTTTTAGTTGATGCCCTGTTGAATTCAGAAATAAGAGATCGAAGCTCATATTCTAGATCACGATGTTTTTCAGAGGTCAGAATGTGATATATCAGAGCATCCGCAGAGGTAGCTGGTGTGTGGCAATTCTTACAGTAGTATTTGTTGGGAAGCTGGCTCTTCTGCTCACTGCTGAGTGCTGCGTATTCGTGCATTTCACTGAAGTTTGCTGGCATTTCACCAAAGTAAGCTCCTAAAATGTTATCAAAATGCGTAACCAGCACATGTTTTTTTATACTGTAATACAGAGTGTCTGTGAAAGAACATTTTAGACAGGAAAATTGAGTATCCCTCTTGAAATGGGTCTGTCCTGCACCACCACCATTATTCGCTGCAGCATTGTTGATTTTCCGAACAGAGGTATGAAACATCCGCATATGTTTCACAACTGTTTTTGATTGAGAAGAAAATGCACAACTTGGGCACGGAACAACCAATTCTTGATCTATTTCTTCTTCATGACTTCGATGTAAGTGGCTCTTCAATGAGGAAGGAATCTTGGCTGAAAAGTTACATAAGCTGCAGCAAAACGGCTTTGTTCTGTATCTCTGCAAAAATAGAAAATAAACATTACAACTTGACTTAAGGGATACATTTTCAAATATTTACATACAATAACACTGGTTTCATAAACTCTTTAGGAGTAGGCATGCAAGCCAATGCACAATTCTGAAGATGGATACCATCATGCTATTCTCTCATTATGCACAGGCACATGCAATATACATTTCAAAAACATACATCAACTGTGTCTGTTAATACATGTATAATATGCTTATATTCTAACAATCATAGATAAATAATCACTTTAGGCCATCAAAAACGTAGAATATTTTGTAACAGGTCGGTTGTATTATGGCACAGATTTGCAGCAATATTATAAAATCTTTCATGCAGATGTGCGGGTAAGTGACCTGTGTCAACCACCTTGGGCAAAAACTAATCTGGGTACAAAAAACAGTATGTTTGTCTTATTAGGCATCATCACCTAGTGTACGGCTATTAGTCCAAAATTCACATTATAACACCCGACCACTTAAAATTTAACAGGAGCATCAGTGGAGAGATAATAAGTGTCCTTGTTACATAAAAAGGAGGCTATGGATATGACGGATAAAAGCTAAAGCATTCTTTAGGTGGCCCTTTGAAAGCCTATACATTTATAGGTCATTGTCTCAAGGATAAAGGCTCTCCTTCGTATATGTTGACGTGGTTCACCAGTTGAGTCTATACAGTGTCGCCTGAGAACTTGTAGTTGTAGAGAAAGTTAAATGAAAGGCTTTAATAGCACCTTTGTGCTTCAGTGCACTGTGACCTGGGTTTAAAGCGAAAGGATCAGAGAACAGACCTGCCAGTGGAGTCCCAGTCAGAAGTCTTCGCAGTTCCTTGGGGCCTGAAGCACCAAAGACTAATCGGGGATTGTGGGGGCATGGTGTGGGTGGGTGGCCGGGCGCAAGAGTACCTACCAGGCTTGAGACCTGTGGTTTTAAGGGGTGACATTTTCTTTTGCACACTGGTATCAGAATGTCTAAATCTTCGGAAAATTAGTCATGTGAAGAGACGAGGGGTAGCTACGGATCCACATCTGGGGGTGCAGAAAGGAAAACTGACGTTAGCGCGACTGGGTGATGCTTATATGTGGTATCCTACCGGAGTAAAACTATGTCAGCAGGGTGCCCCATTAGGCATCACATAGCAATAAGCAGGGGAGTATTCTAAAGGCGAGGAATCTGCTGTTAAAGAGTATCCATCAGAAATGTCTGAGACCATTGGTTTTGACTTCCATTGTGGATAACTGCAGGACTAAAACCTCTGCTGCATCAACACTGCAAAGGAGGCACTCCATTCTTTTGGTGTCTAAGGGGAGAACAGAACTCAGTGTATGGCATCTTGTAAATCCAGATATAAATCGTCACTGGGAGAAAGTGCCTCTTGACATGGCTAGCCCCCACTTTTTGCCTGATATTGATGCGATTTAGATTGTAGTGCTCAGGGCCCCTGTCAATCAAGTGCCCTGTGCCAGTGCTTCTTTCCTAAAAAATATTCACCAATTGGAACTTCAGGCCCCTTGTAAGTCCTTAGTAAAATGTACCCGTGTACCAAGGGCATTAGGACTGAAAAGGATCCCCTAGGGAGCCTTCACCTAGGACATGCAGACTGCCACTGCAGCATGTATGACCTAGTGCAGACAAACTGACAAAGTCTACATGGCACACTACCTGTGTGGCATGCCAACTAGCACTAAGATATTGGTAAGTTACCCCTCTAGCAGGCCTAACCAGCCCTAGGGCAGGTTGCACTAGATCACAGATGTGGGTATATCTGCATTAGCAGACATGCTCCTACAAAATTGGGGCCTATTCCTTAATATTGTAAGTGCCAGTGTAGCCAAGTACATGGGCTTGAAACTCGACAACTCTAGTTCCCCAGCACCATAAAGGCATCAGTGAACACAAAAGTGTCTGGTACCAAACTACTTCTTACAATAAACCCACACTGATGCCCCTGTGGGATTTATTGTAACATTTACTCAGAGAGCACTTCAGAAGAGCCCCCTGAAACCCTACGGACCCTGGTGTGGGCACTGACTCGCTTTAGGCAGCCTGCCACACACAGACATGTTTTTTACCCCTGGGTGGAGAGCCTCTGCACTCGTGGGACCAGAATCAATGCACATCCTGGGCACAGGTGTCACACCTCCTCCCCAAGGATGGGCCAGTGATCCAAGGGAAAGCATCAAAGCCCTGCCACTCTGTAATGTGATCCCCATCCGCTGCTGCTAGCAGCAGGTGGCAGCCCCCAGTTTACACCCCCACTTTGGGCAGGAAAACTTAGAAAGGCTAGGAGGTGTGCCCACCTTTGCCACATTGACCCCTCAGGTAGAGGAGGTGAAGTTTAGCACACTTTCCAGTCACCCTCCATCTTGAGAATGTGGGGGGCTCCTCCAATCAGGAATAGGTCTATGCCTCCTTCTACAGGAGGGTGGCATAATAGTGGGTGTAGTCCCTTCGGGTAAGGTGCCTACTGGACTTGCATACTACTCCCCTAAGCTGCATATTTAGGTGGCTTTCCCAGACCCAGAAGTTTGATTGCTGAAACCTACGAAGAAGGACAAAGACAACGCAGTGCACCAAAGCCTGAAGACTACTACAGACTTGCCCCCAACCCTACCGGCCTGTTTCCAGCTTTAAAAACTCTGCAAAGAAGATGACGCCTGTCCTGTGTCCAGCGACCTCGAATAATATACAGTAATAGACAGTAATGGCGGCGCTCAATCGCTACCTGTGTCCGGACCTGTGTATGGAAGAGGAGACTCCATGCTGAATAGGGGTAGCGATTGAGCGCCGACATTACTGTCTATTATTCGAGGTCCTTGGATTTACTATGGGTGTGGACTAAAACACATAGAAGCACAACTTTTTGATTTTGAAAGATTGGGCGATTGAGCGCATTCACTTATTGGTGTGATAGTAGGACCCGCTGAATTGGAAAGAGGAATGTGGACCAGAATATGTACCTACAGTAACTCATACTAAATTATAAAAGTGTATATCCTAAAATTTGAAAGTGTCTAGAATGAGTATCGGGAAACTCCGAGCCGAAGACTCTGCGAAACATAGTTGCCCTGAAGAAGCCTGAAAGGGTGAAACGCGTTGGCTGTTTTGCTGCTATACATAAAAAACTGAAATAAAAAAAAGACTAAGAACATTTCCGGCTACAAAAATTATTCGGTCATCGTCTGTGATGAATGAAAGAGATCAACTCTTTGGTCATTATAGCATTGCCTCTCCCTTCTTTCTGTAGATCTGTTTTATATTTGAAACCAAATTGGTGGCTGGTTTCGGGAGGTGGGCCTTTGTAGGACCACTACTGGTTGAAATAACTAATATGTATTAGATTTTGTACAAGAACAAGTAATTGGTGCAGCATCTTATACCCTGCCACGGTTCTCACTGTGTATGTAGCCTCTTCCAGGTCAAAGCTTAATGAAGAAGACTAAGACATGGTCAAGGGGCTGGCCTCTAGAAGTTTTGCAAAGGTACCCAAGATTTTGAAAAACATTTCTAAGGAGGAAAAGCCATTTTGGTCTGGGTGGACAATTGAGAGAGGAACAGAGGCATGCAGCAAGGATCCTACTTAGGATCGTATAGTCCATGTTGAGAATGGCTATCAACGTATAGGAGGATGGGTCATCCTACAGTCGACCTGGCTTGGAGGGGGAAAACCAAGAGGGCCTCCCTGAATAATTTAGAGAGGAGCCCATCTTTCAGGGTTGCTTCATGCACCATGGCCAACTTAGGTGCATGCAAATCAGGGTACGTTAGATAGAAATACAACAGCATGCCTTCTGTACCCTGCACCTTGCCCCCTTGAGAGATTCTGAATGGCATCCTTTGAGAGACAAAGCACTTCCAAATCCTCTCGGATATCCGCCAAGGAGGTGAGTAATGGAAGATCTCTCAAAAATGTGATAACCTATGGTGGAGGGGCAATAGGTTTCATATTGTAAAGTCTCTGGTAAAAGTTGAGGAGGCCTTCGAGCAGCTCATGTTGGCAGTAACCTAGAGTATCATTTGGGGCTCTGTGTTCAGCGATTGGGGGTTGTCAGGTGTCACAAGTAGCCAGCCAAGCCAATTGCCAGACGGCTTTGTTGTCTTCTGTATGAATGAGTCATTTAAGCGGTGTAATCAAGGCCCACCAGGTTTTTAAATCAAGGAGAACTGAATCTCGCAAGCATTTCGAAGAGGATCTCAAATATTGGGGTGGACTACTGTTTGTCTCTCAAGCACCCTACTGGCATTCTCTGCCAATGTCCAATCCCAATTGTTTTTCAAATTCCTGATATTTCATGAATACACAGTGGCCAGGTGTGATTATTTTCTGTCCAATGAGAAGTGGTGGCGCCCTTATCAACTTCAAAATAATTGTGAAAACAGGCTGCCGAGGAAGCACTGAATGGAGTCTCTTCCAATGCTGTGCCTTAAAAGCGCCTTGTTAGAATAAGTGCCACGACAGAGGTGGTTATTGCAAACAGGATTGGATCTGCCTAGATAGACAGCTTTGAGCACAACTGGGCGAAACAGAATATATGGTCTAAGTGGATGTATAAATCATATGGAGATGAAGATTGGGGAAAGGGATGAAGGGCTTTCAGGGTTTTGGTGAAGTCATATGTTCACTAGGAGCCCCCCATTGAAGCCAATTTGAAAGCTGTTTTGCATTACGGATCATGGGAGTACATGGCAGGGGACGGCAGAATCTATGAATATATCCAAAACAGCATTAAAGTACCAGCCCAGGGCCCAAGGGAGGTGAAACAGTTTAGCCAGGAGCTCGAAAGGCTATTGTGAAATACTGCTTGCTCCACGCCTTGGGCATAGATACTACCCAAGACAAGAGGCATCCCATCAAGCACTCCCTCCACAAAAAGGAACAAATCCGCTAGGTCAATATTTATTGACTTTATAGAGGGGAACCTTTGCCCTGACCCAGATTAGTGCCCCCTCGCAAATACTGAAAAAGTAGTGGAGTAAATTTGGCCTCACTAGCATTTCAAAAGTCTATTATGTACCTCCTATCAGCCATGTGCATCCCACAATATTCCATGGGGGTAATTTGCCGGAATCCCCTTAAAGTGGATGCATAAGGTACCTGGAAATGAATGTCCCTCGCTCAATGCCATATTATCCACAAAATATTGACCAGAAGTCACCAGACTGGCACTGTGCGCATTACAAAAGCCTATTGTATATATGGGCCCAAGTCTGGGTTGAGGTAGGGAAAAATGTAGATGGGGCAATCAACTGAACTGGGCAGGGAGCAATTGGCTGACCGCCCAGTCTTGTGATGGGACTCCCTTCGAAATGGGGGCTAATATAGTGGCGACTATTGTTCCCTGTAAGCTACCTTCTCCTACAGTCTTGCTAATCATACACACAATTTCAGGTCACATACTCTGCCGCACTCTATCTCCTCTATGCCCCCCAACCGACAAGCCATTCGGGTTCAGAACTGACCTTTGTACAAGGAAGCTAAACATTTCCAAAAACATTAAAAATGCATCAGCAAAGTGGCTAGCAGCAAACAGCAAATTAATTTGCTTTTTTAGGTCTGGTAAGATCCAAGACCTTTTGGCTTTACGAAAGGTGTGTGGCGCATAGTTATAGGACTTTTCAGTCAGGTGTCCTCCATTAGCCTGTTGTGTCATTCCCATTTTTCTTCCACCCGTTTCAGCATTTATCAAGGGGCAATGAATCCGTTCTCTTCAGCCATTGGTTGACTTCACTGTAAATTACAACATGATGCCTTTTCAGAAAGAGTACACCCACACAAAAAGTAGTTCATTTCAGAACCAGGAACTAGTAATGTGTGTTATGTGCAGACCAAGACATATTTTAGCTTTCAACAGGTTGTTTACATTTTTTTTTAGATTGATGATGGCACAAAGCTTACCCCCAAAACTATTTTTTCAAAACCAAAACAAACAAAAAAATAAAACTTAATTACCAAAGCCAAGACAGCGGCTAGCACCAGGTCGCTTGTTTTTGCTAATGCTGGTTTATTTTTAAAGCTGAGAGATCCCTGCTCGAACAAATTGTGTGATTCAATGAAAATACTTTATTTCACTGCACCTCGGTTTTGTACAATATTACGAGACCAACTTCAAACATGCGAGTACAAGATGTGCACTATACAGAAACCTTAGTGTTTATTAAATAGTCTATAATATTTCTCCAACTAAAGCACAAATCAAGCCACTAACTAAAGCATACATGATCATGGACTTGCCTCTTAGTTCAGTAGCATTCATTGGTATTAAGACTAGGCCAGGAATGCAAGGTGAAACATTTGTGTGCGTTGAGGAAATACTTTCTGAATTTTGAATGCACCATATCCTACTCAAACATGTTTGTTGAATGATTTAGAGCTATAGCCAATCCTTGGCTCTGTTCTACTCAATTTCTTGGATTGTCCCACCTCTACTCTGAGGTATTCCTTCTCCTGTATTGCTATATTCTGGGAGCCCGTGCATTAACAATTACTGAAATGGGGATGGTCAGAGTAATTGAGTATTTCTTATGATGCTCTTTTGTCAGCCTTCCACGTTATTTTGTGGTTTTGTACAGGCCCTACGTGATGCATCTGTATCACGAAAGCAGATATACACTGCTAAGTGTACACACAAACTACATTTTATCTTTCCTTTCCCAGGTTTGCTGAGTGCTATTGACATATACCATCTACCTTTCTTTTATGTTCAACCAATAGCATGTTTTGCGTTGTGGGACTTGGCTGGACTCATGGAGAATCACTTGGTTATGCTGATGAGGACGAAGGCATCTCTCTTAAATGGCAAAGTTGACCTTGCTAAGAGTTTCTCAGCACGGGGAGAATGACCAGGACCAGCGAGAGAAGCAAATGTTTCACATCTAGTGATGGCACTTTACTTGTCTGAGCCACACTTTCCCGCAGTCTGTTTGGCCTGGATGGGCAGATTTCACATACTTTGTCTTTTTTTTGTCCTCATCTCACCATATAGCACCTGCAATAAAGAACAGTAAGCCAGCTATGGTCCTGAGCTCTCCCTGGCATCTGCATCTTGCATCAGCTATAGACCAACCCAGGTCAGCTTCTTTTGAAGCTAGGTGTAATCATAGGACCTGGGGGTACTAAATCAATCTCAAATCTCTACCCCAACTTAAGAGAGGTGACCACATGCTGATTTCCAGACCATCAAAATGTCCAAGATCTAATCGAGCAGCACTAAAAGAAGCCCGCAACCATTTTTCGTACAGTGGGGGTGATGGATCCTTCCACAGCCTGCAAATCTCCCTTCTAGCTATAAGGATTAAATACATAATCAGACCTTTCTGTTTTACGGACATCCAGTTCATCAAGTCCTTATCAGTTCCAAAAATTACTAACGGGAGACTCAAGTTGATCTTAACTTTAAAAATGGCTTGGAGTGCATATTCTACTTGCTGCCAAAAAGGCCTTAATTTCAGACACTCAAAACAAATATGTAGATCATCAGCCGGGGAAAATTCACATCTTGGGCATTTTGCAGATGCTAGGGGAGCAAACTTAGCTATTTTCTTGGGGGTGTAATATAACCTGTTTATAACATAGAAAGGGTTCTTTTTTAACGAAGCAGGTTTGATGGATTTATATAATATAGCCAATGAGAGTTCGTATAGTTCTTCTGCGGCATTGTCCAAGACTGACAGGTTCCAAACCATCTGTTGTGGGGGTGACTCAGTTGTAACATTTTCCAAAAGATTTTTGTACCAAAGGCCTGCCTCTTTTTTGATGAGATTTGTATTTTGGAAAAGAGACTCAATTTCCCAATTTCCACCTATATGCTCTCTCTCTGCGGCAAACCAGGAAACCAGTTGGAGATATTTAAACTTTGAGAAAGAGCAACCAATTCGGGATTTTAACACCCCCCATGGATGGACACCTTCTGATGAAATGAGGTCAGCCCAGGTGGTAAGGCCTGCATCTATTATGGGTTTCGCAAGGCTATCTTTCAGGCAAGCGGGGATACCGGGGGAACCCCAGATTGGAGCAAACTCTGAGTAATAAGAGATTCCCCACATTTTCCTGATTTTATACCACCCATTTAGGGCTGTTTTTAATACCTTCAAGCGTACCTTTTTGAAAAACCTCGGGGCTCCAAATTTGTATAGGAAACCCCTTCCTCCACCTTCGAAGGTAGCCATTTCTTTCAGGATCATCCCCCAGTTTGAGTCCCCCGGGAAGATAAGTAACGCCCGGACATTTTTAAATTGGAATGAATAGGAATACAGAAACAGATCAGGAAGAGCAAGGCCTCCTGTCAGAAGTTTTCGCCTTAGCTTCTTCCAGGAGAGCCTCGTGGTTTTATTGGACCAAATAAAGCTGCCAATCTTGCCTTGAATTTTACTAATATCTTTGTTAGAGAAACTGAGAGGGATGGTACTAAATAGAGAAGTCAATTTTGGCAAGATTACCATTTTTACCAAGTTAACCCTTCCATATATGGTTAGGGGTAAGTTCTTCCACCTTAAGAATAGATGATCGATCTCATTTGAGGCTTTTTTCAGATTAATCCTCGGAACATCATCTAGATTACTCACTATAGTTACCCCTAAATATCTAAATTCCTTGCTGATACGGCCAGTCCAGTTCTCGATGTTCCAGCACATCACCTCCGTTTTAGATGAGTTGGAAAGATAGCCCGAGAGGACTCCAAACTCATCCATAATTAATTCTACTCTAGGGAGTGCCTCACTTGGGTTGTTAGTATATATGAGCAAGTCATCTGCATATAGGGCTACCTTGCAGCTGTATAGGTTAACACTGAAAGGAGTAATTGACTCATCTAGTCTTATGGCTTGAGCCAAAGGCTCTATGTACAGATCAAATAACAGGGGCGAGATGGGGCAACCCTGCCTAGTCCCTCTAGTTATTGCGAAGCTAGATGATAACAGACCATTAAGTAAAATTGTAGCAGAGGCCCCCTGGTAACAATTAGTCAAGGTCTGAATAAAAATTAGTCCCAAGCCCATTGATTTCAAGAGCTCCCATAAGAAGATCCAACAAACGCGATCGAAGGCTTTAGCCGCATCAAATGCAGCTACGGCCAAGGGCTCCGTCCTTGCTGACGCTAGGTCGATACTGCCAATTAACTGGAGAGTCTGATTCTGAATGAATCTGCCAGGGATGAAGCCCTTTTGGTCCCCATTTATCAGAAAGGGGATTATCTTGACCAATCTCCCTGCAAGTATGCTCTAAGATCTTATAATCAGCATTTAGCAGGGAGATTGGTCTATATGAATCTGCCTTACGGGGATCTTTCCCTGGTTTAAGTACGAGAACAATAGTAGCTTCTTTCCAAGAATTTGGAACTCTACCACTTGGGCTATATATTGAATTAAACAATTCACACATCACAGGGACTAACTCATTCTGTAGTATTTTATATATTTCACCTGGAAGGGCATCCGTCCCTGCAGCTTTATTGCTCTTAATCTTGCTAATATGTAGTTTTACTTCTAACTCGGTTATAGGGGCATCTATAGTGAGTCGGCTGCTTTCAGTTAACACAGGTAGTTCTTTAAGTAGCAACCACTTCTGAATACTATCTGCATTTGGTATAGACTCCTCTCTATATAGATCTGAAAACAGGGACACAAGACATCTCTGCATGTCCTCCCATTTTCCTGAACTCTCCCCCCTCTCATCAATTATTAGTTCACTTATGTTATTTTTAGCGCGGTCTGCTCTTGCTTTCCAAGCTAAAATAGCCCCCGCTTTTTCGCCATATTCAAAATGTTGCATGTTTTGAACGGACCATTGTGCCTTAATTTTTGTCTCTAATTTACCTCTATAGACCTGCCTTAGATGTTCAAGATCTTTATTAATTTGTATCATTTTTTCAGATTTCACATACTTTGTCTTAGCAAATACATTAATCATTAGGTTCTACATCAAAATGTAACTGTGCTATGTAATTGTCCACTTGCAAAATATATATTCTCTTGTATAGTCTACCAGCAATTCCCCACCAAATGATCTGTGCGCCAATCAAGAATATTCAGTAAATCTTATAATGGTGCTCCCTTCTGAGTCCTGTCCTTTTCTAAGCCTGGGGTTGAATATGCTACTTACCAGTGTGCATCTGTTCTTGGCATGTAGGGCTGCTGACATTCATATATGTGCATAGATCGCCGCCTAGTGTTGGGTCCGGATGATTGCACATTGTTGTCCTGGAAGAGTCTTCGAAGTATCACGAGATAGGTGGCTCCTCCCCTGGACTACAGTGCACATGGGCATCCTCTCCATCCTTAGATTGTTTTTCGCCATTGTGGCAGTGATGGAGTAGATACAGTAAGTGATGACCATGTTATACAGTAATTGAGTGCTGCAGCCGCTACAGGCGCCGGGGAGGAGGGTGGGCGATATGAATGTCAGCAGCCCTACATGCCAAGAACAGATGCACACTGGTAAGTAGCATATTCAGTTCGAGGCATGTGGGCTGCTGAATTCATATCTGTGCATAGGTTATATAGCAGTCCCTCCATTAGCGGCGGCTGTCCGTGCCAGCTGCAGCAGTCTGAAAAAGAGTTTTGAGAACAGCCTGTCCTACAGCTGCCTGCTGTTTTGAGTGTACATCTACACAGTAGTGTTTGGTAAATGTATGTATAGTGGACCATGTGGCTGCTCTACATATTTCCTGTAAAGGAATGTTTCCTAGGAAAGCCATGGACGCCCCTAACTTTCGTGTTGAGTGGGCTCGTGGGGGAATCGTTAAAGTGCATTTAGCTTTTTGATAGCAAATGTGAATACATTTAACGATCCATCTGGCTATCCCTGCTTTGGAAATGGCGTTGCCCTTGTGTTGTGGAGAAAAGGCAGCGAAAAGTTGTTTTGTTTTCCTAAAGTCCCTAGTTCTGTCTATATAGTACATTAGGGCCCTCTTTACATCTAGTGTATGGAGCATTCTCTCTGCGACATTTTGTGCACTTGGAAAGAAAACAGGCAGTTCAATAGTTTGATTCATGTGGAACTGCGATATCACTTTGGGCATGAATTTGGGGTTGGTATGTAGTACAACTCTGTTTGCGTGAACCTGTATGAATGGCTCTTGAATGGTTAGTGCCTGGAGTTCACTAACTCTGCCTAACGAAGTGATTGCCACTAAGAAAGCTACTTTCCAGGTGAGGAATTGAATCTCACATGAATGGAGAGGTTCAAAGGGTGGACCCATTAATCTGGTGAGGACCACATTGAGGTTCCACACCGGTGCCGGTGGGTGTCTTGGGGGAATTACTCGTTTGAGTCCTTCCAAGAAGGCTTTGATGGCAGGCACTCTGAATAAAGAGAGGTGCTGCCTGTTTTGAAGATAGGCTGCTATCGCGGTTAAATGGATACGTATTGAGTTGTATGCCAGCTTGCATCGGTATAAGTGTAAGAGGTAACAGATGATGTTTTGAATGGATGCGTCCAGCGGGTTAATGTCATTGTTGTTGCAGTAAATGACAAACCTCTTCCATTTAGCCGCATAGCAAGCTCTGGTAGTGGGTCTTCTGGCATCCTTGATGATATCCATACATTCAGGTGGCAGGTTGAGGTAGCCAAACTCTAAGACTTCAGGAGCCAGATTGCCAGGTTCAGCTGTTGCGGATCTGGGTGCTGAATTTCGCAATGGTTCTGCGTTAAAAGTGCGGGTTTGATCCGCAGCCTTTGATGCGGCACCACGGAAAGTTCTAGAAAGGTGGTGTACCATGGTTGCGTGCCCATGTGGGAGCAACTAGGATGAGTGTTGTCGCAGTTTGCATGCCACTAGCGGTATTAATGGCGCTGGGGGAAAAGCGTACGCAAATCTGCCGGACCAGTTCATCCATATCGCATTGCCCTGTGACTGTGGATGTGGGAACCTGGCGGCAAAGCTTTGGCATTTTGCGTTTGTTTGTGGCGAATAGGTCTATCTCTGGATGACCCCAATGTTGGAACTACGGTTGGAGTACTGACGGGTGTAGCTCCCACTCGTGCATCTGGTGGCTGTGTCTGCTGAGCAGATCCGCCATCTGGTTGTCCTTGCCAGGGAGGTGTTCTGCCATGAGGAAGATGTTCCTCTGAATGGCCCACTTCCACATGCTCTGAGCCAGATGAGACAACTGTGGAGAGTGTGTTCCTCCCTGCTTCTGTATGTAGTACATGGCAGTCATGTTGTCCGTCCGGATCAACACGACCTTGTTGCACAAGTGTACCTTGAATGCCTTCATGGCTAGGAAGATTGCCATCAGTTCCAGAACGTTGATGTGCATCTTCTTTTGCTGTGTCGTCCATAGGCCCTGCACTGTGTAAGTGAGTACATAAGCTCCCCAACCCTGGAGAGAGGCGTCCGCTGTCCGTAATATTTGTGGAACAGGCTCTTGGAACGGTCGGCTCTTGCAAAGGTTTTGTGGATTCCACCAATGCAGAGTTGTATGCCCGACCGCTTACCAACACTAGGTCTTTCAACTGTCCGTGAGCCTGATTCCATTGACGTGCGAAGCTCTCCTGAAGCGGACACATATGTGGTCTCGCGTGCGGGACTATGAAAATGCAGGAGGCCATCATGCCTATCAACTGCATGAACACTCGCGCAGGAAGGGAGTGTTGAGGTTTGAACTTTGTGATCAGCAGTTGCATGCTGTTGATCCTCACTAAATTTGGCTGAGCTGTGGCTGCCAGAGTATTTCTTGTCGCGCCCAGGTACTGTCGTACGTGTGCGGGTTGGAGATGTGATTTTGGGTAATTTAGTGAGAATCCCAGACTGTGAAGAAGGTGAATGGTGAGGGACATGTGGCTGGCACATTGCTGGGCTGACTTTGCCTGAACAAGCCAGTCGTCCAGGTAAGGGAAGACATGAATGTGTTGTCTCCGTAGATGTGCAGCCACTTTTGCTAGGCACTTGGTAAAGACCCTGGGTGCCATTGTCACTCCGAAGGGGAGAACTTTGAACTGATAGTGATTGCCCTGAATAGTAAACCTGAGATATTTTCTGTGTGATGGGTGTATGGGTATGTGGAAATACGCATCTTTCAAGTCCAGTGTGGCTACGAAGTCTCCCTGACTGAGTAGTGGTAGAACCTGTTGTAGGGTGAGCATATGGAAATGCTCTGAGAGAATGTAGTGGTTCAGGGGTCTCAGGTCTAGTATTGGTCTGAGCGAACCGTCCTTTTTTGGGATTAAGAAGTACAGAGAGTACACCCCTGTCCCCTGTTGGTTGACGGGCACGACCTCTATAGCACCTTTTTGCAGCATACTTAGTACGTCCTGCTGCAATAATGCCAAGTGCTCTACGGACATAGGACGGTGCTTTGGCGGTATGTTGGGTGGAGTGGACGTTAATTCGAGACAGTAACCGTGCTGGATAACGTCCCTGACCCACCTGTCTGTGGTGATGGTTTTCCAGACTGACAGGAACTGCTGGAGTCTCCCCCCGACAGGTGTTATGTGGTCGGGGGTCAGGGAGAAGGCGTCACTGTTTGTTTTTGGGGGAGGACCTGGTGTTGCCGTACCCACGTCCTCTGCCTTTGGGGCTGGATCCACGATATCCACCTCTGGTGGTTTTATCATAGTTACTTTGTGTGCCCACTTTATTGTACTGCTGCTGGGACCCCTGACCTCTAGCTGCTCCTCTATTCCCGGGGCGACGAAAGGAGCCACTACGAAACTGCTGCGACTGTAGAGCCCCCATTGATTTAGCAGTTTCAGTGTCTTTCTTAATTTTTTCGAGGGTAGTGTCAACTTCAGGGCCAAATAAATAGTCTCGGTTGACCGGTTGATTTAAGATATTGTTCTGAATCTCAGGCTTGAAGCCTGAGATTCTCAACCATGCGTGCCTCCTCAACATGACGCTTTTGTTAATCGCCCTCGCTGCAGTGTCGGCTGCATCCAGTGCGCATTTGATGGACGCATTGGTAAGGAGTTGTCCCTCTCTGATAAGGAGCTCAGCAGCCTCTTTATATTCATCTGGCAAATGTTGTAGCAGTGATTCTAGTGTGTCGTAGTGGGACCTGTCATAACGGGCCAGGAGTGCCTGTGTGTTGGCAATGCGCCAGATGTTTGCCGCTTGCGCTGCTATTCTTTTGCCTGATGTCTCCAGCACTTTGGACTCCTTGTCTGGGGGAGGAGCATCACCCGTTGTTTTTGAGTGGTCTCTTTTGCGAGCATAAGCAACAACCATGGAGTCTAAAGGTAACTGACCCCTCATGTACATAGGGTCTCCGGGTGCAGGCTTGTATTTCTTTTCGATTCTGGGGTTCAGCACCCGTGCCCTGGTTGTTTCTTTAAAAATGTCTTTTGCAGGTTTTAGAACTCCCTTTAACATTGGCAGAGTTTTGACAGTTTTTTCAGAGGAGGCGAAAGTGTCCACTAAGAAGTCTTCTTCTACAGTGTCAGAATGGAGTTGCACTCCATGATTGGCAGCAGCCCGTTCTAGGAGGGCATTAAAGGCAGCAGTGTCCTCTGTGGGAGATGTCTTTATATTGTAAAGCTGCGTGTCAGGAGTATCTGGTGCGTTACCCTGGTCGGTGGGGTCATCCCATGCCTGATCCAGGTCTTGCAAGTGATCATCAGGATCGATATCCCCAGGGTAGGTGGTATCATCCCCTACATAGTCCTCTCCTGCGTCTGTCTCTGAATGCGTAGGAGAAAAGGACGGTGGATCCTGATGGAAGGGTTGAAAGTGTTCATGAAGCACGGGTTCTGATCCTGCCGGCAATTTCTGTTTCAGAGGAATTCTGTAGGAGTCCAAGCCCCTCTCTGGCGTGATTTTCCGCTTGCGGAGTATCAACTTACCAGTGTCGGCGTTGATAAAGTGTGCCTGTGAAGGCTCGCTATCGGTTTGTCCAGTGGATGGGGACTGTGTTTGGCGGACACGTGTCCGAATGTCGAACATTTTCGGCGCCGTGGGTGGCGGCAACCCAAATGTGATGTTCGCTGGCGCAGAGTGTGATTTTGCGGCCTTGAGCGTTTCGGGACCCGACGTAGAGTGGAGGGTTGCCCGGTCTCTGATGCGTTGCAACGATGCGGAGACCTGTTGCACGGTGAACGCCGATGGCGCCTTGGAACCGATCGGCACCTTGGAGGTAGGCGTCGAAACTGCATCCGACTTTTTTGCAGTCTTTGGGTCGTCGATTCGAAGGGAGGTATCGACACTTATCGGAGTCGATGACTTGGCATGCGCCGCTGTCTTCGACGTCGACGCAGACGGGTCGGCGACCTTGACCTTGGTGGTTTGTGCCGTAATCTTCGGTGCCAAATGCCGAGACGCCGCGTGGGGACCGAGGGCCTTCTTCTTCGGCTCGACGCGCGGACCCGTTGCGGTGAGCTCGGCACCGAAATCTTTTTTCGCGGTCGGAGCCGACGACCTTTGCCGGGTGTCGAAGGAGTGGAGGGCTTCGAGGCCGTCGAGCCGAACGCAACCAGTTTCACTTTTGGTTTCGATGGAACCGGTGCGATGGACGGTTTCGCTTGAGGGAATCCAGTCGTCTTCGATAATAATGGCTCCTGTGAAATGTTCGAGGCCGGGCCCGGAGGCGGGGCCGAAGAACCCTGTGATCTATCTTAGGTAAGGCACGCAGGCGATCCCTCGACCTGAGCCTCATGACGACTTACGTGTCTCGGCCTCCGTATCGACGGGTTGGCCTAGCTCTTCACTGGAGCTATCTTCCTCGGCCCCAAGGGTTTCATCGTAGTCTCCTACCTCTTTGACGACGTCTTCGCCCTCAAAGATCACCTCATCGTCGTCTTCCGATCGGGAGTCGTGTTCGGAAGCGTGGCTGGAGTCTACGTCTTCTACGCTCTCGGCGTCTTCGTCCTCGGTGCTAAAGATGTTGGCCGGGGCAGGCGCCGATTGCTGCACCTCCAATCTCGCTGCCAGTCGATTCTGGAGAGTTTTCTTCGAGCGGAACCGGGCGATTCCATCGTCGATCGAAGTTCGATGTTCGGACCAAGCAGATCCGAAAAGCTTGAAGAAAGTGCTAAAGCACTAAAGAAACTGGTCGATACCGAACGGGAACAGTACCGACGAGAACTAAAGGCCTTTTGGCCTTAAACTAAATTTTCCTAACTTGAGCTAAGATAAGCACATCCGAACCCAATGGCGGAAAAAAACAATCTAAGGATGGAGAGGATGCCCATGCGCACTGTAGTCCAGGGGAGGAGCCACCTATCTCGTGATACTTCGAAGACTCTTCCAGGACAACAATGTGCAATCATCCGGACCCAACACTAGGCGGCGATCTATGCACAGATATGAATTCAGCAGCCCACATGCCTCGAACATAAAGTGCAGCTAGGATAAACAATTAATGTTATGATGATCTCTCTCCACACTGCAAAACGATCTCAAGACTGTGTTAATTAGACAGACCCCCCAGGATATAGCGGCATGGATTAGCAAATTTAGCGGCACAAATATGGAAATTTAGCGGCACAAATATGGGAATTTAGCGGCAATTTAGCGGCGTTTTATTTGGCAGTTTATCCTACAACAAACCCAGATCTTTGTTTTTTGAGTTATTTAACACCATGAAGCTATGTATATTTGGTTTATTTACAATGTAGAGACTTTGTTTGTCTTCAAGACTACAAATAGGACATAAACCTGTTACTGAATAAATGCCCAGGGTACCTGTATGCTTACGTCCATACTCGTAGGCAGTATAGTTTAAGAGTGCTTGGTGCGGAGAAGCACAAACGCAGAGTTGAAAAAGAAACAGCAGAGTTGGGAGTTTTCTTTAATAATAGCCAAATTAACTCTTTTTGCAACATTAATCAATGTTCTAATAATGTATACTTTGCGGTGTGTATGCAGTTCCGGGATGAAAGGTAATAGCTCGCTGTTCTATATTAGGACTTTAAGTTATAAATTGCAAGTAACAAAAGGATGTCTCTTTTGAAAGCAGTAACCTGCTGATCCGTTTACATCCTACGCATTCTGTAATCTACTTGGTACACGTTCTTTGCAGCAGGCACATTAACCCTCTGCACTAACTTCACCCAAGTCAAACCCTGAACTACACAAAATGCTGATCTCTATCCAGGAAGATAATTAATCACAGGAGTTATCTTGACATTTATGTGAGGCCTGGTCATTGCCCGCGGAAAGAAACGCTGCGGCAGGTGCTTCAAAAGCTTAATAGACTTTCATTGACGGCGCCCCCAGGAAGCCAGCACCCTAAAGCCGGCCCTGAATCAGAGTGCAACGTATAACTATATACAATCTATAGCCCTTCTGCTGCGGCGGCCAGCACGGGTCGATCCTTCACTTTTCTACCGCTGCTGAAAAGAACTCAGGCGATATGGATTCCCACTATTGCCTGTGGAAGCAAATGTTAAGGGCGAGAGACGCCTCCCAGCTCACAGCAGCTTACCTGGGCCTCTGGGCCTCCCGAGACGACGACGATCTGACGATCCACCACCAGCCAGACAACGATACAATGACGATCCAGACCAGCAGCGCCGCTCCAGACCAGGTGAGTCGCGTCGTCATCGTGTCGTCAGCACTGCCTGCTGTGAGGACCCCCCCTAACCCCCTTCTATTGGTCTATTGGACCCGTGGCAAGAGCCACTGGCCCAATAGAACAATAGAAGAGGAAGAGAGGCGCGTGATCTGCTGTCTGCTGCTGGATGGGGGTGGGATGCCGCCAGGATGCCAGGATTTCGCGGGCACTTTTGTAAAAATCGCGGCATTTTTACAAAAGTGCCGATTTCGCGATTTTTTTGCAAATCGCGAAATCCTGGGGGGTCTGATTAGAGCCAAGTGTGTGAAACGCACTTGTTCTCGATCTCATTATAAACAAAATTTCTGAGTGGCAACTGTCACGGATTTAAATATTCGCATGCTGCGGACGCATGCTTGGCACACAGTCTTTGCTGCAGGGCACAGATCTTGCAGGAATGAAATTAGAGGGAACATTGGTGGTGACCTGTCGTGTAGTTCTTACAAAACTATCTAGGATCTACACGTTTAGACAACATAAACGAAGGGATTGGTGTCTAGACTGATTCCAGACACCCCCAAAGGATATGTTAGTCTGTAGACTAGCGAGCTCACAGTGCCACTATAAATCCCCCACCTTACCAAGAAGTGAATTGCTTCTGGAAACTATCGAACGTGACAACTCTGACCCCTCCGGGATCATGGAAACAGTTCAGTACTTTTCGCGCAGCCACTCATGCTCACTTTGTTGCCGAGAGACACACAGAATAAACAGTGGGGACATTTTCAATAAGCATTTATTAAACCAACTTCATTCTTGTATAAAAAATTGTGTCCTGCAACAACCATTAGACAGAAACAGATATACAAGGTTACAAGCACAAACAGAGTGAATAAAAGGTAGAATTCGGCCATGGTGCTAAAACAGTGAATATATGCAGGCATATAGAAACATGGCAGTAATCATTAGTACTCCCAAGATGCAAATCCTAACTAAATGTACCTAGCATGTATGTAGGTATAAAGCCAAGACTCCCTCTAGGAAAGAGCCAACCCCATTATCTGATGGGAGAGAATGACGGACCCCGTCTTGTTCTAGAGTTGGACATCCCGCAAGGGATGTCAGACCACTGCGTGCTGGAGTGTCTGCGTGCAGGGACTTCAGCGTCTCGTGTCAGCATGGAAGCTTCTCCTCTGTTTGCCCAGCGAAGATGGGTACTTCTATACCCGAAAGGACCCTCACGGGTTCTACCTAGATGTGTCACGATACTGTGGGCCTGTCGGCTTAATATGACGATAGTAGGGACGTTTGTACAGAGTTATTCTGCAGGAGATGGTAATCCTGCTGTGATAATGAGAATCCTCATGCATAATAAATTAGGCTAGTTTGAGGGAAACCACACATCATTTATTCGGCACCTAACTAGGTAAAAGGTCCGTGCCAGAGCCGTTATGTAGAGCGAGGTAGGACAAATGTAGGTAAAAGGTTATTAGAAATGGGGGTCTCTAATTGGCAGAGGTAGGTACCGTTGATCAAGTATGGGCCCTTGCTTCTAGTCAGGGAAAGGGGGGTGCACTTCTGGATAACCCCTGCTCACCCCCTTGGAAGCTTGGCACGAGCAGACAGGCTTATCTCAGAGGCAATGTGTAAAGAATTTGTCAACACATACAGCAATACAGTGAAAACACTACAAATGGATACCACACCAGTTTAGAAAAATAAGTAATCTTTACTAGACTTAACACAAGACCAAACTACAAAAATCCACAATACTGTAATCAAAAATAAGTCTTTAAAATAGTAGAAATAGCTTAGTTCAATGTAGATGGTAAAAGCAACACTTTACTCTCAAAGTACCTTGGATGCGTCACGCAACACAAACAAAAGGGTCGCAGGGAAGATTATGCATTGGTTCCTTGCTTCGGGGGGAGGTGATGCATCACGCATCGGTTCCTTACCGGAGAGGAGGTGATGCGTCTGTTTCTTACTGCGTTCCGGTTACGATGCGACAAGACGGCGCTCTGATGCAATGATCCGGTGCGATGCGTCAAAATGGCATCCTGGTTGACATGCGACAACGTGGATGCGATGCGTGGATGGCCGTGCGGCAACTCTGTAGACTCTTGAGGCGCAACAAGCCCTGCGACACGCTTCTCCGGTGATGCGACGGCGGCACGCTTCTCCGTTGAGGAGACAAAATTCCTTGGCGATGCGATTGCAAACCACTGCAGCGGCGACACGCTTCTTCCTTGTTGCGTCGCGCTTCCAGCTCCCAGAGACACGCAGTCTTCTCAGAGGGCCCAAACAACAGCAGGCACCTCTCTGCAGGTAGAATTCCCAGCAAGGGAATTCAGGGGGAGCTGGAGGTGAAGTATTTGTGTCCCTGAGACTTCAGAACAGGAGGCAAGCTCAGACACAAACCCTTGGAGATCTTCTTCAAGATAAAGTAAACACAACAAAGTCCTTTTTTCCTTTCCTTGGCAATAAAGTAACCACTGCAGGCCAACCCCAACAGCAAACAGCACAGGGGCAGTAATCTTCCTTCAGCTTCTCTGGTTCTTCTCCTTGGCAAAGGTTCGACTTGATGCCCAGAAGTGACCTATAGTTCTGGGGTCTGGGCCCCAATATTTATACTGCAAAATCCTTGGTCCTCTGAAGGCAGGGGGTGTCTGTGCCCAGCGAAAACCAGTTCAGTCCTTCCTGGCAGGAGGTGGAGACAGTATTGTTAAAAGCAGATCTGGCCCAGGTAGCTATAAGGAAATCTCCTCCCACTACTCTATACTATGAAGGCTCAGGTCAGTGAAAGGAAAACTCCTCCCCCTACTCTCTATTCAATACAGGTCCCATTCAGCTCAGCCCTGATCCATCAGACTGCTGGAGCCAAGGCCCTCTCCAGCCCAGTCACTCACAAACCAGACATGGAATACACAAACCTAGCAGAGGCATGCTGGATGGTTAGGCAAGAAAATACCTACTTTCTAAGAGTGGTATTTTCAAACACAGAATGTAAAAATCACCCTCACTAAAAGATGTATTTTAACTTTCTGAGCTCAGGCATACTGTGGAGAAGTGTGGCTCAATGGTTAGAGCGGCAGATCCTGATGCAGAGGTCTGGCCCGGGACCAGGGTTCAATTCCCTGCCTCGGCGGTTCTTGGGCTCAAAATTCCACGGACCTGACAATTCTCGCCTCGGTGCCTATTCCAGTCATGGAGTCGCACTCTGCAACTCTGGCAATAGCTTGCTTAATCTCCACAACGGCCCCCACAACGCGAAGGATGCCTGGCCTCCACCTTGGGGGTGCCCAGGAGGGGACACCTCACAGGGAAAGCCAGGATGGGTCAGACTGATTTGCATATGGCCATGTCTGAACTGGGGTGGCAGAGTGGGCTAAAGAACGGTGATGGATCAAACCCAGATCTGTTGACTGGGTGTGAGTGTTTGATTGGTTCTGATGCTCCGTCCATCACCACCCCCTTTTGTACCGAGGATGGGTTTCACAGCGGTATTCGTACAAGCGCCTTGAGACCCTTGTGGGTGAGTAGTGCGCTATACAAGTGTCAATTTACATTTATACTAAACGTTATTTTCCTGTCTCGTTTCTAGGATCAGTTAGGATTATTAGATGTTATAATCAAACAGCCTATTCTGGCCAATAGGAACAGATAGCCTTGCAATAGTGAAATACGAAATTGGATGTTATTCACTATCAGGACATGCCACACACATCAGGGCATGTCCTACCTTTTACATATAATGCACCCTGCCCTTAGGCCTACCTTAGGGGTGACTAATATGTAGAAAAGGGAAGGTTTAGGGACTGGCAAGTAGGTGCACTTGCCAAGTCGACATGACAGTCCCAGACTGCACACAGGCTCTGCAAAGGCAGGCCTGAGCCATAGTTTACAAGCTGCTTCTGTGGGTGGCGCAATCAGTGCTGCAAGCCCACCAGTAGCATTTGATTTACAGGCCCTGGGCACACATGGTGCACTGTACTAGGGCCCGACGAGTAAATCAAATAAGCCAATCATGGAGTCACTAATCAAATACATCCATTTCCAATAGGGAGCACTTGCACTTTGACACTGAAAAGCAGTGGCAAAGGGCCCCAAAGCATCTAGACCAGCAAAAACATAGCAAAACACAGGAGGCAACAGTGAAAAAATGGAAGGGAGACACATGCCAATGGTGCCAGGTCTAAGTCGTGCAACTACCTAGGCCCATACTGGGGTACACTGGGGCTCATAACAGACCCAAGGGGGCAAAGCCTGTGTAAGGCCCAAATGCATTTCCTAGATATCAGAGCCCAGAGGCACAACTCTGCCAAGAAGTGCAGTAAAGCGATGCACCAACACACACAAGATCTTAAGCTACTATTCTATGGGATTGCAACCCTCTGCAACCCCCTGGCTGGCTCACCACTTTGATGTTGTCCTTCCGAGACCAGCCCTCTGCTTCCTCTACCCTTCCTTCTAAAGAACGCATTCAGTCAGAGAATCAGGAGCTTGTGTTGATGATCTTGAGATAGTGCTGGTAAATCACATGTAAGAAATTGACTCCAATTTTCTTTTCACGCTTGATCAATAATCTTGGTTTTGTCCTGTGTTTGCGTGCTAGCCCGGTATCGTGGACAGCCCAGCCACGTGTACATAAATCACTTAAGAACATGGGGCGAAATCGCACCCCACTCAGGGCGCACTGCATTCCTTCAAGCATTACACAGATGCCACAATTAGACCAGTTTGTCAAAAGTTTCTTTTCATTTAATCCGCTGTTTGTAGTACATTTATTGTTGTTATTCCAGTCACATGATGGACACTTATGTTCACAATTTCCTTAATGCTGTAGATATGCCGATACAGGCCTTATACTAGAGCATGGTGTAAACATAGATACTCCTCGATAAATGATTATCATCACCCAATGCATTTCGGGCCCAGATTGGCCCTTCGTCAGGGGTTCTCTACAAATTGAAAACATTAATGTTAGACTGTGACTTTAAATAACTCGTTACTTATCGTATTTTACACGTGATGTAAAAAACTGTGAAAAATACATGCTTAAAACTGTGGTTTACCCCATTTTCAACGTTGTGCCCTCTGAGTTCGAAATAGTGCATTTAACTAAATGTCTGTCCGTTCGTTCCTCCCCCACTCGTTTAACCCGTTCCTCTCTTCCGCTCTAGTTTCTCAATTTACTTATTCATCCGGGAGGGTGATAGTAATATGAGAGGTTAACACTCCGATGAAGGGTAGAAAAGCATTATTATGAAGGTATATAGCGTGTTAAAAATCTGGCACACATTGCAGTGGGTAATGTTAGTAAGAGACGGAGAAATGAGGGGCTGCATTACATAGAAATTAACGTCAGGATGAACAGAGTGAGAGGTTACCACACGAAAATTAACGCAGCGATCACATTACAACAGATTTAGGATTTTGAAGACTAGAACATTATAGATAAACGGGATGATGTTGAAGATTAACACATTTGGTTTAAATACAATGTGTGAGTAAACACGAGCTTGCGAAATGCGCAAACGGAAAAACAGGAGGAGGCTTTCAACAGCAAATGTGATGCATTATGGGTTTGGTAGTACAATGGATCGGTGGGCGTTAAGCAGAGGAATCAGTATGGGCGGGGACACGTCACAGGGGTGTTAAATGGAGTGAGGAAGTGAAGCACTCTGAATGGCTTCAAACAGGAGTGGAAGCGGTTATCAGCACAAGCAAGGTACGGGCTCGTTTAACAAGGTTTTGTCAGAGACAATTATGTGATAAGAGGTCGTTTTCACATGAATAAGTACATTGAGAAACTAGAGCGGAAGAGAGGAAAGGGTTAAATGAGTGGGAGAGGAACGAACGGACAGAAATTTAGTTAAATGCACTATTTTGAATTCAGAGGGCACAACGTTGATAATGGGGTAAACCACAGTTTTAAGCATGTATTTTTCACAGTTTTTTACATCACGTGTAAAATACGATAAGTATCGAGTTATTTAAAGTCACAGTCTAACATTAATGTTTTCAATTTGTAGAGAACCCCTGACTAAGGGCCAATCTGGGCCCGAAATGCATTGGGTGATGATAATCATTTATCGAGGAGTATCTATGTTTACACCATGCTCTAGTATAAGGCCCGTATCGGCATATCTACAGCATTAAGGAAATTGTAAACACAAGTGTCCATCATGTTACTGGAATACCAACAATAAATGTACTACAAACAGCGGATTAAATGAAAAAACACTTTTGACAAACGGGTCTAATTGTGGCATCTGTGTAATGCTGAGAAGGAATGCAGTGCGCCCGGAGTGGGGTGCGATTTCGCCCCATGTTCTCAAGTGATAGTGCTGGTAAACCCTGAAGAGTCTCTTCTGCACAGACGAGTTGTTCAGTCAGTTTCTTGTGATCATTCCTGAGGAGATTAAGGTCTATTGCAATGGCACCTACCTTGGCCTCCAAAGAATGTGTCGTGCTAATAGCTTCCAGGATAACATTATCCGTGGTTTTTCATTTTTAAAGAGTTACTCGTGTCTAGTGGTCTTTCTGTCCATCACACGTAGAGGTCACTATATTTTTGGCTCCTACAGTATTCTTAACTTCCCATATTTCCATAATGACCAGTATCTCAGTTATCATAATATATTCAGTGTTTCCAATAATGCCATCTATTTCAGACTGCCAGTTTAGCGCACACTGTATTCAGTTTGAAATAACATTTTTAGACCACCTGGAGGAAGTCATAGTTAAAGAAACGCTTACTTCAGGTACCTATGAGCGGGGCACTTGGCTCTAGTATGGTTGATGGCTTCTGCTGATGATGGGGGCAGGTCTGCTGGACGGTTGGACCTTGTGTTTGATTGAGCTGGGTAGGGCTAGTGTGGTTTTGTCAGTGGATCTGCTAGCACCAGCACTACAGGTGGTGGGGTATAGATGACAATGGTGCAGTACTACTGTTACCGGTCCTCATCGCTTGCTGGGCCAGGTGGTTGACTCATTGTGAGAAAGTGGCTCTGTATATACTGTTCCCAAATAGGTACAGGGTGTACAGAGTCCACAGTCCCCAGACGCTTGGCAGAGGCTAAAGTTAGATATAACCTTACTCTCTAAAGTGGTAGCTTGGTCGAGCAGTAAGGCAGTATCAGAGGACAGTGTAAAGCATTTGTTGTACACACTCAGTCAGCAAATAGTTCCACACACTCAATAACTGAACTCTAGGCCAATGGTTTATATATAAAAAAATATTTGCTTGTTTTATTTTAGAACCAACAATTGGAATTAAAATATACTTTCTCAGAAGGAGATGCTTTATATAAATACTTTTGCAATATGCAATTGACTTTTGTAAACAGTTACAAGTGGTTGCAATAGGCAACACTATTTTAAACACAATAATGCATGGAGTTCAATGGAAGTTATGTTATTTGCAACCGATTACTTTTAGGATTACTTTTGGAATTCCAGGACTGGATCCTAGATTCAGTCCTGGGTCAGTACTTTGAATCCAGTGATAAAAATCGACTTAATTACAGTGATGATTTTTAGACAATATGTTGCTATTTTAAAAGTTGACACTTCGAAAATATTTCATAGAAAACAGTCAATGATTCCCTATGGCAGAAAAGTCAAGTTACAGGTATAGTATGTTCTTGTTACTTTTGTAATCCAGTACTGGGTACCTAGACTCAGTACTGGGACCTTTATCCAAAACAGGTAAGTAATTACGTTTTCAGATATTATACGATTTTTAAAGAATATTTAAAGATTGCAGAAATTGACAGAAGAAATTTCACAGAAAAACAGTCAATGATTTCCTATGGGAGAAAATTGGGTTACTGGCAAGTACAGTTGTAAGTATTTTTCAGAGTCAGTGCTGGGCACCAAGATCCAGCACTGAGAGCAGGTGAGTATTTTCGTTTGTTACTCGGCTGATTTGTGGTGAATATTTTAAGATTTGAAAAGTCCACACTTAGAAGAAATTTCAGGAAAAAGTCAGTCAATGTTACCCTATGAAGAAAATAGAGTTATCGGTTTAAAGGTAAGTACTCGACTGGCAGAGTTGAGGTTCTGGGCATAGACTCAGGGGTCCCCCAGGGTCAGGTAGGTACAGTTGGTTCACCCTCAGCGGCACAAGGGCGGCTGGGTGCAGAGAGAGTTAGGCCCAATGTTATCCTATGAGGGATAGGGGGGCCTTGGTTGGTGGCTGCTGACTAGCAAGCCACGCGGCTGTGGGAGCTGGGCTCCTGGTCACTTACTCAGGGCAAGTGGGGAACTAGGTAGGTGTAGAGGTTGCACTGCCAAGGCCACTCGGGCGGCTGGGTGCAGGGTGCTTTTGAGCCTTCGGGCGCTCAATTGATTTCAATGGGAAATCTCCAGTTTAGAAAAAGACTGCAATCTCGAGGACGAGGATTCTTCAGGTGCCACCACCACTTCGAGAGGTAAGTTGGGGAGTTGGAGGATAGGTAGGTACCCCAGGATTGGGCACAGGGGGCTGCGGGGCTCCGCGTGCAGGGGTGCCTTTTGGTGTCGGGAAATCTTACCCTCTGTTGATCGCTGTAAGGGGGGCACCTTGTTCTGAGGCTGCAGGCTTCTTCAGGAGTGTCGAGGGAGGTCCTTGGGTGCCGGACTCAGGGTCACAGTCGCCGTGGGGTCGTCCTCGTGGTCTTTGTTCACTCCAGCACTGGCCAGGCTTGGCTGGTGCAGAGTGTGCTGGGTTCGCGGTTCCGGGCTGCTGCCAGGGATTAGAAGTAGGTTTTGAGTAGAGCCTCTACTCATGGGAGTCCCAGGGGCTTAGAGCCAAAAGGTAGCCAGGTCCTCCGGGGTTTGCGAGGTTGCTGGCCACAAGAGATGCCGGGTTGGAGCAGGAGTAGGTTCGAGGGTCGACAGGTCGGTAGGACTGGGGCCAAAGCAGTTGGTGTCTTCCTCTTCTTAGCAGCTGCAGGGCAGGTCTTCTTTCTTCTTGCTCTTCTTTGTATTTTGGAATCTGGAATCTGGGGAAGGAAGGTTCAGGGTGCCCCTAAATACTAGATTTAGGGGCGTTACAGGTAGGTGAAGGGCAGGGGCCAATGTGTCCCTGTCCTGGGGTGGGTACACCCCCTATCCTGCCTCTCTCCTGTGGGAGGGGGGCAGGAGTCTAGTCCTGATTGGGCAGGGCTTCCCATCTTCAAGATGGCGAGAGCCCGGAGATGTGCTTCACCTCGCCTCCCCCACCAGAGGGGTGGCACATCCCCTGTCCTTATTTGGGGTTTCCGGCCAAGCTTCCCGCCAGAGTGGGGGGTTGCAGTGGCCTGGGGAAGCTCACAGAGGCGGCATGCCTTTTAAGCTTCCCCCTGCCCAACCTGGGGGAGGAGATTTAGCACCTCGCCCAGGATGTGCATTGTTGCAGACCCAGGAGAGCAGGGGCACTCCTACCCAGGGGTCCAGCAACCAGCAACATGTATGCTGTGCGGCAGCCTAGGCAGCCTCAGAACAGACGTGGATTGTAGGTTTAGGTTTCAGGGGGCCTCTCTAAGATACCCTCTGTGGTGCTTGGTACCTTAAATCCCACACTGGCATCAGTGTGGATTTAATGTGCTGAGCAGTTTTATACCAAACTTCAGTCTTCAGTGCTGCCATTATGGTGCTGTGGAGTTCGTGTTTGACAAGCTCACAGCACCATATACTCTTAGATGGCAGCACTGCACTTACAGGACCCAGGAATGGACCTGGGTACTGTAGGGGCACAGGGCTCCTGCCTCTGTGCCCACATCACTAGCATAGGGTACCCAGCTAGAGGGGTGGCTGATGTATGCCAGGGCAGTGTAGGTTGTGGGCATGGCACACAGGGATGTGTGCCATGTCGACTCTCTGCTTTGTCTTGTATCCAGACACTCAGCCTGCAGAAGCAGTGTGTGTGTGTGTGTTAGGATACAGGGCCTCTAAGGGTGGCACAATGAGTGCTGCAGCCCTTAGAGGCCTTCCCTGGTCACAAGGCCCTGGGTACCTAGGGTACCATTTACCAGGGGCTGACATGTGGCCAGGGTTTGCCAATTTGGGTTTTGGCTGTTAGGCAGTTTTTAGAGAAGGAACACAGGCCCTGGGTACCTGATTGGCAGGAGCCCAGGGCACAACAAGGAAAAGTCCATCAGCTATTAGGCAAAAAAAGGGGGGGGGTTACTGCAACAGAAACCCACTTTCTTACACTCATGTGCTAAGGGTCATCGTGGAGCAGGAGAGGGCATTTTAGATTTGTGACTTTTCCAACTCCGACACAGTGCTGTGTCAGAAGCGCAGGAATACGTGAAAGGTAGCATAACTTGATACACATCTTTCCAAGGAGCCTGGCAAATGCTGCTTGCCATTTCACATTTTATGTTGCTGCAAGCTACTTATTGCTCAAACGCTACAAGTTGAACCACCGGCATCCGGGTGACAATGGTCCATGGGATGCAGTTGCTTCAGCAAACCTGCAGGGACAGGACAAAACACTATGATCTACATACAAAAATCTCACTTGTATCTGGCCATAATTTAGAGCCTAGCTGTAAATCAAATAACAAATGTGCATAAGCTATATATAAAATGCAAATGCCTGACTTTTGGTATGCTCGAAGTGCTATATAGCTTCAAAACCAAAAGGGGTTATCTAAGGCAGCATAAGTGATTCATTGTTTGCCTACCCGATCCCTAGGAGACAATTAGACTATATCAACTACTAGCTCAATGCTCACATTAAAATCTCCTTCTCTGATATACTGTTTAGGTAGTAAAAGGCTTCTGAGGGGTAAAGGTAATTTGGGATGGTTCTAATTGAGGAAGTCTTACCTTTCTTTCCCAACTCTCATTGAAGCAGGGCAACGGCAGGTTTGGAAGGAAAGGAATCCAAATGATTTACAATGAATGCCCCATTGCACCCGACCCCAACTATTTGAATCACTTCTGGCACAATGAGATAAAGGTACTAACCCAATATAAGAGCAAGAAACAAACTGATGCAAATACTAATTTCAGCATAACTGAAGACAACTTTTCGTAATTGCAATTAAGTGGTAAGGTGGAGCTCCTCAATCAACAAATTTAAAAAGAATCTTAAACAGTATAGGAAATCATTACCATGCAGAATATAACAGAACAACCGATTTAGCCACTTTTTCCAATAAAATTACGTTAAAAGGGTACATTAGGAATGCATTGCATTATTTGAATGAATTCTAACAGTACCTGCAATGTGGAAAAAAGCAACAAAAATTATCAACCGTCACTCTAATTTACTTCTGGCACTCTACTGCCCGTTCCATCCTCTATGACAATTAAAATTATTGTGGTCGATTATAATGACCACAAGTTTGGTGAACTTACCTTTCTTTTTCCTGTAGTTTCCCAAAGAGATAAATCTGCCCAGGTTGTGTTGGAAAAGCATTTTTCTCCTGGACTGCAACTGTTAATTTCCTTAAAAACAAACATGAATTTAAATAAGTCAAATACAAAACATGAAATGGAGTGTGGAACATCAGTTTAAAGGTACATCTAGTATTAAACATACAAATGTCCATGCTCTCAATCCTACCCAAGTGGTTGGGAATTATTAATCAGTAGCAAACCATGCCGGAAACAGCTTTTTATATCAGGCGCTTTTAGTTTAAGACTTTTAAGCCCCTGTTGTGCAATTCCATACTTTGTTTGTCCACTCCTCCAACCACTTAACATACACCATAAAATGTAAGCTGTAGCTTGGTATCATAGTTCTATCAGCAACTGCTTGTGCAACATATTCCGCTCCTTATTAGATTTTCTGCACCTCGCGATTGAGAAAGTTCTAAATTATTTTATTTTGAGGCTTCTGTGTTGTATCCGTCTGCCACCTAGACTTGCATGCGGTTACGATATTCATACAATTTTAAACAAGGTTTACTCTGCTTAGTCATAAGGCCTATGTCAGCAGACTAGGGAAAATTCAGCCGTTTGAGACTTACAAGTACTATGCTAGTTCAGCACAGATCACTCGCATACAAACCAAGGATGTGAGATCTCTTACAGAATAGCCAATGTGGTCATCAGACCATTGTATGCAGACTTCCATTTTCTTCATGCCGTTTTCTACCTCTCTCGGATCTAGCATGTAACATCATCTGAAATAAAGATAGTCATCCAAAATGCTAAAAGTCCAAGGGCACTAGAGGCTTTATTAATTCTGGACACTGGAAGATAGATATCACAGTATCCCATCAGGCTGGTCTCAACCGAGGCATGGGGGGGGAAAACGGCCCCAATCATGCTTTAGCTAAATTCATTCATCATCACTACAGTTCTTGTGGGCTTCAGCTCCATCTTCTAAAATGCTGTTTTAATTCATCTCAACTCTGCCTTTTTTGTGCCATTTCTTGAGAAACCAGAGCTTCCTACAATACCTCTTCAAAGGGGTGGCTTCACCCTAGAAATGGCTTTAAAAAACAAATGGGAGGGGAAGCGATGTGAAATGAGCTGTGGATAAAACAACCCACCCATTTGCTGCTCCAGCTCAGGGGAGGCTCAAAGTTAGAAAAAAAGGTCCCATGACTGAAGAATCATTTCACTGTGCCATGCACCAGTAGATATTAGACCATCTTTTACACAGGTTCATGGTGGATGAAGAGAACTTTGAATCAATTTCCATTTTAGGTCTCGCCTAGCGTTGCAGCGCGCATGCACTGCTCACTCTGCGAGGCTTTTTGTAGTTGGGATTTTCTGGAACTTCAGTTTAAGCCCCACACATCATTTTTATTGGCTCGCGTCAGCGTTTATGTTAAACGCAGGCTTCCCATTGAAAAGGAAACAACGGTTCCTGTGGACTCATAAAAAATGATTCAAGCAATATTTGCAAAATCGCAATAAAAAGAGGGTAGAATAATGTCAGAGGGCAAGGAACCACCAACACATTTGTACAATTATGACTTGTTTTATAAACACAACAGACTTATTATATACATTGTTTAAATTTACAATAGAACAGATATTTGTGCACAGTGTCCCAAAGTGAAAAATGGAACCTAATCATAAGTGACAGGGTGTATATTTATATACAAGGTTTCCACAAATCTTAAAAGGCGACCATTCTTGTATAATTTCTTTATAAACAGCAACTGTATATAATAATACGCGCTGGGCAATGGTTCGCTCTTTCAGCTTGTCGACGGCGTTTCGACCCTCTATCATTACAGGGTCTCCTCAGGACTAGTGATGCAGGGACATCTGGATTGCTTAATGCGCAGCCTTGTGAACTAGTGATGTGCCACAAGTGAGAAGTGAAAGGGTATTACTCACAAGAGGACCCGTCCGGGTACTCAGTGAGAGGAAAGGCTGGCAGTCAGGGGTACGGTTTGGCCGACCGGCTCTTTACATCAACTCGCTATAGCCATAGCGGTATGGTTAATCTCTGGTAAGTTCTGGAAACCGTGACAATGCACTGTGTAGGTCTGGATGATATTCTGTGCGCGAAGAATCACAGCATCTGTATTCCCAAGCTGCGTGAGTCAGCTTCAAGGACGGTACAATGACTGACGCGAGTTGATGTAAAGAGCCGGTCGGCCAAACCGTACCCCTGACTGCCAGCCTTTCCTCACACCGAGTACCCGGACGGGTCCTCTTGTGAGTAATACCCTTTCACTTCTCACTTGTGGCACATCACTAGTTCACAAGGCTGCGCATTACGCAATCCAGATGTCCCTGCATCACTAGTCCTGAGGAGACCCCGTACTGATAGAGGGTTGAAACGCCGTTGACAAGCTGAAAGAGCGAACCATTGCCCAGCGCGTATTATTATATACAGTTGCTGTTTACAGCCCCATCTCCTTCTCGGATGGCCCATCCGGACTGGATCATTTTCTTGCGGCTTTAGACAGTGGGCTTATATGGTGGTTGAGCACTATTTTTTAAAATGGACACTGATGGGGACAAAGGCGCTTGTTATTCATGTTGCGCAAAGAATCTACCGGAACCTTATAATGCACCTGAGCTTCGCCACAACTTTTACTCCGTTCACAGACAGCATGGAGAGTCAAAAATCGGAGGAGATTCCTTTCTACAGAGCTTCACTCGTTTTTTGCTCTCACCACATTTACTCCCCATAATACAGATGTGCTCTGTAGTTTGGAGTTTACCTCCTTTCTGTGCTCCTGCTAGACATTAATATAGCATTCAGGGGTGCGTGCAAGTACAGCTGTCCCACATGAAATGTTCCCAGTTTCTCGCCTATCGCAGAAGAGGGTGATGCAACAGCTGTCAATCCAGCACTCTCTGTGATTTGTGGAGACCGAGTGGTTGTGGAAGATGAGACCGATAAAAGACTGACGTCATGCCAGGGTGCACTCTGCAGGATGAGATAAACCACATGAAAGACTGAATGCACGGTGACATCACGTCAGGGTGCATATGGGGGGAATGAGACATTGCATGAAAGTAACTGCCTAGACTGACGTCATGCCAACGTGCAGCATGGGGGATGAGGGAGATCGCATGAAAGAGACTGCATGCACTATGACGTCATGCCAGGGCACTATCACTTATACTTCACTCTGAAGTGACATCAGAGCTGTTGGTTTCTGCTGCTATAGTCAGGTTAGGTGATTAATGGCAGTGTATGTGCACAGGATAGGCAGAGCCACTGGAATTATACGGCATGAGGGGCAAATTATGCTGCAGGGTTAAGAAAATAATGCGGCAAGAAAAGGCAAGTCATGCGGCATTTATGTGGCACATTTTCTGATGGTATTTCTTCATTATTTTGGTAATTTGTTAACACTGTCTGGACCTTAGTTGCACCTCATTAGTACCAGTTTAACACCCAAATACAACAATAAGCTACAGAAAGAGGACCAGTCAACCTTTGCAAAGAGCTTTCCACTGCATTGCAAAATGTGTCGCAGCGTTCTTAGTAGCTTTTGAAGCGTTTGAGCTAGAAAATTTTTTTTGTTAATATCTGCAAATTATGCAGCAGATGGATTATGTGGCAAATGCAACAAGTCTATTTGTTATTTCTATAATTATGCAAAAATCACTGCGCAATCACATAATTCCAGTGGCCCTGGGTATGAGACTATACTACTACTTAGTAAAAGCAGTCACATATCGGAGGTCTGAGCGCCTGGCAGTAAATCACTGGTCTCGTTCAGGGAACTTCATGTAGATTGGTGTGCTTAGGTGTAATTAAAGGAATACTATAAAAGAATAGAAAGGAAAACGACGGTGATGCCTCACTTTGCACGTGTGATCTTGTTCGCACCATGACCAGACAGCGTGACGAGTAAAAAAAAAAAAAAAAAAAAAGCTCATTCTTTGCGGTCACCACATTTACTCCCCATAGTATAGATGTGCTGTGCATTGTAGTTTGGAGTTTACCTCCTTTCTGTGCTCCTGCTAGACATTAATATGGCATTCAGGGGTACGTGCAAGTACAGCTGTCCCACGTGAAATATTCCCAGTTTCTCGCCGATCGCAGAAGTCTGGAACAGGAAGTCTTAAAATACTTATTTCTTTTGTGAAATGCAATAAAATTCTAAGACATCTTGATGTCGGTCACAATTTTGCTGTAGTTGTGTTTCTTAGAACACTTCTGCTGGAAATATTTCAGGGCGTATTTCTTCTTTGAGAACTTAACATGATCCAAATGCCACTGGTTTTGTACTACCTATGAAAAACATTCTGCTTTCGATGTTTTTTCTGTTGAAATACACTAGGGGTCGTTTCAAGGATGTGATCAGAAATTAGGGTAGAATGTTGGGCAGTTTCTCTGGAAAAACGACTGTCGAGAGCCACACTTGAGGTAGCCAAGGGTAGTAGCTGCTACCTCACAGGCACTGCTTTTGCACCCCATGATCTCAGGGGGCATGGGAACAGCAGCAGGAACACAAGGTACACATGACCAGACTCTTATAGGCATGCTTCCTTTCTGGACTTCGTTCCTTGCCCCTGAGCAGCAAGAGGTTGCAGAACAATCAAGTTGGTACACTGGAATCATTCTTGTGATTTTTTGGGGGGTGAAAAGGTTGTGTAATGTCACATTTTATCTCTGGCATTTAGGGGAATCTAAGTCCACAGGCATACGTTTTTATAGTCTGGCCTGACAGCACAGCTAATGGACGGAATGATGAACAATGGAAACATTCACACCTAGTCATAGATCTGGGTTTAATCCATCATTTTGTGATGCAATAGGTCTCGCATTTACACGAGTTTAAGGCATTGTGAATGACAATGCCTTTTATTTAAGTTTTAAAAACAAAAACAAAAATAAAAGGCATTGTTATTTGTAATGTGAATAGCTCAAACTCGCATAAATGCGAGACCTATTACATTGCAAATGCTCATTTAAGATTGCATTAGGGAAGGTTCGGGAATGCCCCAATCCTGGAATTCTTTTTTTTTTTTTTTTAAATCTACACCATTTTCCTTTTATGAGGTTACACATTCTTTTAGGCAACGGTCCAACTTTGGTTTCAGCACAGCGCTCGCTTTCATCTTTACAACACGGGCACCGTGCTCTACATTTCAGCACGGCGCCCGGTTTTCTGTTGACAAAAGCCAATAGCTGAAAGTCTTGCAAATGCCAGACCTACTGAATTGCAAATGCGTTTTTTTTTTTACTACCGACCAGGTAATATACAAAGATAACACTGAAGTGCTGGACATAGAAGAGCACCACCAGGCAGCATGACTTCTGCAAAGAAGTGTTAGAAAGCAACAGGGAGGACGGAGGTACTTTATGCTGGTAGCGTCCGCAGAGAGGTTGCCACACCGATAGGGAAGCACACAAAGCTCATAAGCATGGCACAGCCAACTCTTCTCTAACTCGGGGTCCCCATGAACAGCAATGGGTAAATCTGCTTTGAGTAGGGGAGAAAAGAGGCTGGGATATATGTAGAGTGTGAACAGACCGGGGTAGTAAGGATAGGTCCAGGCTAGTTAAGCAGACTGAAAGTAAAGTGGGCTTTCAAAATTAAACAAGCCAAATCTTTAAAAAAAAAATCCTATTTCCCACGATCCTTAAATATCAGGAAACAGAAGGAAAAACAAGGATTAAGATTACTTGAGCCACAATTAACAGCATGTCATTTTCTTAGTAAACCTGCCACACCAGTGATTGATGCAAAAAGGAAGCAGCTGTGCAAATTTACAGTCATTCCTCTTTTTAAGTGTTTCACACCTTTAAAGTTGCTCGAAAGCAAAGTCAAAAGGTGATGCAGGCATGTCATCTTTTACTCATAGGCAGCATTTGCATCTCTGCTAAAAATAAGCCATGGTGCAAGTTGTAATAGCAGTATTTCAAACAGTAATGTACTGTATTCACTGCACTGAAAAAGGGGCCAATAAAATTGATGGTATTTGTATTTTTTTTCTCAGAGAAAACACACATTGAATTTTCTCTTGCGCATTTCCTAGGAAAGATTTACCTACAGTGTAAAGTGTTGGACTTCACAAGGTATGGGCGAATTGTTCACATCTGCCTAAAACAGTTCCCTTCTCATAAGCGGCGCATGGTGCCATGTATTTTATTTCCATTGATTGTTAAGGAGACCAGACCAAATCTCAAACTAGCCAAATGCTTATACTGCAGGTAGCTACAAGATTACTTAAGCACTAACAGCAACTATAACAAGAAGACTTAATGATTTGCTGTCTAACTTGGCACCTACAGTGCAGGCAAAACAAGTAAACGGTATTTAAGGTTAATATAGGAAAATTCAAAATAGCACCCTTTGCACCACTTGAGAGAAGGGAACTTTTCTAGGCATATGTGAACAATGAGTACAGGCCTTGTGCCAATCTGTCAAGTGGACTGACCCCAAGTGCTCCGTGCTGTATACTGTGGAAGACAGAGGCAGAATGTGAACTTAACCAGACAGTATGACAACCAAAAGTCAAGACTGTTTCCAGTCCAGGGAGGACCTGGCTTGACAGTTCGGGCTGGACTGTTCCCATGAGGCACAGGGTCAATACTGATTTGCATATGGCTGGGTTCAAACTGGAATGGCATGGTGAGCAAAACAACGATGGAGTTAGACCCCAGATCTCTGTACTGGGGTGAATGTATGACATTGTTCTGCATTCGGTCCATCAAGTATTGATTTTGCATAAAGTTACGAGGCAGCACAGAAGTGGATTCCTGTGTGTGCACGGGAATGCTTTTTGTCGGTAAAAGTAGTTTTCGAAGCCAGTTATATAGAAAGATATATATAGAAAGATATATATAGAAAGATACATATTGTCATTAGCTTTGAAATGGAACACAACCCCAAAACAAGTGATAATAGAGCAGAGGGTTGTTTCCATGAAGCCGGGGCTTTGGTAGGACGCAAAAACTAATCACTACACGACCAGAGGCAGGCCGACAACAAGTGTGTTCTGAAACTATCATAAATAACGCACAAGTTACTTACCTTCGGTAACCATATATCTGTAAGAAACATTTGTTAGTTATAGATTCCTTACCTTAGAATTACTCCCACCCGTCAGACTGGATCCGGAAGGTTTTTTCGTCAGCAGTACCTCTGCGCATCAGAAGGTGGCATTGGTCCGCTCCGCGGCAGTCGTTTTGGTGGTCGCCGGGATGACGTCGCGGCAGCTACTTAGACGCCGCCCTCGCACACGGACGTCAGTTCTGTACACAAATTTCCATGCCAGAAACGCAGCGCCATGCAAGACACTGACCATTGGTGCACAAAACCTGGGCCCTGAAAGGATGTCCTTAACCCTAGAAATCAGTTCGCAGAACAAGTAGGAGGGGGGGGGGGGGGGCGTAAGGAATCTATAATTAACTAATGTTTCTTACAGATATAGTTACCGAAGGTAAGTAAATTGTGAATCTGATAAAAAACACGTTAGTTATAGATTCCTTACCTTAGAATAGATACCCCAGCAATACCAACCCCGGTGGTGGGTCTGCAAGCCAAGACCACACCAGAAAGTCCTGGAGGACAGAATGGCCAAAGAAGCGGTCTCTCCGGACTTGGCTGTACTGACAGTGTTTGGTGAACGTGTGCAGCGATGCCCACATGGCTGCCTGACAAATGTGATTCAGAGGCACTCCTCTTCCAAAGGCAGTAGTGGCTGCAGTTGCCAAGTGGAGTGAGCGTGTAGCCCGACTGAAGGCACTTTTTAGCCAGAGAGTAACTAGCCTTAATACACAACACGAACCATCGAGAAATGGTGTGTTTGTGTACAGCCCAACCCTTTTTTGCAACCACGTAGCCGACAAATAGTTGATCATCCACCCGGAACTGTTTTGTGCGATCCAGATAGAAGAGCACATGCTTTGGGTTCAGACGGTGGAGCCTCTTTTCTTCCTTTGAAGGATGCGGAGGCGGAAAGAAGGTGGGCAAAGTAATGGTCTGCCCAATGTGGAAGGCAGTGACCACCTTAGGAAGAAAGGATGGACGGGTCCTGAGAACCACCTTGTCCGGATGAACAGTCAGGAAAGGAGGTTTTGAAGAAAGAGCCTGGAGCTCACTCACTCTTCTAGCAGAAGTGATGGCTACCAGGAAAGCAGTTTTAAGAGTGAGAAGGCGTAAAGGACAGTTATGCAGTGGCTCAAAAGGAGCACACATGAGATAAGTGAGCACAAGGTTCAAGTTCCACTGAGGAATAACGAAGGGGATTGGGGGAAAAATATGTGTTAAGCCTTTTAACAAACGGTGCAGCTCGGGATACCAGACTCTTCTCGCCCAATCCGGAGCCACAAGAATGACTTGGGCCCGGTCGCGCTTGATGATCTTTAGCACTCTGGGCAGAAGTGGTATAGGCGGAAAGGCGTACAACAAACCGCAACTCCACTCGTGACGAAAAGCGTCGCAGAGCGAGCGCCGACTTGGAAATTCGAACGCGCAGAATTGCAGACTTCGGTGGCAAATAGATTTAACCAAGGCTCTCCCCACTGTTGAAAGAGACCTTGCACCACCTCCGAGTGAAGACGCCATGCGTGATCCATCATGCACCTGAGGCTGAGTTTGTCCGCCCTGGCGTTCAGCGAGCCGGGCAGGTGATGAACCACCAGGGAAATGCCCTGATGTTCCAGCCATGTCCAAAGGCAGAGGGCCTCCTGACATAGGGTCCACGACCCCACCCAGCCCTGTGTGTTGCAATACCACATGGCAGTGGTGTTGTCCGTGAACACCTGCACTACTCTTTTCCGGACAGAGTGAAGGAATGCCTTCAGTGCAAGACGAATCGCCCGGAGCTCCAGAAGGTGGATGTGAAGCCTGGACTCCGCCTGAGACCAGAGGCCTCTGATCTCCACCACTCCCATGTGGCCGCCCCATCCTAGAAGGGATGCGTCCGTCACCACAGTGTGGTCTGGTTGGGGAAGTGAGACCTAATCCTAGTTCATAAACCACCACTGCAGTTGTTGAGCAGTGCCCTCAGAGATCTGGACACAATCGGACAGATTCCCCTGATGCTGCGCCCACTGGAACTTCAGGTCCCACTGCAGGGCCCGCAAATAGCACCAGGCATGATCGACCAGCAGGATGCAGGAGGCCATGAGGCCCAGCAGCCTCAGGGACATTCTGACTGAAACCTGGGATAGAGGCTGAAAGATCGGAATCATAGCCCGAATATCCCGGACTCGCTGTTCGGGAGGATAGACCCAAAACCGCGCCGTGTCCAGAACCACTCCGATGAAGAGGAGCTTCTGAGAGGGACTCGGGTGCGACTTCGGCACATTGATGGAGAACCCCAGCAAATGCAGGCGGTCAGCCGTAGTCTGGAGGTGGGAGACTACTGCCTGGAGCGAGCCTGCCTTCAACAGACAGTCGTCGAGATAGGGTGAAGACTGAAACCCCAGATCTGCGCAGATGAGCTGCGACTACCGCCACAACTTTTGTGAACACCCGAGGGGCGCTGGTAAGGCCAAAGGGGAGCACAGTAAACTGAAAGTGCTCGTGGTCTACTGTGAACCATAGGTAACGCCGGTGGGCCAGCAGGACGGGGATGTGAAAATCAGCGTCCTGCAAGTCCAACGCTACCATCCAGTCTTGCGGGTCGAGGGCAGACCAGACCTGAGCAAGCGTCAACATCTTGAACTTCTCCTTCCGGAGGAATCGATTGAAGTCCCTGAGGTCCAAGATAGGACGCAGGCCCTTGTCCTTCTTGGGAACCAGAAAGTAGTGGGAACAACCACGACCTACTTCTGAGACAGGAACACGCTCAATGGCTCCATTGGCCAGGAGAGCCGTAACTTCCTGCTGGAGAAGGGCCAGATGATCCTCCGACGTGTGGTGGTATTGCGGTGGCATGGCTGGTGGGGTAGTCTCGAAGGGGAGGGAGTAGCCCCTTCGGACTATCTGCAAAACCCACCTGTCCGAAGTGATGGTGCGTCAGTGGGGATAGGTGATGGCGAATCATGCCACTCACTGGCGTTTGATGGGCCTGAAAGGACAGACTAGGAGGGTTTGGAAGCTGCTGCAGAGGGGGGGGGGTGGTGGACTGGCCCGCCCACTGGCCCCCGGAACCATGACGGTTGTTTCCATGTCTCTGGCCGCACAAAGGCTGGGTAACTTGCCGCGGCCTGTGGCCCTGGGTGGGGCGTAGCGGGGCACCCCATCCGTAACCACAAAAGGGGCGAAAAGAAGACTGCGCCGGACGGGAGGAGAGGCCCAAGGACTTGGCCGTAGCCCGGGAGTCCTTGTAGGGCTCGAAGGCGTTGTCTGCTTTGTTGTCAAAAAGGCGCCAGCCATCAAAGGGCATGTCCATCAAGGTGTTCTGGACATCCCTAAAAAGCCAGTGGACCTCATCCAGGCGCAGCGCACAAGCGCTACCGACGTTGAAATGGTCCTGCCCAGAGAGTCGGCGGTGTCCATCCACAATGGATTGTAAACTTTGCTGCATCTCTCCCGACGGCAACAGCCTGGGAGAGCACTGCCCGGGCCTCACCCGGACACTGAGGCAGCACTTGCGCCCCCGTATCCCACACAGAGTGCGAATAACGCCCCAAGAGACATGCGGTGTTTACGGACCGCAGTCATAAGCTGGCGGAAGAGAAAATATTCTTGCCAAGGTGGTCCAGCTTCTTGGATTCCCTTTCCAGTGGAGCGGTAGGGAAGGCGCTTTTGGAGGTGGAGGCTTGGACCACCAAGCTCTCCGGGGTGGGAAGTCTCCAGTATTTTTTTACAACTGTTCGTCCAAAGCTTTGATGTAAGATTTCTTTGAAGTTGATATCCATCCCACGTGCTCCCAAACAAATTTAAGTCCAAAATGAAAAAGTGCAAAAATAACCCATGTGAGGGATTTGATGCCATGTCTAAACAAGACCCATCAACGCACGGCAACCAACCCTGATTAAAAACGAGTTGTGCAAACGTGGAGCTTATGTTAGACGTTGCTCAAAAAAGTACACTTTCTCATGTTGAGAAAGGTAATTGGTCGCTGACCAGCCTTATCTTAACATGTGCCATCAGAGTCTATCAGCGTGTCTCGCCCGAAGCATACACGAGTGTGTGCTTCCTGCAGCTGGGGGACAGACGGACAAATGGAGGAGGCATTTGGCTGAAAGGCCTTATGGAGGTGTTACATGAATTAGAGTAATTGGGCAGGCGTCGTCAAAGGCAAACCGACAAACGCCGCTATTTCATCTCTGGCAAAATGCTTTAATAACACTTAATCAAGAAAAGGGATTTATCCCAGAAAAAGCACTGCAGCTTTGATGTAAAGTCCTACATCTCACTGCTCAAGCCTCCAGATCTTTGATTCAGGGCTTCGCTAGTGAAACTGAAGGTAAGTTTTGTGAATATAGACTGGATCTTGGTCATTGCCTGCAAGTTGTGGGAAGATATTTCACGACAGGTTGTGTAAATCACAAGTCTTCTCACTTTCCGAAGCAGCCTGTCATCGCGATCGCAAAAATTAAATTAACAAGCATTGTCAGCGCACGAGAACGAGCATTGCGGCACCGGCGCTTTACTTTGCACATTAAAAGTAAAGACCGGGTGCCGCGATAAAGTGAAAGTCATCACGGTTCTAATGACTCGTGAAAGACTGCTGGCGGCCGGCTGCTCGCGCGAATGCAAGCGCAAGACCAGCCAGCAGCACTTTGAAAACTTAACTACAAAATGTCTCCAAGCAGCGCATGCGCGCTGACTCCGCGCGACCTAAAAACCACTGAGAAATAAAAGTTTCTCCTCCTTTTGCCATTCCTACACCTCCCCTGGAAAGGCATAGGATTCTGATGGATTACCCGTTTTACAAAATGTAGCAAATCTGGGAATGAGTCATGCTCCATGGATGTTGGGTGGGAACACCCACAGCAACATCCATGGAACACACCTCTTTCATATAGATGCATGCGTGAAATGGTCCCATATTTACAAGACCGTGAAGTCACGCAGGGTGACTTTACTTGGCCTTGTAAATATAGGTAAGGTCATTGTGCCTCCGGTGTGTAAAAAAAAAAGTGACGCAGTCAGCACAACGAGCTTGTAAATAATCCACTTAGCACGTGCATGCAAGTCAATACATCCTGTGCATTATGAGATTACCAAGCATAACACCTACTCCTAAAAAGCAAGTGCTGATCAACAGCAACTCATTCTCAAAAACAGAGGCAGGCACTCAAGATAATGGAGTTACAGTTGTGTTGCTTGAAGATGCAGAACACAATTCAGTGTCCAAAACAAGAGCTTAGTTGCGCATGTGTCATTGTATGGACTACTGGGTGTACAAACAGCTTGATAAAATCTTACTACTGTGTCCGAGCCATAAAAACCCAGAGGGTCTTAAGTAGGTGTGGGTTGAACTTTCATAGTTTCACTCTGCGTAATTCCATAGACTTACATAAAGCATCTGAAGCATCGCAGGAAAATATTCTGCGATTGGCGGAATTCGGCCAGAACTGTGTGTCACAAGTGTCCCCAAATTCCATGGGCAGAATTAAACACTGTATAGGAATTGCATTTATATAGCGCTTACTACCCCTGACGAGAGTGCATTTTTGGCGAGTAGCACGGTACTCCGGAACCCAAAAGGATTAGTAGTGAACTAATATAGTGAAATATGAAATTAATTTAAGCGGTGGATACATTAGCCTGTTATTTGAATTGAGAAGGATAGTGGAGGGATAGAAGAGGGAAAGGTTTGCATTCATATAGCGCCTGCCACCAGGTGTTGAAGCGCTTTTCAGAAAGAAGAATGCTACTCCAGAACCAAAAAAGGATTTGAGCGATGGACATTTTAGTCTGTTCTTTGGATTGAAAAGCATAGTGGAAGGATGGAGGGGGAAGGGTTTGCATTTACATAGCCCTTGCTACCCCGGATGAGAGGTTGAAGCACTCTTCGGCGAGTAGCACACTACTCCGGAACCCAAGAAGGATTAGTAGTGAATTAGTGTAAGGAAATGGGAATTTAATTTGAGCGGTGGACATGTTAGTCTGTTATTTGTATTGTAAAAGGATAGTGGAGGGATACAAGAGGGAAAGGTTTGCATGAATACAGCACTTGCTGCTCACTTTTTGGCGAGTAGCACGCTACTTCAGGGCCCAAACAGGATTAGTGGGGAATTAGTATAAGGAAATCTGAAATTAATTAAGCGGTGCACATTTTCAAAATGTATTTTCTTTTATTTTTACTGAGCCGCCATTTTCGTCATTATCAAATATAGGAGCACCCTCAAATATGCAAGTTCAGCATGTCTGCTGTACAAAAAAAAAAAAAAAACTTTCATTTGATTCAATAGACTAAACATTCGCTCCATATAGAATACAAATCTAGCCACATTTAAGACACACATAACCCCTTACTTGCCTCTTAGTTTATTAACCGCACTGGCAACAGGACAGGGGCAGGAAAACATTATGTTTAAAAACGATCAATTTTAATAAATACATAATTAAAGCATGGAAAGGTACCACACTCATTTGCAATCAGCACATTTTCCACTGAAATAACCACAAAATTTACCAGTGATGTGCAATTTTACTGATAAAACTATACAGTGTACAAACAATGTGTGGATATTGAGTTTCGGCAAATATTTGTCATTTGTACACCACCAAGTAAAGTGCTCCGATTTGTTTTGCGCCTATTTAAAATAATGTTTGCATCACACTTCTGAACTTAAAAATAAAAAATAAATAAAGTGCTTCTGTAATTCCCAATATATTTATAAATATTTGCACTATTCATTTACAAGTTATTTAAATGCTGCGTGTTAGAAAAGAAAAATTGGCATCGTACATACAGCCTTGTGGTTCATTGTGATTGTCAGACAGCTCAATTGACAAACACCTCTCACTGTAGTAAGAGAAAGAAAAGTAAACAGTTTTGATGGATAAGCGAGGCAGTAAACGGGTAAAAGACAAACTGACACCTCCTTAGTTCTGTAACAGACAGCAAATTTAAAGGCATCTTTATTGCTCATTCACTTTCTGGATGAAGAGAACACATGTCCATTTCCAGCTCAAGTTAACTCGCTTGCACGAACAAGTAGGTCCTATAAATAGCTCGACCTGATAATTTCTGACTCGCCATAATGAATAGGCGAATAGTTTGAGACCTGAGGCTGCCGCAATAATCCTGGTCTAGCACGTCTGGTTGCTGAAAACTCAGCTTTGTTCTACCAGACTTCTGTCTGAGTTTAATGTGAGTATAGGGACTGACACTAGCTGAATTTTGGTGTTAAAAGATATGGGAGGACACTGGGATAACCATAGGTAATATCATAAGTCTGACCTCCTGTTAAAGATACGGGGACAAAAACTACAAGAGGTCTACTCCTGCAACTGCCCAGTGGCAACTGGGACTAGGTGTGCAAAATGATTGTTTCAATTAATAAAAATTGTTACAAAAGACCATGCGTAGTGTGTACTTCCAAGACCCTTCTTCGACCGTTAATAAAAACAATATCGTTTCAATTCATTTCAGAACTGTTTCGAAAGCATAAAATAAAGGTCCATAGATACTTGATATGTGCTCACAACTTTGGGCTTAGAGTCTTCTATTAGGCCAAAGCTCGATCTTTACTTAAAAGTTCCCTAAGTTTTCGTGCAAATTTCGCTAGTCTAGCCAGTTCCATGAGGATCTCTAAATTAAAGAGAAGCTTCATTGCGTCCATGCAGGTACGGATGACATATTTTAGAAACAAGGGTTTTAATAAAGTCCAACGTGCGAGACTCCGTTCAGGGCAGATGCAAACTAGGTGAGCCAGGGACTCCTCGAACTGATGGTAGAGTCTGCAGGAGGTAACCACCTCTAGTGATTTCCAGCGAGTATGAATGTCTTTAATTGGCATTGCCATGATTCTCACCGAAAGGATTTGCTTTAGTATTGGTTTATTCAGAGCTGAATCAAGGTAAGGCTGCCTCAATTTGTCCTTATAAGAACTGATTAGTCTCCCAATATTGCTGCTAGAGGACTCTTTATTCCCCCATGTCCTCCTGCTTTGATAATATTATAACTTGTTGCCTGTTTTAAGCAGGCCCAGTTGATGAGTTAAGTAACCCAAGTCGGACAAATCAAGGAGCAGCTCCGTATGGGCAGTTGATAAAACGTCCGCCCATGGGTTTTCCCCTTTCGTAAAAAAAAAATTCAGGGTAGCTTTCATTGTGTGTGTGTGTGTGTGGGGGGGGGGGGGAGGGAGTTCAGCGTAGGTCCCCCGATAATAACGGATGCCCGAGGCCCAATATTCATAAGATGGTTTACTTAAGCCAAATTCCAGCCTTACTAGCGCATTTCTGGCATAGGCCGGTATCTGGAAAATATGTTTGAATGCGTAGCAGTTGGCAGACTCCATGATGTTAATTGGGGCCCGGGGAAAAACAAGTTGCCCGTAGGAGATTGAAGGTATTAACTTGGCTCTTATGACCTTTCGAATAGGCTCAGTTGTTGCACTGCGTAATTTTGCATTGAGTTTGCAAAGGAGGTACGTCACCGCCTTGGTTTTGGCTTCTATAGATGAAATGTGAGCTGTTGGCTTGCCATTACTCATAATCTATACCCCCAGGTAGTTATATTTGGTTGTTAATATTTTCAGGTTGCCCATTTTCCATAGATGTTTAAGTTTGTTGGGGTATTTTCAAAAGATGACTACCTTTGTTTTACTGACATTTGCGGTCAATTCATTTTCTTCATTGTAAATGCTGAGTGCATCCAGTGCTCTTTGCAGGCCCGTTTTTGTGTGGTCCATTAAGACCAGGTCATCAGCGTATTGCAATAAGAATAGTCTAGTTGACCCAATTTTGGGTGCAAACAGGTTGGCTTTGGATATGGTTTTGCCAAGATCTGCAGTACATAAGTTAAAGAGTAGCGGTGCCAATACGCAGCCTTGTTTCAACCCTCTGTCCATGTATATCTTCTTTGTGACTCTGTTCCCGGTGAGTTAGACGCACACCCAGGTTCTGGTGTGGAGAGCTATCATAGCGTTCAGCAACCCGTTTGGGATCCCCTAATTTTGTAGTTTTCGCCAAAGTAGATTTCTGTTGACAGTCAAACGCTGCCAAGTAGTCAACAAAGCAGGCAAAGAGGGGGCACTGGTTTTCCCGAGTGGACTGATCTACCAGATCGGCTAGGGCTAGAATGTTATCCAGTGATGATGCTCCTGTCCTAAAGCCAGATTGGTAGACTGGTAGTATTCCGTCCTCATTAGCCCAGATTTGTAGATCTTGTAGAAGAAAGCTTGCATATGTATTTGCCTCGATGTCCAGGAGGGCTATCATCCCTTAGTTGGTTGGATCTCAGGTGACGCCTTTTTTATGTACTGGATGGAGCAGGGATCCTTTCTAGGCTTCAGGGACTGTTGAGTTAATCATGCAAAACTTGTATAATGGGGTGAGGATTGTCGCCCAGAATACAATGTCCTCTTTGAACAATTGTCCAGGGAGGGCATTGGGCCCTGGGACTCTGTTGCTTCATGTTATTTAGTATTTTTAACATGCAGTTGTACACATCCAGAGGTTCACGTGCTTCCTCCATGTTGGTTTTATTTACCCAGTTTTTGTTATCAGTGTCTTTATATGGGCAGGTGCTCATAAATGGTCGTAGTCTAAAGGGAGGTTGAGAGAAGAGTCCCATATGTGACTTGGAACTCCGTTTTGCCAATCGTGACCATGTCCAGACAGCCTGTTGATGTATAGCCAGAATTCTGCTTGGAGTTAGAAGACTGGATGTGCAGCCAGTGGGATTCTTTTTGTTGCCTTTTGAAGTCAGATACGTTTCTCCTGTGAGTGTCCCTGGCTGTCAGCCATGTTTGACGAGCTGTTTCGTTCCTCAACCGCTTGTAATTAATTGCGATTAGCTTACCTCAGTGCCTTTTTACTTAGTTGGATTATTTTGCACCGTGGATTGGATTGTCAGCACACTGTTTCATTGGGTTAGGGCTGATTCTTTGGTTTTGTGCCTAGCAATAGACAGTGCAGCTCTGGGACCAGTTTTGACCATTTTGCAGGCCAATTGTTTTTCCAGGCTGTCAGGCCAGATGCGTTGAATCTATTCCATTTCAGTCAGCTTTGGAGCGTGTGGACCCTTTCGTGGCCTTTGCTTCCCACACTGAGTCTCTAAGTGCCTACCCTTTGGGGATTTAGAAGCGTACTCCTGTGATGGTTTGGACTTCAATGACTGAAGTCATAAGGTAAAATCTTTGGCCATGATGAACTAGGTTAGTATATTTGACCCACACTCTATAGCGGTCGGTGTCAAATTGTGTGTTATGTCTTGTTCTAACTGGCCATATAGTCTCTTAGCGGTCGGTGTAGTTTTGCAGCTTGAAGAATTTTTGGGATTCACAAGCTGTACATTATTCCACCATCTAGTGTTTAGGTCCGGAATTCTCACAAAAAAAACATTCGTACTCTTTTTAGGTCTCGCCTGGCGTTAGTAGCGCGCATGCGCTGCTCTCGCCATGAGAGGGCTTCTTGGAATCTATACGATTCCAGAAGTCGTGATGCGGCTCCACCTACAATTGTGATTGGTGCACATCGTTTTACATCATGGATGATGCAAAACGCAGTGTAAGGATTGCACCGGAGGCAATCATTACACTGAGGGTTGCCACCCTGTCTGCGTTTGGCCCCGCCCACCGGGATTTGATCTTTTACTTGCGGCGGGAGACACTGTCTCTTATTTAGCCGCCAAGCACTATTTTTTGTATTACCGCGTTTGCCTTCAACAATGGCTGACGCGCTTTTCATTTCTCTGTTCTCTGCGCTTTTCATTTCTCGGTTCTCAGCTTGCACGCTACTTTTTTAATTATTTTAACGTGAAGTTCCTTTCTCTGCATAGGTTTGGGAAAAAACAATTTTGTGGAAGAAGAACATTACACAACGCTGGAGACCATGTTGTGGTCGGTGTGTGAAGGCTAGGCAGAAAAGGGGCAGACTTGGAGAGCCTTTTGATCCCTGGCTAAGGTTACCATATGACCCCATGTCACAAGCCCTTAATTTTCCAGTCATGGAGTTTTCTTTTAGAAATTGTTATTGAGTATATTAATTACTGTACATAATCTGACGTTAGGGAGAACTGCAACTCCCAGAATGCATTTTGTTACATAGGAGGTCCGGCTGGAGCACTGAGTCTCTGATGAGATGGCATAGTCTTGTAAGTTTGTGTCTCTAAACTCAGTGTTTGCAGTTGCTATGATCGCTGACGTCACGTGGGAACCCTGCCTTTGATTGACTTGCATAAGACTGAACAAACCTGCTTCGGCGCTGGGTCTCGAGTAGAAGGAGAGGCACAGACGGCAGTTTAACTTCCTTCTCTGTGTAAGGCAGCTCTCGTGCCCCACGCCCGCTCCGCCTGGAGACCGAAGTAGTTAAAAGCCAGAGGGCCGTGTCACAGGAAGTGGAGTAAATGAGAGGCAGTGTGTGTTGGGATCACATGTGTCAGCAGCTCCCGCTGACTGTACCTTCTGTCTGACACTTCTCGGAGGCTGGCCATCGGGACACCACACCTGCGGAGCCGGGGCTGTGTAGAGTGACTGATCTGACTTTCATCAGCAGCTGAACTGCAGTGAGTACATATCTCAAGTGCAAAGGTTTAGAAATCTGTACAGTTGGTTCTAGTGGGGTGGGGGGGGGGGAGGAAGGGATCTTTCTCTGATAGCTGTTTGGCAAAGTGGAAACCTAGATTGGCGGTTGCTTCCACTACGGTTTGTGGACATGAAATTTACTTTGAACATTTCAGGAAGCAGTACGAAAGAGGCTTTATTTTAATCCTGGCTATTCTTCAAAAAAAAAAAAAAAAAAAAAATCGGGGCTCCAGGACGGGAGTCCCGCAAGGCGCAAGAAAGATGCCATATGACTAGATCGGCTTTTGTGACTTTGGACCCGGCCCTGGCGTGGTGTTGACATCAAAGGGACACAGAATCTGTTGAGCGGTAGATTTATCCAGGAGTTGGGTACAGAACCGTACACAGAACCGCGAATCTCACAAATAACTACAAGAGGGGCCACATAAATCCCTCGGGAAGGCCCCACCCCAATGAGCAAACCCGGGTTCGCAAGCAAGCTCAGCAGCGAAGAGCCAGGAGAGCAAGCGATTGGTGAATGGGGGATATGCAAAAAAAGCATAAAATGCCATAGTCCGCGTACCATGGGTAGGAATCCCCCAAACCGGGCAGTCATATTTCAGCACAGATGAGTCTTTCTGTTGTCAATATTACCTATGCCCCCAGTCGCCATTTCTTTTCGTCCATTAGGACTCAGATCATACGACTCACCTGGGGAGGGAAACAGGCCAGGCTGTGATGGGACACCCTTACGCGTCCATTCTGTGCAGGGGGTTTGGAATACCAGATATGGAGTTATACTATAGTTGCGCACAAGCCCAGTTTGCCGCATACTGGATGATGCCCCCCCCCTTACATGCCCCACATTGCAATTGAGGATGGCTATATGGCCCCTACCCCCTGCTCTGTCTATCTAAGCACCCCGGCAGTCCAGCGTCGCCTCGCCTCCACCACTGTCCAATGCACTACCAGCGCCTGGCGTGATATAGCTAAGTTCACACAGTGCACACTGATGTACTCCTCGCTCCTGCCCCTCCCAGGTCGTCAGGATATCCCGGTTACACAGGAAGGCGGATGCTGTCTGCTCCTCCGTAAGCTATCCATACAAACGTGGGGGAAACTCTACACAGCAGGATAATTTCGCACAAGCCTTTATTTTTTTTGCGATGCCGATCCCACCCCCCCTAGAACGATATAATATTAGACTGCGCCAGAACGTGAAAGCGATTACACCCGATTTCCTGCAAGAGCCCCTTATTATGCCCCCACTCCTGCAACCAACTGCCCCTGCACATGTGCTTTCACTATTATACCGCACAGTACAATCTAACAGTGTATGACCCACCTCAGGACCGGGGCAGATTGGAGGAGGAATTACTGAGGAACAGTGGACATTTTGCTGCAAGCAAACGGAAGATATATCCGCTAGCAGTAGATTTAGAACCATACACTGTAAGTACATACATCGCCTCTACTACATCCCAGCGCGTCTGCACCGCCTATGGCTTCGAGATAACGACAAATGGGACCGCTGCGGTGGAGAGGGTGCAAATTTTAAACATACTGCCTGGGACTGCCGGCCCATCCAACTGTTCTGGGATACTAATGGCGCTAGATCACATGACGCAAGTACACATTCCTGAAGACCCCCTGACCACACTATTGGGATACACTAAACCCATTGCTGCCAAAGTGCGGAAATACACCTCTCTTGCGCTCCTTCTCGCTAAGAGACGATCGCCTGTAGGTGGGGGAAGAGGGAGGGCACCAAAATTTAAGGACTGGCTCCAAGACCTTATCTACTGCCAAGAACTACATACTTATGCGGATCTCCAACCCCCTTCAGCCCGCCCAAAGGCTATTTGGGCCCCAAATCACAAACATCTCTTGGAGCACACTACTGGCACAGAATCTACGACGCCCCAGTAGAAATATGACATGATACAGAGGGAACCCCCACTCTCATCCACACACACCATTTACTGGAGAACACGAGACACTACCCTCTATCCGCTGGTGCAGAGTGCGTCATCAACTCAGATATACATACCTCGAATACAGTGTATTAGTGGAAATGTTAATCTTTTTCTCCTTCACTGTTCATGTTAATTATTATATGAATACAGATATCCGACTGCCCTTAAAGCTCATTGTTCCAACTAACGCGGCCGGCCCAATGTGGTTGTAGGCGGCTTGCTGTGTATTTCCCCACCTCTTACTTATACATTCTCCATACCCGATGCATCGCAATGCCGGCCCTACTAGGGATGTAGGCAGTACGCTGTGATTCACACTTTACCCTTAATAAGGTTTTTCAAACTAAAAATAAAAAATAAGCAACTGCTTGCACGACTCAAAGCCCTGCATTGCCATACCCCTAGGTACTTGGCACAAAAGCTACAATAGTCGGGCGGATACGGATCATGGCGAAATAACAGCTCCCTGCTGCTAAAACCACAGATTTTCCACAAACAGAAAATGTGCAACAGAGCCATCTGTTGTATCACCCAGAAAATTAGGAATTCTTTGCCTCCAAAATTCCATCTGACTCCATCTACAACTTCCGTCAAAAAAAGTGAACACATCTAATTAACAAATGGTTGCCCCAAGACTACACCTTTTGTCGCTTATTCTTACCCTTAACTCTTTTTCGTTTGCCAATCACAACTACTATCCTGGTGATTTCATATAAATGTCATGTTGCTCAAATTGTTATTCTTTTTTTATTGTACCTCTCTCATATATGCGATTGTTCTCTTGTGTCTTACTCGTTTCTTACTTCGCCCACCTGTAAATCACATACACTCACGGGTCATGTTTGGCTATATAAAAAAAACGTTATAAATACAATTACACTAGGTTTTCTTACTCAGAATATTCAGATACCTGACAGTACTAAAATCATACATTTACCTCACATTTCTCATAATCTGGAGGAATCCTCAAACTTCCTACCATCCAGCATTCCCACACTTCTCTAAAAAAAACAGTACCCCACTTATGAGGCTCGGCCCATGACAGTAATGGTTGAAAACTGACCACATGCATCGTACCTAGTTTGCTCCAATATTGTCTCAGGAAATCCTCACCCCCCTACCCACCCAATCGGTGCCTCTGGACAAAAAGACTAGGGCTCTTTAGGGCAGGATACGTTCGGATTCATGGCAGTGCTGATTTCCATTCAGGCTTCATGGCAAATGGTTTTACTGCATGGATTTTTATAATTTGTGAAGCACTTTCAAATGATATAACATCATATTTCCGTAAATCACTTGAACTATTGATCAGGTTATTATGGAGAGATAGTGAAGCAAATAAGTATTCAGGTCCCCAACTGCAAACAGGGATTGGTGGACTTGCTTTGCGGACTTCAAGGTTCAAAAAAAGTTATCATCTGGAATATGTAAATTAGCAGTTAAGAGCAAAGGATACACCACCTCAAACTTCATTACTAATAACACCTAATGGAGAACACAATAGAAGCAGGTCCCTGGGTTATCGTTCAAAATATACATAATATGGGCAAGTGTAATCAGAATACCAGTACCTTTTGGGCCAGAGGCCTGCACATCACAGACGTTGTCAAATGCAAAGTATAGACTGTTTGCCCATTAATGTACAAAAAAAAAAAAAACTCCCCGTAACTGGCGGGCAGGGGGTGTAAGAGGTAAAGCAGACAGTATGCTGCAATATAACTAGATGTACAAAAGGTAGGCCTTCACAATGGAGAACACCCTGGTTTCAACAGGTTCCAGAACATTTACACAAGAACACGAAGACAATTGTTATAGGCACCAACTACTGTAAAAGGGAGGAGGGTCTCTTTTGCAACAAGGTTAGGGTCATACATTTGCATATGATGAGTAGGGTTCGGTGTTTAGAACCTTACAGAGGGCTATCTTAGAGGGATATTAATTAAATCAGCAAAGGTCCGAAGTGTCCGGCATTTATCTAAGGCGAAACAGTGTTTTTCTGTGTTCGTCCTCACGAGCCGAAGACACCCGCAGTGCAGATAGATATATATACACACACACATATATATATATATATTACCTACTGGCGGTCGCCAGTAGGTAGTTATAGTTAGGACCCCTTTTCCATAGGAAATCCGCAACATTCTATTTTGAATAACTTTGGCGCCGGTCGATGAATCCTCGCGAATTTCTCAAAATAGGTGGGGCGCTACGCTCCGCTCCTACCCTGAAAGTCTCGGGGGGATCCGTCAAGCGGGGGCTGAGATAAAAGGGGGGTCCCAAAACGCGTTTTTCCCATGCATTTTTCCATAGGACCTTTAGAACGAGCTACAGCCCGAACGGCTGAACAGAATTACTCGAAATTTGGCAGAGAGGTAGTCCCTAGGTCAAGGAAGTGCCTTTTGTAGGTTTGGTGTAAATCTGTTCAGTAGATTCTGAGAAAATAGCCTTTAAATCAATATATATATCTGAGCCCGCTTACGGTACGCTTACCGTACGCTTACCGTAAGCGTACGGTGGCGTGCGCGAGCGCGATTCTGATTGGCTCTTAGATCTTAGTAAACATTCGAATCGGCCGAAACCAGGAAGCGGCGGCCGCCATTTTGTGTATTTCACTCTGAAAAAAAAGAGTGAAAACAAGAAAAGGGGGCAATGAGGAGAGTTACAGACCCCCTAACATTTGTAAGGGGGTCAAAGAAGGACAGAAAAGTACAAAAAAAACATTTATTGATTTTTAAAAAAATCACGGGGTACGCGTACGGTAAGCTTACGGTAAGCGTACGGTAAAAAAAATAAAAAAAAATAAATGAAAAGCAGATTTAAGAGTTTAGATATTAGGGAGCTCTAAAAAGAGCTGTTGTGTTTATGAAGTCATTTTTTTAGTGGTACCTACAAGTAAGTACCGATGCAGAGTCTAAGGTTCAAAAGGAAGACTCTGTTCCCTTCATCATTGAAGTGCACACCATCTCCTCTATAAATGTCTTGCATGTCATAACGCAAGTTGTTGTGGTAAATGGCACCCATACCATAGTCACGGAGGAAAGCAGAAACAGATTTGTTGACGTGCTTTCTTGCTTTGTCAATCTGTGGACAGAAATGATTGGACCAGTTCCATTTTTGCCTTTGGCATATGTTGGAAAACACAAAGGCAGTTTTAGGGAAAAGTGAAAACAGTTGTGCAAAGGTGTCCTTCATAAGCATTTCCAGACCTACCCCAGTCAAAGTGCCTAGGTCATTGCCACCACAGTGCACTATTATGAGGTCAGGGTGTTGGATTTGCATGAAGGATTTCACCAATGGCATCAATTGGTGCCACTTTAACCCTCTCTGACCAATCCATTTAATGTCTACATTTGGCAAAGCAAGGTCTCTCACCATACCTGTTTTCTCTGCAAACTTTTCACTCCAGAAGACATAGCTGTGCCCTACAATCCACACTGTGAACATCTTCAAAGGAGATCTGGATGCACTCAGGAGGTGTCTTTCAGTAGAATGGCAATATGAAAAGAAAGACAGTTTGGAAATGGAGGCATACATATTTTTTTCAAAACAAAAAGAACTGATTGGCTGTTTCATACCATTCTAGAATAAAAACTAGGCTGTATGTGTAAATTAATAGAAGCATGTTTTGTATTGGTACAAAAAAAATGTGTAACCAAAGAACAGTACTATGGATTTGCTGTTAGGTTTGAAAAGTCAAGCACTCTTGCTCTGTGGAATTGAAACATTGTTTGGCGAACTTCTGACCTAACTCAACACAGCAGTGTTCCATGAGCTGTTGCTATGGTAGCAGGCAGAAGTCAAGTTGGGGGAAGGGTACTAGGCAGAAGTCAAGTTGGGGGAAGGGTACTTTTGGAAAAGGGTTGGTTTTCAACCAATAGAAATGTGTGATTACATTTGAAAAAAAGGGGGAAGCACTGAGATTTGAAACTTACATGTATATGTGTGGAAAAATAGAGGGAAAGTTTGCCATTATCTGGTTCTGCTGAGAGGAGAGAGGTGAACACAACAGAGATCCTGGCTCTGATAATCTGCTGTTTGAGTGTCACATTTCTTTCACAACTAACTAATTTTAAAGGTGAGTTTACAGTTTGAGAGGGGATGTATGTGGTAACTTAAGAAATGAATAATAGAAATGGAAATTGTTTTTGTTGTAGTTGCGTTTATCATTTTCTGTTTTGGGAGAAATTTAAATGTGAGGAACATGTAAAATAATATGGAGTATGTTTTCACAATAAATTAAGGTGTACTGGAAAAAAAAAAAGAATAGTTTAAGGGTTTGAGGTTGGACTCAGTAATGCAAATACATTCAGCATCACTAAGGCTGGTTGCCCTTGCTGGAGTGTAGGCAGTCACCGAGAATACACATGGTGGTGGTCTGAAAAAACAGTTTGGACATGTGCATTTAAATAAATCAAAAAAAGTGGTTTCATAATGTGTCAGTCTGTAAAAGTGATTTTCACTTGCCCCGAAAAAAAAAGAGCAGTAAGTGTGCTTTCAAATTGGCAAAGAAATTTCGTTTTGGGACTAATGTGAAAACATGACTCTGTGTGCAGAGAGGAATTATAGGCAGAGATTTATTGCGTATTGCTCTGGTGATTTCACAGTTGCATTAGATGGAAAGGGGGAGCGAATTTTTGGGGGAAGAAGCAGACTCTTAGCACACACCCATGTGCTTGCCATGTATAATCATGCAGAGTATTTACAAGCGAGTGGGGTTTTCAGGTTTCAGTCTGTAATGCAAATACATTCAGCATCACTAAGGCTGGTTGCCCTTGCTGGAGTGTAGGCAGTCACCGAGAATACACATGGTGGTGGTCTGAAAAAACAGAGATTTATTGCGTATTGCTCTGGTGATTTCACAGTTGCATTAGATGGAAAGGGGGAGCGAATTTTTGGGGGAAGAAGCAGACTCTTAGCACACACCCATGTGCGCAGAGATTTATTGCGTATTGCTCTGGTGATTTCACAGTTGCATTAGATGGAAAGGGGGAGCGAATTTTTGGGGGAAGAGGCAGACTCTTAACACACACCCATGTGCTTGCCATGTATAATCATGCACAGTATTTACAAGCGAGTGGGGTTTTCAGGTTTCAGTCTGTAATGCAAATACATTCAGCATCACTAAGGCTGGTTGCCCTTGCTGGAGTGTAGGCAGTCACCGAGAATACACATGGTGGTGGTCTGAAAAAACAGTTTGGACATGTGCATTTAAATAAATCAAAAAAAGTGGTTTCATAATGTGTCAGTCTGTAAAAGTGATTTTCACTTGCCCCGAAAAAAAAAAGAGCAGTAAGTGTGCTTTCAAATTGGCAAAGAAATTTCGTTTTTGGACTAATGTGAAAACATGACTCTGTGTGCAGAGAGGAATTATAGGCAGAGATTTATTGCGTATTGCTCTGGTGATTTCACAGTTGCATTAGATGGAAAGGGGGAGCGAATTTTTGGGGGAAGAAGCAGACTCTTAGCACACACCCATGTGCTTGCCATGTATAATCATGCACAGTATTTACAAGCGAGTGGGGTTTTCAGGTTTCAGTCTGTAATGCAAATACATTCAGCATCACTAAGGCTGGTTGCCCTTGCTGTAGTGTAGCAGTCTGGACATGGGCTTTTTAAAAAATCTGAAAAGTGGTTTCATAATGTGACAGTTTGTAAAAGTGATTTTCACTTGCCCAAAAAAAAAAGAGCAGTTAGTGTGCATTCAAATTGGCATAGAAATTTCGTTTTGTGACTATTGTGAAAAGAAATGTAGTAATATATTTAAATACAATAAAGGAATTTTTTTTTAGTTTTTTTCAGGTATTGCTGAAGAGCAGTGAACAAAATTTAAGATGCCTACAAAATCCAGAGTTCAAAAAACGCTAAAAAAAAAAAAACTATATTTGAAGACAACTGGAGGACCAAAGTTAGTAGAAGATGCTCATGTTGGGAAAAAGAAAAAATCTTCTGGTAAGCAGAAAAAACAATTTCTTAAAAATATATTCAAAACAAGGAAAAATGTACAAAATGTCTGTACTGGAAAGAATGTTACGAAACGAACAGAACAGGAAAAAATTGAGAATTTAGTTAATGCAAATATACCTTCTGCAACTGAAAAGATTTACATAAACAGAAAAACAGCGTTTAAAGAGATACGTAGAAAAATGTTTCAGAGAAGAGTTATGTCCAATTTGATAAAGGATGTGAAGAAATATAAGCAAAAGGCAAAATATTACAAGAGAAAAAAAGAAATTGAAGCCATTGCAGCAAAGGCATTAGAATTAAAAAGGAAACTATTCATATTAATTTTGAATAGGATGCGTACATTAGACAAAATGGTTAATGTACTGAAATCACATAGCAAAAGGAAAAGAGTAGTGAACAGAACAAACTTTTGTAAAGTGTTTTTAGGAAAGTGGATGCATAGTTCAAGTAGTGAACCTTTTTTTAATGAAGAGAGCTATTTTCAAAGTAATAGTTTGCTGCATGCAGTTGACACCAGAGGTCGTTCATACGAAGTAACAAATGGTTGCATAATGGAGAAGGAGATAATGGTTCCAAGAGATGAGGTACAAGTGATGGCAGATGAGGCAATGGGGAGACGTCCTAAAGCCCCAGTGTACACTTGGAATTGTAGTAGTATTTGCACTGTGCGTCCGGAATCTATTGACAAATTTCGAGAGTTTCTAAGAGAATATAGTAAAAAAAAGTGTAAAACAGAAGATTAAGGTGCTTCAAAGTCTGGATCCATGCAGAGTGAGAGAGAATACTGGTTTGCAGGGTCATTCTCTGGCTTGTCTATCTAGAAAAGTGTGCAATAGTGTTTTCCATCATTTTAGGATGCTGGCTGTTCATCATACTGAAATGAGAAAGTTTGTGAGACGGTTGTATTTTGCCAAAAGTCCAGCAATAAAGTTAAATGAATTGAATAGGGCTCTGTTCCGAGGAACAGTATCAGATGTAGAGAAGGTTGTTGATGAAATTCAGTTTTGTTACTTTGGTCCTGAACAAAACAGTGCAGAGAAGGACACAGTAAATGAGGAAGAAGTGGAAGAGAATGTAGAACCCTCTGTAAGTAACACATTTAATGATCACATAACAAAATTTGCAATAGTCTCTAATGAAAGACCAAATTTTACTTGTATTTGTTGCCGCAGAACTCATTATAGAAAACAAACTAGGAATGTTGATCTCTACAGAAAGAGTGAAAATGAAGATAATTATAAGTGGAAGGATTTTGCCACATATATATTTCTAGAAAATTGTTTTGAATTGGGTGAAGATCAGCGTATTTGTAAATACTGTTACAACAAGTTAGAGGAAAATAGAATGCCGACCAGAGCTGTACATAATTTAGAATTGGATGCTATTCCTGCTGAACTTTCTGAATTAAATACATATGAGTCTATACTCATTCAATGTGTTCATCCGTTCCAGACCATAGTACGTATGGAGCCCAAAACTGGTAAATTACCTCCTTCAGATTTACTGAGAGGTTTAAAAGGTAGAGTGGTGTATTTGCCCTTGGATTTGAAAAAAAATATGGAAACTATTGATGCGGATACTTTGGAAACTGAACCATTAATTATTCTGGTTAATGGTGTACCTACAAAGAATAAGAAGATTTGGCAGGAGCTGGTAGATGTGCAGAAAGTACAAAGAGCAAATTTGTATTTGAAAAAAAATAACAAATGGTATGAATCAATTTATATAGAAGAAGAAGAAGAAGAAGAAGATTTACAAGAAGACACAGAAATACCAACTGGACAAATTGAAAAAGTGGACAAGTCAAAGGAAGAAGAAATTTATGAACATTTTAGCATACATCCTCTTCATTCGAAAGAAGTTATGGGAGACAATATTGATCTCTTTCAGATGAAGAAAGCAAAAGGAACTCCCGTGAGTGTATGGGAGGAGAGCTTGGAAGCTCGATGTTTTCCCCAGCTGTTTCCTAAAGGAAAAGGAGGACGATACGATGAACGTCCAGAACAGATTCCAGCTTCTGAGTATCGGACTACAAGACTATATGCTGAAGATCCCAGATTTCGACAAAGTATTCCTTATTTGTTCCATCTTTTATTTGAAAGCGACTTGTCTGCACTGTCTTATGCAGTAAATCACATTTTAAAAAGTGGAGTACATTTACAAAATGTGTCTGCTAAGGATTTTATGGAGAAAGTGCAGCACTGAGATGATCATTTGGAAACACAACTGATCAATCTGATGGCTTGTCAGCGTGGGACAAATGAATATTGGTACCGACGCCATGGTGAACTAAAATGCATGTTACGGAATTTAGGAACACCAACATGGTTCCTTACCCTAAGCTGTGCCGAGTACGCTTGGGATGATTTACTGGATTTTCTACGAGAGGCCAATTCAAACATTAAAAACATCGAATACAAGACAGCAGGAGAACTGTGCTCATTGGATCCGGTTAATGTTTGCAGATATTTCAATCATAGATTTGAGGCTATGATGTCCTTCATCTGCAATAAAAAAAATCCACCCCTTGGAGAAGTAGTGGATTTCTTTTGGAGAAAAGAGTACCAGGCAAGAGGTGCTCCTCATATTCATATGCTGTTGTGGATCAAGGATGCCCCAAAGTTTGGAACAGATGCTGATGAAGCAGTGTTATCTTACATTGAAGAATATGCAACATGTGCTATACCAAAAAGCACAGAAGAGAACAAGTTAAAGGAGCAAGTTTTACGTTTCCAAAGTCATCGGTGTGGAAAATACTGTCGACGGAAATACAAGAGCAAAGAAAAATACTACACTAAATGTCGATTTGGATTTCCTAGACCTGTTCTTTCAAATGGAAGAGTCAACAGTTTTATGTCAGCTGTGAGACATACTATCACAAGAAAATCACCTAAGAATACCTACAACCTAAAAAGAAAAGAAGAATCAAAAAATATAAATGACTACAACCCAGTCATTTTATCCATGTGGAACGCTAACATGGATATACAGTATGTAGCTGACAATTCCATTGCTGTTGCTCGATATGTAACGTCTTACATTACGAAATCAGAAAAAACAGAATTGAAGGAAATGTGGGAAGAGATTTCTCACGAGAAGACTGTCAGTAAGAAGCTGTACAGTTTCAGTTTGAAGATGTTATCGCATCGAGAAATTGGATCCTACGAATGTTCAGATAGGTTATCTTCTGCAAGTCTCTACTCGAAGTCAAGAAGAATAATTTGGGCAAGTTTAGGCCTTGCAGCAATGAGAAATCGGGTACTGAAATCTGTAGGAGAAATTGAATATTTGGCCGAGAATGACCCAGAAAGTACAGATATTTTGAAAACAAACATGTTGGACACATATTATCCCAAGAGAAGTCAACATCTGGAGAACATGTGTCTCTATGAAGTGCTGCAGAACTACATTTATTCACGGAAAGCCACAGAAGACATCAATAATGGAAAATATAAAGTCGTTGGTGAAGAAGGATGTTTGGTGAAGCAAACAAAAGGAAGTTTGATAAATCACCGGAAGCTGAGTTGCGACACTACTGACAAGAAGGAATTTTACTACTTGGCTCTTTTACAGTTGTTTAAACCATGGCGTACAGAGGATGAACTACTGGGAGAATTCCAGAGCTATGAAGATTCTTTTAATGCTTGCAAAGACAGCATACAATGCAGTACATTCTCAACTTATCTGCAAATGTTAAATGAAGAAATTGATCAGGAAACTACAATTGCAGCAGAAATCGCTAGAGATAGTTCTCAGGACAGCCAAAGTTCAGGAACACTCAGTCAAGATCCCCTAGGACAACCAATCATTGAAAATGAAGCATCAATAGCCATGAATGAAGTGGAAACGGCTATGAATCAAGCTCAAGAAGAATTTATAGACTTAGAAAATTTGGAAAGACAACTGAATCAAGAGCAGCAACAAATTTATGAAGAGATCAAAAACAAAATTGATCACGGATTTCTACATGAAAAAAAAGAGTGCTCATGCACATCATTTCATCCAATCAGGATGTATGTAAGCGGACAAGCTGGAACTGGAAAAAGTTTCCTAATAAAAGTAATCAGAAGCTACCTAAAGCAAAAAACGGATTCTACTTTGTCTTGTGTGGTTACTGCTCCAACTGGGTTAGCAGCATATAACATAAAAGGAATCACTTTACATCGTTTGCTAATGTTACCAGTGGAGCATGAGAACAAAATACAATTCAACAAGCTAACTGGAGAAGCATCCTTGGAAGTTTCAAGAGTATTGAAGAAGATGCAAGTTCTCATTATTGATGAGGTGAGCATGGTATCAAACTTAATGCTTGCCTTTGTGCATTTAAGAATGCAGCAAATTTTGAAGACAGACTATGACATGTTATTTGGTGGAAAACACGTCATAGTTTTTGGAGATCTTTTGCAACTTACTCCAGTTAAAGGACAACCAGTGTTTAATACTGTCACACATGAAGACACGAAGAAGTCATTGGGAAGCATCGGAAATACAAATATTTGGTCCTTCTTTGAGTACAAGGAACTTACTACTAATATGAGGCAAGCAAACGATGAAGAATATGGAAGTATTCTGAAAGATATCAGGATTGGACTACTCACAGAAGTTGGCAAAACAAATTACAGAGTCGGCTGCTACATAATTTATTTCCAAAGGAAGAAATAGTTGCAGAGAAGATATACAAGAACATTGCAGAAAACAAAAGTGTCATCTGCTTAATGCCAACTCTACGTGAATGCTCAATATTCAATGAGGAGCTTTTGAAATTGGAAAAGGAAGAGATCAGGAAATTGGAAGCAGTGGACAAAATTGAGGATGGAAGAATTAGTGTCACAGTAACAGGCAAACTGAAAAATAAATTGGACTCACTAGAGAAGAACATCTCCAAAACAGCTGGATTAGAAAAAAATCTATATGTTTGCATGAACTGTAGAGTATTTTTAAGGAGAAATTTGGATGTTGAAAAAGGTTTAGTTAATGGAGCGATGGGAAGAGTTGTGGGTTTTATTAATTACCAGAAAAAAGAAGGAGTTGAATGTTTAAAAATAAAATTTGATCAGATAGAAGAAGTTAAAGATATTTGTCGTTGTACAGTACGTTTTATGCTTGTGAAAGACTTATATGTACGTAGGAAGCAGTTTCCGTTTTCTCTAGCATATGCTGTAACTATTCACAAGTCTCAAGGATTGACTGTAGATTGTGCATTTGTGAACATTGGTTCAACTGTGTTCAAAGAAGGTATGGCATATGTAGTTTTGTCACGAGTGAAAACATTATCAGGTTTATTCATGATAGACTTTGATGACTCAAAAGTTAGTGCTGATACAAACTGTGTAAAGGAGTATAATAGATTAAGAAGAAGCTATGCTCCTCATTTAGGTCAGTATCCTGTGTTGGAGAAACGTGTAGTTTCTCGTAAAAGAAAAAATGAGAATATCTGTAATGAAGATGTAGAGAAGAGGAAAAAAAAGAGGAGTGATGTAATTGCAAGCAAAAAGAAAAAGGAAAATGAAGAACAGGTTGTAGGATGTCATTTTGAAAATAGCTCTGGTGTCAACTGCTACGCAAATGTAGTGCTGAATGTTGCATTTTATCTGAAAAGTTTGCAAGAGCAGATAATAGTAAATCAGGGAAAAAGATTCTGTTCAGAGCTGAGTCTCCTTTTTCAAAAGCTGAGTAAAGATAAAACTCAAATAGAAAGTGCTACTGAAATTAGAAAACTTTTAGATGTATGTTCAGGACGAACACAGTTTTCTCAAAATGAACAGCAAGATGCACATGAATTTTTGATGTATTTTCTTCAGGTAGTGGAAGAAGAAGGAGTTCCCATTGACATTTTTTTTGGTCTCTCTTATAAATGGGAACATAGTTGTGATAATTGTTATAATATATGTGGCTCTATTGTTGATAATGAAAGATTTATTTATTTGACATTGCCAGAGAGTAAAACAGTCACTTTTGCAAAATTAGTTAAAGATGCTAATCATAGCATGAAATGTAGTGAGTGTAATTCTGACATGTTTTCAACATTAATTTTAAAGGAATACGGACAGTATGTAATTTTAATGATGCAACGATGTAGAGCTGATGGTTCAAAATTGGATACTTTAATAAAGAAGTTTACAGGACAGCAATTATCAATTTCAGGAAAAACTTTTGTAACTGTTGCAATAATTTTCCATGATGGACCTACTGTTACTTCTGGACATTACACAGTTTATCTTAAATGTGAAAAAGGCTGGACACTGTGTAATGATTCCCAATTGATTTTCAAACAACGTTTGCCTTTTGATTTAGCAAATTCCTATCTAATCTTCCTGAAACCTAAATTTTAGACAGATTTGGCAAGATCTCGACAAAATAATTTTACCATTTTACTGGATTACCATTACAATTTTGTAGAAAAAAGATTTTTTAAATTATCATTTGGCCTAATGGAAAGATAACCAATTGTAATGTGGACTTTTTAAATTTTTAATGAAACTTTGAAAAACCAATAATTTAGAGATTATCGGTAACTTCTGCACATTTTAAATTTTGGAATGTTATTGGACTGCCATTGGAAATTTTTTCAAAAATGATTTAAAAAATTACTATTTGGCCATGCGGAAAAGTAACCAATTCTATTGTGGACTTAATAAATTATTCAAAAAATTTTCGTGAACCAAAATGTTACAGAGAATCGGTGAGATCTGGACAAATTAAACTTTAGAATTTTATTGGATTACCGTTGGAAATTTATTCCAAAAAAAAATTGAAAATTACTATTTGGTCTAAAGGAAATGAAATCAGATGTATTTTGGAGTTATTTGAGATATAATATTGTGATTATACTTCTGAAACAAACATAACAACCGGTATTTTAAAGAAATAAGTATTGGTATTAGATGATATTTTTTTTAGAATATTATGCATTTCTATAATGTTAAGTTTAAGTAAAAAGAGATTCTGGGCTTTTTTATTACAATCTTTGTGATTGTTATTTTTTTTTGCCCGCTGTAAAATGATGAATGCAATTGCTTTCACAATTTATAGTGAAATGCAATATATTCTGAAAACAGCAAAAATAAGGCAAAAATATTTTTTGATAAATATGTAAATATGTGTACTGTATTATAAAATGTTTTAAAAATATTAATACTTTTTTCTTTTTTTTCAGATTCATATAGAAAATTTTCGAAAACTAGAACCATTTTTAAAGCTATTTTTTAAAAAAACAAATGAATAAATATTTTTTTGAGTGAGTATGGTAAGTCAATAATAATAATTGTAGTCTCTCAAGGACCTTGTAATGTGATAATTGATTTTTAGTGTTTTAAAAAAAAAAAAAAAAAAAAAAAAAATTACGCGTACCGTACGCGTACGGTAAAAAAAAAAAAAAGTTTTTAAAAACATATATAAAAAATAGATGAAAGGTAAGGTTGGCTCTTAAAAGAGCCGTTGTGTTCATGCAGGGACAGAGGAAAGAAAGATTGGGAATATTAGACGGTACGACAAGTGTGCTGATCTATTTTACTGTTCACTAGGGAAACACTGGTCTCCCTATAAGTAATTAGATCGTGACAAGTGGCGCACCGTACTTCAACCCTCGCAAACCGAGGGTTAATTTCCAGAGGGCCAGCAAAAGGAGATTCTCCCCCCACAGATGAAGGGCTCACCTGACCTGCAGAAGAAGGAGTCAGCCCTGCAGATGATGGTCCAGGCTGAGCTGCTGTGGATGTACTGGCTTGTCTTTCTGAAGAGTTACCTCCAAAAAGATGACCATGTGTCCTTCTGTGTACATCCTGGAGGTGTCTCTTCATGGTGTGATTCCCAAAGGAATACTTCCTGTTAGGATTACCTCTAGAAAGTACACGCTTACACAGCTTACAAGTCACTAAGGGTGCATTTACCTTTTGCTGGCCTTCAGGAAAAGTAAAATAATCCCATACATAAGAGGGCTTTTGTTTCCTCGATCTCTGCCTCAAGACAGTGCTGCTAGTGCTAGCCTCACTCTCAGAAGAGCTCTGCTGTTCTGCCATCGTATCCCAAAGACAAACCAGCTCCTTCTCCCAAGGGATCACAAGCAGAAATGAGGGGAATGGGTGTGGTGTAGGAGAGTTCTAGAACTGAAAGTAGTTTCAACCAATCAAAAGTTGTGTTTCATGATCACATGACCTACCGTACGCTTACGGTACGCTTACGGCAAAAGTGCGCATGCGCGTAAAAAAGACACGCGCTTGCGCGCATGCGCATAACAGTCACTCCCGGCACTTCCGCGTAACGTGCGCGTGTAGCGTACACGCGTACGCGTCCCACGCGGAGTACGCGCGGCTACGCAAATTGCGTAACTATACGCAAGCAGCGTAGGAAAATTACGGACGTTGCGTAAACCGTACGCTTACCGTGAGCTTACGGTACGCGTACTAAAAATTTTTTTTTAAAAATAGAAAAAAAGTACTGCAAATAAATTTTACATGTTTATTTTAAAAAATATATAAAAAAAAACATTAAAGAATTTTAAAAATTTAATCATAGTCTTTATAAAAGGTAAGAAAATTAAAATAAAAATATGTTAGAAAAAATAGAAGAAAAAAAAAATTAGCATTTAAAAAACCTTGCAAATTCACTGAAAAAACCATGGGTTTCACACACGTTATAGTTAGGAATTAGCATTTAAAAAACCTTGCAAATTCACTGAAAAAACCATGGGTTTCACACACGTTATAGTTAGGAATTAGCATTTAAAAAAACCTTAGAAATTCAGTGAAAAAACCATAGGTTTCACACATGTTATAGTTAGCTGGACATTTTACTCGTAAAAAACCAATGAAATTCCCCCGTTATAGTTAGTTCAGCTAACTATAACTCGCGCGCCCGCAATGCACTGCTGATGACGTCACATATTACATCACTCATGACATGGTCAGTGACATCACTCATGACATCACTGATGACATCTCAAATGACATCACTGATGACCTCACTGATGACATCATCCTTGTGATAGAGTGGCAGACCTCCTCTTCCCCTAATAAAACCTTTGATACACACATTCAAAAATAGAGACTAAAATTTACAAAACAATGGACATACCAATAACAGTTACAACAACCTCTTCAGTAATTCTAAGATCCACATACACATCCACTCATTCACCAACAGTCCAATACAGTCACTCATACATGTACTCACTTATCATATGTACTCATACACCTATACATCCTGTTACACAATGCCACTCATCCATAGAGCTACTCACACACAGTCACTCATGCTAATAAAGAATCAAACATACATTTACTTGCATATACAGTTATACACACACCACCACACTTACTTCTACGGAAACTTACACATACTTAGTCTTTTAAACAATTACTTATAGAAATACATACTTATTCATACAGGAACTCTTTCAATCTCTCACTCTCACATATACTCACATATATAAACCAATAGTCACATATACTAGTTTTAAACATATGTAGTTACTCATAAAGACACTATTGAGACAGTCATTCACTCACTAACACACCCATACACACACTCATCCACCCATGCAGTCCTGCACACATGCTCTGTTCAACACATACAAACAGTGAGTCACTCATTCATGCACCTATGCACTACGTCATACCCCCCACCGAACCATGCAGACACTCATACTGATACTCAAAAAACCAACTAATAACCTATATAGACACCCATGTAGCTACTCTCCAACCCATGCAGCCACTTATACACAAAGTGAGAGACTGATACAGATATTTATATATTTAAACATTACTCACTAAGCCATGTATTCACTATGATACACTTAATCAGTCAGTTACACAATCAATTTTTCAAAAAGAAATTATCCATTTAGACAGTAATATACCCATTTATTCTTCCATCGACCTTGAGATATACATATATAAAACATATTTAATTTTCAGAAAAACACACATTCACATGCAGATACATACATACACCAAACAAACTTCTCATCACAAGAAGACGCCGACATCCTATTTCAAAGGGTTTCAAGCGCTTTATATTTCTCTTTAGATAGGCAGCAGTGCACTTCCAACCTCCTAACACGTTTCAGCTCTCTCGGGAGCCTTGATCACAAGTAAGGTTTTTTTCCATTTTTCAACTGACCTCGTGTCTCTCATGGAAGTAAGTAAAAAACACTTTATTTGGTAGTTTTCCAGTCATGTGCTTTACATGGAAAGCGCAGAAAAAACCTTTAATTCAAATAACTTTATGCAGCATACTTGTTGACATTTAAGTTCAGAAGTGGAGAAGTGTAGCTCACTGGTTAGAGGAGGCATACCCTGAAGCAGAGGTCAGACCCGGGAAAAGGGTTCAATTCCCGACGCGGCAGGGTCCGGAGCCCAATTGTCCACGGACTCGATAATTCTCGCTTCGGTGCCCACTCTAAGCACGAGTTCACACTATGCAGCTCTGGGCAACAAGCTTGCTTAATATCCACAACGGCCCCCCCGCGGCGGGATGCCTGGCTTTCACCTTGGGGATGCCCAGTACGGGTTATCTCACAGGGAAAAACCAGGACGGGTTCCCAATGCAAGCGCCAAGATGCCCAAGGGTGAGTTGAGCGCTATATAAGAACTAATAATAATAATAATAATAATAATAAATAAAACGCTGTAATTATGATCATATTTTCATATGGTTTCAAAGCGCTGAAAAGAATTGTTGTCACGTAACTGGTGGCACTGCCTTGCTTTTACTTATCCTATCTATGCGATTTCATCCCTTTAAAAAACACAGGCAGGAAACTAATATTCTAACTAGCTCCCTTACCAATCTCTCTTGTGAATTCTTATAGGAAAAATCCTGTCTTTTTCAGCTGTAGAGACGGGCGTGTCAGTCTCCTTTCAAACAATACGAACAGTTTATAGTTGTGTGGGAGTGGCAGTGGGTGTTAAAAAAATTCTATAGGGGTGTGAGTTGGTGCATCAGAGATAATGTGGATGATGTCACTGACCAGGTCATGAGTGATTTATTATGGGAAGTCATAAGCAGTGCATTGCAGGGGCGCTAGTTATAGTTAACGCAGGTAACTATAATAACTGAATTGCTCTGGTTTTGTATAAGTGAAATGCCAGCCTAACTAGAACGCCCCTGTAACTTTGTGTGAATTTATAAGGTTTTTTAAATACTGTTTGCTAACTAGAACGTTCTTGTAATCTTTGTTTTATCCGTGAATTTGAGTTTTTAGGTCTCGGCTGGCGACAGCGCGCATGCGCTGCTCTCGGCATTCAAGAGGTGCTTGGAATCCATACAGATTCCGAAGCTTGGAGGCGGAGTTGAAGCCCCGCCCATCTTTAAATGGGTAGCATCATCTTCCATGCAAAATGCTGGCTTCTCATTGTAAAAGATGCTTCTTAGTCCCTCCTTGTTGCTGCCTTGTCTCCTTTTGGTCCCGCCTACTGGGATTGGATCGTTTACTGGCAGTGTGACTCTCCTTCATTAGCCGGTACGCACTTTTTTCTTCACATTCGGCTTTGGCAAAGTCAGCCGCGTGTTTATTTTCGCATCGCGCTTTCACTTAAAGTGAAAGCGCAATGCGAAAATAAACACCCGGCTGCCTTTGCAGTACCGAGCTTGTTCTTTCACGCATGTGAACACAGGGGATGCGCGGTAAAGATGTTTTCATTGCGGACTGGACGTCACACTTTCAGTAAAGTCCTATAAAGTAGGGATGTATCGTACATGAGCGGGACTTGTGCAAGCACATAGCCTCGTTCTGGTGGCTTTAGCTTGTCCAATAGGGAGAAAGAGTAGGTAGTTGAAGCGGAGTCAACTAAACAACTGTAGTAGTACAGGAAGAAAATTTGCGGGAATTATGGTTTTTAACGCGGTGTTCGCACGTCTGCTACAACAATGGATATACCTTCTTAGATTGGGGTTTTCTGGGTGCTCGACCTTCTGCTGGTGATGGCGTTCTCCAAGAGCTATTTGTCACCAGCGCTCGCCACGTTGCCTGTTCATGAAAGCCGGCTTTCAGCTATTTAGGAGGAATGCATCCTGCAGAGAAACGCTCGTCCATGGTTGAACACGATATCGCTTTCACCCCAGACCTCGTTCCTGATTTCCTCCTGTATTATTCATGATTACAGGGGTTCTCTCTCCGGAGAGCCCCTTGGGGACCAGACGCAAATGTCCACAGAGCAGAAGGAAGGAAGCTGTGTTGGCGAGTAGATTTGGCTCGGCCTCGTCTTCAGTCGGCCTAATCTCTGGGAGTCTTCATTGCTCTGTCGGTGCCCTTTTCTTACAATTAATTATATGCCAGCATCTTTCAGTCAAGCAGAGCCCAGTAATGCGAGAGTTTACAGAGACCTGTGCCCACAGGGATAATTTGCAGCCTCTGTGTGCGCGCATGAGGGGGTGGCGGGGGTAGGACGATACTAGGGAGGGCATTTGGGAATATAAAATGTGTACATAACAAACGCATTGGCAAGTGTCACAGATGTTCCAATTTCCATTACTTTGGAGAACGGAGAAACAAACAAATCCAAAAAAAGACCTTTTGAATAGAAAAGCCCTCCTGCGCAGATTGCTTCTGACATGTGTCGTTCGTCATGAAGATTTGTAGCACTGGAGCCGGGTGTGATAAATCTGTTCTGATCAATAGATAATAAATAGGTAATACTGTGGCATGGGTGGGTAACGAGGTCTTTGGGCTGTTCAGAGAGGTGTTCCGAGGGTGGTGGTTCGAAGGGGGCCAGTTACAGTGTCTGGTATTTACGCCGTACTGACACTAGTCCTAGCGCGTTAAGAGACAATAAAAGTAAAACCTGCACCCGCAAAAACTGCGCAGGCAGATTATTTCAGGACCCGTTGTTAAAATGTTTTGGAAGGCTCAGATAGAGCGGTAAAAGTAGGAGGAACTGATGAACTTTGCACGTTTGTGGTGGGGCACGCACGTCGTTGTGGGGCCTCTGTCTCAGCACATGTCTGCATGCGAATGCCTCTTCTGGGCAGGAGGGATCTTCCTGCATTACCATCATTCTTGGGCGCGTGACTGTACTGACCCCATGGAGAGGATCTGCTCCACCCTCATAGGCAATGTGCCTGTACTGGGTAAGGTGAGAGTGCCTCCTGCTGGTAGTAGCAGCACTCGTGGTGCCTTTTCTCGCCTTACTCAGCGAAGCCTTGGGTCTGCAGGTATCTGCACTTACCTTCGTACACACAGAAGGCGTGTGGCTGATGGGTGTCTGCTTGTACTGACACATACAGGCATATACACACAGAATGTGTGAGTGTAGGGGATACATGCCTTCATCTACCCTCACATCCTGCACTAAGAAAAAACTAAAGATATCTGCCTGTAAATACTCTCGCAGACATACAAGCATAAGGGTGGGACCGATGGGTACCTACGGTTATCACATCATACACATAGAAAGGGCTGGTGGATATCTGCATGGCCATTTTGTCTCGGGGTTCCATTCCTCCTCCCCCTTTAAACTCTTGGCGGGAACGTGAGTGCGCTTTGGTGCGGGTGCGCGCCCTGCCTTGGGTGTCCCAAAGCTCCCACACTCTCTGTTGCCCGTGTTTCTCACTAGAGTTATTGGGGATCCTCCGATTCCCTCTTTTGGCGCACTTCGTAGGCCCCAGGATCGCGTGATTTCTCGCGGCGCACTTCGTAGGCCCCAGGCTCGCGTGATTTCTCGCGGCGCACTTCGTAGGCCCCAGGCTCGCGTGATTTCTCGCGGCGCACTCCAAGCACCTCCGCTGGGCAGCATGGCTGTCACTCTGGACAAGGAGGCTTACTATCAGAGGGTGAAGTGCCTTTACAGTAACTGGAAGGTGATGTCTTGAATTGTTCCCTAGTGGGGAACAGAAGAGACCGGCGGTTGGGGATGCGTGTGCATGCGACCTGAGAGCAAGGAGCTTTAGGGGAGCAGAAGGTTTACTCTTGAATTTTACTATCGACGTATTCAGGCTTTTGTTATTGTTCATTTTGATGGGCCTTTTTTTCCTGCCACAAACTGTTTTGCCAGTTAGTGTTTAACCATTCGGTGTTACATGAGGTGAGGTAAAACAAGCATGAAAAATGCAATAGGTCTCGCCTTTCATTAAGTTAAAGCCATTTGCTTTGCTATACAATACCAATAGCAAAGCAAATGGCTTTAACTTAATCAAAGGCGAGACCTATTGCATTTTCAATGTTTAACTAGCAGTCACGTTTGCAGAGTGGTGGACAAAGGGGACTGGGCCTCCAACCAGCTCACAGGAATTCCACTGTGTAGGACTTACAGGAGGTAGCAGGAGGGTTTCTTGGCCCTCAAGGTCCCTCTGGAGACTTTATCATCCAACTACTAATGTGCCGGGAGGCACATTTGCAGAGTGGTGGAGAAAGGGCGGGTGACCTCTGACAACTAAGACCTACTGGAGGGAACAGGAGGGGAAGTTGCCCCCCCTCCCCCCAAGGAGGTCCTTGGGGGCCAACTACCTCTCCTATTACCTCCAGTAAGTCTCATACAGCAGAATTACTGAGTCCTGATAGCAAGCCACGCCCCCTTTCAACATCACTCTGCAAAAGTGCCTTCTGGCATGCTCTTGGTTGGGGGAAGAAGTCCCCTTCGCTGGGGAGGGTCCTTAGGGACCAACTAGCCCACTGATACCTCCAGTAAGCCCCACACAGTGGGATTGCTGAGAGGTGGTTGCAGGCTAAGCACCTTTCTCCACCACTCTGCAAATGCACCTCCTGGCACACTGCTACTTGGGGAATGAAGTCCACTTTAGTCCAGAGGCAGATTTCTGCCGTGGGGACGCCATCCCCCGAAGCTCGGCCTTTGTTTATATTTTATTTTGAAAAGTGAGGGGGGAACCAAGTGGCCCCCCTTCCGGGCCGTTTTTGGCCCCAGCGACCATACCCCCTGGGGCCAGGCCATTTTTTAAATTATTTTAATGGAAGGAGACCGCGCGCCCCCCTCCCAAGGCAGATAGGGACCCCATCTCCCAGCCATTTTTTGTTTTTAATTTATAAAAAAAAAAAAGGGGGGGGGGCAGTCCCACTCCCGGACCATTTTCGACACAGAGGACCCCTTGCACTGGGGCATGGCCATCTCCTCTGGGACCATGGGGGAGCCTGGTGGCCCCAGCGGTCCCCCGCCTCCTGCGGGAACCGGCACTGCTTTTTACCACCAGGGGGCTGCTAAGATGCAGGTCCCTGGGGGTAAAAAGCTAAGTGCTCTACTTCAAAAAAAGTAAGAGCAAAATGCTCTCGCTTGTTCAAAGTGAAGCACTTTTTGCTATGGGATGGCAGGAGTAATGCTCCTGCCAGCCCATAGCAAACTGCAATGTCCCGGGGTGGGCATCTTGGGACATTGCAGGAGTTGGCCCTGGGGTGTGGCGGCCCCCGGGGCCATTTACATCTCCGGGAGGGACACATTTTTAAATATGTCCCCAAGGCTGCGCAGGGGGGCTGGACCCCCCCCCAACACATCATTGTAAACATAGCCCCCTGAGAGGTGGCAGTCCCCAGGGGTGCGTGGTGGGGGCTCCAGCCCCTCCCCACCCCCATTGCATCATTGAAAACACAGCCCTGGGGAGGCGGTGGTCCCCAGTGCTACGGGGGATCCACGTGGCCCCCCACATTTCACATAATTAGCCCCATATTTAATCATAGTATTGGGCTATTAAGAACATGTGCCCCCCCACATTTCACATAATTAGCCCCATATTTAATCATAGTATTGGGCTATTGAGAACATGTGCTTCTTTCATTGTTTGAAGCTTTGTTCATAGACTAATCTTATTGGTTTGTTTTTCAAAATGCAAATATAAGCACAGCTTTCCCAACAAGTTCCATTACACTGCAAAATATTATCTTTTGCCTATACTAACCAACATGTAGTGTTGTTTTCCTTAACTGCATCTCAAGATCTGGTTTTTCAAGCACTGTCAAAGCCAAACAAATTCAAACAGCAGCAAAAACATCTGCATAAAATGCTCCATTATTAGTAGTTAATGTACTGGGCCTTCGGTCTATCGTTTATATTTTCTTCTTACCTGCAACAAGTCCCTACAGCTTTCAAGACCAAGCTCTAGAAGAATTCCTTTCACTTTTTTACGAGCTCTTCGGATTCTCTCAAGATTATTCACCGGAACTTGAAACATGTTGGCAAATTACCTGAAAGAGATGAGGCCATGTCATTCCTCTTGCAGCAGCAGGACCCTACACAATACAGACTAAAACGTTGCAACAAAAACAAAGAACCACTTTGTTATGAAGAGAAATTTTATTTTGGCGGCTGCTAGAGTAGTTCCTACACCAGAAGGAATTTATTCAGATTAGTGTTCCAGTCAAGGATATCACTTACGGGCCATATATGTTAATGTCAACGCTGTTGTCAAAACATTTGTTTTCGCTAAACACCAAGGTATAAATTGAAACGATAAGGAAAGCAGGTAATAGCTTAAAATTATTCCATCCGTCCTGGCCGGAATACATTTAATAATGTTTAATAGATCATTTAACATTGTCAAAAACCAGCTTTTCATTGTCAAGTCCTACAGATATGGAATCTATACGAACTGCACTTTCACTAAACGGCTCTTTTAAAATGCCAACGAGGTACATAATCACCAACCCAAGAATCATAGAAGTATCAAGCTTACCTTCATACTTGAGGAGTTTAACAATTACAGTCAAGAAGCCATGGACGCAAAGTTACAGCAAATAAAAGTTCTGAGCCAGGTTTGCTCAATACGGAAGTCACAATTTTGCCCTCACAGGAGTCCACTTGTAATGCACACATTTCAGTCCTCATTGCCTGTAATTCCACAACTGGCAATTCAGGGTGATAATGCAATTATGCCTACGCAGAGTTCATTAGCTTGCTCTTCAAAATATGTGTCTGCAGTTAAATCCATCTATTACAAAGAGGTAGAAGTAAAGAACTATTTTCAGGGTAAGCCAGATATCTCACAAAGGCACCCCAGACCACGGGTTCTATATTCCTAAATCATTCTCTCCCTTTCTTCAACAGGCATCAGAAACTTCTTACTCTGTCAATCCTGAATCCATGCTCATCTTTCTACTACCTTCTTCCCTCTCCTGCTTCTATCTTCCAGCCTGACAGTTAGTTACCCACGGCTGGTTTCTGATAATGTATCATTACTCAGATAGTGGACGAGAAAATTTTTCTAGAAGATAGAGGATCCTTCCATTCAATGTTTGCCATTCCCTTGTGCAATTACTCTGAAGCACCACAAACCAATTCCATAAGACCTTAAACGCCAAATGGTGCTGGTCAAGGGCATCAACTCCATTGGCTGGCACGTAATTTGCCCTGCCCTGCTTCCCCCCCAGCACAATGTCAAAGATATTCCCAGTAAAAAAGTGCACAAGACTCCTGAGCTATGCATACTTTCAATACATAATAGCATTCCAACACAAGACAAAACTTGGAGCACACTGGAAAACCTCAACCACTGTCCATTAAATATAACATTTGGGTAAATTTTCAAAGGTACTATAGCAGCACTATTTATCAATGGTATTCTTTTTTTTAAGTAAGCACTTAAACATCGGTCATTCATTCGCTAATGGTGCCTCTGTTGGAGGATACCAAAGCTGTAGCAGTAGGAATCCTTTTTTGATACAACGGTTTCTTACATTCTGAGCTGGTCATGGCCAAGTTGAAAATAGCAACATCCAAAAAGTAAGCGAATAGCCGACTTTAGGTCCAACCGATCCCTTTTACTCCAAATTCTTTGCTGGTGTTACCTGTGAATGATGCAGTAACAGCACAGATGCAAAATTATATTCAAAGGACACTTTTGATCTTTCTCTGGCTAGTTGCATATCAAATATACACAGCATGGGAATTGTTTTTGACATCTGATGATCAAAGAATGGAGAAGAGAGAAGCAAATGCAAACCGCTGTCTATTTAAGCATTTCTGCTGTCAGGACCATCCACTTCGATGTCATTGTTTCAATGTCATTGTTTGGTCAATGGCAGTATTCAGTGAATTACCCTAAACTGGGCCGCCTTTTAAGAAGGTTAATCCCTTTTTTGGACCTTCTTCATGATCAGTTGACTAGGGCAAAAGACCTAGGCATCAGATATTTCACTGTCCCTTTTTAACTGTTACCAAAGACCATTAGTAATCCTGCTACATTCAACCAGATTATAGTCATTTAAAATAATACCACTAAATGGACTTTGTCTTACTCAGCATATGCCCACAGCACAATGATCATCACTGCCCTCAGCCATTCTAGTCCTCGAATCAGATAACACTGAATGCCTAAAAGTCAACGATTCTTCTCAGCAAGACTCCACTTATTCAATGTAGCACATTGACCCACCCCCTGCATGGCCATGTCGAGAGTTGTGAGAAATGCCAACTTAAAAATATTGACCGCTAAATCCTGCTGTTCTCCATTTCAGACTTATGCACTATATTCTGACAATGTTGTTCTTACAAGATTTTGCTGCTTGTTGTACGGTTTTGGGTCGCCCACCATGGACTCAAAACAAAAAGAACTTAATGAGCATAATGTGGTTCGACTTCATAATTCAGCTGCCTGGCTCAAGTTAGGATGAAATATGATCCCCACCTACCCTGCTTTTATTCACTTTACGGTCTATATATAAGTGAGGGTATTCACTTCTAAGCTCTCTGTATTGTGCATCAAGCTTTTTACCATAATAGTCAGGGCTTTCTCCTGGAGAAATATACTAAACATTTGCCACTGCACTGCCTGTATGGAGCATTTCAGAGTTTCAACTACCTCTGGTGTGGGTAATATCATTTGTTAACAATAACACTCAAACATTAAGACCATGACCGAAAGTGCTGGATTCAAATTTTCAAAACCATGTGTGAATGGTCATTAGCATTTGACACCAAATACTAGCCCACAAACTTTGACTCAAGACTCCATTCTCAACTATATCAAATACTACCTTAATGATGGATTCTAAATAGTTAAATACATTTATTAAATTTTCTCACCCTTCACCTGTTGGGAAGGTATCCCAGAGGACTCAAACACTTCAATGTTTACCTATTGTTTCTTCATGATCTGGTTAACTACCTCAGTCTAACCTGCTACACAAGTTGAAAACCCAGATATCCTCTTAAAAATGCAAAGACCGCTGGAGGGCAAGACATCAAGCAAACGTCTATCGGCAGTAAAACATCTAATCAAACATCTTAAACATAACTCCCTCACAACGGAAATATTAACACGTGGAGCCTGGTAAAATCATGGCCTTTCAGTTCTAGGAGATGCAACTTCCAACCATTATCTACGGGGGTCAGGGGGAATTAAAGACCTTGTGTGATCGTTGATTCCAACCTTTCAGTACAAACCCAAATAAACAAAGTGACAAGAGACTAATTTTAAACAAGTAGAGTGCTTTTAGGTAGTTTGCCTTACTTAACCTCACTCACAAGATACATGCATCACTAGTGCCAGCTATGTCATGCCTTGATGATGCCAAAGACCTCCACATCAGATGCTCCTGGTAACTAATCATCAAACTACAAAGAATCCAAATAAGTTCTAAACCTGATCAGACATGACAACGCCTCCCTTGCACTCAAGATTCTATACTGGCTACCAGCGGCACAAGCATTTGCAATGTAATAGGTCTCGCAGTCGCGAGATTTGAGCTATTGGCATTGTAACTGACAACGCTGTTTGTGTTTAAAAAGCCTATAATAATATAAGGCATTGTCATTTACAATACCAATAGGTCAAACTTTCTAAAATACAAGACATATTGCATTGCAAATGCTTGTTTACAAACGCATCATGCTGCACTTTCACGTTAATAGGAGCCACGCCCCTTTCTTTAGACGAGCCATGTCTAAAGAAATGTCCGTGGCCACTATAAAGTGGGTAAAAGTTCCCTTTGAAAGCATGTAGTGCCTGCAGTCGGAGAAACCATTCAAGAAAATAGTGCTTACAGGGTAAATAAGACGTACCATGTAACAACCGAAGTAAAAGGGCCAGCTCTCATGGGAGGTTACAAATAAAGACATGGAGGTACTAAAAAGCTATTAACAAATCTCACAAGCCTATGATAAATATGGGCGGAGAGTGAGCGGGCTTCAAGTCCATACTCCAATACAGAATGCGCTGCTCAGGCTTGATCTAAAAAAGGATATTCTTCTAAGCACTCAGCACTTACTCCAGAAGGCTAATAAACACAGGACCAAACATTTCTATAATCTAGCCTAGGTCAGTCAGAGGAGAAATCTCAGATTGCAAATGCCTCCATTCCTCATAAACCCCTTTAATAAACTCCCAAAGAAAATAGACGAGAAACAACCAGTGGGTTTTCAGAAACACAATAACGACCTAAATGTTGCTAAAAAGTAGGGCCCAAATGAATCACCCCACCAAGTTTGCACGAGTAGCAAAGCCAGCAGGGTCGGATCAGGATCACCGTTAGGCCCGGGAACTCAAAAAAGAAAAAAGTGGCCCACATTCCCCGATCCTACCTTTCATGGATCACCATCTGGTTAGTCTCACTGGAATCTGGGCAGTTATTTTTGTTATAGTTTGTATAGTGTGAACTCCGGCCAAAGTCATTGGATCAATGTACATGAGCACCAGTTACATTGCACAAGATCAAATTCATTCCAATAAAACCTACCCCCCCCCCCCACCCCCCCGCGAGGCCCCTGCATGCAACCCACCCTCCAGCACCCGCCATGGCCTAAAAGTGGTCGCCCGGTGGGGGATAACACTGCTTCTGGAAGGGCACGCGAGGCAGCTCGGAATGGTGAGAATGCCCCAAAGGCTAAAGGAACACCTGGCCCCCAGCCTCAATACACAGTGATGGATCAAACCCAGATCTGTTGACTGGGTGTGAGTGTTTGATTGGTTCTGATGCTCCGTCCATCACCACCCCCTTTTGTACCGCTCAATATACAGCACGGCAGGGGAGTGACCAAGATAATGACACCACATTAAAGCGGGGGGGGGGGGGATTAGTCTCTTGGGACGGTTTACAGAGGCCCCCAAAAAACGGCCCACAGGTAACACTGGGGCACCTGCCCATCAACCAAGGTCCAATTGCTCGCCTTCCCAATCCGAGCCTGGAAGCCAGTGTGTCATGAGCTCTAGTGCAAGTAAGAAAATTGCCCCCCTGGCTGCTTTTTGAATTATAAAATACAGCAATAAAGAGGGTTCAGTGGCCCCCTCTGGGCCCAAGTACACTCACTGCATCTGCTGCACCAATGAAATCTATGCCCCTGCAGCAAGTGAGACTATCCGTGATGTTCCTCTGACTTGCAATTCCCAGTCCAAGCCACAGCCACAAGCCGCGTCGCGAAGTGTGCACCACACTTTCTAGGCCTCTCGCAGGACACAAAATGTAACACTAATATATCACTACAGTCAATACCTTTCTCCCATCTGTTAATATCAAAATTAGATCATTTCTACTTGACCAGTCAGAACGTGCTTCGAGGTCTCAAGCAAGAGTCAGAGGAGCATTCTAGAAATGTTACAATACAATTTTATATATGGCGCGTATTACCATAGTTTTCATTCATAACAGTCAATGCTGGAAATGTCCGACTTGCAAATACTTCATTGTTACTAAGATACACATTTATGTCTACTACGCAACAAAATGGTAACTGCATACGATTTATGCCACAAAAGCCATGACATTTTCAGCTCTCGTTGAAGTATCAACTGATATTACTACATATGTGGCTCAAGCTGTGTAAACGCATCATAAATATTCATAATATAAGCAGGCTGCTAAATCACAACAAGTGTACGTCACCCAGACCCAGGAGTGTTACAGGGATAGTGCAAATTCACACGAGTCATCGTGCGCTTCTCATAAAAGCTTACTGTTCAACATCTGAACCAATGAATAATAGCAATAGAGGTCATGGACAACATATAATATATTGAATTAACGGGGGCGGTGGGGTAATAGGCTTTGAATGGCAAAACAGAACTTGAGACGAATTCTTACTGCTGGCGGGATAATGTGCAGCCTGGGTGGCCATCAGCATTAAAGGCATTACGTCTGACAGGATCAGCACCCAAAAACTAAGTCTCCTGACTTGTCCGGCCAACAGAAGATCCTTTTTTTTCCTGTCACAAAATTATAATTCCTTAGCAAATCTTGGAAACGGTTATATGTTAACTGCAATTCAAAAGAAAAGTAAACAATGTTCAGAGTTTCAATATCAAAGAAATAGAGGGCGAGAGCCACGGCCTGATCCGGCGGGTGTATAAACATGAAGCGAAACCGAATACATTTTTCTTGAACTCGTTGGCTGCACCACCTCGACACAGCTTTGGTGAGAGTTTCACAGGTCCTCCGCTCCTGGTTGCGCTCGTGTTGTTACTCGGCTCCAGCGGGGCTAAGCGCAGCACATGGAACAGCAGCGCTGGGCCCGGCCCCTTCTGCAGGGAGGGAGGAAAGGGGCGGCTCCGGTGCCTGAAAAGCTTGGCTCAGTCTGCGCTTTCTCCCTCCAAAAATTGGCGGTGCTGCAGCAGCGCAGTTTACTGCGCGGGAGACACCACAGCATAACGAATGCTGTGCGCTGCTGCAGAAGGGATGTGCCCGGGACGCAGAGAGCGCTCCAGGGTTGCAGCCCCTCCCGGGCAAGCGGTCGCTTTGCAACGGCTTCAAGAAGCCGGCCAGCGGGAGGAGCCACCTGGAAGTACGGCCCGGTGTAAGGGCGGCATCCGAGGATGGGAACTCTCAGGCAACCCAGGAGCTGCAGGGCTTGGGTGAGGACGCGCCTCCTCCCACTGCCCCGCACACCTGGCTGCAGGGGGTCGGTGCTCTCCCGCTTCTGCAAGATTGCACCCCATCCCCACCTTCCGTTGTGCAGATTCCACTTGCACTTACCGGCAGCGCTGCGATCTGCTGCGACCTAGGTGCGCCGCCTCCTGCGCTCCGGTCCAACCCGCTCGGTCCCGCGCCAAGCGGCAGCTGCACCTCCCCCCGCAATTGAGGTTCCAACTCCTGCGAACGAGAAAATGGCGCCCCATTTATACCCAGGAAGTGACGCAGACCCTCATTTGCATGTGCTGTCAACTGACCAATAAGATGGCATGTAGAATTTGGCCCCTTTCCATTTGGGCACTTTCAAGGGTCTGCTAGAAAGTCTGGCATTGAAGGGGTCATGACCCCCAAAAAGTACCCAACGTCATCGCACCCCCCATCAACATTCTTTGTTTTGTGGGGGAGGGGATGGGCATGCCTCTGAAGTAATCGTGAAATGTCTGAGGATGACGTCACCGAGAGGGGAGGGTCTGACTCATACGTAAAGCAATCACGTGCAATGAAAAATGTCTTGCCAAATCTGCATGGAACGGAGGTGGAGCTCAGTAGTCCCGCCCACTCACCCATCAGCCAGTAGCAGAAGTCTATTGTGCTGATCCTGCATTTCAATTGGACAATGAGTCATGTCAAGTAGGATCTAGCTGACACCACCAATCAATATGACAATTCAATTGGTCAACCCAACATTCTATTGTTCAAATGATGTGTAATTTTTTCACACCTTTCAATAATATTTTGACTGTATTTGGGGGTAAAATGTTGTTTTGTCCATTATTTGTTAATGATGTACCATACAGAGTGGAGTACTTCTACTTATATCACAGCATGCTGTATTTTCTATAGAGATGTCACTAATATGCCTATAATCACTTTTAATTGCATCTAATCACCATCCAACATACACATTTATTACACTATGATTCTAGCAGATCTTTGTATGGGGTTCTGCTGATTTGACCTCAGAATTAGACATTAACTGCAACACAGTGATGGGTTAATGATATAAATGTGCTTTTAAAACGTCAAACCATGGCAATCCATTGCTGTGGTACAGACCTCGAGATGTCAGTTGGTGTTTTCTCACAGTAGGTCACATGAAGGCCTTGCATAATTCTTACCCTCACACCATTGTAATGAGGCTTCTATCACTTGGAATTAGTGGTCCAAATTGATCTTAATTTTGAAATACAGTGGACTGGATGAATACAAATGCCAATTACAATAGGTTAGAGTCACAACAGGAAACCATTATTGGATAAGGATGGGTATACCTTCCAAAACCAATGGTAGGTTATATCTAAGTAAAGTGGACAGAAACTACTCACAGACATTCCCAGCAATATTGGATCCACAGATGAATACTGATGAAACCTTAAATAAGATTTCTTCATCATTCCTTTACTTTCCTTCGAGAAATATTAATATTCTTATCAGATAAAGTGAAAACATCAAATTGTTTTTTTTTAGGAAAATGAGGCCAGGGGACCCAAGTAACCTATTAAAGTTAGCAAGCAGTGTCATGATCCATAACATTACATTCAGGAAGAGTTTATCTGAACGGTACACAGCTTACCCAAACATACTTCCATCTCAGCTTACTTCCAGCAAGATAATTGGCTTCACAAAGAACCAGGCTTTCTGCAACTTCCTGACACTTATTTTCAAAGCAGGAAACATTCTGGCTTCAAATGGCCTCTACAGTATCCTGTCTCAATACAACACTGCTTGCAACCTACAGTTTGCCAGCCTCACCCTACTAATTTGAAGACTCTCTACAAGAATTCAAAACAGCAACTTGAAACAAGCATTGCTAATCTAATAGATTGATGAAGGAAATTCTTTATGGCAGTCATGGGTTATGGCACTCAATAATTCATCATACATGTAACTGTGTCACTAATTTTTGCCGTCATGCTTCATATGATTCATCCTGCGACACAACCACACTAAAACACACACAAACTCACATACATAACACAAGATACACTACAAGAATACAAGTAGAAATATGCGTAATAAAATTACAAATATCTACAAATTTACAGTAATCAAAACAATATAAAATACCCCCTGGTAGAACCTAATAACAATTATCATAAAGTAATTTTTCTATCCCCATTGTTTGCCCATGAGAGTCACAAACACCTACTTTGGCTATGTATGAGACTCCATGTAACAAAATATCTGCCTATATGCTTTAGCACAGTATAGTATAATCCATCATTTAAAGCATGTAGTCATTATCACATGCTGTTCACAAAAAGTAAGATACGCCTATTGGCTTTGTCATAATGTTTTATTATAAAGAGATCAGAGTCTTGGAAGTTGGTATAACTTTTCCCAATCAACCAATAAGGCCTATAGGTTTTACCATTTGCTTGACACCAAAACGAATACAGACCTATTTAAGTGCACATAAACTGGCAACCATCATGCTTTCTGTATAAAATGACCAATATGTAGATGTTTTTTCCAAAACAGCATACAACCTCTCTCAATAGCACCTAAGAAGAATCATCAAAGTGAAAACCACCAGGGTTTGTCAGAGTGGGTCACTATCAAAAACATTTGGCTATTAAGGTAATCTTTAAGATTAAATATAACAACATACTTGTCTATAGCTTGGCACATGTGATAACAACCCATTGTTTTAAAGGCCATCTAGCTTTGACAAATGCTGTTCACAATAATTAAGCTAGGACTACTGCCTTTTTCATAACTTTTCATAATAAGCCGATCAGACCTATGGCATCAGACATAACATTTCCCAGTGCACCAATTAGGCCTATATCTTCCAACCATAACCAACTGTCGCCTACTGTTTTGAGCCCACGTTTCTCCACAAGGCAGTCCTCAAACACACAGACATATAATTACAAAAGTGTACTAAATAACAGTTGGCTAAGCAAAGACCATCTCTCCTAACATGAATTATCACAGAGCAAATCTTGTATTTCTACTGTGTGTCACAGGGGTTAACCAACACCAATATTCTTGCTCACTACACTAATCTGTGAGAGTCTGTGTAACAAAATCCCTCTCTGCAGACATTCATGCAGAGAAGTAAAAATCCACCCTTAAATGGATTGATGTTAACAAATGCTTTTCACAACCTATACATAAGGCCTATTGCCTTTATCAAAATATTTTGTAATAATCAGGTCAAGTCTATAGCCGTCATCTTTGGCTATAGCCAACCCAGTTCTGCTGTATTGAGTTTACAGTTTGTCTTAATCCAAAAAGTGCAATTCAAGAAGTCTATTTTCTGTGGACACACACAACTTTGGCCTAATAACATCCTGTACGTGGGGTAACCGACATGTGGGTGGAACCTAATCCCCTCTCTCAGTAGTACTCTGAAAGCTCTTTTTTGTTGATCACATAAGGTCTGACGACAGCTGCGCTGCCAATGTAGGCATAAAAAGAGGGTGGTTACTCTTCTGCCTTCTAAATATTTATATTGTAAGAGTGTATGATCTACTAACTGGATACATGTCATAGACTTATTAAAATATGTGTCCCACCATTTTCAAGGACACAGCTGGTGCAATTCACCTATGCAACAACTGTCATTTTGTCCAAACTGTCAATCACTCCATCTTCTTTGATCTATGCACCATCCATAAAGCTATGTAAATACATTTCTCATGGAAATGCTGCTGATAAGTGAGAGGCTGGAGGATTCATGGAATATTCAACAATACATCACAAAGGCAATTGCCGTTGTCTTTCAAAGACACAACCTCTATATGTGATTGGGTTAGAGCACACCAATCTAAAGGACAAAGAGTTGTTTATAGAATATATAGGCAATGTAGTACAAAAGTCACAACACATAGCTTAGTCCTATTTTGTTGCAATTGCTAAAAGCGTAAAACTATTTGTGCAGTCCCTTATGGAAGAACATCAAATAAAGGTCTTTATTCCAATTTTGGTGCCCTGGTCAAGATAGGGAGACCTGATTTACAAAGGACAAGGCAAAAAATGTAAAACATTGTTCCCCTGAAATTGCTCCTTTGTTTGGAGCTAAGGTTTTTACTGGAGCAGTGAAGGAAATCTATGACAGTTGTAGATTGTCAGGAATGCTCAAATGCACAACATTCCCAAATTTTTAATTAGAACCAGGCATATAAATCTGCATTTGTAAATCCAACCTTTTTAATCTCCTATTGTAAATCTAATTTCCTTTTTGTGAAACCCCTTACATAAAACTCTGTTCAAAATAGGGTCTTTTCCCATCCCCACCCCTGCTTCTGTCCTTGACATTACTAGTGTCACGTGTATATACAGTGTTGAAAACAACCTGCATAATGAATATGACTGCTTGCAAACTTTCTAGTTTGTGGATGTTCTCTCTAAAGGAAAGAACCACTTACTAAAATGTTCAATGTCCCAAATACACACTCACTTTAAAATACTTATTCCAAAAATCAACAAATCAACTTAATTAAAGTTCGGAACCAACACAAGTGAGCGTATATTTGGGATAAGCTACAATATGCAGGATGGATTGGACATCAATGATTGAAACTGAAGTTACTTCAACGTGAGAATATTTCGTAATTGTCATACCGTTCCTCTAAGACTAGATGGCGGCTATTTAATTGGACTGACGGCACTGGTGTGGAATTCAAGCAAATGCATTTCTGATTTTAGGAAATGTAATATATTAGTATGTGTAATCATTCTTACTTAGACAAGTCCGAGAATGAATGTGAGTGGTTGGCTTCATCGACACTTCTGCATTAAGCTTTATGATATAATTTATATTTTTTTTCATCACTACAGGATGGCAGCTATGTTACTGCCTTTTTTGGCACTCCTGTGGATTGCTTGATGACCACAGGTGTTTTCAATGAGTGCGCAACATAGTACATAAGGGAGATACTTTAACTCTGCACCATTTGACTGGCTGACATGCAAGGTGCTGACTATTGGCACAGATCCTGGTAGGTTTTCTAGGAAAGATAGTGACATTAGATTTTTTTATCAATAAAATAGATGCTTATAAGAGGATTGAATACAACGTTTATAATATGGTTGTGGTTGATAAAATAACCATTACTGATGGGTATATCCTTCGATATTACACTATAATTGATGTTTCATTCCCAATTATTTAGCATTTGCATAGATTTTTAATGTTTGTAGTTGTTACAATACTGCTGTTTTGTTTACAGTCTCTTTGATATCCCTGAGACTCAGTAAACAGGAGGCAAGCCAACAATTGGATTTGAAATGTTTTAATGATGGTTTTCAATTGAGATAAGACTCGATTTCCCATAAGCAATTATCCTTAAGACACTTGAAAGGATGTATGACCTACAACATTGAAAATATATGCTATGGCATGACATATTTGTGAACATACCATTGGACAATGATGTAATGATATAACGGCTGAGTAATGGATCAGTACATGAGAGACATGGGCGCTGGTGTTTGTTAGTGATGAAAATGAGTGAATCTCTTTTTACAAGGATTTATATTGCTTGTGCATATGAGAGAACAGTGAAGTTTAAGACATTGATCAAATAGTTATTGTCTGTTTTTAGGTTAACGAATAACAACATTTGTTAGGCAATAAACGCTTCTAAAGAAGTATGCCTGAGCACATAAAATGCTTGGATTTTAATGAAAAAATAGCAATGATTTATCACGAAATGGAAAAGGAAACTTCATGAAAAATATGAAATAATAAGACAACTTTTGATGTGTGCCTGAGCACATGAAATGCTTTGGCTTTTATGAAAAAAAATTATGCTTTATCAAGACAACGAAAAAGGATAATTGATGAAAAATGTTTTAAATAATAAGATAATTTGTGAATTTATTTGAAAGCATTCTGGAATTTATTAAACTAATAGTTTGCAAAAAGCAAGCAACTCTGCAAGATGAGCTGTATATGGCTAATATCACACATTATGTACTTTCGATTTCCCATTTATAAGCTTGTAAAATGTCATGAATTGTGGTTTAGGATTGAGAAATAGATGAACCAGAAGGCCCAAAATAGTACAGCAGTCCTGTAGCAATCACTAATTGGAAAATCTCCTCTCTTTTTCTTAGAATTTAAGCTTGCTAATATTCTTTTAGTAAAGCTAAGACTAATGGTGGGTATGACCAAGGATCCCATAATTCTCTTTGTGTGAGGCCAAATCCTAATAGCTGGTTATTATCATATCTGATTGTGGCTGTAGCTAAAACCTCATCAACATATGAGGCATGACTACATTCCAATAACTGATATTAAATCTGGCCTAATACCACCATAATGGCTTATAGTACAGGCAAAAAGACGATAAACTATGAGTAATGCTCCTGGCTTCAAATATTCAGAAAAGCTACAACATAAACAAAGCTGAATTGGAAGTATAATGAGGATAATTAGCGGTATGCTGTCAATATACCATACCTGGTCCAACAGATATCACAAATGCACTAAAGCATTTTACAAGCACACCTACCATTATATTTCAGAAAACTACTGGGCACTACTCAATATGCCTTTTGTCCAATGTCATGGTCGATAATAGGTAGTATTAACCTTGCTTTTGCCTCTTATTTGGTCCTATGAAATATAATTTAAAAATCTTTGTGTGTTACAGTTCAGCATTAGATATATTCTTATGACTAACCAGCCAGTGATTTTGACCGCATTTTAATGTAAGTACCACCTCTCTAAGTAGACTGTCCTTATGTTTACAGTCCCTTTCATCTACATTGTCTGCAAATGGTGTCAACACGTTTGTATCCTTTGATATTCTTTACATATCAATTGTATCATCTTCTCAGTAGCTACTTGGAACCACATTACTTTCACAACTTCTGGGCACTCCTCTTTCTTCATTTAGTGATAGAAATTCTGGAAACATGTAGCATCCAGGCTATCAGTTGGTTCGTTATGTGATTAACCATCTGAGTAGTAAGAGAAAAGGTAGCTAAGGTCTCAACTATAAAAAAAGCTAGAAAAATATGAATATGCCAATCGTGATATTCAATAAATCTGCCTCATTTGCAATGTATTTGTAAAAATTACAACTCACATCCAAAGTTGCATTGATCCTCATAAGTTAGATTTTGATACTGTGGGGCCCACCACAAATGCTTTTTTGAGCATATCAAGTGGATCTCCAGAAATACTGCTGAACATACTCACAACTTCTACTTGCAAATCTTTAGTCAGAAATCTTTCCCTACACCTGCACCATCTCTTATGCGTGGCACTCTCCTTAACGTAGAATTAGGGCAAACTTTACTTTGGTTTCTTTAAACTAGTACATGTCCTTTTATTGTTCCAAAATATTTAGAGAGGAGGTTAGCATAATGAAAAAACATTAAAGTGGGATCATACACCAAGTTCTAAAGCTTTCATGTACCTCCTATGGCAAAAAGTATAAAGACCATTTCCATACATTTTCTTTAATATTTTTACAACATTAGTAGAATTATGATGACATATTTTGTAACACAATTTGCAAATCAATACCCAATTATATCAAATACGATACGCAATGCTTAAGACATCTACAATTACCATTTAATAATAACATCTCAATGATTGCTAATTGAACAAATAAACAGATTTGTGAACATTTGAGAAAAAAGTGGGAACAATTCTTTTAAAGAATCATCTCGCTCACTGATATTATTTCTGCATCTTTAATTTTAATATATTTAAATTCCATAGTATTTGTAGATATAGCAAGCACATTTTTAAGTGCAAAGAGGGAAAGAAGAAACAGCAGATAGCCTGGCTTGGATTTTCTAAATAAATTTAAAAAAATGATGAAAGTGTGAAAGTAACATAAATATCTGCATTTGGTGATACATGTAACACTTTAAACACACCAATAATTGACTTCCAAAAATAAAATAAAAAACTTGTAAAAAAAGAGACAGTGTGAGAAAACTCAATCATTTGAATTTACAGTATCAGGAGCTATAAGGTCCCTTTGGTACACCATAATATTTAGTAGTTAAAGGTTGTAAAACACACGTCTACAAATATCATATGACCTTCTTCCCTTTAACAAAAACAGTTTAATGAATTAGCTTATGCAAAACAAAATTGAGTACTTGCCAAATTTTCGATTATTTCAGCATTTGCATTTTCCTGTAGTGGCCAAAGTGATGTAATCTCAAGTTCTGCAATCAACAGCAAATCAGCAGACCAAGAAGATATTTCTATTCTGTAGGTTCCTCTCATCCCATTTTCCCTCCAAATTCCGTGCTACATCCTTACCAATCACACTACTCAACACCTTAATCCAGATGCAGATCTACATTCATGGAGTGTGTTTAGCTACAGAAAAATATATGAATCACCAACATGAATCAGCAAAAGAATGGTGACAGACCTGGTATTGAAACCTGAGTGTGGCAACATAGACAAAGGTGAAAGAAGACAACAAAAAACTTATCACAATTCCCAAATCAGAGGGGACTGAAGGTTAAAAATGTTCAAGCCTTAAAGAAGATGAGTTAAAAATAAAGGTGTCCACTCAGTGACAGTAGTCTTTGTATTTCAATTCTAGAAGGAAATTTAAACAGGTTAGCAAGAAGTTGGCAAAAAGGAAGGCCGTTGCAAGCAAAGGGGAAGCAGGGTCTGTGTGCAGAAGAGGAGAAATGTTAAAAAAGGGAGCTGAAAAGGTGTAAAAAGAGCAAATTGGATAAAATTAATGTATGTTGTACTGCGTAGGATAGCTGTTTGAGGGAGGGACTCACAAAAAGATTGACTGGTCTTTCATTCTATAATAAAACAGACACAAATTGGCTGAAGATAACTGCTGCATCAGTGACTAATGACTTTGAGGCATACTACCTGAGGCAATATGGCCTGCCAACCAGAAATTGGAGAACCTACTTCACTAAAAGTAGACTGTATCAGATGACTCCCCCATCTCAAAGGACTCAGTGGGTCAAGAGATTCATACACTAAAGAATTGGAGGTTTATCACAAGGAAGAGGATTAAAGGGATGAGTCTGTATGGACCATTGGTGAAACAACTGTGGGAAAATAGCCCAACAGCCTTTAATGACTTTGTGGCATTAGAGAGGTGAAATTATGAGGCCAGTTACCCCCAGTGTTCAGTTCTATCCCCATCGCGCCAAACAATCTATCCTTGGAGATAGCTGGGTCAATTCACGACCACTGGATACATTTTGTGTCAAAATCTTTTTATTGGTCTTTTACAAGAATACAAAACCATTGTAGCTCAATTGAGCAGAGTGCAGGTGCCAAGATAAACAGGTATCCCGAATTTTACCAACTCAGCATTTCCACAAGTTCTCAGCATACATTTTACACATAAGCAGAGCTCAGATACAGTAAGGACATCTCCATAGCGCTTCTGATAAACTGCTTATAGGAACCAATTGTGATCTGTGCTAAAAGGCCCACAGAAGATAGGCAGATACAAGAAAAAACATAACATAAAAAAAAGTCTAACGTCTTAAAAAAACACACTGGATACATTTTTGATGACCTTTGAGGATAGGTATGTGTGTTGGGCCTTTTAAGCATATTTTTTTTTTTTTTTTTTGAAACCGTTTATTACAATCTCGAATATATACAGGTATGGGCCTACAACCTTCCGGCCGGCCGCTAAAGTGACAGCAATTAGTGACATATATACAATAAGGCACTTGGCATTACAGAGACGCTATCAGGAGGTCTCAACAACGTGGGCCACATGACTCTGAGCCCACAATACGGTTTCGTTTTATACAACACTAACAACAAAAAACCACACCCGCAAGGCAACCCGAGAACAAGAGTGACAACATATGCTCCTCAAATGGGGGGACCCCAACCCTACACTAAAATCGAAGGAGGGGAAGGGAAATAGGTCCGGGACTGGGAAACCACTGTGCCCGGGATTGGGGGAGGGGGTCATCTAGGGGGACAGAGCTGGTGAAGCGGGAGGCAACAATGGCGGCTCGCAAACCTTTTAAGCATATTGATTGATATATACCTGTGGCAGTTTCCACCCCCCTACCCCCACCCCCACCTCACCTCCCAGGGTGTGCTCTCTAAGTCCCTGTCGAATGGTAAAGGGATGTATAGTAGAGATAAACCTTTGTATTAGTTTTAAACTGCCAGGCTTTATTTAAATACAATGCTATTGTCTCTTACTGAGGCTTAGTCGCTTTTATACTTTCACCCTGATCCTTTTCTTTTTACTTCCTTCTAGGAACTTCTTTCCTTGGGACCGGATGCCTCTGTTTCTCATATAATTCAATATTTTTGGTTATTAACCTAAAACAATATGTGATCCTCTCTGTGCACCTAGCCCTCTCTTCGGTTGCTAAAAAGTGCACTTAGTGGTGCTAAAAGTCTCTCTCCTGAATACAAGGTAGTTATAAATATATTTTGCCCCTCTTGTTACCTTTAGATTTTAGGCAAGAGAATCTTACTCTTCTGTTTTACAATCTTTATCTAGCCCTAAGGTATGTTTTTTTTTACCATTGTTTTTATCTGGTGTTCTAAGAATGACATTTTGAGAAGTACTTTTATTAACCCTTTTCACTGTTAATATCTATTTATTGAATTGTGATGTGACTACACGATAAGTTTATGTCAGTATATTTTGTTGAATTGCATTGTGCATTTCGAATAAAGTTTCTTTGACTTGACTTGACTTTACTTAATATAGGGTAAAAACACAAAATACCAGTGTGACAGGAAGAAGAGAGCAGAGTGATGCTGTCGTTATCGTAGAGCGTGTCCTTGTGGAATGGTGGGCACTGCGGGATTCAAGCACCGGATAAATTGCTTGAATTGATCGTTAAATTAGAAATGCCGAGTTCAGCATATGAACTAATCTGAGCCGTGTTCGCGGTCACAATGTTCGGTGTGAGGCAAGCCGTGGTGATTAAAATGCCAGGATCGGCATATGGATGAGAAGGAGCCCCGTTTGCGGTCTCAATGCTGGGCAAGCTAAGTGCTGGAGTTAAGGCCTCTGTATCCGCATTTTAATCACCACGGCTTGCCTCACACCGAACAGTGTGACCGCGAACGTGGCTCAGATTAATCCATATTCCGAACTTGGCATTTCTAATTTAACGATCAATTCAAGCAATTTATCCGGTGCTTGAATCCCGCAGTTCCCACTATTCCACAAGGACACACTCTACAATAACGACAGCATCACCCTGCTTTACACAGTGCTTTGCCAGTGCTCCATACCCCCCTAAGGGGATAGAAACACTGCCAGTGCCCTTGTGCACCTCGATCCATCGCTCCCCATTCAGGGACAATAACCATTCCACCTACTAGTTTATTGTATACAGGCATGCTACTATAAATGTCCTGATGATGATTCCAACATTCATTTAAGGAATCGAAATGGAGTCGACACAGTACGCACCATATACATTTATGAGATTGTTATGTAAAATATGTAATGGTGTCTCAAATATATCCTGTCTGTTTGAAATGTAATGTGCCTCTAAACAGACAAGCTTTTCTTGCCTGAACCCTTCACTTGATGTTGTTTGTCGGTTGGTGTTAGTTGGACGCAGGCTGTGTCCCACTTATCATTTTTTTCTCTTAATCCATGTTATACTTTAAATCGCATATTAAATGTCTGTCCGGCTGGACAGAGAGATATAGCACTGATTGAGTCTATAGTATTTGTTTTGTACCAGATTATTGTCTAGGGACCACTGTCTTTAAAAATGGATCAATTATAAAACAAAACCATGAAAATAAACTTACCTTGCCGATGGCCGGGTCCCGCGTCTCTGCTTCTGCTCTCCTCGAGCACACCGAGTAACAGAAAGCAGACCCCACTAACTCACACCCAGGCTCCCCTGACCAATTACAGTGCTGCAATGCAGCTTTGTGATTGTTTTGAGTGTCCTGGTTTGACATTCAACCAGGGAATGGGGGCCTGGGCTTGTTCTCCATGCATGCTGTAATGCAGCCTGCATGGAGAATGGGGAAAGTGCGCATGACTGGTTTGGGAGGCCAGAGAGGGCCAACCAAACAGTCATTGCGCACTTAGAATGGGCCAACCACTCTTCCCTTGCCTTGCTGCAAGAGCAGAGCCGCTCTGCCCACTCACCCACCCACAAAGCAGCAGGAAGCAGCTTAAAATGATAACCCAAAGTTATTATCATTTTAGGTTTCTGCTTCCGACTGCTTAAAAGCAGTGGGGCGACGCTCCTCTGCCATAGCGTAAGAGCTGCCCCTGTTGTTGAATCTAAAACAGGACAACAAGAATCTCATCACTTATTTAACTGCCTTCAACCGATTGTTAGCAGAATATGGATGGACTCAAGTAAAGAGAACATCCTTGTTTTATCAAGGGTTGAGAGAGGAATTGAAAGGTCTATTGGCTCAGGCGGTGCATCCTCCAGAGGATTGAGATGACTTGATTGATCTAGTTGTTCTAATAGATCACAGGCTGGGGGAAAGAAAATTGGACAAAGGACAGACTGAACCTAGACTCTTTGTAGAAAGAGACGGAGCAATAGAACAGAAACCAATTGATGAACCCATGCACATTGGAGAACTTTGTGGTCCCCCTACTAAGGAAGAAAGACAAAGATGAAAAGAGAAGAAATTATGTTCATATTGTGGTAAAGCAGGCCATTTCTTGAAAGATTGTACAAACAGACCTGAGGATGATGCTATGGTGTCATCTTCAGGCGTCTAGCCATCAGGAAACGCATAAGCCTAGTAACTGCAGAGACCACATTACCGGGTACTTTTGATATTAAAGTCTTTTTTTACTTGAGTAATACCTCTGGTGTCTTTCAAATTAAGCATTTTAACATGCCTGTATTCTTAGCGTGGGAAGTGAAGAATAAAGTGGCTATTGATCTCTTGCTTGACTCAGGCACTACTGGTAATTTCATGGATGTTACATTTTCCAACAGGTTAGGCATTCCAATAGTACCTATAACTAAAGTAGAGAATATGTTTACTATTGATCACCAGGAAATTCTGGTTGGACCAGTAAAAACTCAAACTGTTCGATTGAAACTTACGATGGCTGAATGACAACAGCAAGAAATATGTTTTGACTTAATAACTGTACCCCAATTTCATGCTATTTTGGGGGTGGCTTGGCCATATCAACTTAATCCTTCCATAGATTAGGTTTTGGGTACCATTACCTACCATTCCCTATGCTGTCAACAAAAGTATTTTAAGAAACCTGTTCTGGAGCTGGAACAGACACAACGTACATTAGGAAGTATCAATCCTATGGTTCCTATAGACTATCAGGTCTTGTTGGATATATTTGATAAGAAAGAAATTATGTATTGCCCTCACATCACCCTTTTGACTGTAGAATTTATTTAGAACCTGGGGCACAGCTAACATGTAGTTGAATGTATACACTGACTGAGAGGAAATTTTTGCATTTGTGACAATATCTTGATGAACTCTTAGACATTCGGCTCATTTGTTGGCCGGTATCTTCTCCTTTGTTTTTTGTGCCTTAAAAGAGTGCAAAACTCAGGCTGTGTATTGACTATAGAGCTTGAAACCGTGTCATGGTACCCATTACCCTTAACATCCTCGCTACTAGATTAAGTGAGAAACGCTACCATTTTCACAAAATTGGATCATGGAGGCATGAATGGAAGATCGCTTTTCGTACCAAATTTGATTGTTTCAAATTTTGGTCATGCCCTTTGGCCTCTGCAATGCTCCCGCAGCTTTCCAATTTTTTTTTTATCAACGAAGTGTTGCGTGCATATATTGATATTTGTGCTGAGCTATACATTGATGATATATTAATTTTCACTAATACACTTGACAAACGTATTGGTCATGTATGTTTTGAAAACCTTGAGGTAACATCAGTTTTTTCCAAAATTGAAACAATGTCTTTTTTATGTGGAGGAAGTAGAGTTGTTAGGTTTTATCATTCTACAAAAGGAATACAAATGGATTCTAAGAAAGTGGACGCTATTGTGAATTGAGTATCTCCACAGTCTATTAAGGAGGTGCAGAGTTTTTTGGGCTTTTCTAACTTCTACAGATGATTTAGAAATAACGTTTCTACTTTGTTCTCCCCAATTACCAGACTTTTGAAAAAAGAGGTGCGTTCCCAGTGCGATAGTAACACAGAAAAGGCTTTTCAGGCTCTTAAGAAATGCTTTATTACAGCACCCATTCTGAGACATCCAGATCTCCCCACAACCTTGTATTGTGGAGGCAGATGCCTCCCAGACTGCTGTGAGTGGGATGTTGTCCCAATACCATCCGTGTACTGGTCAACTGCAAGCAGTTGCATATTGTTCTCAAAAGCTTAGCCCTGCTGAAATTAACTATACTGTGGCAGACAAGAGACTGCTGTCTATTAAATATGCTTTTGAGGAGTGGAGGCACTCGTTGTTGTGAGTACAGCACACATTGACTGTTCATACTGACCATCGTAATTTGCAGTTTCCTAAATCAGACAGGGCCTTGTCAGCACCGCAGTTACAATGGACTTAGTTCTTTTTGGATTATGATTTTGTGCTTTCTTTTTATCCTCGAAGAAAGAATGGGGAAGTGTTGGACCTGTCAGCCCTAGGGTGGTCTCCCCATCTATTTTTGATCGCGCCTCATTTTTCCCACCCTCATTTTGATGTTGGACTTAGGTCTCCGGGCGCCTTTTCATTGCCAATCAGTGTTAAGGTGCAGGTGCTCCCTTCTCCCAAGATGGCTGCCACAGGCCCCTGCTACTGCGGAGTGGTCTTCATTAGTAGCACCCTAGCTGCCAGGAGCTGGCTGGAACCCCACAACAATGTTGTAACACCAGCCCGCCTTTTTTGCCCCATAGGTAGTATGGGGAAGCTCCTGGAATGTGCTGGAACCTTCTAGAAGGGAGGAGTGGTTTTACTTTTGTCGCCTTGGCTAGAGGTCACCTGACCAAGGGCTACTTAAGTGAGGGAGGGAACTTTTTCTAGTTAGTTGGCCAGTGGGGTAAAGCAGAGCTGGAGAATCCACTCAGGAGTTTTAGGCGGTAGGGCCTAGCCAGGGACTTATGCCTCTGAGAGTGACAGGATTTAGGTGCTGCCTCTTAAGTGAGTGAGGGATCCTGTAAAGCCCAATGATCTTGCCCAGCAGTAGGAGGACCCAGGGAACCTCTGCCCAGCCTGACTAGGAAGGACCTAGTCGCCAACTCAATCCCTACCCCCCAGGAACAGAACCCCCCAAGGGCGCCAGAGACACCTGCGCCATCAAGAATTCAGGTAGCAACTGAATGCAGAAACTGAATGCAGAAACTGAATGCTGAAACCTCATGTCACGACGACATGCTGAAACTGAATGCTGAGACTGCATGCCAGAACTGACAACTGAAACTTTATGCCAAAGCTGATTGTGGAATTGCTGGGGATCGACCAGGTATTAGTGCTGTGACCCCTGCGCTCCCTGACCTGGCCTGGGATCCCCTGCAGCAAGCCCCGTCGAGCGCGGAACTCTCCGCTTAATTTGCCCCCCCCCTGGCGCGGGGGCTAGAGCGCGCTCACCGCTGCGGCCCGGAAGCCTGAAGTGTGCATCCTCACCCCTCATCGTGTCGAGGCCCGTGGAGAAGCCCGGGGCCCCGTCGCTGCCGTCGCAGCTGCTGGTGAAGGTGTGTGGGGCCGTGGCCTGCCCCCGTCGCGGAAGGACCGACTGCGGAGTTCGGAGCTGGTTGGGACGCCTCAAGACGTTGAGATCAAGGTAAGCCCGGGAGGCTTGGACCGGACCCGGTGCGCCCCCTACAGGCCGGGAGCAGCACCGCACCCTGAGACCCTGGTTCCCCTCCGTGGGAGGCCCCCCGTCCACGCCAGACTTTGACACCCCGCCGAGGGATTGCCCCTCGTCTCCGAGACTGTCGAGCAGCGTTGTGCCCCACGAACTGCACAGAAGTACTTGAAGCTTGATTAGTGCGAGTAGCGCTATGTTCGCAGGCTGGGCTCGGAAGCGTTCAATGCTTAATTATTACGAGTAACGCTATGTTTGCAGGCTTTGCTCTGAAGTGTCCGATGCTCCATTATCGCGATTAACGCTATGTTCGCAGGCTTTGCTCTGAAGTGATCAATGCTCCAGTATTGTGATTAACGCTATGTTCGCAGGCTTTGCTCTGAAGTGATCAATGCTCCATTATTGCGATTGACGCTATGTTCGCAGGCTTTGCTCTGAAGTGTTGAATGCCCAATTATTACGAGTAACGCTGTGTTCGTAGGCTTTGCTCTGAAGTGTTTAATGCCCAATTATTACGAGTAACGCTGTGTTGGTAGGCTTTGCTCGGAAGTGTTCGATGCGTACTTATTACGAGTAACGCTATGTCCGCAGGCTCTGCTCACAAGGATTCACGGTGCAGTTATCGCGGGTAGCGCGGTAACCGCCCCCTGAGGCACTAAGGGTACCAGAGGGGCGGGAAGCCCGCGAAGTCGGCCCTGAGCCCCCACTAGACCCCAGGTGTGGCGCTACAATTCCCAGTCCGTACAACGGACATCAAGCTACATGAGTGTGGCCTAGGGCCTCAGAGGGAATTGCTGGTGAATATAGTGCAACAGATGCTAACTGATGTAGTGAACTGCAGTTACCTCTAGTGAATTGCATTTACCTATAATGAACTGCATTTACATCTGATGAATTGCATTTACATATAATGAACTGTCTTTATGCCTATCTGCTTAGATAAACTTGAGTTGTTGTATAAACCCTACAGTGTTGCGTCCCTTATTGTGTGCGTTCCCTGCTTCAGAGGTTGTGTGTGGTGTATGGTCGCTGTACACAAAAGCCTTTGGGTGCCCAGCCGCTCAAGTCACGTTACCCCCTTAGGGCTTGGTGACCCCAGGTCTTACAGGAAGCAGATGCACTCTCTAGATATGGGTATGAGCCAAGTGAAAACGGTACTGAAATCCCACTTATAATTCCTGCAGAGAAGGTATTAGGACTTACTGTGGCCCCTGACTTTTTAACTACTGTTCAACATAAACAAGGGACACAACAAAGTAAAGAAGTGTTGAAGCACTTCGACAGTGAGATGAAAGATCAGTTACATTATGTAAAAGCGGGCTATATTTACCAACCCGAGATTAGCAGGAAAAAGCATTGGAATGGTGCCACTCGAGCAAATTAGCTGGTCATCTAATAGAGAAAAGACCTCTTAAACTTTTGCATAGACATTTTTGGTGGCCCACTATGGTGAAAGACTCACAACAGTTCATAGCAACATGTGCTATTTGTGCTCAGGGAGAGAATGTACATGCAGCTCCTACAGGTCTAATAAAGCCCATTCCTGTACCCCCTCGGCCAGAGTATACCGTGTCTTTGGATTTAATAGTGGGAGAATGTACATGCAGCTCCTACGGGTCTATTATTGCCCATCCCTGTACCCCCTCTGCCATGGCAAACCTTGTCTTTGGATTTAATAGTGGAGTTACCACATACTCCAGAGGGTTACAATACTGTTTTGGTTACAGTCGACCATATCACAAAGTTGGCTTATTTTACTCCCATAAAGGGTTTACTCTCAGCCAAAATAATAGCAGAACGTTTGCACAAGCCATAATTTAGTTACATGGTGTACCATAGGTACTTAGCTCTAATCGTGATTCCCAGTTTATTTCCCACTTTTGGAAGGTTGTGTGCAAACTTATGGGCATTGAGGTGTGATTGTCATTCAGTCATCATCCTCAGACAGATGGGCAGACTGAGAGTGTGAATCAATGTTTAGAGCAATATATCAGATGTTACATGTTACATGAAGGTTCCAATTGGAGTGATCTACTCTGGGATTAAGAATTTGTCTGTAACAACTCCTTGAATGAATCTTTGGGATTCTCTCCTTTTTGTAGGCCCTATGGTTTTCATCCTAAAATAATAAACAATCAAATAGATATGCCTCAGTTTGTCCCTGCAGCACATGAATATCAGGAACATTTGAGTAGTATACATCAGAGTGCACAAGAGAATTTACAACCTGCCAAAGACAGATATAAAAAATATGCTGATAAACATTGATCCCCCAAACAAAATGTATTCTGTTGGGGACTCCATATGGTTGACCACCAAATATTTGTGCTTAGAGGGATTAAATAAATTCCAACTAAATTGTATGGTACCTTTTAAAGTATGTAAGGTGATCAACCTTGTAGCGCTTAAATTGGACTTACCCGCCATGTTACATGGCCACCCCGTTTTTCATGGATCATTGATTAAACCAGTAGTAGAAGGTAAACATTTACCTGCAGTTTCCCCCCTTTGATATGGGGAACAATACTGAATATGAAGTAAGAGCTATCTTGGACTCAAAAAGGGTGCATGGATATATCTTCTATCTCATTTATTGGAAGTGTTATGGACCGGAGAATAGATCCTGGGAACCTGCAGTTCACATTAGGGCTCCCCGACTTGTTCAGTAGTTTTATTTGTGATACCCACACAAACTCAAACCAGTGGAAAGAGTGTTGGGAGGGGTGTTCTGTGATGGCTGTTCCACGTGTCCGGTATCGAGGAGCGCAGTGGCAGCCAGTGATCCGGAAGCAGAGAGCTGGACTGAGATGGATGATGTGGTCCAGTTCTCCATGTGCCTCTGATGTTGACCCGCATCCCAGAATTCGTGCAAGATGTGGCTTGGGTTCCCGAGCGCCGAATACAAAAACAGCACTCGGAGACCCATCGGGGCTTTTAATTGTACTTACCTGGTGTTACCTGTATCATGGAATCCTTGGTTGGGCATTTGGTCGGCGTGCGCTCCCTCTTCAACCCAGTCTCTGGACCTCTTTTGTTCTATAGTTTGGCTCCCTCTCTCTCTACAGTTTCTTCACCTACGGGCTTCAGAGACCCGGGACCATTTCTGCTTGTGGTAACTGCAGCACCATGTTGAAGGTGGTAGCCTATACAAAAGAATAAGTAACATGTTACCAACAATACTTTTTTCTACCAAAGTGGTAAGATGCATGCCTATTAATTATTGGGAGTAACCTACCGTACTGCAACAGGCTTCTATCTTAAAACTTGGGATTAGATCTTCTAGATTTCTGTTTGAGAAAACTGTACTATAATGACTTTAAAAACTATTGACTAATTCTGTCTACTAAGAGTAAAGTCTGCTGGAACACTTTTGTATTTCCTTGGAACATTATGTTGAGAAGGATTTCACTGTTTATTTGTGTTATAACATTCTGTGTTTGTTGATATTTTTTGCAAACCTATGTGCATGATGGATGATTTCAGGGTTCTCATGCATTGGAATGATTCTGTAATGATATATGGTATCATGGACTAAGGGGGATATAGATGTGAAGTGCACATGTTGGTTGGAAAACTGTTCAACACTCATTGTATGTTACCTACTTCTATGATTTCCCAAAATCATAAGTGGCTAAATATCATTAGGGCAACAGCAGGGAAAGTAGGAACTCATGGTAAGGAATACCACAATCCATAGCTAAATTTATCTGAAAGTAGTAACATAGGAACTATTCAAACCGGTTATAAATGTTCTTACATTGTTTTCTATAGATATACATGAAGCATAGACGACTCCTCCTGGAAATTCCAGACGTGAGGTGGATGCTACAACGGAATCCTGACTACACCATTATTTGTTTTCTCCAAGTTCCCCTTTGTTCTGGGTGCTGTTATAACTAGGAGGTTTCTTCTCCAGTGGTGACAAGGCTCGAGAAGGCTTGGGGAGCTGGCATCTGGATATACATCTTGCTCCTACAAAATTAGCACAACCATCTATTTACATACAGTTGTGCTCCGCCGTGACAATATCCAAGACATGCAGTCATAATAACACTTGAATTCAATCTTAATTTGTTGGAAACATTTACTGAATCACAAATTAACTGACCCTATAATGACAAAATGTTAAGCATGAAAAATAGAGCAGATCGAAGGATTGCTAAGCTCTTTACCTCTCTTAACCTTCAGTCTTTGCAAAGAAGAGGTAAATTTAATTCGACACGTGCACACACAGTATTAATTTTGTGGATTATCTACACTAGATTACACATTTGTGTCTCAATCATTATTTTCCACCTGCACTATTTTTGACATGTTACATCAGATTGGTCGCACACTGCTACACCTACCAGTCGTGTTCCCCCAATGAAAATGGTCCCTGAAGGTCAGCGTCGGCAGATACACCTATGCTCAAGAGTGCGTGCAAGTATGCGTGGCGTGTGCCATCCCTGGACACGTGTTTCGAGGTAGTTGCCTCTCGTCAGCAGGGAGTAGGAAAATGAGAGTGGGGTTGCTGTGTAAGCTGCTAAAAACATAATCAGGTCTAGTACCTCTCTTAGCGCGCAGGTGCGTAACCATGAGTCCGTCGACTCCACCGGCTCAAGGGAGCCTGAATATAAAGTTACATCAGATTGGTCGCACACTGCTACACCTACCAGTCGTGTTCCCCCAATGAAAATGGTCCCTGAAGGTCAGCGTCGGCGGATACACCTATGCTCAAGAGTGCGTGCAAGTATGCGTGGCGTGTGCCATCCCTGGACACGTGTTTCGAGGTAGTTGCCTCTCGTCAGCAGGGAGTAGGAAAATGAGAGTGGGGTTGCTGTGTAAGCTGCTAAAAACATAATCAGGTCTAGTACCTTTCTTAGCGCGCAGGTGCGTAACCATGAGTCCGTCGACTCCACCGGCTCAAGGGAGTCTGAATATAAAGTTACATCAGATTGGTCGCACACTGCTACACCTACCAGTCGTGTTCCCCCAATGAAAATGGTCCCTGAAGGTCAGCGTCGGCGGATACACCTATGCTCAAGAGTGCGTGCAAGTATGCGTGGCGTGTGCCATCCCTGGACACGTGTTTCGAGGTAGTTGCCTCTCGTCAGCAGGGAGTAGGAAAATGAGAGTGGGGTTGCTGTGTAAGCTGCTAAAAACATAATCAGGTCTAGTACCTCTCTTAGCGCGCAGGTGCGTAACCATGAGTCCGTCGACTCCACCGGCTCAAGGGAGCCTGAATATAAAGTTACATCAGATTGGTCGCACACTGCTACACCTACCAGTCGTGTTCCCCCAATGAAAATGGTCCCTGAAGGTCAGCGTCGGCGGATACACCTATGCTCAAGAGTGCGTGCAAGTATGCGTGGCGTGTGCCATCCCTGGACACGTGTTTCGAGGTAGTTGCCTGACATGTTACAACGAAAAGAAAGTGATAATTTTTCACTAGTGTTGTCTTTCGATAATGATGTAAAACAGGCAGAACGCATAATGTGGTGATGAACATGAAAGGATTAGTTAGCCTCATTGAAAATGTTTAAAAGATGTTGAGTTTCTTTGGCAAAAATAAGAGTGGCAAGTTTGAAAAAATACCATGGATTGGATTGATATCTTTTTTGATGCAAACCATTCTTTGATGCTTTGACTAAAAATTGTCGATTCGCTTGTGGACACCCTGAAGTGTAATCAAAACATAATAGTCTCTTACTAACTAAATGTTATGAGAACAAGCCTTGGTTTACTCCCTACCTAATTGTTGTAAACAAATTCTTACCTCTGCCCAAAAAGCATATAAAAAGACAAAGATAGCCTAGAAGTAAAATCTAGTCTATGACATATGAGGAAAAAATATCATGGACTGTTGTGAGAAAACGAAAGGAAATCTGGATTGCAGTCTGGAATTTCTGGCTTTTAATTGCTTTAAACATCTTTACAGTGTGCACATTAATCCACATTGTCATCTTATTTGGTTTAAAACATATAGCTTAGAAACTACACATAGATGTCAGCACACATGAATTGACCTCTGAACCAACATATTGGTATTTCTATCTGTATCTGGCAAGTTACCAAAGTATCTTGGCACCGCACACATTAATGCCCTGGGGCATTTTCTGGGTTTCCAACCCGAGTTCTGTAGATTACAACTAGATTTCTGTGGCTGTCTGAGTCATCTTAATTAGATCTGAACCTGCAGGTTATATATTGAGGGCTCCCAGTTTTATAGTTTTTATTTTTTAAACATTTCAGTCTGTATTTATCTATATTTATTTTGTGTTTTAACAACAAATCGAGTGATAAAATGGTATATTTCCAAATGTATTTAACTCATAAACATGCACTCATACTTTGATGCTTGTCGCGTTTTAGAACATTAAGCAGCCAATATAGCAAAACACTGATCCAACATGTAAATATTAGCATTATATACAAATATATGTTAAAATATGCCTGTATTAAAGGAAATATCATCCTGTTTTTGAACTCCCAATGCTGTCTATCTGCTCAGGTGTTGGCCTGGAATTCACTAAGGAAAAGTCACTCACAAGAGGCACAAATCTCTGTTTTTTCCACTTTTAAAAATAAATACAGACAGGAAACAAATTGTTTTCTGTCTGTATTCATCTGTAAAAATCAACCAAAACGGAAAACTGGAAGCCCTAGTTATATTTAGACATCTACAGCAGCTGCACTGACCCGCTGGACTTTCATACAGGAATTGGAAATGTGTGGGCCTGTTACACACAGGTCTCTGTTCTAGGCTCTCACTGCTTCAAATTCTCTTACTAGGAATGGACTCTGAGACCTACATGTTGCACAAAGGTCACAGCAATGTATGCTCAGCTCACTAAGCAAGTTCATCACACACCATGTTATTTAGCATTCGATGTTTCTCTCGGACTGGAGGGCTGCTTTGTGCCTCATTCTAAAGACGATTCTAGATGATCTCTTGATGTTCTCAGAGGAAAGAAAATGCATAGGGCATTTAAACTGAACTACTTTGCAGCTATCAATAATATCATTAATAGTGGCTATGACTACCAATCTCAATGGTACTCATTTTATTGACTTTTGAATGATAAAAGGTGGCGGTAGCCCATTCAATATTCGCACCTCTAAATCTGCAACTATGTACTGGAAAGGGGGTGCAAATATTCAATGACCTCCTTCAGTACTGGGCAGGGCTGAATTGGGATAAAAAATAGGACCTGGCACCCTAAACAAAAGTGGCCCACATTTGCACATTGTGCCTTTTCGCAAAACACTGCATAAGTGTTTCTAGTAGTATGAAAGGAGGGGGGGGGGGGGGAGGATTGTCTGTAAAAAAAAAGACCAACTGAGGAATGTTTTCTTAACTTCACTGAGATAAAAAAAAAATGCTAATGTTGCCAGGACTCTGTGCACGGATTAGTTCACAAATGGTGAACTGCACCTAAATATAAGTGAGGCCCTTTCTGCTGAGGCCCCCTGCCCCTGCTCAATCTGCATACATTTATGAAACTGGTAATGACACCCCCCCCCCCCCCCCCCCGGTTGGAAAAAGGAAGGTTAAAGAGACCCATCGGCTTCTGGTAAGGCCCCTGGCGGCATCTGAACAGTATAGACTCCCCCCAAATCGACCACCTGGCTACACAAAATAACGGCCAGCAGCAGCAAGTAATCGCACCACCATCGCCCATTGTTTGAGTGCCCGCTTTACCAACCTGATCCTATCACTGGGTGGGTGTATTGCAAGAGCCCTGTCTGTCTCTTTTTAGTGAACTTAAAGTCAGGGCTTTAAGTTGGATGAAAAAACTAGGGGGGTCTTACATAGGGGTGTGGCTGATGTAATTAAGCTAAAAATCTGTACTTAGCATAGTGTGCCGCCCCACTGGTATTTAACTGCTTCTGTCCATTCATCCAGATCAGGGCCGGACTGGCCGTTGCGGGCACCGGGAGGATCCCCGGTGGGCCACCAGGGTGGGGGCCAGTTTTGGGCCCCTGGGGACCGTTTTTGTTACTGGGGGTCGGCAATATCGGCCCCCTGTAACAATATCGGCCGAAACCGGGCCTTGCAAACAGCTCAGCTGCACCACCCCCCTCCCAACAGGGGGGGCGGCCGAGTAGTTTGCCAGGGCCGGTTTCTGTTCCCAGTCCGGCCCTGTTCCAGATATATAACACAAGTAACATTACACCTGCAACAAGCCAGAGCTACTGGCTTTGTCAGAGGTTCTAAATTGCATACGATAAATAAGCAACAACTATGACTTTGTTGTATATCATTTTCAAAATGCTTCAGTTCTTGTGAGCGAGGTTGTGGGGTAAGGCCTGACGTCGGCTCAACATCCTGTGATTCAAAGTAGGTCCTTGTGTAATGTAACTTGTGCTCATGTAAAGTGCTCAAAGTTTAAACTATATAAAACTGAAACACGGTCCCTGAAGTTGCATCAAAAGCAGTGAGGGATGGTACCAGGTGTGCAACGCCCATTGGGCGGAAAGGGCTTCAGCCCCCCCCCCCCCCCTCCCCTCGTGTGTAGCAGCCGGGCTGAGACAGCTTCCCGGGCACCCATACAGCCGCACCCGAGTACATCACAGGCTTTTAAAAGACCATCTACTCGCTAACAAGGCTTTGTTTTTCACCTCCTTTTCTTAGCCCCAAGATCTCCACTCTGACTATCGCTGGAAGAATTAGCCGCCCCCCCCCCCCCGAAATTTCTAGTAGCCCCATCCCCCCCCCCCCCCCCTCGAAATGTGGCTCTAGATGCGCCTCTGGGTGGAACTATTGCAGACTTAAGTATTTTCTTTTTCTAATTTCACCCTGAGGGTATAAATGAAGCCCGAGAGGGACCCGTCTCGGCCCGCTAGCCCTGCTAAAAGTCCATATACAGACCGTGCAGCCAAGAAGCGCGCTCTTAGCGTTCTTTCTGCAGATGATTCAAATAGAATAGGGCGAGGGGCATCGAGAGGGCTCAGTTGCTGCCTCGTTGCTGAGACAGCCAAAGTGCGCCCGAAATCAGAAGTCATTGTTGGAGCTCCGTGGATGTACTCGCACTGGGCTACTACAGGTGCATCACGAGAGCCAAGATAGAGGCGCACTGACTGCAGGGCTGGAGCTCAGCGGACGCCTCAGTGCACGTGCACAGTGCAGAATGCAGGCAAGGATCGGCATTGTCAAAGTACGGCAGATCGATTCCTTATACGGCATCAGTGAATGGTACAGTTTAGGATGGGGGAAGGCTGCCAAAGCTATGAGATGCATCACTAATTAATCCATCCGTATTCCGTAAATATACAATATTTATTTACCATCTAGCGAGCGAAAAGGACTTCTTTTGAAATAAATACATATGTCTTCCACGCATATAAAACGTTCACCTTCCGCTCTCTTCGCACATAAATACAGTAGTAGCATTCCCCCAAATGACTGCGTGCTCTTTTAGTCACGTGATCATTCGGACCTATCGCGTCACAGTGCAAGGAAAACCCTTTGTTGTGAGTTTGCACAGCGTGAGGAGAAGATGAAAGTGCATTTGTGCCGAGTTCCAGTGAATGCATCGTAAAACAAAGACACCATCATTCCAGTTCTGAGGACCTTACTGTTTGATTGTTGAGCCGAATGGAGTTTTAAGTGCGGTGCTAGAACGCTCAACTCGATATGTTCATTTAAAGAAAGGGAGGCTGAACCGCAATATACTCTGACTCGCCAAACTTCCAGCTAATATGTTACACTTAACAGTTGCCCGTTTCTGGGCGTAGTTGCACCTATTCGTTTTTATCCACATATCGCGACACTTTAGCAGGAGCAAAACTACATCTCCCAAGCATCATGGAGGCATGACGTCACAGTTGCCGAGCTATTCACCATTTATGAATCTCATACATTTGTCATTAGAACCAAGCTATCGGCAGCATGTGAAAACCGAGTACAAAAACATCTCCTGAATGCACATATACTGATCAAATTGCATCGCTCCACTACACTTTTTACTACAATAAAGTAAAGTCGTCTTGCACCTCTTCCCAATGTCAAAAACTTGCCTTTAAACATGTTAGGGCTGCAGTGCGAATAGTAACCCAGTATTTAAATATGCTGAAAATGAGCTTGATTTTATATAAGTATTAATTGCAGTGCGATCTTTGTGTAGTGAGTTATTTTGGGGAAGACTTACCACACCGATAACGCCGCCACCGCCAGGAGTCATTTGAAGCCGTAAGCAGCGCCGCCACTGCCAGGAGTCATTTGCAGCCGCAAGCAGCGCCGCCGCCATCACAGGACTTCAATTCCCGGCAGCCCCAGCGGTGGCGCGCTCTATCCACGCTGCGCCAGCGCCAGGAGGCGCATTTGAGCAGCGCTGAGCCCGGTGGAGTCGGGGGACTTACCACACCGATAACGCCGCCACCGCCAGGAGTCATTTGAAGCCGTAAGCAGCGCCGCCACTGCCAGGAGTCATTTGCAGCCGCAAGCAGCGCTGCCGCCATCACGGGACTTCAATTCCCGGCAGCCCCAGCGGCGGCGTGCTCTATCCACGCTGCGCCTCCCCCCCGCCCCCCTTCTCCTGAGACTGCCACGGAGCGTGCATTTAGGACAGTCCCACTGTGAAACGACCATATGGCCCACGGCCTCCCAGTGCCCTGCTGTGTTTTTATGGCGGCCGCGCACATCGCCGAAAATAAGTTTACAACGCTCCTCTTCTTGCATTTCAAATGCTTGTTTTTTAAGCGGCACAGCAAGCCGCATGCTAAATGCGTCCGCCCTGCCATTTCTTTTCTATTTCTTTACTGTAGTTACAATCTCGGCACCCACGCGGGTGCCATGATTTCATCAAAAGTAAAGAAATAGAACAAGCATTTGCAATGCAATAGGTCTCGCAGTTAAACGAGTATAAGCTGTTGGCATTGTAAATGACAATGCCTTTTATTTATGTTTTTTAAAATAAAAATAAAAGGCATAGTTATTTGCAATGTCAATAGCTCAAACTCACGTAAATGCGAGACCTATTGCATTGCAAATGCTTGTTCTGCATGGCTGGCTAGGTGGTCACACTAAAAGTGCAGTTCCTGTGTTCTTCTATGGGATTACAATGACCATTACTTCAGGGTTTTTTAAGGCATGGGCAAAGTGGGCACCTTCCAGGGAGCCACCCCGGGAAAGGGGAAATTCTATTATACCTCTTTCTACGATGTCTATTTCACTATCTAAACAACTCTCCCTCTCTCTGCCTGCCTATACCTCTTACTCTGTCTCTCTACTTAGTATCATCTTAAGGATGTTTGTGGTCCCAGGCAAAACTTATTTAAACTATTTTTATTTGACCCAGTTTCTGGAAGTTTAATATATAATTTAGTATAGTTTGGGATTATGCGGTGTTGAATTAACAAGGAATTGCTTAATAAATGTCAATGTTGTTCCTAAAATGGGTCCCCAACACAGCGGCAGCAGGCATGGAGTGCGGGTGGCATAGCATGTGGGGGGTGTACGTGGGCACGGGAGGTGTAGGGGGCACGCAGGTCACAACAATCAAAAATTAAAAGCGTTGTGATTAGTCCGGGCGCCGTGACTTGGCGCTCAGCCAAGGGCTGCAGGGGTGGGCATGTTCTCCATGCAGGCTGTAATGCTGCCTGCATGGAGAATAGGGAAAGTGCGCATGACTGATTTGGGCAGCCCAAGAGGGCCGACAAAACAGTCATTGTGCACTTAGGAGGGTTGTACCCTCCTCCCGTGCTCTTCAGGCCCGCCCCCTCACGCAAGCTGCCGCAGCAGGAGGAATAAATAAAATGATAATGACATTATGTTATTATCATTTTTATTTTTTCCTTTCTTTTCCTGCTTGCAGACAGTGGGCGATGCTCCTCCGCCTTAGTGAAGGAGCCGCCACTGCCCCAACATATGTCTTGCCCACGGACCTCAAAATCCTTAAGATGACACTGCATTACTTTAAACCTCTCTTTTACTGGAAAATATTTTCCAGGCAGGTATCACTTGCATTGAAGAGTAGCAAGCAGCAACTGAACATTTTTAAATGCTCTGTAAATGTGGAGGAATTTACAATTAAGTTGTCATCCTTAGCTTGAGTGGGAGCAGCACATGTACAGCAAACAAAATCTAGTATGGGCGAGTGGAGGCCTAAATTGAAGAACTGGTATGCACTGGCAAAAAAAGAAAACATGCATTAGAAGCATCTCGCTTCATCTTTTAGACATAGAAACTTTTGAAAAGTTCCAATCTTCCCATTAAAATCTAAATTTCGATTTTTTATATATTTTTTGTTTTGAATTAAACTAAATTTGTCATAATTTGAGCATTTGGTTGATGTATTCATGTTTCTGTATTTTTGTATACTGTCATGAGGTTCAAATCATAGAAATTACTTAGGTAGAGTCACATGCTTCCAGGGGCAAATCAATAAGTGTCCACAGATGCCAAAAGGTTAAGACCCGCTGGAATAGAGCATTTTCTGCGGGAGTCCCATCCTACTTATGTTGAGCTTAATTCACAAAGCTTTTTGTTCAAGTCGATATGCTTTTATCTTGACTTAAATGTTATTTAATCATGATTTTTTGAAACTATTTATTTTCACTATGGAAACAATATACAGTTGTTACTGCTGGGCAAAGGCCTGGCTTCAGGCATATAATATCACAATAGTGTGTCACCTAGCATGTCAACAAATACATTCTAACCATTCAATGTTAGTAATCACATCATTTATCGAATACCATAGGATATTTCATGTGACATCCCCTTGACATATGTACATGATCCTCTGCCTTTGCGCAGTGTCCCATACCATTGCTCCATTCTCTAATACTGGGAGCTTTGTGAGACAGCCAATGACGGGCAATATCTGTTTAGCTATTAACAGTCCCATTGCCACAAACAATATTGTGGCTTGGCTACCTCCCTTCTTGTCCACAAGGCCCAGCAGTGCCATGTTGGGCTCAGCTCAGAGCCAGGGGAGATCAAAAGCATCAACCTAGTTATAGCTTAAGAGGAAGAAGAGGGGTCTGGTTCTCCTTTGACCTGGAACCAGTCGATGATTCTTTAGAACAAGATCAAGATGATTCAGAACTGGAGGTAGAACACCAGGATGGCCCAATCCCTGATGCTCAACATCTCCCGACTATAAACGTGTTCTGCCTGACTATCATGCAATGTGAGGGCTGAACCATCGACACCTCTACCAAAGGAAGTGGAGGGGAGCTGAGCCTTGTGATGGTCTTGGATGAGACAGACAATCCTCCTCAGACCAAAGGGAGGTGACTGTCGGGATGCGTTGCATCAGGTGCCCCTGGTGCTGCCTCAGAAGGGAGAACTCCTGCTTGCCCAAAGGACTTAGTGGGCAGTTCATCAACTTCACAACTGCCCAGTCCTGGTATTTCCGTGATTGTGGTATTTGGTGATTCCATTACTGGTCCAGCACTTGGCACAATCCCCGGACATTTACCCTGAGCCCAATTGAAGTTCTTTCTGACTATTATATGGGAAGGACTGCAATTATGCAGACAGATACCAGATATTCTCTCAGTAATTACATGCAGTTCAATTGTGCCAATTCTGTAAACAGCCTGGAGTTGTTCATGGTGATGGTAGGCATTCACTTGGTCTAAATGCCATATTGCCTTTAAAATAAATGGCTCGTTAATCCGCTACAGCGCCTCTATGTGTCCAAGTAGTTTTTTATGTGTGCCAGATGAGCACCATATCTCATTGAAGGAACATATTGCCAAAGACTGTAGAAATAAAGCCACATTTTGTGTTTACAATGTGCCAGGCTGTTTGCAACATGTTACATGATAGCTACACAATAATATTATCAGTAATTTGATTGGGTGTGACAAATTGCCATTAGTAGACCTGAAGCCTCTCCACTGCATGCCATTGCTCTCCATACATACCGTGACAGTCTATAGAATTCCAGCCTACTTGCCAAACCTGCAAATGCTTCTAGTAACCGACAGGGATGCTGCAATCTTATGTCTCTGTGCAATCCTTAATACATCTGCTGACTGGGAGTCCTATTGCAGCTTTTTTTTCCATATTTCTGAAGGATGTCTTAACATTAATTCAATGTCACTCCATAATGACTCGCACTCCATGCAAACTTTCATCATCATGTCAGAACATATGTGATAGGACAATAGATACCTCTGATGCTTTGATGTTGGCACAAGTGAAGTCACCCATGATGTCATTTGAAAGGTTATCTGTGTTATCATGTGTGAGTTCATGAGCAGTGTATTGGGCGTAATTGTGATGTTTACGTTTTGGTTTAAAGCCATAATGTCATTTCAAATGAAGATTTCAATGGGACTTTAATTTTTTTGTTATTGAATATTAATTACTGACCTTAGTAGATAATTATACCACGAATTAACAAAACGTTTTTCAGCCATTTTGCTATGTAGTGATATACTTTAACAAGTACCAGCATTTTCCCCCTATTTCTACCTTCAGTGTCCGTGGGGCACAAGGCGCGGCTTTCGTCCAAGCGCTTTACCCAGTTTGGGCACGCCTTGTGAGCTGTAGGTGCAGAGCATGGTCTCCATTCATGCTCTCTGCTGATTTCTCCCACCCTCAGAGGCTGATGGGCATGGTCACTGGCCTTACCCAGTTCTTTGCCCAGTCCTCTTCAAAATGCACTGTAAGCCTTGGTCCTCACTCATAATGAGCAAGGTCCAGCTGTGGGCATGATGTAGCCTTAAACCACGAGTTGTGAACTACCTCCATATTTTTCCCCTTCTCCACGAGTGCCTGTTTAGCGTCTTAAGCACAGTGCTTAATTTCAGCCGGTGGTTTCAGGTTGGGCCCACCAGTACTTATTTTTGGGGACCTGCACTTACTTTTCCTCATCAGACTTTGACCCAGAGCAAGAGATAGAAAAACACAAAAGGAGGAAAGAAGGAGGAAGAGAAAGACAAAAAAGCAGTAACAAAGAGGGAAAGCAGCAATGAAAAGAACCCACAAGATTGAAATAAAGGGGCAGTGAGGTATGGTGGTCAAACTCAGAGGCACGAAGTGGAATCAAGTCTACACAGCCTTGGTATTCAGCAAACCCAACATTTGTCAGCGCTAGCTGCAGGCTTCTGTGAAAATCTTTGGGCACCGGTACTTATTATTTTACAAATTAAGTACTGACTATGAATGAAAATAGTTTAATTAATAAAACTTTGTATATCAGTCTGTGAACTGGGAAACCTAAGTCCTAAACTTTTCTTCAATGAAATGTTTTTTTTTTCACTCCATGGGGTGGGACTAAGTCCGTCTCAGGTGTTACCCCCCCCCCCCCCAAGGCACCAGCAATATTTTGGAACAGATTAGTAAACTTGGAATGACAGCTCCCAACTACGAGCTGAGCCATGATACAAAATATTTCTCAGCCACTCAGATCTCACCTTTCACTCTAAATTTCTGATTAATTATCCCAATGGTCAACATATCATAAGAAGTTCATTTTAGGAATATTTCACAGCTCTGGACAATCAGCCAAATTCTCTCATACCAGCTCAGATTGCGCATCTCGTGGTCCTGTCCTTACAGGGAAAGGAACTAAGCCCTCATCTTTCCAAATGTAGTAACCATGATGTATCCGAGGTTACAACTTTAATAGCCAGGGCCGGACTGGGTATCGAAACCGGCCCTGGCAAACTGCTTGGCCCACCCCCCAGGGGTGAGGGGGGTGCAGCCAAGCTGTTAGCTGGGCACGGTTTTGGCCGATTTTGTTACAGGGGGCCAATATTGCCGAACCCTGGTAACAAAAATGACCCAAAAAACCGAGTAAGCAATAGGGTCTGAGGGAACACACTACCAGCCCGGACTAAATCCCCCTACTAACAATATGAATACACAGAAGTCCAGGGGTATAAGAAACCAGACTACAAGCAAAACAAAAATCAACCTATACGTAGTGAACCTATCAAAACCTGAATGAAGATAACACTATAACCTAGTATTAAAGTCCTCATAAAGAGGACATAATCCCATCACCCACCGTGGTGGCATGCTTCATCATATGGGATCTCCTCTTAACCAAACCTGGTTTGGCTAAGGAGCTACTACTCCCAGGATATATCTAAGGGAGGAGCTCACGGATGTTTTAAACTACGCTAATGAAATGAGATCTCCTAAAGATCGATGAGGCTAGCCTAAGTTGGGTGAGGCCCAAAATTGCAGTGTAAAACTAAGTGATATAAAATTGACTACAGGAACAAAAAATTGCTTTAATTATGATGTGCCTGTGTCAATATTAAAAACAGAGTAGTTGCGCGGTCTGATCAAATTAACGAGCGCGCTTATAATGTACCAAAAAAAGGTCTACATGTTTCAGCCATACGGGATCGTGAAATAGTGATCGAGGCTTTCTTCAGGACCAAAATAATCAAAACTACTGCAACTGTGGGCTAGTGCAGAAATAGGCACTAGCGTGGATTTGTGTTCTAAACATAGAAACTTGGAACGATACAACCAACCTTGTACCACAGGACCAGTTACAAAAAATTTTTTTGAACTCCTGCCGGTCAAAAAGGTAAGTGCCTGTAAAGCCATCTTTCTAATGACCCCTTGCCTTGCTCTCCCTCTCTTGAGACTGTTATGGGAACTGGGTCAACAGCAAATCCTGTCCCTGACCCCATGAAGCTAATACAATAGGATTGCAGACTAAGAACATCCAAAACTACCTACTGGGATAAAGAAAGGATTATGTTTACCAGTAAGTGATTGAGCCATTACTTCCTCATCTCCTTCCTTGTCCTGCTCCTTACTCTGTGATGAAGCACCAAAGTGGCATCAGTATGATTCCAAAACCAGCCAACTGTAGTAACGTTTATCAAACCATTTATTGCATCACCATGACCACAAAGAATTGGACAGAACAAGGAGGCTGGGGTACCAGAAGAAAACAAAACACCAGAAACCAAGGCTGCAAGCGAAACATCAATAATGACCAATTATCTGAGGAGGACAAGCAACCTAAGGGTGCAAACTGAGGGACCAACACAACTCAGAGGACCTACTAGACGCATGCTCGTATCCAGTGCTTAATTTGTAAAAAAATAAGTGCCGGGCCTTTGTCAGGAGGCTTGCCAGTTTGCATCACAGATTGCCACTGTCCTTACACAACTACTAATCATCACACTGCTACATGCGTGACAATTTTGACTTTTTGAGGCCGCCAGCACTTTAAGAATGGCTCAGTTGCCAAGTATTAGTTGTTTTTAATGTATATTGAATTAACACAACAGTTTTTCTGCTCATTTTTTTAATTACACAAACAGCGCCACCATGTGGCAGCTATCATAAGTGCAGGTTTTGGCAATGGAGTGCTGGTGCTGAGCACAGGAAACCAAGGGCCAAATTAAGCATTGCTCCTATCCCCTGGGATGTGGCCATTCACTGCGATGTGCCTCACCCTGACCTAGACAAGAAGTGCTGCACATGCTTCTGATTACTAAATGATTAACAATCAACATTCTCCAAACTGTCCCTAAACAACTTCCACCCTGAAAAGAGACTCTTCATCAAGCAGGACTAGTGAAACCCATCCATCTGCTGGTCTCACAAATCGAAATGTCGCTGGCCTGCCTCCCCCCACCAACAGATGCCACAGCAGCTGCCTTCAGGTCATCGAAGGCAATATCCAACAAAACTTTTCTGTCTCAATGATAGTAAATAACTATGAGAAGTATGCCACTTCTTGAGGCTGAGAATAAATATTGCAAATCCTTGACCCGTGTAGGTAGGTAGGATCTTTCTGCATGGTTACCCCCACTTTTTGCATGGTGCTATGCTGGTTTTTGACTAGTCTGACTGAGGTCCTGCTAATCAGGACCCAAGTCTATCTGCTTTCTCCCTAAATTGTTATGTTCAGTACTTAGGTACATCCTCAGATTGGATACTAGGGTACCCTTATAAGTCCCTAGTATATGGTACCCATGTACCAAGGGCATAGGTACCCCAGAGGTCTCCCATGGGCTGAAGCATGTATTATGCCACCCATGAGAGACCATTAAAAATGGAACTGCAGGCCTGCCAATGCAGCCTGTGTATGTTGGTGCTTGCACCACTTACTAAAGATCACTGCACTTAAAACCTATAAGTCACCCCTACATCAGGCCTTTGCAATTCTGAAGGTAGGGTGCTTGGTTCTAAGTGAGAGGGTGCCCCTGCATGAACAGGACACCCCTGCAGCCTACGGAGTCCATTCTCCCAGGTTGTCAGTGAAGCAGCCATATACTATATAGAGGGTCTCCGCATAATTACGCGATGACCATCTCAAAAACAGCTGCAACAAATCCTATCATGTTCGGTATCAAACATGTTGGATTCATACCCCCACACCGTAAATGGTGTGGGGGTATGAATCCAAGCACTGGAAGAGCCCTCCGTTAGGCTCTCAGTGTTCCTGGTACTAGCCTTCTTGACCCAGACAGCACAAAATGGTTGTTGCGGACCGGAGACACAATTCTACCCTTCTGCTGCTTAGCCAAGCTCGAGCAGGGGAAGGCTGAACAATAGGCATCCTGTCACAGGGAGGTGTGACCACCTCCCAGGCTGGATTTAGTGTATTGGGATGGGGTGGGTGCGCTTGCCAGCGCCACTCAGTCTGCATGAGGGGCACATTTGGTGTCCCTGGGTGTTAGACTTGGCATCTTTTGGCGTGTTTACCCCTGAGTTTTTGCTTTCTGACTCCCGGTTTTGACTCTGTTTGTGCTGGCTTAGTGTTTCTGCGCACTTTTCTCACTGCTGATCAGTGGTAAAGTGTAAGTGCCTCTATGGTAAAATGTGTTATGGATTGGTGTTTCCACGATTGGCCTATTTGATTTATGTGTCAATCCCTAGTAAAGTGCACTGAGTAATATACAAAAAGAGGCAGCCGGGTAAGAGAGGATTGCACTGCCGAGACTAGTCACAACCGTAACACAAAAAATGCCCACCTCAGATGGTCAGCTGCCACATGACCACAAAGTTCAACATAAATTCAAAAGGGTATGAGAGGCAACATATATACAGTAAATAGTTAGTATGTACAAAAGAGAGCAAAGAAATTCCACGTTGAAGTGTTTTTGATCTTAGGTGTCTTTTATTAAAGATGCACTAGGTTTTCATATGAAGACAGCCAACACGTTTCGCCCAGACTTGGGCTTCTTCAGGGCTATGGTGTAGAGTATTCAATACGCCAGGTAAAAGTAAGGTCCAAATTCCAATCAAGTCCACATTCATATGCCGGAGCGGGACGGCGTTGGACGCGTCTCGCACATGGAGCTCTGCTTACTAATAATCTTTACATCGTACTACAGATTTACTCTAATTTAGAGGATTACTCAATACCTCCTAGTTTTTGGACTACTGGCTCTTCTAACTACAAAGGCTAATCCCTTTTGACATCTTCTGTCCTGACGTGGACTTGATTGGAATTTGGACCTAACTTTTACCTGGCGTAAATGTTTTCCAAGGTTATATTGATAACTGAAGATTTCTAAATACTGTATTGTGGATTTTGTATCGTTTTGGGTCTTGTCTTGAATATAAAAAAATATTGGATATTTTAAACTGGTGCTGTGTCCTTTTGTAGTGCTTACACTGTATTACTGTTGATTATGTGCAAATACTTTACACACTGCCTCTAAGATAAGTCTGGCTGCTCATGCCAAGCTACCAAGGGGGTGAGCAGGGGTTATTTTAGGAGTGTAACTCCCTTATCCTGACTAGGAAGAAGGGTCCCTATTTGGACAAAGGTACATACCTCTGCCATTTCTAACACTGTGCATAGTCCAGGTCAAACCAGTCCTGGGAGCCATTGGCTCCAGCTCTGGCAGGAAACTGGACAAAGGATATGGAAGTAACCTCACCCCTGTCCAGACCCTCCCCTGGGTGGGTCCCCTGAATCTTCCCAACCCTTTCACTAGGGTACTTAAGGGCTTACCTCGGTGTAGCTCCCTAGATTTGCCGTGGGATAAGATTCAGATCAGACACCATTACTCTTCTATAACTGGGCACTCTGGACTTTGCTGGACTTCGTTTGGGCCTGTGCCTGTGCTTCATACAGGAACTTTCCAAGGACTGTGAAGCATCAAAGACACTTGAAGGAATCTCCCTTGGAGTGACGGAGTCACTCCCCTGCATTCGCAGGCACTGCAACTAAGTCAACCGGTCTGCTGGTCATGAGCTCCTCCGGACTCCAAATGCTCTGCAACACAAGTGGTGGTTTTTCCACAGCTCTTGATGTCTGCCCTCTCGCCAAGTTTGAGGCCAGTATCCCTCGTGGAGGTTGCAATACCCAAACCCCTGTGCACTGCATCAACTTGCAGTTGCAAAGGCTTGTTGACTTCATTCCAAGAAGATCCTTGGGCTCCAAGTAGCCCCAACCTCGAGCACCTCCAGTGACCAGAATCTTCAGCCACACCATATTGTGTGCATCATGGCCTGCATCTTTTGGTGAGCTGCTTGAGGTCCTCTTGCGACTCCAATGCTTCCGGCCTGTAGGTCCACTTGAGGGTTGCCATTATTTCTTTTGGGCTCCCCTGATTGCTCGGGGCCTGCCCTGACTCCCTTGCTCTTGGTGAGTCCCCTGGACCTTGCTTGTCCCGACGTTGCTCCTTCTTGTATTCCTGCATTGGTTGCATTTGCCAAGGCTTGTTGGTGTTCCCATAGGACACCGATCCCTCAGCACTCGACATCCTTCGTGGGACAGCTCGTGCATGGCCCCCTGGTCCTCCTCAGCATCGCCTGGTCCTCACAGCTGTAGAGTCAAGGTCATCATCATCCATCCTGCAACACCCACATCGGAGGGCATTCGTCTTCAAAGTCTCCTGGTCACCCCTGAGTGACATGGACTCTGTCCCCTCTACTTGCAGGTACCTCTCATCTAGAATCCACCTTTTGATTCCACTGGGCACTTTCTCCTTCTGCAACAGCGGCACTTTCTTGAAGTCCTCCATTGGGTTCGAACGCGGTTTCCGACACCACTTCAAACGTATACACCCGGCTTCCCTGGTGTAGGTAACGTGGGTACTAGGGTATCCACAGATGAGGTGGCTCTCCAACCTTCTGTCTTCCACTGGGTTTCCTCAGGGTCCACTGGGAAGGGTCCTTAATCTTTAAAAATCCAAGCGTGACTTACACGTAGTTGTACGGAGCACGTGTTCATGTTCCCACACTGCACCCACTTTCGGTGGGGTCCCTATCTACTCACCTTGAAGGGTTTCTTGGGGCTTCAGCACTTCTACATCCTCTCGACATTTTCTTGATCTGAGTCATGGTTCTTATACCACTTTCTTTTTTTTCATCAATGGTGTTTATTGATTTTGTTCTTATACCACTTTCTTAGTATATTGTTTGGTCACCCCCTGGGGTCCACTCTGTATTTCATGCTATTTACTGTGTTTCTTTGCTAAAGTATTGTGTGCATTGTGTTTATCTCCTTGTAGGAGATATTTGAACATACTAGAGAGTATTATATAATAAATACATATTTTTTATAAATGCTTGGTGTGGTTCTTTTCACTTAATCTATACTATAAGATTGCATTCTGGTAAAACAAACTGCTTTACACTCCTTCTGGACTAAACCTGAAGGCTGCTCTCCACAGCTACCACTTAGAGAGCTTTCTAAGGTTATCTAAGACCTCTTAAATCACTGTAAGGGTTGTCTGGACTGGTGCAAGGTGCCCACTTACATAAGTGGACAACATAAACCAGGCCAGCTTCTCAAACCCAGTCTGTGCTAAAATCAGAGGTAGCACAGTTTGCATTTGGCTCCGAAAACGCGCTAGTGTTCAAACAAGCTGTAAAATTAAATTTGCTCCTGTTTCTAGCCCTAGTGCTTTAATCTAAACTACCTGTCAGGCCCTCATTATAACACAAGGAAAACTTCAGTTTGCTCCCCAATCATGATTCCAAGTTGGCTAATTTCTCTCAACCTAATGGGCCCCATGCAGGCCAAAACTGCAAATTTTGAATTTGTGCACCTCAAGACAGTGTAAAACAATTTCCAAACTTAGAATAGTGTGGTAATTTTGCACACACTAATTACTGCCTTCCGCAGAATCACATATTACAGACAGCGTTTAAATTAGCAGGTACTCACAGGCAGAGAGGTGCAATTCTTTTAATAGGAGAGTGCCAGCTTGTGCTTAATTTGAGCCAGGGGTTTCTGGTGCTTGGCACCAGTACTTCATTTTCATCACCGGCACTAATGAAAGTCCACCACATGTGGCGATGTCTAATTTAGGGTTGAGCACAACCACAGGGTTGAATAATTCAATATATATGTAAAATGTAATAATACCTGCCGGCCACACCATTCTTATGACTTTGGGTGGAAAACTTGTAGTTGGTACTGTCATTGGCAGAGCTGGCAGGGGCAATGAGTGGTGCAAGCTGCGGTCGTCTCCTAAGTATGGCCCAAGCTCTTACTTTTAATTTAAAAATAAATTAAGCACTGGGACCAGCACTGCCAAGTAGGAAACAGGTACTCTGGTTTACCATACAAAACTTTCGCCCGAGGTTTGGATTAAGGTCCAAGTGTACAAATTCAAAGAAACCTGATTTTTTTTCTTCTTTAGCGTGGCTCCCGTGATGAATGGAAGCGCCCAGGGTATGTCCTAGGTTTTTTTTTTTAACTCTTTAAGGAAAGAAAATGAACTACAGTATACGATCAGATGTGACTGGGGCCAAAAGCAGACTTTTTTTTTACATTTGTTTCAGTAGACACACAGCATATTTCGTCAGCACTGTTGAAAGGTTCGTTAGTGACAGCCCTTCCCCCTCGCACTTCTGTAGATGGAGCTATTAGCTGCAGCTGTCATGAAGAGTATGTACGGTGAAAAATGGCTGACGTGAGGTTTCCGATGGAGTATGCGCAGATCAGGCCAGTAGAAAAGGTATTAAAGAAAGCGGCTGCTGCAGCAACAAATTCACATATGGTTTTTAAAACGACTTACACTGGGGCGTAGCTTGGTCTGTAAGTCTAGGGGGCGGGGGGGGGGGGGGGGGGGGGATAGCATCAGCTTTTCGGACAATCACACTGGCATATCATGTTAATATGAGAAGCAGCGCATGATGGGGAGGGGGGAGGGAGGGCTTTTGGGCCAGTGGAAAGGGAAAGGGGAGGCAGATTGTGATGAGGTGCTTAACACACAGTAAGACCTTCAAAACAGAGACCAGAATGTGTGTTCTTTCTGGGTATTTCAAAATTCCAGGTGAAATCTGACAGATACTTTACCATACCTGACTAAATATCCTGTCCCCAACTATTTATCAAATTATACATTTATTAGGGGGGTGTAACACACCAACCATCTTCCTAGAAGCTACGCCACTAGACTTACACCTTTTATCATGTGAAGTACGAATTGTGGCACAGTGACATTGTGAGTAGGGTTGGATTGTGTTTTATTAGGGTGAAATTTACAGTCCGTTCTCTTCTTTTGTGTGAGTGAAGACTGGTATGTTTTAGAAAGTAAGAAACACATTTGTATCATGAGCTGTTATTAGATGTGTGGGAAAAACATATTTATAATGCCAACTACAAGTGGTGCAATTGAAATGAACCAAGGCTACACCTCTCAGATTGCTTTAGGTCATTAAAGGAATAGGAAGGACTTGAAACAATAATGATTTTTTTAAAAAAAAAAAGCATAGGCAAATCCAACAGCTTTCGCCTTTGTGACCTATTGCCTTTGCCAACATTTTTTAGCCAAGCTGCACAGCTACGTTAAACAAGCATTGGCATGGCCAATAGGTCTCGCCTTTGGGGATTTATAAGTGTTTAGATAGAGGTATTGGTTTTGACAATGTTTTTTAGCTAAGTTGGCGTGTACAAACCTCACAGAATATAGCATGCCTCCCAATTCAGAAGCTGAATGGAATAGTAACACCCTACGGTAATGAAATATATTCAGGCTACAAGTCAAAGTTCAAAGAGCAGGTGTGGAGTTTCACCTAAATAAAGTAGCAGCCTGGTCCCCTAATGTTCAGACTGGCCAGGGTAAGGGTCACCCAGTGGTCCTGCTTGCGAGCATTCCCGCCTGGTCCAAAGCATCAGGGATGCTGCAATTGAAGGTTGGGGTTGGCGCCACCGATGAGATGCCCAGCGGGATCACATTGCGCATAAACTCAGTGGCGGCTGAAACCTGGAGCCCGAGCTCCCCCCGGAGGCCATTAGGGGCAATTCACAAGAACACTTCAGACTGTCCGCTAGCAGACCAGGGGTAGCGCTTCTAAAACAACCCCTGGCACAGAACATGTCCATCCCATCGCCTGTGCAGAGCGCAGTGGCTGGGACATTATACTGGGTACTGCAGACAGGGACAGGCAAAGGCAAGCCGAAGCACCTATCGGAGGGAAGCTAGTGCAAGAATCCTTCCCAGGTAAGGCACACCCACAAGAACATTGTGTAACCAGCTATCAGCAGCTGAGCTCCCAAGTGCTCCGCTGCAGCATACGGCTGCAAAGAAGGTGCTACGAAAAGCACGCACGGCCCTTTACACAGGCTCGATTACTACAATCAACAAAAAGCAGGAGCCGATTCTCGCCTCAAGCGCAGGGCCGGGCCGCCTCTCTCAAGTGACAGCATCATTACCAAGAAAGATCTGCACACCCGCCTACTCTCACGCAGGATGGGAGGATCTCCGTGCAAACAAGCACTTCACCGCCAGACGAGGGACAGCGAGAAGAGTTCGCGGCAAGAGTGTGAATAAGAATTCCATACAAATGCACTAGGGGGAGACACGTGTCTGCTAGAACACATTTGCTGCACTGCCAGAGTGTAACTTCGAGTGGTCGCTATTTCACTGATGAATGGCATGTGATAGGAGGAAACATATGGGTACCAGATGCTATTAAGATACCGTTACCAGGGCAAAGGTACCAATGCAGCAGCATTCAAGAGCATGCACTGTTATCAGACAGGAAGAGGTAATTCAAAAGGGCAAACAGCTGGGTTAATGCCGCGCAGGCCAGACAGCGGAAAAACAATGGAATAAAACATCAACGAAAGCTGTAAAGTCAATAGTAACAGGATACTGGATGCCTGTAGACGCCGAGGGCACCACTCAAAGGGGTTTCAGTGGAGCGGGGCCGGAAGTCCATGTACAGCGTTTAACTTGTGGGAGCAAGCAGCGGCAGGCGCGATAATTGTAAACAGATGGCGCCGCTGCTCGCTCCCGCAAGGTAAACACTGTACATGCACGAGTGCTCATTGGAAACAGTGCAGTACATGCAATAGTTTCCAAAAAATTACGGAGTGATTGCAAAAGGTCACTCCAAAGCAACGCTTGCGCGCTGCATAGGCGAGACCTAAAAACTAAATAAATTATAGATCTTTGACACAGGCACCCGCATCCATGTGGCTACAAAATCATGTGGGCAATTGTTTTCTTTGTAGTTACCAATCCGAGTTGGATCGGTAACTAAAAAGAAAAGAAAACCTATAAAAGCGTTAATTCTTTTTAGGCAGGCATGGGTTGTGGAAGCAACAAGTGGGGGGGAGAATGGCATATCAACAATGGGAGCAGTGATGGCTGGTATGTTTTGGAGGGTGTGGGGCAGATGGGACATACTCACATGCACATATACACATAACTCTCACAGCAATGCACTCACACGCACGCACACATACACACACAAACACATCCATTCACAACACTCTTCACCAAACATTCATTCATACAGACATGCACGCACCAAACATTAGTTTAAAAGAAAAACAAACCCTTACCTGCAGCCAGCTCTGCCTCGGAGGTTCCAGGAGGCTTGGGACTGCTGCCTTTCCTCATTGGCCAATGAGGAAAGGCAGCAGTCCCAACGTCCCCCAATGCCAGCCAATTAGGGAAGGCAGCAGTCCCATGTCATCACAGAGTGGGATGGGGTCAGTGAGACTGCTGACCCCACCCCACTCTGTGATGAAGTGTCACTGATTGATACTCGACCCTGGGTGCTTCAGGTGCTTCAGGGCTTAAAACTGAAGCGCCCAGGTGCGAGGCAATCAGTGGCGCTACCCTTCATCACATGTGGGGAGGGCCTCAGGGACCTTTGCTGAGCTGAGGACGTCACGCCCATAGGAGCTATGACTTCCTCAGTCAAGCAAAGTTCAGCTCAGGCAGCCAGAAGCCTGCACATTAGCACATGTCTGACTCCTGGCTGCCTGACCTGAAAATGAACCGTGTCTGTCAGGCTGATCTCTGTTCAGCCTGACAGACACTGTTCGTGAGGGGCAAAAGGTGGATGGGCATGGCCCCTCAGCCCCAATGGACCAGCCGTGGCTGAATGGGAGGGTGGGGGGTGAGTGGCAAAGCAACATGGTGGAGTGAGGGGGAAGGAAGATAGCTTATACAATGTGGAAGCTGATGCTAAAATAACTGGAGGAATGGCTGAAACAAAAGCAGCATTGGGGTCAGGGAAAGCGACATGGAAGAATTAGTAGGGCTAAGCAATAGGGAGAAACATATAGGCGAGCAATAGAGTCATGAGGGTGGGGAAAAGTAGTCGGCAACAGAGAGCAACAAGAAGTTCACAGGGAGATGGTTCGAAAACACATGCACTCTAGTGGAGTGCTTCACACAAAATAAAAAAGTAGTGTTTGAAAAGCAAGCAGTGGAAGCAGCGATGCCAGACAATGACAGAGATTGGAAAGAGTCAATGCGCCATGGAAGAGGAATGCACAATTTTGACAAGTGAGGACACATAAGAAGCAGGCAAATGAGAGTTGCAAGGAAAGAAAATCACTAGTAAGCAGAGGACGGGTTCCAAGCACTTCTCTGTTCTTGGTAAGTCACAAAATTCCTCCCAACAGACAGCATATAAACTGTCTAGTTGGCTCAACCTAAACAATATTGAATGCATCTCTCTCTACAGAGTAAGGCAGTCAGTGCATGTATGCAGGAAGAGGATGGCTGTGATTGGCCAGGTCTGACACTGCTCTCACATTTTTCAAATACATATGAGTGGGTACTATATAGCATATCTGATGGCATCACAGGAAGCAGGGCCTGCATTATCACTGGCGGGGCCCCCAGGTGCAACAATAATTTTTGGCGCCCCCCCCCATGACCTCCTCCTTAAATTCCCTCAATTGTTTTTAAGCACTTGTACAGGCTTTACTAATAAGGAAGTATATCTATTCATGTGAACCCTTTTTAGCAACATTAGAAATAGATAACAAAAAACTGGGGGTATAAACCCATAATGTCCTAACCTATTTTATGCAGTTTGCATGCAGCTCTTTGATGACAGTTCGTAACGGTCACTGTTCTATTTTTGGGTTGTATTTTATGAACTGCGGTAGGAAAAGGATCTCTGTGACAAAAGCAGTAATCCACTCAGCTATCCACATAAAATACAGATCTTTGACGGTACACATTCTTTGTGGCAGGCATATTAACCCTCTGTGCTACTTTAAGGTGAGTCAAAAATGCCACTAGACAAAACACATTTTTCCTTGTGGTAGGAGGATGTCCAGCAGCCAGATTTCTTGGTACACTTCAAGGACTGTTAATCTTTGAAGAGACCAGCATTGCACGGACTGGTTACATCTATCCTCACTACTAGTTTAATTAACCCTTGAATGAGTGGGGGTTTAGTCCAAACTCCAAGAGTGAGATTCACATTTGCGTTGACTGTTGGCTTACAAGTCAACACGTCTGATTTGGGGAAGCGATTCCAGATTTTGAAATACAGAAAAGGGTTTATTTTATCTTTACCCCACTTACTATTCCTCCACTTCCCAAAAATTCCCACAACTTATTACTTTATAAATCTTCTTCCAGGCTACATTCGCTATGCATGCCTGAAGCGTAGCTTTGGCCACACATTACAGGATGAGATGATGATTGTGAGGAGGCCTGGGCTCAGAATTTTGCCAAGCGTGCTCTCCAAGAAGGAAAAGGACCTAAGAAACATCTCTAAAGTCGGGCAGGAGGGTACAGGGTCATTCTTGGAGATGGTAGACACAGCAGGACTTAGTAAATAACACTCAATAAACTAATTTGCCCAAATTGCTATATCTTTTAAGACAAACAAACTGTTACATCCAGTTTTTCCTCCCTCTCTGTCCTTCTTTAGTGTTTGTTCTCTGCTGCTCAGCCTGCATCTGTGATGTCACCTAGAGTTCCTTTTGTGTATGTTTGATTCTACTGTCAGTTATATCTGAGGGCAGCTGCTCCCGGTGGGGCCTTAACTGGGGCCTTTACTGAATTACATTCTTGCTTGTATCCTGTACATTTATTCCTGATTACTAAGAATAAACTCACATCTGGACGCAGCAACACAAGGAGCCTTTTTTTTATTTTAGGGAATGTTACACTGGCGACGAGGATGGGATAGAAACCACGCGTGATCAAAAGATACTTCAAAAGAAACTAGAAGAAACTAACTTAACCTCATGCCCAACCCCTTGATTGCCCCACAGGTGTCTACAACATCAGACAGCCAGAAGTAAGTTGAGCGTTGGTATGGGCTTGGGACATGTTAAAGTACGCCTAAATGTTTGATGTTCAATTTGTCACCTGCTGCTTGAAATCTGCTTTTACATAATATTATATTCAGGTACATGTGGAGACTCCCTTCCTTACATTGATCTTACAAAAGGAAGTGATTCAATTTGAATAACTTGGAACTTGTACATGGATGCTTGGTGCTGGCTTTTATCAACGTCTATGTGATTGAGAGGGAGAAGTTTGTTTACTCTGAGCGCTAACATCTACCGTCAGATATACCTGCTATGATACGCTGTTAACAATTGTGAGTTAGCGGTTCAATGGTAGGAGTTGGACACTACGTGAACTTTGCTGTACAGAATCCGTGCAACCGGGATGACTTTTCTGACATGTTCACCATTAAGGATTGCAAAGCACTATAACTAGATTTTCACGCCTCTAATTAGAGCAAGTATTAGCGTAAAGTGTCTGATTTGACGAGGTGCATTGTGGAGACATTCACTGTGTTTAAAGCATGGAGCAGTGACATTTAAACGTGAAACAGTGACAAAATTTCACCATTTAAAAAATCAGTAGATTTATCAGTTTGGCACTCACCAACGGATTCAGCTCGTGCTCACCGCAAGCCTTGCTTCCCCACGCGCAGCCTCCTGTTTGCTTTGTGGAGAGCTGCTGAGGCGTGCCATGAGCCACCCGGCTAGACGTCACGTACGCCACTGCCTTTCGTACTTTCACCCGTTTGATGTTTTATTCTTTTCCACTTACTTTGCGAAGAGGGTTTACTTTGTATGTGCTGTATGTTCTATCATCTACTTTTCTTCTTTCCTTTGTTTCTCCTTTGCTCTTATTTCTGTCAAGGGGAGAGATGTGTTACATCCTGTTTTTTCCTCCCTCTCTGTCCTTCTTTAGTGTTTGTTCTCTGCTGCTCAGCCTGCATCTGTGATGTTACCTAGAGTTCCTTTTGTGTATGTTTGATTCTACTGTCAGTTATATCTGAGGCTGAGCAGCAGGGCAGCTGCTCCCGGTGGGGCCTTAACTGGGGCCTTTACTGAATTACATTCTTGCTTGTATCCTGTACATTTATTCCTGATTACTAAGAATAAACTCACATCTGGACGCAGCAACACAAGGAGCCTTTTTTTTATTTTATGGAATGTTACACAAACATTTTTATTTATAGCTAAGTTAAAGCTGTCAAAATATGATAAGTTTCATATATTAGAAAGTGCTAGTACTTACTGAGCTACCACCTCAAAATTTCTTGTGGCCCTCAGGCGATAGGTGGCATAAGTTCTATAATATTGACCCTATAGACACTGGTATCCTATGAGGCTGCACTTAGATTTACTCAAGGAACAAAACTACACAAGGTCTTTTCAGTGGCGGCTCCTCAATGGGGGCATCGCCCACTGCTTTCTCGAAGTGCCAGGAAGCAGAAACATAAAGTGGTAAAACTACCATTTTATGTTTCTGCTTCTCGCACTGCGAGAAAGCAGAAGTGCCTGGGTGCCTGGTTGGGGGCGGGTGGGCGGCGGTCCTGCTCGCGGGCATGGGGGGAGTGGCTTGCCCAATGTTATGGGCTCTGACTGTTTGGTAGGCCCCAGGGCCCGCGCAAACACCTTCCCGCCTGTTTTGTCGGCCGCGACTGACAACATTTCTGGCCATGTGCATGCCTAGATCTTGGTTGCGCTTAAGGAGTTTGTGATGAACAAGGGTACCTGGAGCGGGATAGTGTATGCGATAATTAATGAGACTGGTAGAGAGAACCGTGGAGGCGGGGTGAGGTTGTTGGTGCTTTAAGGTGGGAGTGTGGTAATTGCACGGGACCGGTAGTCAGGGATGTGGGTAATGGAAAAGCCCCATTCGGTCAGGTGTAATTCTCCCAGGTGAGGGGTAGACGTGGGATTGTTGTATTAATGAGCCTGCATGTTAAGAGTGATGGGTAGGTGGGGAAGTGACGAGGCTTGTGACTGATGCTCGTGTAAGGAGCTTTACTGATTGGAGGGTGGGGCCTGGGATAGACGAAGGGGCGATAAACCGCCAAATTGTTGTCAGAAAAGTAAAGGACCCGGCCCGTGATGACTATTAAAGATCTCTGGGTGACATAACATACGGGTATGTTGCGGGTTTGGTAGCTTGTGCAGTGGGTGGTCATAAATATTAGCCTACTATAAATATTAGTATTTATTAAATTGGTCTCTGTGCACTTGGTGATATGGTGGTTTGTATCCCTCTTGCAATTGGGTTTTTGGTTGTGTTTGCCAAGTTGGGCTCTTGAACTGCACATGGTAAGGTATCTGAGGTCTGATGACCCGTCCAGTCCCGGCCCGGCCCCTCCTCTAAAACCAACTGCTGTACAAATAGAGAGCCATGTACCATGGGCAGTGCTGGGAATGGAAACAAATATAGAAGTGCAGGGACTACTTGCCCTAGAGTATCTGTTTACTGCTGGTAATCTAACAGATAAACAGGTTGAAATGGCACAAAGGGGAGATAAATATACAATGCTGCGTAACGAAAAACTGGACCGACTTCCATTTACAGTAGCCGAAGCTCCGTCTACTGAATGGCTCATCCATGGCCACATAACTCTACCGGTCACTACTTTTCAGTTTCAACATTGCCTTGAACAAAGGCAGGCGGGCAAATATGAAAAAATGGGTAAGGATTACATTAAGGAATCCTGAGATTTACCAAATAGATTTCGATGCCGGAGTGGGGATCGAGAAGTGTTTCTAAGTGGTACAAACTGACAAGAACGCTTTGAGCGGTTCTCTCATGTGCCAGGACATTTCATTGTACGGAGCTTGTAATGGGTCAGTAGTAAACTTTTCCTGCCACATGAAAGGAACTCCAGCTGCCGTGATTAAGCCGGTGTTCGGCTGCTCTCGAATGGGAGTTACTTGATGCGGAATGATCAAGGATGCTGTGGTATGCTTCTGGGGATTGCTATCTGATCACTGTGAACTCCAGGGTTACTTGCTGTATGCAAGTATTGTTTCCCCCAACAAGTACAGTCAGGGAGGTGCCATTATGGCCTTCGTTGAATGTTTCTTTTATACAGTTTGATACTTTGAGCAGACTGAAAGCCGTGCTTTTACAGCAAACCGTACCCTTAACCTCCGGCCGAGAGACCTTTGATCTTCAAATAACAAGGACCTCGACTGAGATACAGGCACTTATACATACAAACTGCCCCATTCATTTAGCAGAAATGGTGGGTCTTAACCTTAACCCCTTCCACGCGCATGACGGAACCACGCCGTCATGAGCCACGGGCGGCGTGTGCTCATGACGGCGTGGTTCCGTCATGCTGCGGCCGCTCTGCCCACGCGGCACTAATTCCCCGCCTGTGCGGGCGAAATACTGAGTGGGCGGAGTCATGACGGAACCATGCCGTCATGAGCACAGTTCGCCCGTGACTCATGACGGCGTGGTTCTGCCACGAGCATGGCGGCGCCGCGCTCACCCCGAACCCCCCCAGCGGCGCGGCGGAATTCGCTCCGGAGCGAAGGGGTTAATATTACTTCTACGAGTGGTATTGTACACCTATTTAAGGACAGAGGGTCAGGATTTCTTAGCACCTTTCAGACAATCCTCGGAGTTATTCCAAATTTATACACTCCGTATTTGGAAGCATTTTTGAGGTCTACCTCTGATCCTGCTGTCAATTGCGGGAATCCTGATTGTCATTTACCTGCTACACAATGGACGGCCCAATCACCAACGAGATAGCAAAAGCACTCCTGAAGCGGAAATACAGTGAGCGCATGGTACAGCATGTGGGCACACCTCGCCTACGAGAACTGAGCGCCTCTTGGTTCCTATCGTTTAGACCAGTCTGGATGGACTGCATCTTACCTGTTCTTTGATGCCTGTTTTGCGGTGACGAATGTGTGTTGGACCTCTGTCTGACACTCGCAACAGACACGCCTGCGGACTTGAATACCAGGCTGGAACCCTTGAGGTCTCATGCTCATCAATGTCCCCAGCGTATTCCTGTACTAATGACCGCATTCCTTGAGAATCCGCAGGTGCCTTTTACTACTGGGGTGAGCTTCAGCTCCACCACTACCACCACCAGCACCCAGGTATCGACTACAGCACCGGCTGCCTCTACACCAGCTATTGGCAGTACTGAATTTCATCTATGCCCCATTGACGTACTCTGCGAGGTGTTACGAGGACCGTCCCCTGCAGCAGCAAGCAACGATGATGTTGCGTCTCCCAGCCAGGACATTTAATCTATAATTGGCTCAACGTGTGCTGGGAAAGAATTCGGATTTTCCTTTCTACTAAACGTAACTAAATTTGGAACATTTCCTAAAAATTTACACTTTCTCGCTGAAAAGCATGGCCTTTTTTCGCTTATAGAAATTCAACTTAAATAAACGAGCTCAAGGACTGTGGCGTAAGGGACAATTCCAAACAAACTGATTTTCGTAGTAAACATTTTTTTTATCCCTTTTTTAACTGTTTTTAAAATGATTTTCAAACAATGTCTTCACAAAGCTAATTGATAAATGTTTTATGCACTACTATCTAGTAAAGAGAATAGTTAACTAGCATTTTTATGATTGTTGACTGTTTGGAAGAGGAGTGGGTGTTATGTTTCATATAGGTACCCTAATATTGGCCCGGGTAACATCATATCCTTTCACCTACATCACCTCCCCTTCACTACACAGTAACAAGCCTTTTAGGATTGAACCTTTACCTAGCTCTAGTCCTGGGCACCCGTTCGTGGTTGGAGTCTCTTCAGTGTGCTATTTTATCGGAACTGTTTTACCAAAGGACCTGGCGAGTGCTGCCTTAACGAGGGAGCTGCAAGTGTCAGCAAAGGTGACTGGTTGCTGAAGCAAAGCAACGGATACGGGACTGCGAGGACCAGCAGCCCCGTAACTCTACACAGCTGTGGCCTCTTCCCGTACTCCCGCCCTCCCGCCCTGACGCCATAAAACTCCTCACGGCCCCCGCTTCGCGGGAGCCGTTCGTGGTTGGAGTCTCTTCAGTGTGCTATTTTATCGGAACTGTTTTACCAAAGGACCTGGCGAGTGCTGCCTTAACGAGGGAGCTGCAAGTGTCAGCAAAGGTGACTGGTTGCTGAAGCAAAGCAACGGATACGGGACTGCGAGGACCAGCAGCCCCGTAACTCTACACAGCTGTGGCCTCTTCCCGTACTCCCGCCCTCCCGCCCTGACGCCATAAAACTCCTCACGGCCCCCGCTTCGCGGGTGCCGTTCGTGGTTGGAGTCTCTTCAGTGTGCTATTTTATCGGAACTGTTTTACCAAAGGACCTGGCGAGTGCTGCCTTAACGAGGGAGCTGCAAGTGTCAGCAAAGGTGACTGGTTGCTGAAGCAAAGCAACGGATACGGGACTGCGAGGACCAGCAGCCCCGTAACTCTACACAGCTGTGGCCTCTTCCCGTACTCCCGCCCTCCCGCCCTGACGCCATAAAACTCCTCACGGCCCACGCATCGCGGGACGCGCGCGGGCGCGCGCCGGGCGAAGCCCGGGCCAAGGGCGGGCCCGTCTGAGCCCGTCCGAGATCGACCGAGAACGGAACGGGACCTTCCTCTAACAAGTATTGACTAAAGTGAACCAGCAAGGGTAAGCATCAGGCCCTTGTGTGTAACATTGTGGGAATTCGTGTTAAGTGGCTGTCAGTACTACTGAAGAATGGAAAAATCTGCTAAAAGGGATGGTACTATTGCACAGTCGACTGGGGGAGCATTAATGGGAACATTGGACAATTTTTTGGTCCGGGTGCAATCAGTCCTTGCTAAGGATATTGAACTAACTGAAAAAAGATTATCTTTAGATATCCTGTGTGACAAGAGGTCCTCCTTAGGAAGTATGGCTAACCTAAGTTCACCACCTTGTCGACAGCCCGTCAGGTCGGATTCTATGACCTGTATATCTCCTTTGGAGGAAGAGCAAAATGATGACCTCTTGATGCGTCCCACCCCCCCGGCCGAAATATTGGAGGATAATAATGATGTCGCGAACCGTGTAAATTTGGTTCCAACTTCCAAATCTTTATCAGTTATTAAGACCCGCTCAACAAGTAATAGAACAACGGCATCTGACCATCAACAACCAGCCCCTATTTCGAAAAAAACCCGCAGGGGAAATCAAAAAATTGTTGCTGGGAAAAAGCCGAATATCGATCACGTCCCTCCCCCCGTCACAAGGAGGGATCTACCCCTATGTCCGAAACCTTTATCTACCGAAACACGGACAAACTCATTACTATCTACGGGGTCCATGTGCGGGGCAGACTCAGACCCAACACTATTTTGGAAAAGATTAGAAAGAACCATAAAGAATCTGTGTGACCCGATTTATGAAAGGCTTGGTTCGATTGAAAGCAGACTTACATGCATGGAGCTTTCACTTGCATCGGCCCAACCTCGAGGTGGCAGACTAGGTTTGGGATTGCCAAAGGGATGTCCTAGCGCGGTAGGCCATTGCACTGATACTAATCTCACTGACAATAATATAATTGCGATGAACAATCCCACTAATTCTCATGGATCTCAACCTACTCCAGCTGCTGGTAACCAACCTAGAGTCGATCATCCTCTTCCATCCGTGGTATCAAATAGTTCTGGGGCAGGCAGAGCTAATAGGGACAAGCCACCCCCACCTGCTCAACCTCTTGTGCAAGCTTCATCGAGCTTAATTGATTTACATTTGCCGCCGGAAGCCGCCCCCTATGTGGTGATCTTAACGGGGGTCCCACCTCTGGCCGATGGAGCAAGAGAATCATATGGGGACTTAAAGAATAAATGTACTTTTTGGCTTAATGATAAGCGACCATTGCCGACCCACATACGAGCTGAAATCTTGTATGCTAGGCGAGTGAATTGGGTGGGCAGGAGTCCTAAGTCACTAAAGGGGGATTGTGTTGTTATTAATTTTAGGGATAGACGGTGTGTGGAACATATTTGTTCCTGGCCTCAAACCGACCCATCACCCCTAATACGCACAATGCCACTGTCATTTTTCTATGCACCCATGACCTTGCCCTTAGGTGGGATTATGTGTGGGGGCTCCCTGTGGAGGGGTAACGCCTATGCGGACATAAGATCCATCAATAGATTCGATGTGCTCTCTGGGCTTGCGGACTGCGACTGACTGAACAAGGGTAGAGTATATCCTAAACCCAAAATGTCATACGCGGCCCTGATGACATCGGGCAATCACGAAAAACTGCATATAGCCGCAGAGGAAGCTGAGGGCACATGCCATTGGGACCCCCCCAGATTAGTTGAGGGTACTAATGATTGTAGGTTCCATGATCAAACTAACATAGGGGGGGCTGGCGAGGGAGGATCACAAGGCGAATTCCTAAATGAAAATTTAAGCAATGAAGGCACCCCTAGCTTTTCAAAAGGCGTAGTCCCTTTACCTCTACTTACAACAAAAAATGGGAGTGTTAAAGGCGGAACTAACCCCGTTGGTCATGTGCTGTTTCTATCCTGGAATGTTGCGGTTATTGGTTCTAAACTTCTTTCTCCTCTGTGGGCAGACTAAGCATGATATCTGTCTTTTTCAGGAGACCTGGTCAACAGAGCCTGTATTTATGTTGGGCTATTTGAATTTTTACGTCCCGCAGTTAAAAAATCCAAGGGACGGCCATCAGGAGGCTTAGTCATTTGGATTAAACAAAGCCTATGGTATAAAATTCAATCCATTCCAACTCAGAATAATGATATACTGGGAGTCAGACTGACCTGTATGCCAAACCTCAAAATTGACGTATACAACGTATACGTAAGGGGCTTACCTGGTGGGAAAATCTCTGAGGTGATGCCAGTGCTAAGTACTCTCGTCGAATCCAATCCCATCGATGTGCTCCCACTCATTGCGGGTGATTTTAATACAAATTTTGAGCCTTTAGGGTCTCAAGATATGCTTTTAGTAGAGGAAGAAGATCTGAAGTGGGGTGTTCCACTGCTTGAGACAAAGGCAGTGGCCAAGTGGACTGAGGCAGCCCTGTATCTGAATGGGTTTTGCCTGAGTAACCAACTGAGGGCGGCTAACGGCAGAACCATATCAGATAGGATATGCAATAAAACGTATGATAATGGTATCAGGGCAAGTAACATAGATTATCTCTTGGTCCACCTGAGGATGTGGCACACCCTTGTGGATATGGTGGTTGAGACACGGATTGAAAGCGAGTTGCAATTTTTAAATTAGGATCGGCCGATGTAGAGGCCCTTGGTTCCGAAAAAATGGATGGTCCAGCTGCTGTTTTATCAAATGATGAACGCCACCTTAAATGGCGTAATATAGTTGAGCACCCTGATCTTCTAGGTAGTATCGAGTCCTATCTGGAAGAGGCGTTGTCATCAATCAGGGCAATAGGTAATAATTGTCAACCATTAGTCGAACAAGAGATTATACATGAAAAACTAGTAGTCAATTTGAAATCATGTTTTTGTAGACCTTCTAAAGCAAAACAAGCCCCCAAACGTAAACAGGAGGATTGGTATAACGCCTCCTGTAAACATGCCCGCAGCGATCTGGGTCTCGCTCTTAAAACTAAGAATATGACCAAGATTAAAACAGCTCGTAATGTACACAAAAAGACCTTAAGGAAAGCAAAAAAAGACTGGGATGAGTGTGAGTGGCAAGACTTAAAAGCAGCATGCGCTGATAAAAACCAGAAAAAATTCTGGGACATTTTTAAATGGAAGAGGGGCGAAATTACTGATAGTCCTCATAATTATGTTCCCCAGAATGCTTGGATAGACTTCTTTAGGTCACAATATTGTAAAGGTATCGAGGATGCTAGAATGCCCCAACGGGAGTGGCCGTTTTATAATAGCCCTGTGTTTACCCCAGAGGAGGTTGACATAGCGCTTGACATGGTTGCTCAGGGACGCGCACCAGGCATGGATTGTATCCCGGCCGATGTATTTTTGCATAATAGAAAAAGATGGTGTCTATATATTACCCATATGGCTAATGCCATAGCCCAGGGAATGAGCATCCCTCACTCCTGGAAGGGTGCCGAAATTGTCCCAATATATAAAAAAGGGGACAAATCGCTGGCTTGTAACTATAGACCCATTAGCTTAATAGATGCTATGCAAAAAATCCTGGGCAGATTGGTTTTGGGCAAAATTCAGACCTGGATGGAAGATAACAGCATATTAAGTCCTTTACAGGCTGGGTTTCGTCCAAAAACAAGTACAATAGATCAGGTCTTCAGGTTTGTCGTCCTCTACTGGCGGACAGTTGTCCTAGAGAAAGGGGTATTGTATGCCGTATTTGTTGACCTACGGGCGGCGTTTGACTTGGTTCCACGAGGCAAGCTGTGGAAAGTATTGGAGGAGTTGGGGATGGCGCCGGAGTTGTTGGCTTTGGTGGTCCGCCTACATGAGAACAACTTTGCACGGGTCCGATGGGGGCGGCAGGGAGAGGTAACTGAGTCATTCCCTGTGGAGCGTGGAGTTCGGCAGGGCTGTGTTTTGGCACCGACCCTGTTCTCGCTCTTCGTGAACGGGGTGGCCGAATTCCTCTCCCGTGTCCCCTCGGATGCACCGGCTATGAATGGTATTCGTATTCCAGTTCTCATGTTCGCGGACGACACATTGCTGATTTCTAAAACTCCGAGTGGCCTGCAGCTTACCCTCCGCCGCTTTGAAGAGTTCTGCTTGCTTCGTGGTCTGGAAATAAATGTCTCAAAAACCAAGTTTATGGTTCTTAATGGCCCTAACCCGTGTAGATCTAACAAACCGTTTGGTGGCAAAATTGTAATGGGTGGTTTGCCCCTGGAACAAGTTGACGCGTTTACATATTTGGGAGTCACGATACAGAAGAACATGTGTTGGAAAAGCCAACTAGACATGTCAATTCTGAAGTTCCAGCAGCAGACAGGCTTTCTTATGAAAAGATTTAAAGCTTCACACTCGCAACCAATAAGCCCACTCTTAGAAATTTATTCAATGAAGATTCGTAGCTCGTCATTATATGGTTCAGAACTATGGGGCTATGGTAACAATCCTAAACGCTTGAATATAATGGAGAGTGAGTTTATACGGAAAATTGTTGGTGTACCACAAAGTACTCCTCTGTTACCCCTTTTTTGGGACCTCGGCCTGAAAACCCTACAAGATACTGCTAATTTGCGGCCTTTGCTGTATTGGCGTAGGGTTTGGTCAACTGAGGAGCTCAGGCATTACGCCCTGGGATTGAAAGAAATAATGGAGAAAGACCTCTTTCACAAAATAGAATGGCTGAAGTCTATCAAAACATTACTTTTTAGACTGGGATGGAGCAATCTATGGAATGATCCCCAAAATGCGGTTTTCCCTTCAAAAGATATTGTTAAAGCTAAGTACTGGGAATTCGTAGTTACGGAGTCTGTCTCCAGGGGGAGTACATCCAAGTTAACAGCTAGATACCTAGAGATTAAGGCCAACCCTGGGCAGGAACTCTTTTGGGGCATGATTGAAGAACCAACTGATCGTAAACTATATTTCCAGTTTAGGATAGGTACCCTACCCATCTGTACATTCACGTGCAAATGGGTTAACGGGTCCCAGGACAAATGTCCCAAATGTAGAGATACGATTGAGTCTCTTAGTCATTTCATCTTTTTCTGTCCCCTCTATGAGCGCCCCCGTAAAAAATGGGTATTACCCGTCTGTCGCCTCATAGGCATTCGAAGGTATGAGGAGGCATTAAGAATCTTGCGCTCAGATCCAAGCCCGACACTTGCGATAGCAATGGCTAAATATATCAAGTGGGCTTGGATTATACGATATAGACACTCTAATGTGAATGTGACTAATGATAAGGCACCCTAATGTAGTCATGTTTTTATTGTTTTTATCATTTCATGTAAATTTATTTATCCTTCCTCATATGCACAAACTTTTAGTCTTGGTCTATTTGTGGTTTTGACCAATTTTTGTTGAGGATGAGCTAATACTGTTGCCTAAAAATGAATTACTTTAACCAAATTGTATGTTTAGGAATTAACATCAAATAGCAATCATGGAGTATTTCGTGATCTAGGGAGTTTTAAGTGTACAAATCATGTGTTGAGTTTATTTTATTGTAGTTTCCCTACAAACTATGTTAATGAATTTGCTTGATGTACGATACTTTCATGACTCAATTGTCGAATAAAGTTTTTCAAAATGGAAATGGTTTCCCTAAACAATGGTGTTCTATGACTTCATCTTTAGACTGATACAGTATCAATGAACATTCATAAGGGTTCTTGGAAACCAGGTTGGGGTTACACTACCTTTCTCTTCATATCTACATACACAGTTCATCCTACACGTCATCCTCAAATCCAACAATGGCTAATACAAGCAACAAGGGACAAAGGAGCCCTAGATACTTACTGTATAAATATAGCACCTCTTGCTAGTGTTAGAGGGAACCGAGACTTTCAGGCCAACACACTGACCAGAGACGCTGAGGCTCCTGCATGCAGACGCTCCAGCTGACAGTGGTCTGAACATCCCTTGCGGGTTATCCAACTCAATACCAAGAAGAGCTCCTATATTCTCATACTTCAGGTAATGGGGGTTCGACTAAATCATAGAGGGATTCTTGGCTTCACTCCTACTCACATGCTAGGTACACTTAGGTGCATCTAGATAGGCATCGTAGGAGTATGCGCACTTTTATCCTGCTTTTTATATTCATGGATTTATTCATGCTTATTGCAGGATGGTAGAACTGTACTATCCTTTTATATTCACTGTACTGCTAATCCTATATCTCTGCTACTGTCTAATGGTTGTTGCAGCTCATATATTTTACACGAGAATAACAACTGTTCAATAAATCCTTATTGAAATGCTCAGACTGTTTATTTTGTGTATCTCTGAGAGAAACTAAGTGAGCACGAGTGACTGAGCGAAAAGAAGTACATTGTTTCCACGATCTTGAGGGAACAGGGTTGTCATGTTCTAAGGTTGCCAGAAACTAATCTCTACCCGATAAGAGGAGACACTAGTTACACTGTGAGCTAGCTTAAATGCAAACAGGCTAACATTCTCGGTGGGGGTGCACGGAACCAATCTGCCACCAATCCCACAGTTTATGTTATCCAAACGCACGGGTATTATGGGAACTACATGATGATATATCAGAATTCTTGGTGTCCACACAACATACAACTTACTGGATTAAGAGGTCTTGGGCCCAATGGTCCTACTTGTGGATCACTGTATGCCTTAGCCGATCAAACACAAACTTCAGCATAAATTCGACCAGGTCAATAATCCAGGAGAATTCCATCTTTCTATTACTCTTCTTGTTTAAATGGGCTTCCAGAGCAGTGTCCAGGGTTTAAGGCAAGTTCAAACTAGCCATTGTGTGGAGGTGGATTGCACCAAGACAGAGTCCAACCAAAATCCACTGTTGTTAGGCAACAGCGGAAGAGGGGAGATCAAGCTACACCAGAGCAGCTTAGGCCTTTTCCTATTATGAACAAAAGAAAGAAAGAAGCAAACATCTTCCACCCTAGAGGAAGTTCTAGTTCTAAGTAGGGATTATTAAAGAAGAGCTGATGAGCAGAAGGCTAGCAGAGGAACCACCATATTGTGCTCTCATTCACATGGTGTCCTCATGGGCATCAGCATTCACCCATTTTATTGTACAACAAGCATTCACAGCACCTATTCAGAGGCAGATAGAACTTCTGACATGACCCACCCCACTAATAATAAGCAAAGTTCTATGAATAGACCGAGGGATTCTGCCTGCTTAGAAGAATAATTTGAGCCACAGATCTACCCATTGGATGGTAATGGCATCCATCATCATCATCATCATCATCATCATCATCAACTTTATTCTCGATCACACGGATCTTATAAAGTGCAAGGTGCCATACAATATAAAAAACAGTACAAGCAATAAAAGAGAAGATTTACAAAGTGCAATATACAACAATGATTAAAACAATTAAACGTTAAAAAACATTTTCCATAAAATGGACCAAAGTTTTATATACAGAGATTAAAAACTTTGTAATACATTTAAAAAGTTGGATTCATAATGCATGCCAAAATTTGTCCAGGCCAAAGACAACCACCCTGCGAGTGTCGGTAGCTAAGATTGTCATAACCTCTAGGTAATGACGCCGCCCAATCTATTTACAAAACAGCACAATCCATTCGCCCCGCAACCTTCTATATTGGGGGCAAAAGAAAAGCAAGTGGACTATTGATTCTGGGCATTTGTCACATTCAGGACACTGATCATCTGTGGTGGCCTTGTCACTCCACTTTTTGCAAAACAGTTTGATGGGTAGGGTTTTGAAGCGAAATTAGATAAACAATTTACATGCCTGTGGTGGTACAATTTCGTCAATTGTTTCCTTGTAAAATGGTGTGAATTTAAAATTGAGAAAATCCTAGCTCAGGAAGCCCACAGGATTGGCCATCTCTTTCACCATATTATTATCCTAGTATATCGCTTTCACCCTACATTTTGGGATAAAACACAATATCTCAGAAGTGTACTAATATTCCTCCATCTCAATGCTCTTCAGTAAATTCTTCAGAGAACTAAACCAAGGGATAGAGTTAACCTGGGGTCGCTTCAGGAGATCCATTGCCTCTGCTCTATATGGAGTGAGCTCATTTACCGACCACAGGCGGTGCCAAAACATTAGTTGCTTATAGCTCAACTAGTGCGAAAGCAATTTGTGGCCCCGATCCAGGAACATGGGAACCAAGGGGGTACTAGTGGAAAGGTTTAACATTGAGCGAAGAAACCGATTCTCTACAACAGTGAGTGAGTTTGTATTTCCAAAAGCGCACAATTCAGCACCATACAGGGCTCCCCCCAATATTTGGGTGTTGTAAATTTCTAAAGCTGGGGCCATTTTCCTTGTCACTGTTTTTTTGTGAATTTTGCTTAGGTGGGCCGTTTGTTGTACTAGTTATATTTGGGCCTTTTCAATATGTGGCACCCAGTTTAGCTTTGAAGTTAGGTGGATGCCCAGACAGTCGAAGGCATAGACTTGCTCTAGTGGACTAATTCCTACATACATTCGCTTTTTTGGAGGCTTGGAATTCCCTTTCGAGAAGATCATATATTTTGTTTTATTCTTGTTTAGTACCAAGTCATACTCATTGCAGAATTCCATGGCATCCACAGAAGGCAGGAAGATGGTATGTTTCTCTAATGGTGAAAGGATGTTGGTGAGAATAATATATATGATGCACAAGAAGATTAATACCTGCATGCCAAGAACATGGGGTGTTAAATCAAATGAATGTAATGTCAGCAGTATTAAGCATGTAATGTTGAAAGTGCGGCACAGATTCTGTAAAGCAGAATTGTTTATAGCCTATAAACCACAGACTAACACAGAGAGAGAGCAGATATTCGGCATCAGAGTTAGGGATGAGGATGAAGTGATGGTGGGTTTAAGTGCTTGGTTCAATGTAATAGTATGGGAAGTGATGGTGGTCAAAGGTACATGGAGCGCTACCCCTATTGGTATCACCCCTTCTATCACTACCTTTTCACTTTAACATTGCATTCAAGGGCCTTACCAGTTTATGGATACCTTCATAAACACTATTACATTAACAATATCTCTCCTTTTTTACTTGTATTGCAAACATGTGTGCCTAACCCAGCTCGATCCCCTAAACAATGATATGTATGTTTTTTTAATATGAATATGATCGCACTCTCTAAACATTAAAGAATGTCTCCCTTTTGCACTCAGGTATAGCATTCAAATGGTTTTTGTGACTGTGAACGAGTCTTCAAATACTGTTGAGTTTCAATGTCTTTTTATTATTCACAAAGTTCATCTTAGATCAGTTTTGTTCATTAGAACGCGCATACAAGATCCTTTGAATTAGTATTCATTCAAGGTATTCAATGCCCAATGCATTTCGGGCCTGAAAGCCCTTCATCAGGGGTTAACATGCTGTAAATGACGGAACAGGGTATCAGCACACTCAAAAACTTGGGATGTATACACAAGGTGATGTTAAACACGTGCCTCATGTGAATGCTTAATAGTTATGTCGAGTGTGATACGATCAGTGATTAAAGAAATTAGGGTGCTGGTTTGTGCAAAAATTGGAAACCATGGGCTGTTATCATGTTTACACTTGAATGTGATAAATATGATGGTGCCGTCTGCGTACGTGATACTTAGCGGTACGGTTGGTGTATAATGAGGAAGCATGCTATGTGAATACAGAGATCGTCAGTGTTTGTCAACGTGCACACAGTGTGGCTGGTGTTTACTGAATCAACCATGCTATGGAAAACGCGTGTGGGAGAAAAGTACTTACGAGACGCGCCGAAAAGAATGAATGCGCGTTGGTGGATTCAAAGTTCACCGGTATCTGCAAAAGATTGTATACCATGAGCTATCGACCAATATTAGTACGAGTTAATCCCAAAGTGGTTCTGGGGTGAAAACAACTTACTGGGATAGTTACGCGTGGTGTCCTCTAACGGGTCTTTTCCGAATGATGTATGAGAAGTAACGATATCGGAACCTGAAAATGAACACTCGTTTAACACGGAAGTGTAACCGTTGTACGCGCCGAACTCGTGATGAACTACAGAGAAGAAAGACTCGTAGTTCGGTTACATGGGGGTACTGTAAAAGGTAAAATCAGGTGGAGGAAAATGAAAATGAAAATAAAATAAAAAATAAAAATAAACATTAAGAATTTGCAGGTGTCATTCTGGTTGAGAGTGGGGATTCAGGTGTGAGTGCCTATGTAACGCTGAAGTTAATATCATGGTGCTCAATGAGCTGGTGATGAATTGCGGAATATTGTGTACATAAGATGCTATAAAGATTGGATAAGTACGGAATATGAAAGCAGGCAGGAAAATTTAAAGCGCGCAAGTGAGGAGGGGGTTTAAGAATGTCCATGAAAGATCAGAGAGTGACGGACCGTGTAGTGTGCAGGCGATCTCCCTGTAGGTGTTGGAAAATTATGCAGGTGGTGTACGACGTGCGATTGAGATATATTAAAAACATTATTCGACTGTTTGGTGAATGAGTGAACTAGTGGGGGTAAAGTGGGGTGACTAAAAATCAAGGAAAATGAATGTAAGTGGTGGTTATATGGTAGTACCTCTTCAAGCAGTAGTCATAGCCTGAAACTTAATTCAAGGGGTTAATGCATACATATGGGTTCAGTACAAGATAAATTTGGATACCGGGGGCATATTTTACAAAAAACAACTTAAATCACAACGTTTATTGAGTCCTTTTGGGCTGATAGAGTCCATTTTATCTATCCAATACACCTCTCTTTGCGACAAGTATTGAGAATTGTTCCGACCTTTCGGGATGGGTACTTGTTCCAAAACTAAAAGCTGCAGTTGACTGATGTTGTGATTCAGGACATGGAAATGGTAGGCGATGAGAGATTTGGCATTTTTTGTTCGGATGTTGCTTTTGTGTCCGTTCAATCTAATGCGTATTTTGCGTTCAGTCTTGCCGATGTATACTAATCGACAGGGGCATTTTAACATGTAGATGACATTTTGACTATTGCAGGTAGCCGTTACTTTCAGTTTGATGTTAGTTCCTTTGTTGGGATGTTGGATCGTATTCCCCTTTATGATGGAATTGCAGTTGCCGCAATTGAGACATGGGGTAGTTCCTTTGTAGTGTGGTTCAGTAGAACTCTTCGTAATGGTGAGTATTTGTTTGAGGTTTCTTGACCTTTGGTATGCAAATATTGGGGGTACGTCGAAGATGTGTTTGAAATCTGTTTCGGTTGCCAACATGGGCCAATATCTTAAGATCGTTTTTTTAATACTGCAACTTTGAGATGAGTATTTGGATATAAACACACTTCTATTGTCCGTGATTTTTTTCGGTTTGGTGGTTAACAACGAGGATCGTGAGATTTTATCTGCTTTTTTACATGCGTTATTTAGAATTTGCTCTGGATATTTACGTCTTCTGAACTTCTCTATACATACGTCTCTACTTTCTGTGTACAGATGCTCAGTGCTGGATATTCTTTTTAGTCGCAGTAACTGTGAGTATGGTAGATGTTCTTTAAGGGAGGGTTGATGGAAGCTGTGAAAATGAAGTAGATTGTTGCGGTCTGTGGCTTTAACATGAACTTGAGTCATGAGGGTTCCATTGTTATTGTTTATGGTGATGTCGAGAAAGGAGATGCGATTTTTACTGATGGTTGATGTGAACTCAATGTGTTCATCGACTTGGTTTAGTTAGGTCATCGCTTAGATTATGGAGAACTATAGAAGATCCTTGCCATAATATAAATATATCATCAATGTATCTCCTGTATAAGAGCAGGTGTTGTTTCCACTCATCTTTGTTTAGAATGTGATCCAGTTCAAATCTGTACATGAAAAGATTTGCATATGTTGGTGCGGCACAATTGCCCATAGATGTTCCGGAGCACTGTAAATAATAGTTGTTTCCCCATTGAAAATAACTGTGGAACAATGTGAAGTGGATTAGTTCCATTAGAAAAATTTTGAGATCAGTGGGTTTGTCACTGTTTAACAAGAAGGATTCAACTGCCTCCATACCTTTGTTGTGTGGTATAGATGTGTATAATGCTTTGACGTCTATGGTACATAGTGTGGTTTTGGAGTTGGTTTTGCCTTGGGTTGTTTCCAGTATGTTGAGGAAGTCCGTGGTATTCCTGATGTAGGTGCTCATGGATTGAACGAGTGGTTGTAAATGTTTATCCAGGTATCTGCCAATGGGCTCATGTATGGAATTGATAGTCGAGACGATTGGTCTAAATGGAGGGATTGTAGCGTGTTTGTGGATCTTAGGGATCATGTAAATATAAGGTATTGCTGGATTGGTTTTGATGAGGTATTTTTTGTCTTTTGCCGTGATTGTGCCTTCTTCTATGGCTTTGTTTAAGATGGTTTGTAGGACTTTCATGAACTTGTTGGTAGGATCAAACAGTAACATCATGTATGTGTTTGTGTCCTGAATGTGTTCTTGCACGTTTCTCTCATAGAAATCAGAATCCATGATTACCATTGCCCCTCCTTTGTCCGCCTGGCGGATAGTGATTTTACTGTTTGCTGCAATTTGTCTTAATGCTTGTTGTTCTTTCTGGGTAATATTGGTATTCTTAGATTTGTTTTGACTGGAAAGTTTTCTTAATTCCTTCAGAGTGATGGTTTCAAATGCATCCAACACTTTATGCCTGATGGGAGCCATGAATGTGATTTTGTTACGTAATCCCAGTAGGGTGCTTTCTTGCTTCCCTTTTGTAAAGTATTCATTTGAAATTCCGTCATCATCATTCGTACCCACCCACCATTCTACCCCTCTGAACATCGAGATAAGTTTCTTCAAATTCATGCGAACATTAAGATTAAAACACTTCTTCAACAACATTATAGAACCAACACAAAGACCACAAGAAAGCACCCTACTGGGATTACGTAACAAATGCACATTCATGGCTCCCATCAGCCACAAAGTGTTGGATGCATTTGAAACCATCACTCTGAAGGAATTAAGACAAATTTCCAGTCAAAACAAATCTAAGAATACCAATATTACCCAGAAAGAACAACAAGTATTAAGACAAATTGCAGCAAAAAGTGAAATCACTATCCGCCAGGCAGACAAAGGAGGGGCAATGGTAATCATGGATTCTGATTTCTATGAGAGAAACGTGCAAGAACACATTCAGGACACCAACACATACATGATGCTACCGTTTGATCCTACCAACGAGTTCATGAAAATCCTACAAACCATCTTAAACAAAGCCATAGAAGAAGTCACAATTACGGCAGAAGACAAAAAATACCTCATCAAAACCAATCCAGCAATACCTTATATTTACATGATCCCTAAGATCCACAAATACGCTACAATCCCTCCATTTAGACGAATCGTCTCGACTATCAATTCCATACATGAACCCATTGGCAGATACCTGGATAAACATTTACAACCACTCCTTCAATCCATGAGCACCTACATCAGGGATACCACAGACTTCCTCAACATACTGGAAACAACCCAAGGCAAAACCAACTCCGAAACCACACTATGTACCATAGACGTCAAAGCATTATACACATCTATACCACACAACAAAGGTATGGAGGCAGTTGAATCCTTCTTGTTAAACAGTGACAAACCCACTGATCTCAAAATTTTTCTAATGGAACTAATCCACTTCACATTGTTCCACAGTTATTTTCAATGGGGAAACAACTATTATTTACAGTGCTCCGGAACATCTATGGGCAATTGTGCCGCACCAACATATGCAAATCTTTTCATGTACAGATTTGAACTGGATCACATTCTAAACAAAGATGAGTGGAAACAACACCTGCTCTTATACAGGAGATACATTGATGATATATTTATATTATGGCAAGGATCTTCTATAGTTCTCCATAATCTAAGCGATGACCTAACTAAACCAAGTCGATGAACACATTGAGTTCACATCAACCATCAGTAAAAATCGCATCTCCTTTCTCGACATCACCATAAACAATAACAATGGAACCCTCATGACTCAAGTTCATGTTAAAGCCACAGACCGCAACAATCTACTTTATTTTCACAGCTTCCATCAACCCTCCCTTAAAGAACATCTACCATACTCACAGTTACTGCGACTAAAAAGAATATCCAGCACTGAGCATCTGTACACAGAAAGTAGAGACGTATGTATTGAGAAGTTCAGAAGACGCAAATATCCAGAGCAAATTCTAAATAACGCATGTAAAAAAGCAGATAAAATCTCACGATCCTCGTTGTTAACCACCAAACTGAAAAAAATCACGGACAATAGAAGTGTGTTTATATCCAAATACTCATCTCAAAGTTACAGTATTAAAAAAACGATCTTAAGATATTGGCCCATGTTGGCAACTGAAACAGATTTCAAACACATCTTCGACGTACCCCCAATATTTGCATACCAAAGGTCAAGAAACCTCAAACAAATACTCACCACCACGAAGAGTTCTACTGAACCACACTACAAAGGAACTACCCCATGTCTCAATTGCGGCAACTGCAATTCCATCATAAAGGGAATACGATCCAACATCCCAACAAAGGAACTAACATCAAACTGAAAGTAACGGCTACCTGCAATAGTCAAAATGTCATCTACATGTTAAAATGCCCCTGTGGATTAGTATACATCGGCAAGACTGAACGCAAAATACGCCTTAGATTGAACGAACACAAAAGCAACATCCGAACAAAAAATGCCAAATCTCCCATCACCTACCATTTCCATGTCCTGAATCCCAACATCAGTCAACTGCGGTTTTTAGTTTTGGAACAAGTACCCATCCTGAAAGGTCGAAACAATACTTAATACTTGTTGCAAAGAGAGGTGTATTGGATAGATAAAATGGACTCTATCAGCCCAAAAGGACTCAATGAACGTTGTGATTTAAGTTGTTTTTTGTAAAATATGCCCCCGGTATCCTATGTTTATCATGTACTGAACCCATATGTATGCATTAACCCCTTGAATTAAGTGTCAGGCTATGAATACTGCTTGAAGAGGTACTACCATATAACCACCACTTACATTCATCTTCCTTGATTTTTAGTCACCCCACTTTACCCCCACTAGTTCACTCGTTCACCAAACAGTCGAATAATGTCTTTAATATATCTCAATCGCACGTCGGACACCACCTGCATAATTTTCCAACACCTACAGGGAGATCGCCTGCACACTACACGGTCCGTCACTCTCTGATCTTTCATGGACATTCTTAAACCCCCTCCTCACTTGCTCGCTTTAAATTTTCCTGCCTGCTTTCACATTCCGTACTTATCCAATCTTTATAGCATCTTATGTACACAATATTCCGCAATTCATCACCAGCTCGTCGAGCACCATGATATTAACTTCGGCGTTACATGGGCATTCACACCTGAATCCCCACTCTCAACCAGAATGACACCTGTAAATTCTTAATTTTTATTTTTATTTTAATTTTGTTTTCATTTTCATTTTCCTCCACCTGATTTTACCTTTTACAGTACCCCCATGTATCCGAACTACGAGTCTTTCTTCTCTGTAGTTCATCACGAGTTCGGCGCGTACAACGGTTACACTTCCGTGTTACACGAGTGTTCATTTTCAGGTTCCGATATCGTTACTTCTCATACATCATTCGGAAAAGACCCGTTAGAGGACACCACGCGTAACTATCCCAGTAAGTTGTTTTCATCCCAGAACCACTTTGGGATTAACTCGTACTAATATTGGTCGATAGCTCACGGTATACAATCTTTTGCCGATACCGGTGAACTTTGAATCCACCAACACGCATTCATTCTTTTCGGTGCGTCTCGTAAGTACTTTTCTCCCACACGCGTTTTCCATAGCATGGTTGATTCAGTAAACACCAGCCACAGTGTATGCACGTTGACAAACACTGACGATCTCCGTATTCACATAGCAGGCTTCCTCATTATACACCAACCGTACCGCTAAGTATCACGTACGCAGACGGCACCATCATATTTATCACATTCAAGTGTAAATAAGATAACAGCCCATGGTTTCCAATTTTTGCACGAACCAGCACCCTAATTTCTTTAATCACTGATCGTATCACATGCGACATAACTATTAAGCATTCACATGAGGCACGTGTTTAACATCACCTTGTGTATACATCCCAAGTTTTTGCAGTGTGCTGATACCCTGTTCCCTCATTTACAGCATGTTAGCCCCTGATGATGGGCCTTCAGGCCCGAAATGCATTGGGCATTGAATACCTTGAATGAATACTAATTCAAAGGATCTTGTATGCGCGTTCTAATGAACTAAACTGATCTAAGATGAACTTTGTGAATAATAAAAAGACATTGAAACTCAACAGTATTTGAAGACTCGTTCACAGTCACAAAAACCATTTGAATGCTATACCTGAGTGCAAAAGGGAGACATTCTTTAATGTTTAGAGAGTGCGATCATAGTCTATGATATCCTCATACTCAGGAGGACTTACCCAATTGCACCACTCACTGAATTACCACATTGATTACCCAATTTTACCAAGGAGTGCGTTACCCTGTCCATCCAACACTTTTTAATATGAATCACACTATTTACATTAATTTAAGTACTGAACCTTTCTCCAAACACTAATGCTAACTGTATCCTGTAATCTAAATATGCTAAATATTTAATTGTATTAATTAGTGTACATTAAATGCATTTAATTTATAATCAGTTTAATCTACCATTCTCTAACACCGTTATTCTATCCCATTTAAATAATACACATTGAATCATTTTTAATTAAATTAATTGAAACACAATTTATTTAAATAAGTAACCCTTATACTAACCATATTCAATATTAAATATTTTAAAATAAATTAAATTGTATTTCTTAGTTTTAAAATAAAGAATAATTTCCCTAATTCCAATGCTAATCCTAACCCCAACAATAGAGTTTATTATTTATTTACATAAAATAACAGAAATTAGAATACTTTTGATATAGTGGATTCCCAGACTAACCCCAATGCTACCCTAATGCAAACACTATTCCTAAACCCAATCAACAGTGAACATTTAATTATATCACAATGAATTATTATATTTAAAAAAATTCAGGCCCCCACACATTTAATATAAAATCTGCCACACTGTATGTGGTATCAAGCTCTAAAGTGATAACTGCACTACATGGATCACTGAGAAGTTATTTTATTTATAAAAAAACCACTGAGAAATACGCAAATAGGAGGCATACTGCAATGAAGAGAACCCCCCCCCCCCCCCACGCAAGGATTGGGACAATACATTTAAACTTGCAAAGAAATCCACAAACAACACTATGGACCTGATTACAATGTCGTTGAGTTCAACTCTGACAGCTTGTTGGTGGTGAACCCACCAACATCGGCCCCTGAGGTCCCCCTCGCCGCATTACAATGCTGAGGATGGAGGCATCTGGCAGAGGGACCATCCACAGCACTTCCGACAGGCTCAAGCCACCCGTCAGTGCGTTGGAGGGTCAGTAATCCCTACAATGATGGTGGTCCCTGCTCAGGCAACGCCATTGGGATTACAATGTCCCTTTCCACCTGCCCTTTCATGGTGGTTCACCTTCCATGAAAAGGCAGGTGGAAAGTGACTTTGGGGGCCGCAAGCAGGGCCCCTTCCCCCTGGCCTAAACATCCCAGCACCATGTGGCAGGCCACGCATTGTGCCTGCCCCATAGTGCAGGGATGTTTTAATTGTGTTTTTTTGCTATGGGGTGAGTGCTGCGGCCTGTAGCACATGCTGCACTAAGAAATATGCACATTGCAACCACCGAGAAATCGGTCACATCCTAATCCGGGCAGCAAGACCACCAACTTCTAGTCAGGCAGTCCTGCCTCCACCACAGTCCAACCCGCATCATAATCAGGCCCTACGTTTTGAATCAGGTAATTTATTATATTACGTCGTGCATAAATAATTCCTGTAACATTACACCAAATCAACTCAAACCTATGCAGCGTATGCCACAAATGTACAAACTTTGCGGCAACTCCTCTACATTCATCTTAGATCTCCACCTCAATTGTAACACTTTGGAAGACAATGGTAGACCCATATTCATAGTGTATCAGTGTACCAGTCTCTTGCTTCAAAGAAGACTCAAAGCCTCTGTTTAAAATGACTACATTTGCAACTAAAAACTCAGGACTTGATTTACATAGGTAAACTTACATTTTTGCTTAAGTTTACAATGTTTTTTAGGATTCACAAACGACAAGATATTTGTAATTTTTTGACTGCAGAGACTACACAGTTGGGGTGGAGAACTATGCACACAAAAAGATAGTCCTGTCCCATCTTTTGCTAATAACTTTTACAAATCTTCACAAAACTTTCCAAAACAAGTTAATGCAACTCAGTTCCTTCCTGTAAAGTTTCGGGGTGATATGTCAATTGGGGACATGAAAAATAATGGTCCCAAAACAATGATTTCCCATGTTAATTCCCATTGGAAGCTTTGCTTCCCAATACAGAAAATACAACTAAACAGAATGACACCAAGGTTGGCAGAAAGTTAGAACTTTACTTAGAAAGCGTGTGTTTCATTATTTGGTGTAAACTGTTTCACCCGTTTTTTGGACAATTTCCATTTGAATAGGTGCTCGGGTTTCAATTGTAGGGGTGCAAAAGTTAGGTATATTTGGGCAGTTGACTGAAGAGAAGTCTCACATGATTGAAAATGAAAAAAATAGGGCCCTCTGATTGATTGAGGGGCCTTTGTGGTACCATGGGAAATGTACTGGTCCCGCACTATAAAATGATCTGACTGGTTGGCTGCAACTCAAACAAAAATATTGTGGCCACCATCACAGTACTCAGGACTGTTTTGTTTTTGTTTTTAGCTGAACCCCCAAAAAATTAACAGCTGATTGAAAAAAATCTAAAATCTTTAAAAAATAAAAAAAGGGTTCTTCAGAGCACCACCTTTCATAGTTAAGAATAGAAAAATAAATATTGTCACTCATGCCTGTGCCTTAATGGTAAACGGTGAAAATATATTTAAAATGGCAAATGTAATATTGTTTGGCACAATGTTGTGCAGAATACAAACATATATGCTCAGATTTACTAACAATTTGCATTGGCTATGTGATATTTAAGTAACACAAGCCTAGCTCAAAATGTTGTGGTCATATTTACTTTCCAAAACATATGAAGATTTGCGTTAGAAACGTAGCCAAAATAATACACCTACTTTGCGCCAAGGGGGAGTTCCACAGGTGATAAATGTACATTGCTCTGCAGTAGCCATGGATCTTGATACTGTGTGCACCCGGGGAGAGTTAGACTGCAGGCCCACCTGAGTGTGCAATAAACCCAGCCACACACAGTAATAGGGTTGGAAGCAAGATCTTGCCTGTTGGCAGGCCCTCAACACTTGCGAGTAATCTCTCAACCCCCACGCTGGTCATGGCCTTTGGCTGTGTACAACTGGGAGAGTTTGTGTCAGAGCCTGGCTGCAGGGTGCCAGGCCTGAGTGAGCATCAACAGTGCACAGTGAATTTGTTTAGTTGCAGGGCCTGGCCTGCACTCATCCCCCCAAGTGAGCTCCTACCCAAGGCGTGCATAGTGAGGGGGTTGGGAACAAGGTCTGGCCTACCCTTTATACTAGGCCCCATTGCCCCAAACGTCCTCTAACCCAGCATCTACACTGCTGAACAGAATCAGACCCTGACTTATAAGCTAGTAATTAGATTCATGTATAGGACTTTCAATACTACACTATACAGGTACAGAATTATTACTGCTAAACCAAATCTCCCGAAGAAATTTAAATGAGCTAGGATCATACAAACCAGTAGCTCACTTAAAGCTATACAAAATAGTAACATTTGGTCCTGTTGACTAGAGACCCCTCAATTAGGAATCAAATCCCTCATTTAAAAATATGGAAATGCAAAATCAATTATTTGAGACCAGTCATAGAGAGACAGAAATAGGATTTATAGCTAGCTAGATTTTGTCAGCATCATTAGCAGGTAAATACTCCAATATCAGGCAGTAAGAGTTAAGAATACCAAATAATCAAATTGATCACTTTGGGACATCAATTATCAAAGTTCTAGAAGGAGAATTCGGGAAAGGACATGTATCATGTCATCTCAAAGATTCTCTCCCATGGGGAAAGAAGTCTGTAAATAGCGCACACAGTGTATGCAGCGGCCAGGAGAGTCCGTAAGTCCGAAAATCCTCTCATAGTCCAATAAGAAGCAATCCTCATGGGAAAGGTGGCAAAAGAATGTGGAAGAAAAAGTGGGTCAAGTAGTGGGCTTCCCAATCAACAATCCAACGGATAATATAATTTCCCAGTTCCGGGGTGACACCTCCTGGGTCTCCTCATCAGATCAGACCACTCAGACCATTTGTCAGTTTGTATCGGATGATTGCCATGTAACATAAAGAAGACACATTTTTATGGTGAAGGGTAGAACACATCATGTAAGCTGTCGAATTATTTAAAAAGATAATTACAAACATTCAGCTTTACGTAAAGGCACATGAGTGAGTTGAAAAGGGCAATCTCTCACAGTATATGTTCTCATTGTATCAATTTAGATGTGAATAGTCCTGGTATGTGCATGAGAACTTCTCTTCTGAAACACAGTTTCATCATACACTGGAAATGTATGAGACCTATTCATGAGAACAGAATTGAGTACGAGAAGGGAAATGCAAGTCTAGTGTGAATTTAGTTCAGGATATACAAGATATAAATTAAAAGGAATATATTTTCCATTCTAAAGTTTGAATCTCTATATTCTTTCTGAAGTCTATGTAGTTTATAAAGCATTTCAATTCCATTGAAAATTGTACATGTGAATATGACACATTACTGCATTTCAAAGGTACTAACATAAAATATTTTCAAAATGTAAGACTACTAACTCATTTCTCGTATTCTCATTAGTACATGTATGAAGATCATTCTCTGAAGGGAGACAACCTTTACAACGCAGTCATTACATCGCACTATCTTTACATAGCAGTCATTACATTGTAACATCCTTGACATCGCATGTTATTACAATGCAGCCATTACATTGCATGTCACTACAACACATGTCATTACAACGCATGTCACTACAACTCAGGCATTACATCGCAAATCATTACAATGCCTACCATTACAACGCATAGTACCCTTACACTATCCAATACTTACCCTATTGTTGCACTCACTGGAGTTAGAATAGTAATTTTTACCCCTACACTATGCAACACTTACCCTACTGTTGCACTTACTGGAGTTAGAATAGTATTTTTTACCCCACACTATCCAACACTTACCCTGCTGTTGCACTCACTGGAGTTAGAATAGTAATTATTACCCCTATACTATCCAACACTTACCTTAAATGCGATGTAATGGTATGCATTGTAATGGTATGTGTTGTAACGGTATAATGCGATGTAATGGAATGCGTTGTAAAGGTAGTTTCTGAAAATGCGATGTAATGGCATGCGATGTAAAAGAATGCATCGTAAAGGATGTTGCGATGTAAAAACTGCATTGTAAAGGCATGCATTGTAAATGTATGTGTTGTAACGTCATACATTCTTCTCTGAAAGTTTCAGTGAAATTGAAATTAACATTTATGTGCAACACCATTTCTTTTTCTCGGTTGGTGTACACTTTAACATGAGCAAGAATAAAGTTATCTAATTTACATTTAGTTCTATTAATTCTTCACATATATCATTATCCTTAAAAAAGACTGGTTAATAAACTTCCACCACACTTTCACATTTCTATTTCACGTTAAAAGAATACGATGGAATCTTAGTAAACACCAACCTATGTTATTCAAACGAGCAATTTACATCTATTACTCTTTTCTGCATGCTTTTACAGTGCAGTAACAAAGTTTCTTTTATAATTTATTTCTCAAGACTCTTTAACATAAATGAGCACCAAGTGGGAATATTTATCATTTTCTTTTAAAAGGTGTCAGAATTTGGTTTTATGTATCAAGTTGGGATTCAGTCGTTTATCTGCTTCATCACAGCCATACCACATTCCCAATTCTCATGCCCCAACCTGTGTCTCCCACTCCCGCAGCATGCTCCAGTTGAAAATGTATTTGGGGCCACATGCTAATGTCCAAGGCTTGAACCCACATGTTCTCGAATGTGACTGGATAAGCACCAAGATGTCTCCAGTAATGTATCTAGGATTACTCAACAGCTTTCAACAGCGGTTCTTACTGCGCACTCTAGTCTTTTCCCATGTAGTGTACAATCATTCCTTTTCCGTTATTGTTCCAGGCCTAATTTTACTGTAACAATATTCAGTTTCTCTTTTATTGCATGATTTATGGACTAGTATACCCTGCTACGTTTAAATCCTACGACCACCACAGCAATTCCATTGCATAATTACATGAATAATGTTCCATAAGTGCTATTGCTATCTTGTATGCTATCTTTACTATAAATTGCATGCATGTTGTATGCCTATAGAAAATCAATACACATTTAAAAACCAAAAACGAATTCATAAATATTTGATGCCTCTACTGAATGCTTGAAGTGACTCCGCAACATCTCATGGATGTGATGACCATGTTGGTAGATCTCGAAAGCGGTTCGATACATTTAGCTGGCGATATTTGTTTGCGATGCTTCGACCCATTGGAACAGATGGGGATATTCTTTGTTAGATCTATTTCCTGTATTGCCCAGATGCCTATTACATAGATTCACTGGGTCGATTTAGACTCTCCGGTTCCCAGTGACTGAACACCCACGCACTCGAAAATCAGTTTTTTCAGATTGGACTTCACTGTTTCATCTATAACCTGTCATCATTACTCAGTGCGAAAGTATGTTGTCTTTGTTGGTCATCTGCACAAGGACATTTCCTTAAAGTTACTGTAAACATATAACGTTGATGGCAATACCAATATACTATTTTTTAAAGCAACAACATTTTCTTTAAAAAAACAGAGAAATAGTATCAGAGGCATTATATAGCTGGCCACTGGCTAAATAGCGGAAGTTCTGTTCAATGACAATGATGGCAAGCAGGCGCGCAACGCCCATTGGTCTGAAAGGGCTTCAGCCCCCCACTCCCCCCTCGTGTGTAGCAGCCGGGCTGAGACAGCTTCCCGGGCACACACACAGCCGCCCCGGAGCACTTCAGAGGTCTTTAGACGACCATTTACTTGCTAACGAGGCTTTGTTGTTTTTTCACCCCTTCTTGAGCCGCTGAATCTCCACTCGGGCTATCACTGGAAGAATTAGCCCCCCCAATTTTTTTTTACTTAGCCGCGCCCCCCCCCCCCCTCATTCTAGTTGCACCTCTGATGGCAAGGCAAGAAGACAAACTTCGCTTTATACTTTACAGCGCACTAAATAACGGAGCTCTTCTGTTCTTTAGCCAGTTGCAAACACTTAGTTCATAAAATTATAGATACAAATGCTGATGGTTGCAATAACGGTATGAGCCTGAAGTTTCAAACCCACTCCATCAATCAATTTGAACAGAGGTTTACAATTAATCACTACTCCCTCACCACAGATTGGTGAGGGAAATCCCCTTTGGGGGTAGAGGTGCTGGAAGCCATCCCAGAGTCTGTGAGTTATTTAGCATCAAACTGGGGGACTGTCTAGCACGTAAATACCTTTATATAATTAAACTGACAATATCTGGTATTCTAAGCACTACAGGATAGTCAGCTATACCAAGGAGAACAGCTCAGATTCATTTTAAAATAAATAATGAAAGCATTTTCTAGAACGTCTTCTTTCTTAGTGTCAGTTTGATGTCACGTGATGGCCTCTGGACCCTTTAAGTGTTCCCTACGGAATCCTCACAATCTGTCCTAATCTACCAGCTCTCCTATTCATCTGGAGGAAGAGGTGTGGCACCGCGGTCAGGGCGACTGACTCCGGAATCTGGGGATCACGGTTCGAACCCGGCGGCAGATTAGCTCAGCACCATGTGACTCTGGCCAATAGCTTGCTTAATATTCCTGACGGCCCCCAGCGCCTAGAGACCCTTACAGTTGTTTGCACTTTACAAATGTGGGTATTATTAATATCTAAACCATCTCTTTCTAACATTTTAACAGTTACAAAGTGATCTATCCCTTAATGTAGAACAAAGGTATACTCAATCCTTCTCCTCCAGTCCTTCGCTCTTCTGGTGGATCATGAGGGTGCTTAGCCAATGATCGCGGCTGTTGTCAGTTTCTGATATCTCTCCGACCTTCTATGTCCTCTCACCTCTGTTCTCCCTCCCTTACAACAATGGTGTATGTATGCATATTGAGTATAGCACAATAAATGTAAACGGTGTAGTCGTGAGGGATGAGAGAACAAATCGTTTTTTCTAGGGGTCTAGTATCATCCTAGAAATTTTCTGTGAAGGAATAAATGCATGAGGGCGTTTCCATAAGCCTCTAGCTCTTTACGCCTCGTAGTAGTAGATTCTGCTGGAGATCAGCATATAACAGCGACTTGCCAATGGGATACAGGTGGTAATGACTGGGCTTTCCAGTTCATAGAGCTAGATTTCCAAGCTAGTAGGAAGGCCAAGCTCATAAAGGCAGATTTGGGGCACTACCAAAGGCCAAGTATACAACTGTCTAGGTTGTAGAGGCTTTGATGACCAATGATGGTTGATTGTACAGTCCAAATGCTATTCCTGTAGGGGACACGTGCAAGCAGTCCCAGAACATGAGTTTTAAGTCTGCTCCAGGTGAAGCTCAACAAGGGCAATTGGAACAAGTGCTGCTGGAACACTTTGTAGGATAGGGGTGCTGCCATCATGTTACATCACTTAACTCATAGGTATTGTGAAAAATCCAAGTTTCATACAAATAAGAAGTGTAGCTAATCAGCCACACCCATTCATAGTAAGGATGTAGTATGTAGCTGGTGGTGCATTTTGGAGCACACTGTCACAAATATGTTATAAAGCATGGTGTGTTAGAGCACTGTCATTTAGAGACAGCACATTCTGCATTACAATGTTGACTACATTTGCAAAGTCATACAGGTTTCAATCAATTAATCAATCACTCAGGATTTATAAAGTGCACCTAATCACCTTATAGGGTACCAGGCACTTCAGGCCCCAGAGGCTTATAAGAACAGCCAGGTCTTGAGGCCATTCAGAATTCCGGAATTGAGGTGATGGCCCGAAGGTGTGTGGGGAGGCTGTTCCCAGTCTTTGCTGCGATGTGGGAGAAGGAGCATTTTCCACTTCTGCTTCGGTAGATGCTGGGAATATGGGCAAGTGAAAGGGAGATGGAGTGTAGTCTTTTCGATGGTTGGTGGAGGTTCAGGCTTTGGTTAATGTAGACAGGTCCTTGGTTGTGTAGAGCCTTGTGTGCGTGGGTCAGCAGATTGAATTGGCATCTCCTCTGTATGGGGAGGCAGTGGAGTTTTCTGAGGTGGGGTGGGATGAGGTTCATCAGGGAAGGCAGAGGATGAGTCTGGCTGCGGTGTTCTGTATGGTCTGAAGTCCAGTAAAAGGTGTGTGATGATTCCTACGTAGAGGGCATTGCCGTAGTCCAGTCGGCTGGTGATGAGGGCTTGTGTCATGACGTGTCTCATGTGTAGGGGTAGCCACTTGAAGATCTTATGTAACATGTGTAGAGTGAAGAAGGAGGCAAAGGAGACAGTGTTGATCTGTGATTTTATGGTGAGCTGGTTGTCAATGAGGACTCAGAGGTTTCTGGCATGGTTGGAGAGAATGTGGGTGTGGATCCTAGGTCTGATGGCCACCAGGAGTAGTTCCATGTGTTGCTGCTGTTGCCAAACCTCAGTACGTCCATCTCCATCTTGTCTGTGTTCAGCTGCAGGCAGTTGTTCTTCATCCAGTTGGTGACATTTGTCATGCATCTGTAAAAGTTGGTTCTGGTGGTGGTGAGATCACCGGTGAGTGAGAGGAAGAGTTGGGTGTCACCTGCCTATGGAATTATGTAGGGACAGTGGGATATAATGATGTTGGCCAACGGGGTCATATTTGCATCGAAAAGCGTGTGGCTGATGGATGAGCCCAGGGGGACACCGCAGGTGATCTCCTTGGGTTCAGAGGTGAAAGGTGGGAGGTGGATCTTCTGGGTTCTGCGGTTGAGGAAGGACGTGATCCATCGGGGCACGTTATCTTGGATGCTGATGTGGTGGAGTCTTTTGATCAGTGTGTGGTGGTATACGGTGTTGAAGGCTGCTGAGAGGTTGAGGAGGATGAAAGCTACTGCTTCTCCTCGATTGAGGAAGGTTTGGATGTTGCCAGTGGAGGTTTTGGTGCTATGATTGCTGCAGAAGCCGCATTGAGAGTCAGTAGTGATCTGACTTCAGCGTGTTTCCAGGTGTCAGGAAATGTTTTGCAGTGGTGATAGAGGCATTGAGTAAGGTGGTGAGTTCCTGGCCTATCTTTTGGTTTCCGAGGTTGAACATGTGGTGTGAGAATGGGTCTGTGGGAGCTCCTGAGTGGATTGATTTCATGGTGGAGGTGGTGTCCTGGTTGAAGAGGATGTTCCAGATGGTCAGTGTGTGGTTCGTGTTGGTTATGGTGGTGGCATATCTGTTGAGGAAGTCCGTAGGTGTGGGTTGGGGTTCAAAGTTTCTGTATATGTTTGTGATCTTGTTGTGGAAGAAGTGGGCGAGGTTGTTGCACAGTTCCTGTGAGGGTCCGATGTTGTTTTCGCTGGCAGCTGGGTTGGAGAATTCCTTAACAATGTTGAAAAGTTCCTTGGTTTTGTTTACGCTGGTTTTGATGCGTGTGGCAAGGGCTGTCTTCTTTGTTGCCCTCAGCAGGCAGTGACAGAAGTTGAGCGATGTCTTTAGGGCTGCCCTGTCAAAGGTGTCCTTGCTGGTGCGCCATTTCCTTTCCAACTGTCGTTCCGCTGTTCTGAGTTCTTGGGTGTACCAGCTGGCCTTTTTTGAGGATTTTCTCTGGATGTTGCTCTTGATGGGGGCGATGCCATCTGCGCAATTGATGATCCAGGCGTTAACGTTTTTCACTCCCTGTTCGAGGTTGGTGGTGGTAGCAGGATTGGAGGCATTGAGGGTGTTCACCCAGGTGGTCTCTGAGATTTTGTTCCACCTCCGGTGGGGGACGTTGGTCATCTTAGGGGTGGTGGTGGGGGGGGGTGGAGATGCTGAAGTGGATAATGGAGTCATCAGTCCATGCGAGTTCTGTGGCATGACTGTATTTGATGCGGGTGCTGGAGGTGAAAATTGGGTCCAACATGTTTCCTGCGGTGTGTGTAGGGTCGTGGACGATCTGGGTCAATCCAAGGCTGCTCATACTGTCAAGGAAGTGTGCAGTGTGTTTGTCATTAGGGTCATCGATGTGGAAATGTAGGTCCCTGAGGAAGATGTAGTCCTTAGAGTGCAAGGCTAGGGGCACAATGAAGTCTGTGATGATGTTGCATAAGCAGGAGTGCGGTCCTGGCGGTCGGTATGCGAGGGTGCCTCCGATGGATGTCTTGTCGTCCGCGTGGAGCTTGAAGTTGAGATGTTCCATGGGGGGTGGTAGTGTTGTCAGTGGTGGTGGTACACTCTGTGGTTTCTTTGTGGATGTTGGCTGTTCCTGCTTCTGGCTTTTTGGTGCGGTCCTGGTGAGTGATTTTATATCCGTTAAATTTAAATGTTAATGTGAAAACTATAATTCGACCAAACAATAAAACATAGAAATCAGATTTCAACTAATATTTGTAATTTGCTTATCACCTAGTAAAGTGTCATGACATGTTTTGATCCTATCTTTGTTTCCATCACACTTTAGAATTACAAAGAAAGCGCTTCATTTGTGATTTCCTAACTGCTCATATATTTCAAAATATATGTGCAGTTCATCTATATGTATTTAAATTTTGTTGTGTGTGAGGAAAGGCTACAGGATGTTATTTTTTCTTTCTCACCATCAAGGCGGTCTCTCATTTTGAAGTCAGAAAAAGAAAAGTAAGCACCAATTTCTAAGTTAAAAGAAAAAGCAGCGGTTTGTCAGAAGACACAGTCTTACATTTTACCTCTGTTTTTAAGATCACAGCAAATGTGACAAGATAAAAACAAAATTTACAAGCATCTTCATTGTTCATTCACCTTCATAATTCCAGCACGTTTATGTTTGGGGATGCTGCAGCATATGCATATATTTTTGCTCAATCTTTCAGGAGTCAGGTACACACAATGTAAAATGTCATATTGTATGTATTGGAATTTGCCATGTTTCAAAATTTTGTATGAGTGAGCCAGTAATTTCTACCACTATATTAGTGTAAATAAGCTCCCTATATCCCCTTCCCACTTGAGCTGTAAGGATGCCAATGGGTCTTCAGTCCAAACTGGGATGGATTTAACTATCCAAGATATTCGTTTGTGAGCCATCTGAACCAATGGGTGTGAGGGAGGGTCTGTGGCTGTTATGGCCCAGGCAGAGGCAAGTGTCATAGTGAAGTGGATATTGTCCAGGTGGAAGACCAGATTGCTCTAAGAGGGGATCACATGGGATAAGAGCTCATCCTGAAAAAGGTTTCCCAAGCACATGATCCCCCAAGTGTTCCCAGGCCTCGTCAACAGTGGCAGATATGTCCTGCCAGAAGTGTCTAATGTTTATGGATAGGTTGCATATGTGGGTAAAGCATTCTGTTCTGAGTGGACCAGGATGGGCTGAAATGGATAAAGCCTTACAAAGAATTTTGTAATTTGTATTCAGCACGGACGGTAGCCCGTAAGAGGCCCGATCTAAGTCCTATTTGCCTGATTGCTGGCAAGATTGCACATAATCTCTGCCACCTTGCTACCAGCCCAGCAATTTGTGCTTTCTTTGCTTTTTACTCAGCTGCCGGCCAAATACTGCAGAATTCTGCTACTTAGCTGGCAGCCAGGAAAATAGTGAAGTCTCTTTTTCTATTTACACAGACATCAGCCAAATAAGACATCAACTTTATTAGTTAGCATTTGGCTGGCTAAACTGCATAGAATATATTTACCCAGCAACTGGCTAAATAGATATTTAAATTGTGGCAGCCTGCAGTCCCTGCATACAGCTCTGTCTCTAATGTCTTCATTAAAGACAACTTGAGACACACCTAGTTGCCTGTAATACATGACATAGCCACCCAACACTAATAACTTATTACAGTTGAGTTCTGACTTCACAGTGCCTGTTCACAGGGTCAGACTTGGCAACAGGGCAATAAGGCAGTGCCCAAAGGACTGCTCTGACAGGTCAATGTATGTGTGGGCCCTTTTTTGGCTATTTTTACCCCTGTTTTATTGTCTGCTGGCCAGTTTTTACTGTTGATTTCCCTGATACTAAAATAGACATTGCCTACGGCAACCTCAAATCCACGTGGTCTTCATTAACTTACAAAACACTTATACATAGTGTCTTTACAAGTTGAAAACTACCCCGATTTGCAAACATAGGCCGCTTTTATAGCCATCCAAGTCAATAATGGGAGACACATTTATTTTGGTGCCGGGGCCTGTGTTCTGTTGCATTCCGACCCTGCCTGCTGCCAATGCCAGCAACCAAAGACAAAGGCAGGTCACAGAGCATAATGAATGCTGCAGTTACAAAAACACTGCTTTTTCTTCTTTTGTTCTTTTTTTTTATTGAACAGTGATAATCAGAAAATAGACATTTACGGCAAAATGTTTATTATTCCACATTCTTGGTAATTGTAAGAAAGATAGAATCTCTCTGCACGTTTCTTCACATTCTGAGCTACAGATGTTTTTAAAACCCACTTGTATTTAACAGATTCCAGTATCTTTTTTGTAACAACTATCTCCCTGTTTTTTGGTGTGTTTAAGTTTGCTCTAGAGATCCTAATTTTATTCTTCATGGTTACTAACATCCTATCTCTTCCACATGAAAGAGCAACACACCAAGGTTTTGAGCGTTTTGTGGGAACTGTGATAACATGGCCATGTATTATAAGAAATAAAGTATCCCTTGCTGTACATTGTAAGGACAATACAAGTCACCTCAGAGTTCCATGACCTTATGAAGGAACTTGCCTTCTTTCCTGTATATGGCCACAAAACTCCTCTGTGTCTTACAATATCCTTATAATCTACAGCAGAGAGTACTTTATCTCATATAAAAATGTACACCTAGCTACAAAGCAAAATGCATTGTACAAGAAAGAGGTTTAACAATGAGGGTCACAAATGACGCCAGGTGGGTACTGGGGCAATATCCAACTGAGTGTAACGAAGGTGAGGATTGCAATATGGGAAATGTGGAGGGGTACAGGAAAAGGGCACGGGATTACAATTGGGAGGGAGAAGTGTTATCAATGGAGTGGGCAGAGTGAGCGGGTGTTACAAATTGGACACAAGGTACAGGAGTAAAGCAAAAGGTAAGGTATGCAGGAGTTTCCTTTGAAGTGAGGAGAGAAGAGCCAGCGAAGGGGATTTGGTGTTAGGTTGCAGGTTTTTGTTGATGCACAGCATATATAGATAGGCTTTATAATTCGATTTCTTTACATTAACCTGAGGGCTATCTGTAGTTATTAGAAAAGTCTTAGTTAGACAAATTTTGGTACAGGCGCTGGTTTGAATGAAATATGTTATACGGTCAAGAAAATACACTTTCTATGCTATACCGTAAAAGTGCTCAGAGGATATTTTACTTAGAAGCCCTGGTAATTTTTTGTAACGTCTATTTTACAAAGGTTGCAATAATTATTTCATGATTAACAAAGAATAAAGGAGTGGTCTTAATTCTGCAACCTTAGATTTGTGAATGAAAACATAAACGGTAATGAAAACAAATGACACTTTAAGAGCAGAGATTAATGTCTGTACTGAATTGTGCATTCTCCAGTGGTTAAAAGTCTGCATAAAATAACACAAAGAATCAAGGAAATGCTGATTATGACTTAGATATTTTCAGAAATGTTGTATACTAAAGGTAGCCAGTAAGTTTAAGTTTTTAGGGGCTTTGGAAATACCATATTATTCTAATCCTATGGAAACCCTGCGAGCTCGAGCCAAACTAAATAACATAAAGCAATGACATGTGGTCACGTGAGACATTCCATGTGATGAAAGATTGTTGCTAGGAAACTGGAAATGGCAGAAAAGAAAAAAAAACATACGCACCCCGAGAATCACAAAGGTATTGGTTCCCTGTAATTCATTCATTCCTTCCCCGCTTGGAGACAGCGGAGGTGATCTAAAGGAATAGTTTTATTTTTTTCCAGATCACGTTTGTCTCATGATCCATGGGAGCCTTACTGTACAAATCACACACAAAGAATCCTAGTTAAAACCCTAATATAGTAAATCCAGAAGTACAACGTAAGACGCCGGAGGTAAAAAAAACAAAAATCAGTTTTATAAAACTCCGCAAGAACAAAGATTCTTAGGTTACTCCTTGCTTCCAGGGAGAAGTCAGACTGAGCATGAGCCAAACTTGTGCAATGCCCTTTTGAGTAAATTACGCCCCAACCCCCCAAAAAACGTTACCTGTTATTGCGTAAAATGAAGGCCTGGTATTTCGCGCTTTTGTGTGTGTTCAGAATGCGTTCTTGCATCCATGTTGGGTGCAGGGTGTGTTTAGCGTTAAAAAAAGGGCGTTCAGTTCGTTATTCTCATGGCTCCACAATAGGATTTCTACCTGGACGAAATCTCAATTACGCAACATGGCGTAATTGTGTCATCTCAGTCATTTCGAGTATTACTCGTACTGCGAAAATTTGGACATTACACAAGATTATACCCCCTTAAATGACATTTCTCCCGGACTAGTTCACTGTCTGTGAGAGACTTAAAAGTATGCCAGCCTACTTAGCGCAAAACTAAGGAATTAGAGAGACAAATACCTCTTTCCAATAAAAAGGTTCGTTTTTAAATGGTTCCTTCTTTAACCATGGCTCTTTTGATTGATTTTACAGTAAACCAAACAAGCAGTGTGATGCAGCTCAATTTTTAATAGCATAATACACGACATATTAACTGATTGAAGAGATGAAAAGCTGAATGTTTACGTTGCACACGTTAGAGACAGTGACACACGAAAGTGTAGAAGAAGCACCATAAAAGCGTGCTTTAAAACTTTAAATGAAGAAAACACACATATCAAGTAATAATAATACATATTAATGAAGTGGCACTCATACATTTCTTATGAACATGTTGCTTATTAACGTATACTGCTGAAATTGTGATGTTAAATGAAGTGGCCTAGTGTTTTAATGCTTTCTGTCAGACTGCACCAATTAGAAAAGTTGGTGCAAAAACGTGTAGAAATGAAGTGCAAGCTTGAAACTTTGAATAATAATACTAGGCCTGGGCGAAGCACTACGCTACGCTCGCGTAGTTTGCGAAGTTCGCGCTACTTCGCGCTACGCGAACTGCACGTAGCACAGTGCGAACACGCGTAGCGTAGTGTTGCGTAGTGCTGCGGTCATTTTTTGCTTGCTCGCGGTCCTCGACGTCAAGTTGGCGACCGCGAGCAAGCAAAATGACATCCTGGCGAGACTTTTTCCTTGTTCGCGATCGCGAGCATGGAAAATAAACCTCCCGGCGAGATTCCCAACGCGAGAAGGTCAGGTTTCTCATTGCGAGGGGTCGCGTATGCTCGCGACCGCTCGCGATGAGAAACTACCAGTTCGCGTTGAGAAAGCTGCAGCTCGAGTAAAAATCTACTCGAGCAGCAGAAAACTACAGCTCGCACTGTGCAAGATGCCATTTTCAATGATTGCACAGTGCCGGTTGCTTGTCCGCACTGTGCAATCATTGAAAACAACATCTTGCACAGTGCGAACATGTTACTTCGCAGTTCGCGAAGTGCTACGCGTAGCTCGCGTAGTGCGAACTTCACTTTGCGTAGCTTCGCGAAGTGCTACTTCGCGAACTACGCCCACCCTTAAATAATACTAGAGATTTTAAAGTTTAGGAAAATAGAAAACACATTTGTGATGTGAGTTTAGAAAATTATATACTTATATGAATGTAGAGGAAAATTGTGGTTGTAGGATTTTAACGTCAATTATTTTCATGTAATAATGTTTGGTGAAAGTTCTATATATTCACTGAGTTGATTTAATTACATTAGACGCCGATTTAAAGCTTATTTCATTTAAACGTGTGATGCTAATTTAAAGAGGAAAATGATTTTTCTCTGGTGTTGACCTTTCCCCTGACTTAATACAATACCCCATTTACAACTAGTGAAATGTTGCTTATTTGTTCTGTGAATGTAACAGTCTTGACATTCCTGAATCGTCACTGTTCAGTGTAAAATATTCCTGTGGGGACAGGACTTTAGCTATTTGCTCTAAATGGTTACTTTGTATCTCCTTGCACTGATGTTTGGCCTATGTGGACTACCAAATCTCTTGTTTGCCATTTCCAGCATGGGAAAGCATCTCATTGTTGCAAGTGTCCTAGGTGACATTATGTGAATCTGAACATACAATAGTCTTTCGATGGTGGTTTGATGCTAAATCACCGAGACATTTAGGAGACTTTATAAAAGAAGAAAGCCCAAAGGAGGGGCAACAACATTGATTTTTTCCTCTTCACAAAACACCATCCTTTTTCTTGTTCCCGTGCGAGAGGATGCTATGCTGACCGATATTTAAGAACTTTCTCTTTCTTTTGGGGACTGCCTTACTGATGCTACAGTCTGTAGCTGATGGACTGAAACCTTCTTTTCCAAACCAGTTCCATTTGTTCATTTCCTTTATTTCCGTGTTTCATGCTAATGGACTCACTCTTAATGGTCTTTAAGATTGAACCTTTTCCCCCCTTCTTTGCAAATTTGAGCTGTTAGACAACTAACGTTTGCCCTAATGGTGGTGGCACTCTGTAATTCTGTGATATTGATTCTGAGAACAACCATCAAATAGAGCCTGCCAATATGTTTGATGCTTTTATACAAGTGGTGATATTCTTTTCTGAAATGCTTTAAAGAGTACTTATTGCCATGAATTTTGAATCCTTAATAAAATAACCAAATTAATCTAATACCTGTCTGAGTCTATTATTGAGTCCTGTTGGTTCTTCTATTTAAACTGTGCTAGTTATTAATGACTTCATGTGCTACAGTGAGAAACCTCGAGCTCTGTCAGAACACCAGGTGCTACTTCTTTTGTTTTGTGTTGCAGTTGCAGAACTTTGTGTCTGTGTAACTCTAACTCGACTTAACTTCTTTAGGAGGTTGGGTCTTCCCTTTGCCATTCTTTATTTCTATTGTATGATTTTAAGAGTGGTCTATTTAAATTTGGGTTCAAAGTTGTGATTTGGCTGTCAATTAATGATCCTCATGGAGCAGCTAACGATGTGTTTGGCCACCCTAATTTCCACCCCTCCTATGTGCGGAGAAAGATTAGTCAGAGGATCATTGCCTCTGTGGTAAATGGAAATGCTGTAGTTTCTCTGATCGTAAAGGGCCCAGTATGTTTGGAGTAGTAAAGAGGATAAGCGCATAATATTAACATTTTACCATACTTCCGCTGCAGCAAGTGCCTAGACCACAATATGATTTCACCTGGGCATTTACACATGAGCAATAAATAGTAGATTTATAGGAAAAACAGCAAAAGTTATAGCTCATTCAATGTATGTATAGCCCAAAGAGCTCCTACTATGGGCCCCAAATCTTCCTGTGCTTAGTAGAGCATCCTCTCATCTGGTTTATGGCCTTCTCAATGTGGCCAATCCCTCTTAACCACTCTGTGAGGAAATGCCCTTTTCTTTTGCATAATCACCCCCCAAATGTTTGGACTGATGCTGCTGTTTTTTCATCTCTGAAGGGCACCGGGCCTTGCTGACTAGACTTAAGGGCATGTGCTCCGACCTCTCAAATGTGTTTGTGCCCTTGACTAATCCCTGATTGGCATACTTAATTTACCTAAAAGTCCTGAGTATAAGTGTACCCCGGGCTAATAAGTTAAGCGTCACTAGTGGACTAAAACACTTATTGTGCCACCACTACAGTGACCAAGTGAAAACGTGACTCTAGAATTTGCTACTGCAGTCTAGCTAAGTAGCTTCTAAACTGCCAATTCAGCTTGGTCAAATAAACACATTTGCCAGCTCAGAACCTTCCTGTTTAATATTTATAAGCCAATTTACCAGACCAGAGCCTTCCTATTTAATATTTCAAAAGCACCACTAGGATAGGCCTTAGTAGCCCACAAACCAGGGTAATGTTTCCTTTATGTTTGATATTCTGACAGTGAACACTCGAAATTGTCGTTTTCACTGTAGCAAGGCTGGTGGTCCCATTAGCTACCATGGATTTACTCTAGCCCACACGCTAAATGCTAACTTACATTTGGACCACCAACATAGTACTCCAAGGTAGCAAATTAAATGCTACGTTAAACCCGTCTCAATACTGAAGTCGGATTTAAGGTAACTGTTAACAGTAAAGTGACTTTCAAAAGCCACCACTTACTATCCCTAAAATTCTGGTAGCTGTTGCTGATTGAATTGCCGCAGTTGCCACCAAGATATCCAGCTACCTTCCTGCTAAGAGATGTGAAGTGCTGCCAGGAAGAGAAACAAAGGGTGTTGTGGAGGGAGGAGGTGTCACCTCCTCCTTCTAGGATGGCCAAGTGGATGTCCAGAGATGGCCCAGCTTCAAAGGGGCTACCAGACTGAGAGATAAAAGTGAATCAAACCTTAGCTTGCTTGCTACTTTGTGTAGGTAGACAGGCTGGCATCTCCTTTGGAGGGTGAAAACCTGTTGCAGAACTGATTTTCCAGCAAAGGTGGCTAATTATACGGGACACACATGCCAGTAGACCTGATTCATGTAGGAGACTCACGATTTTTTTAAAGCAAAAAAGGCTTTATTTCCCGTCTCCTGCCTAAAATTGCCTCTGTATTCATATAAATCAATAGGGAAAACACATTCCCCCGATTTCTTTTCAAAATTTCCAACTCAACCTGCTCTAAAATCTTAACATGTATGCTGAAAACACCTCAAGGGTGTGCTCGGAGATCTGAACCAGGGACAAAAGGTCCGAAATCTTGTGTTTGGGCAGAGAGATGACCTGTGGAATTGTTAATGCCAATCTCCCGGGAAGTGATGTAAGAGGGTAGGGTTGCCTCTGCACTGCACCTCCTGAAACTGTGGACCTCAGAAAGAAAGGCTGCACCAAGAAATAATGCATTTACTGAACCAAAACAGGACTTCAGAAAGAGAAGACCTGCTCCTGCTGTTGACTTCACAAAGAGAGACCCCAAGAGCTGCAGCTGCTCCCACTGGTGCTAAGGACCAGTGAGTGGACTCCAAGGGCAAGTTGGCTAATCTCCAGTTAAGCTTCAGGGACACATAAGCTACTGCACCTGCAATGTGTCCAGTTGACCAGTAACCACAGGGCATGCCCCGGGCACCCCTAATGTAGCCCACGAGTGACAGTCGTAGCCCTGAAGAGTTCCTCCTAGGTCCTGGTCCCTTGGCTGGTGCTAGAGTGTACTCTTTCTCCCCAGAGATCTGCAACTTGCAAGCCAAAGGTGAAAGATAACAGTTTATAATCACAGAGTCTTTGGCTCAAAGACTAGCGCTACTTGCAAGTTCTTTGGTAGCTTTGAAAGCCATCGAGAACCAAGGCTTTTCATCCGACCACTACACTCCACCTGTCTGTCGACCTCAAGTCCAACACTGGCCTCAAGCTGCAGAGGACTCTGTTGACCTCACCATCAAAGAGAAAAAGAAGCCGAAAAGTTTCTAAGAGGGAAAGTAAAATCTTGACCCGGCCCAGCCCAGCCCCTGCATCCAACCCCAACTTCCATCATGGTCAGACTTAAACTTTGACTGTGTCCCAGACCCTCATATTTGAGGAATGTAGACAACCACTAAGAGTGAAAAGCTGAAACTTTTTAGAACGAAAAGCAGTGATTTATGAAAGCCTTGCAAAAATCATAATTCTGGTTCCGTCATCTGATTTTTATCAATTTGGTATCTATTTGAAGTTAAACATATATATACTATTTTTTATAAATTGGAGTGGAAGTTTTATTGTGTCATGTTTCTTACATATTGACTGTTTTAGCACTAATCAATGTTTTAAACTTCTTTTCCTTTGAGTTAAGTCTGACTGCACAGTGCCACAGCTACCATGACTGAGCTAAGGTTTAGTTCAAAGGACCCTAACTGGACCTGATATGGAATACTGACGATATTACTCGTTGAAGTCTCACAGTTACCCAAACTAATAACCAACTTTCTCACACTCTCCACATGGGGTGGGACTTTAATGAAACGCCAATAGCAAGCAATGCCCCTCTTGGCCAAGAGGTACCCTATACCAAAAGATCTTTAGAATATTGTTTGCCCACCCATTCTTTTATAATGCCCAAAAGGCCCTCTTTTGGGAAGAGCTCTAGTGGACGTCCCAATACCCTGCTGAAAGTTTTCCAGTCTTCTACTAACAACTCCTGGATCGATTTGCAGCTCCAAGTTGTATGAATGAAGCTACTTTTGTTTCCTCCTTCCTGGATCTTATTCAGGCTGGTGTGTGAGATCGATCCATTTTCTACAGTTGGCTTGAAAAAACATAAATTGAGTAAGGCACAGGAACAAAGGGATTGTGAGGTCATGGGACACCATCATGGCATCCCTGAATTCCTCATTCTCCAAGCCCCCAACATCCAATCCCAGCAACCCCATAAGGCTGCAAATGTTTGGGTGCTTTCGTCATCAGCAAGTGAAAGTTTGCCAGATTCGCCAAGAGGGTTTGACTGATTTGTCAGGCAATCAGGCAATGCCAGAGGGGCTGGTCTGAAAAAGGACAGTGTGTGGGCCAGTTTTCTGGCTGCCTATGGGCAGTTTTCTGGCCTGCCGGGCCGGTCTTTATAGTTGATTGCCCTGTTATTCAAATAAGAGCTGCCTGCAGCAAGCTTAAATTCATGCAGTCTTCCATCCCTTGCAAATCACTTTTGCAATGTGTCTCTATAAGTTCAAACCTGCCCCAACTTGTAAACATGGGCCAGGTATTTAGCTATCATGTTCACTAATGGGGACACAACTAGTTGGGGTCCTATTTTCTGTCCTAGTCTGACCCTGATCCCCACCTGCCCTATCACTATCTTAGCCTCATGGGAGCTAAACTCTAAAAGTGATGATAACTTTGAGAGCTACTGATGCAGTGCATGTAGCAGCCGAAGATATGTATACATTTTAAATTGACGGACCCACACTCCTCAAAAACAGTTTCAAAGTACTTCAAGTGAGCAGGATCTTGTACATACCCCAGATTGCTGAAACTGATTAGATCCTATGAGCTAAATGCCTCCAGCCTAGCCACATGCAACAGCCATGCTACAGGTCCATCTCACAAGTTATTTTGTTATTCCAAGCAGATCTAGTGCAGTTCACTCTGCCAACAATTCAAGAAAACCTGATGGGTGCAGGCAAAGAGTCCGGGATCCATAAGCCATATTGGTATCTCAGGAAGGCCGGGCCCTCAAACAAGTCCGGTGAATAGCGGAGTGTTCCTTTGACCAAAAAGCAATTCATTTATGACAGGCAGCTGTGCATAACGGAAGATAGATTACTATTACGGGATAAACCCTTGAGCGGTAAAAACATAGTTGCGCTCAAGGTATTGTGAGTGCCCTAGTCTGTGGTCAACATCTCTCCTTTGGAAAACTTGGTGAAAAATCAGGGCTTACGAACATATAGTCTATAAGGGACCCTCACCCCCCCTAAATGATATTAACGTGTTTCTCGCTCCCCCTAAGGTATTAAGTAAGTGCACCAGACCGTGAGCAGTAAGATCCTTAAGAAACTCTGCCCCCATTGTATCCTGGATAATAGAGATTCCTTCCGTATGAATGTCTTGTGTCCTGAGGCCACCTCTAAGCTTTGCATTGAAATCACCACAGAGGAAAATATTTACTAAAAAAGCGCGATTATCAACCCATATCCAACATCCCTACCCTGGCCAAACTACTAGAAAAATTTGTTCACACGCAACTTACCCAGCACATTGATCACTTCAATCTGCTCAACAAATTCCAATCTGGATTTCGATCAGGGCACAGTACCGAATCTGCCATGACCCACATAATAGATGATGCCTTAAAAATACTGGACCAAAACAAAGCATGTTTACTAATCCTACTGGACCTATCCTCCGCCTTCAACACCGTCAAACACAACAGTCTATTAGACCTCCTGAAACATAGAATGGGGCTATCAGGAACGGTTCTCAACTGGTTGACTTACTTCCTTCAAAACAGAACACAAAGTTTCAAGATCAATCAATCTTTATCCAAACCTACTCCTGTTACTTTAGGAGTACCCCAAGATTCCTCCCTCTCCTCAACACTCTTCAACTTGTTTATGGAACCACTCACAGAACTTCTCAACTCTGCAAAGGTCCAATATCACATGTACGCAAACGACACACAACTCTACATTAAGGTACACTCACTTGAGGACATCAAGTCCCTCAATTCTACGCTACAAAAAAACGCAGACCTGGCTGGCAAATAACCATATAAAATTAAACACCCTAAAGACAGAATTCCTTCTAATAGTGCCCCCCAACCAAACAACCACCATCATGGAATGGATGAAGCACTTGCATCCGCGCCCTACAGGGAAGCATGTCTTTCTGGTCCACCCTGCCACTATCAGTAACGGGCCGCATATCACTACTGAAGATGATCGCCTTGCCCCGACTCTTATACTTCTTCCGAACACTCCCAGTGTGGGTTCCCGGAATGATTTTTAAGCACCTCAAGTCGTTGATAACATCATTCCTGTGGGGCTCGGGTAGACGCAGAATAGCGCTAACGACATTGACTCGCCCGAAGGATGAGGGGGGCCTAGCGGTCCCGAGCTTCGAGCTCTATTACTTAGCCGCGCAACTGCAGTCATTCACGCAGGAGGTAGCGAGAGTATACCGCGGCCCGGAGAGGGAGCGGGACGCTGGTACTCCCCGCCATGTCTTGGCTTATATCACCCTCCAGCAGAGGTTGACATTAGGGGACCTGACCCAGGAGGAGCGCACGTTCCGCCTCTGTTGGAACAGTTCGCAGAGACGAGCAGGAGCCAGACACCCATATGCGCCTGAAATCCCACTGGGCATGGTGACAGCACTCCCTCATGGGGGTGACTGGTCGAGGCTGCAGTTGTGGGAGGAAGCGGGCATGCAGGTGTTGGGGGACCTGTACGAGGACGGCGCGCTGTCCCCGTTTCAATCGCTGCGGGATCGATACGACCTCCCGAGAGGGGACTTCCTCTTACATGCGGCGGTGGTGCGCGCCATACAAGCACACTGGGGTGAGCCCGCGACAACGCAGGTGTGCCAATACACAATGATGTCAGCTGGCACATTTAAAGCAGTGACGTGCCTTTACTCACGGATGGTGAGGGAGGCCATTCAGCCCCTGACTGAGCTAAAAAACAAGTGGGAGTTAGACCTACAGGTGGACATCCCTGACACCACATGGGCACAATTGGTGCGCAGAGCCAGAAAAAGCACGAGAAATGCGAGATTTCAATTGATTCACTTCTACGTGCTCCATAGAGCATACCTCACCCCAGACAAAATAAGGAAATACTTCGGAGCTGCGGAAGCTGCATGCCCTTGATGTAACAGGGTGGGAGCAGACTTGATCCACATGTTGCGGACCTGCCCAAACCTGCAGGAGTACTGGGAGGGGGTCGGCAGCACGTTGAACGACGTAGCGGACAGAGTATTACAATACGACGCGGCCGTTTGCATACTCCACTGGTTCCCGCACACGCCCAAGAATAAAATATCCAGCAAGTTCACAGACATGGGCCTTGTCCTTGCAAAGAGGGAGGTGACGAAGGGGTGGAAATCGAGGGCGGGTCCCACACACCGACGATGGCTGAACGAATTCCTCAAGTGGGCGGCTAGCGAGAGCACACTCAGATACCAGCTGGCTCACAGCAGACCGGATGACAGGGCACAGGCGGCGGCAATGGAGTGGGAACTGTTAGTGCAGGCCCTGCGGGATAGCCTGATCAGCGGGGAGGAGGACGCGACCTCTGACGTGGCAGACGGAGTTGTGTCATCGGCCCCCCTGCCAAGCACACACGAGTAGGGATTACTGAACTTCTCCTGCTGCCTACTGCACACGTGGATGGTTCCTAACTGGGCGCAATGGGGGGGGGGGGCACTGGGGAGGGGGAGGGCGGGGGATAGAATTGCATGGTTCAGGTTATATGGAAGCAGGATAACAGTCCACACATACCAGGGGGAGCGAGAGTGCAACACTCAAAAGCGGGCAGCGGGTCTCCCCACTGGAAGTTCGTCCTTTCTAGTATTGCTTCACTGTACCACATAAATGATTGATGCCGTCCGGCCTCCGGGATGTGGGCAGTACGGCTGTGTATGTTGCACAACATATTGGTAACGGGCAGGATGGGAAACCCGCTTTACAAACATGTGCCCTGGTGGTTGTACTATACATTTGGTCCTGCAATAAAAACTGTTTGACAAAAAAAAAAATGGAATGGATGAAGCACCTAACAGCACTAGACGGCCAACCGTTAATGATCGATTCTGCCAAATCGCTGGGTATAACTCTGGACAATAAGCTAAATATGCAGAAGCACATCAGTGCAGCAACATTTCAAATGAACACCCTAAGAAGACTGAAACCCTTCATACCCGCAAATTACTTTAAACAGGCAGTCCAAACGCTAGTAATCCCCAGAGTGGAATATGGGAGTGTCGCTCTCTGCGGCCTTCCCAGAACAACGACAGCCCCTCTAAGAGCATCAATCAGCGCAGCCGCCAGACTAATCACAGGTTCCAAAAGAAACTGTCACATCTCGCCGGACTTGCGTGCCCTTAACTGGCTACACTTTGAGGCCAGAATCCAGTTGAAAATCGCCTGGATGACACACAAGGCATTGCATCACAAAACACCACGATACCTTGCTGAGAAACTTGTACCATCGGGCGGCAACAGAACTAACAGGAGTTCTTATAACCTTCTTTTGAACCCACAACGTTTAAAAAAAAAAGGACATTTATAACCGCTCTTTCTCAGGAATGGTCCCTAGGATTTGGAATGCCTTACCCCCAAATACAACACAGAACCCTCACGCGGCACACTTTGAAAAGGAAGTTAAATCGATTCTACTCACAAAATTCACTTGATCTATTTGATGCAAGATTGTAGATATGTGCTATGCTGGAACTATTACCGTTTGTTTGACCTACTATAAGCAATAATATTTTTGTATGTATATGCCTATTTCCCTCTGTCTATTACCTCTTTTCCTTTATTTGCTGTAAAGCGTTCTGATACCCGTAAGGGTCTTGTCCGCGCTATATAAAACCTTCAAAATAAAAATAAATAAATAGTTTCTAAATGAGATGTAATATTAAAAAGGCTATTATAGCATGTACAACTAGCATTAATAAAATCATTGTTACAGAAATGTATCATATAAAAAAAACATATTATTCATTGGGGTGCAAATTATTACCGGTGATACACCTAGCTTTTTTTTTTTTGTCCTCATATATGCCACCAGTATATACTCTAGATAGGAACCCCATATGCCTTTCACATTGTCAAATTGATACCACCCTGGACTCAATGCGTAGCAATCAGGGGTTGCCCAGAGGTAGGCTGTTTCCTTATCCCACTCCCCTGTCCTATGATGGAATGCCTCGGACCAGGGGAGGACAGGACCGACACAAACCTCTGGCATAATCATCGGACCATTATATCGACAACCAGGCCACCAATTTCGACCACACATTATCTGTATTCTCTGCTTGGCACGCCATGTCCATCTTACTGACTTCTATAATGTTTCGTAAACAGTCAGTAAACCTGGGGTGGGGCGCTGACTTCCATTCTTTACAGATCTCTCTCCTTGCTATAACCATCACATAGAATATAAATTGTGAGGAATAGCTATTAACGTTATAGCCAGGTGGTAAGCCGAAAAAAACTAACCTCGGAGAACATGTAATAGTGGTTGTTAAAACCTTCCCCAGGAAGTCAACGATCTCCTTCCAGTATTCAAGAATCTTTGGACATTCTAAGAATATATGTATATCGTCGGCTGCCGGAAGTTTACAGCGCGGGCAACAATAACTCTCAAGTGTGACCTTGGACAGTTTAGCAGGGGTCCAGTACACCCGATAGACCGTGTACAGATGGTTTCTCCTTAGATTGGCTGGTTTTATTAGGCTCTGAGACAAAGAGAAAGAATCTGTCCAGATCTTACTTATTGCTTTGGGGCTATCTGATATCAAATTACCCCAAAGACTCTCCAACTCACAGTTTAACATTTCTGTTGCCCCCGTTAAAGCCCTATACCAAAATGAAACCTCTCGTTTCCACCCTCCTCCCCTGCAAACAGACTCAAGGATCTCAAGGTCCCTCTCCCGCTGTAACGTCTGTCTTGACCACCAGGCGGAGAGTTGGTAAAACTTAAATCTCGTTAAAGATCCATTTGTCAATGACACTAAGGAATCCCAATCCATGAGGCCCAAATTGCCCCAGAGATCTCCCCATCTCCTCACGCCAGCTGTTTTTAAAGGCTGGGACAGCTGGTCCTGAAGGCACTCCGGGGTGCCCGGGGAGTCCCAAACTGGGGCATTAGTATGGTAATATGGGATTCCCAGAGCTCTCCGGACATATACCCAATTCCTAAGGGCAGCCTGCAGAATCTTCAAACGGACTTTTTTATAAAATTTTTGGTCGCCGAATTTAAATTAAAAAAACTCCTGTCCCTGTGGTAAGTCGTGGAGCAATGCCTGAAATAGGCGGCCCTGTGAAGTTGAGTCCAATTTATTGGTCAGTAGTCTAAAATGTTTAAAATGAAAGGCATGACAATACATGAGTAGGTCTGGTAAGCCTAGACCCCAATTTTTAACCCTCTCCTTAGCTTTTTCCAGGCTATCCTGGGAGATTTACACAGCCAAATAAAGGAGCCAATCTCTTTCTGTGGAAATGATAGGGGGATGGAATTATACAAAAAAGTTAATTTAGGGAGTATAGACATTTTAATGAGGTTGACACGTCCATATATATTTAATGGCAGACTACCCCATCTTGTTAAAGTTTTTGTTATTTCTTTTGCTACTGTCTGCCAACTAATTTTCGATATATTTTGTATAGGCGTAGTATTATTCCAACCCATTATTTCGGTCTTCTCCCTATTTATTTGATATCCCGAAAGCCTTCCAAATTCCTCAGCTAAATAGAACAGCCTAGGTATGGCGTCCGCGTGATTGGAGGTATATAAAAGAAGGTTGTCTGCAAACAGAGCGGCCTTAAGCTCTAGGTCTGCTATCTTAAAAGGTTGAATTACATGGTCAGCCCTAATACAACAAACAAAAGGCTCAATATAAATGTAAAACAAAAGGGGGGATAAGGGGCAGCCCTGTCTCGTGCCGCGAGATATTTGAAACCAATCAGACAGGCCGTTGTTAACCAAGACTTTGGCTCTAGGACCCTGATATAAAGATTTAATTCCCTCTATAAAAGTTGGAGGAAACCCAACCCAGCCATAGTGGCCCACAAATATTTCCAGTTTACCTGGTCAAAGGCCTTGGCCGCATCTATTGCTATTAAGGCTAACGGGAGCCCTCTGTCTTCCGCAAAATCTATGGCTCCAATCGCCTGGAAGGTCAGCTCATTCAGCTGCCTCCCCGGAATAAACCCTCTTTGATCCGGGTGGATTATAGATTTTATAATTTTGGCAAGCCTAGTTGCCAGTATCCCCGAGTAAAGTTTCAGATCTGAATTCAAAAGAGAGATGGGCCTGTAGGACTCGATTTTTCTTGGGTCCTTATTGGGTTTTGCGATAAGAGTAATCGTAGCTTCGGCCCAGGTAGGGGGGATGCTGTGGCCGTTAATCAATAAACGGTTAAAAAGTAAAGTAAGCACAGGTACCAATTGCTCTGAGTAATCAGTATATACTTCACTTGGTAACCCATCTGGGCCCGCCGCTTTCCCCCGCTTTATTCTCTTAAGTTGAGCTATTACTTCCCCTTCCATGATCTCACTCTCTAAATAGTTCCTGTCTATTTCTGAGATTTGGGGTAAATATTTCTGACTTAACCAAGACTGAACTTTCTCTATCTCAACATTCTCATCATCCGTATATAGGCCTTGCATGAACCCTCTCGCTTCCTCCCTAATGTCCCCATCCTCCATAATTGCGCAGGGGTCAGACGTTTTCTGGATTCCGTTCCGTGTTTTTGCGTCGATCGCATCGCATCGCAGAGGACGCGAGGAGGACGCCGGCTGCTCTTGACCTGAACCTGAGCCCCCCACACTCTGCTCCTGGTTTGCGGCCCCCTCCCCCGTTTCTTACACACAGCAGTGGGGGGCCCGCTTCGGTCCACGGAAGCAGGCGCGGTGCAGAGAGGCCGCCCCTCCCTGCGGCAGTGCGGAGGCCATTCACAGTGAGTGGAGCCTGTGTGGAGACAGAACTGCCCAGAACTGCTCCGGGGGCAGTGGGAGACCGCAGCCAGGAGTAAGTTTCCCTGCAGCAGGCATTGTTGTGACAGCAAACAAAAGTGGCAGGCAGCAAGCGATTTTTAAACCGTTGTATGGGCTGTTGCCTTTCTGAGGGACTACATTCTGACTGACAATATTTGTTTCCCCCGAGGGGCCTCAACCACACCTTCAACAATGAAGTATTTACATGCCGACTTTCGCTGCTGGGCCCCTTTGATCTTTCTACTCCCTCACCACGACCGGGCATTGCTCCGCCCCTCCACCTCTTGACGACATCCCTGCTCCAGTTTGCTGTCCGGCCGGGCTTGGCTCCGCTGAGGACAGCAAGTACCACGTTCCTTTGGGGCAGGACGAGGCATCTTCACGCGACAGGAGGCGCAAAAGAGCACATCTGGTCCCTCGCCCCGCGAGGTCGCGCGCGGGGCGCGCATGGCTAAGCCCGGGACAAGGGCGGGGCCGTCTGTGGCCGTCAGGGGCCGGAGGAGGACGGGACGGGCCACCCCCTTTTCATCCCTCGAGGAACTGCTATTGATGAGGCTGCCTACAGAAAGGTACTGTTGTTATTTGGATGCAAGCCCCTTGATTCAAATAGTGCTGTAACATAGTTACATAATAGTGGGCGACCTCGAGGTGGGACTATTGATCAATAGTGATTGGGCCTCTGTTGCATCTTAACTATATCTGCACATTAAATATCTTATCACCAAAATGAATAATCGGGGGAAAAAAACTAAAATCCCAGCTACACGATCACATACTAAGCTGTTGGCAGCAGAACCACAACCCCTACCTACTTTGACTGCAATTGATAAAATGCTGCAACAGACTATTGGCGTTGTCGCAAATGCCGTTGAGAATACGGAGAGAAGGCTATCGATCACACCAACATTATGTATGCAAAATCAGGGAAGAGACACCTCAACCACCATGACTGATGCTCTGGAGGCTAGTTCTTATCTGACATCGTCATATATAGATTTGCCCTGTAGCCAGATGCCTGTAGAAACCTCTATAGACACCCAAGATCGACCAATTATTCTGACCTCCCCCTCTCCTGAGAAAAGGTTAGAAGCACGTAAACCATGCCCAAGGAAAAAGAGAGAAAATATTCCAAACAAATTGGGTAATAATAAATTGGCAAACCACGATCTGGTGACCCCGACTATTAATTCGACCGGTCCAACACTAGGAATACCATGCTGGGTCGCTAACATGGTTGCCGGTTTACAAGCATCCCTGGAGCGGACTATTGTTATCCAACTTAAACCTCTGGTGTCAAAACTTGACAAACTTATTTCCGTCATGAATATTAAGGGGGGAGGGATAACTGAGTCAGTTAAACCACTGAGAAATCCTGCACCCCTTGTTACTGAAATTCCACCTTAAAATGATTCTACTGCCAGAGTAGCTGAAAATAAAAACTCTTCAGTACAGACTACCAATGTAGGAGCTACACTAAGCACCCAAAAGCCCATACATGCTCCATCGCAAGCCCTGCCTAGTACTAATGTCCAGAAGCAGACTTGCCAAATAGCAGGAAACTCGGCAAATGCCAGAGATAAAGTCACAGCAAAGACAAAAGAGGGTGAAAAGGGGGATAAAACTAGTTCACCATTGAAAAGAAACGTAACATTAAGAGCCATCTCTTATCAGTTACCAACAATCAACCTACCCCCTGAAGCCCAACCATACGTGGTAGCACTTGCAGGAGTACCACCCCTAAGTGAGGGGAAAAGAGAAAGGGAGACTGAGCTAAAAAACAAGTGCACTCAGTGGCTTAGGGTAAATAGACCCCTGCCAGTAAATGTTTCAGGTGAAATCCTGTTGGCTAGAAGAGTGGGTTGGATTGGGAGGGGCCCAAAGACAGTAGCATGTGATGTAATAATTTTGAATTTCAGGGACGCCTCTGTTGTAGAGTATATCTGCAATGCTCCACTCTACAGACTAAATACGCAAATATGCCCATTGCACCTCTCGTATTTGTACCCGACTCCTAGTTTGGAACCATGTCGCCCCAGATTTACACATGATAACAGGGGGTGCCATCTTCCACCACATAGCACCCCAAATGGGGGGATATTTAGGGAGGGCAGGTCTTCCTATGGTCCCCTATTTCCGCTACAGCCGCATTGGAATAGGTTTAGCGTGTTGGAAGAGGTGGATTGACTTAGATTAGGAGGAAATTCTACCTCACAAATTATTAACGAAGCTCCTAGAAGGGTAGGGGTAATAGAGGGAAATGTCTTACCACCAACCTCTAGGGAGGATCCAAAAACCGACTATACACCAGGGGAAAGGACTAGTAATAGGGGGAACAGGGCAGCTGAGGGCTCTGAAAATTTAGTAGAAGGATGCCTAAAACTGGTCTCATGGAATATAGCCGGGCTAAAAAATAAGCTGCATACTCCTGAGTGGGCCGCCTTTATGGCTAACATGACATCTGCCTGATGCAAGAGACCTGGGCACTGGAAGAGAGTTCCAGTTCGACCTTTGTAACTTTCGACATCTTGGCAGTGTCCACAGGTAGAGGCCGCCCATCGGGTGGGTTATTAATTTGGATAGGCACTCATCTGAGATTCCAGGCAACCCAAATCCAAACAAATTCCCTGGCTATCCAGTGTGTCTTATTAAAACCTCCAAGCAAACCTCCAGTAGCAATAATAAATATCTACTTGAGGCCATCCAGAAATGGGCAAGAATCGGATACATTTAAAGCCCTGAGCTCTTTTATCCAGGGGCTAGCTTCTTCTACTGCAATAATTCTTGGCGGGGACTTCAACTGCCAATTTGAACCATTGGGTAGCCTCGAACTGGGCGAACAAGATGAAGTAGATGTACTATGGCACATCCCTGAGCCTAATATTGCCCCGGTTAGAGCATGGACACCTCTGGTGCTCCAAATAAAATCTCTCTCTCTCGCAACATCTTTGCGGGCGTGTAATGGGAGATTGGACCCTGATCGCCCAGCAATAGCAACATTTAACCGGGCAAGCCAAACATCCATCATTGATTATCTAATGGTGGATGCTAAAAATTGGGATAAGTTGAAGGAATTTAGAGTTGTACAAAGACAGGATAGCGACAACAATGCCTTGGTCCTAACTTTTAAGCCAGGGTCTTTTGGACTAACTAATCCTGACCCTAAATCCGCCATGACGATGCCCCCCCTCATGTTGACTAATAATAGAAGGAGGGTTAAATGGCCTCATCTTGCAGACTCACCCTCACAGCTTGCAAAAATTTACCAACTTGCAATCCCCCTTATAGCCCAGATGGGCGATTCGACTGGCCGACAGCAGGCATTAGATACACATAAGCAGTTAGTTGCGGTATTAGGGGATGTGTTCAACCCTGTAAGTAGAACTAAGAGGCGTGTGCCAAAAACGCACCCCTGGTTTGATGATGCCTGCAGGAAATTAAAAAAGGAGCTTCTTGCGGCAATCAAATCGAAAGATAAAGCGAATATTAGGGCTACTAGACTGATGTATAAAAAGGAGCTGTCTAGGGGCAAGAGAGAGTGGGAAGAAGCCAGGTGGGAAGAACTGAGGGGTGCCCTCGTGACAAAGGATGCCAAACTATTCTGGGCATTAGTAAATTCTGGTGCGAGAGAGGGAGGGGAGACTCTTTTACCAAATATTGCTCCCTCAGTGTGGGAGGTGCATTTTGCTGTACTCTACATTAGTCCTCTGGCTGACACCCCTGAATACTTAGATAGGACCGTGATATTAGAGCTAGATGGTCCTCTTTGGACTTCCCCAGCCCCAGACCTCCCGCACGAGTGTCGACTGCGGGGGGCCTTGGGCTTGGGATTCCAGACAGGCCAGTGGGATACCGGGGCGAGGGTGGCTCCTGGAAGCGTTGAGAGTATCTCAGTTAAGGAGGTAGAATCCGCGATTACTAGGCAGCTCCCTAATAAAGCACCAGGCCTTGATAGGGTACCGGGTGACCTCTTTCGTTCCCAGCCAAAAATCTGGGCACCGTACCTGGCCGTATTGTTCAATGCGGTTCTCTTGGCAGCCAAGCTACCAGACACCTGGGCGGGGGCTGAGATCGTCCCCATTTTTAAGAAGGGCTGCCCTTTAGTGCCTTCAAATTACAGGCCGATTAGTCTCTTGGATACCACCCAGAAACTAATGGGCCGGATTCTCCTGGATAGAATACTTGGGTGGGCGGATGAGCACGAAGTAATGACCACCCTGCAGGCCGGCTTTAGATCTGGGATCTCGACCCTGGACCAACTCTTTAGGCTGCAGGTCCTTTTCTGGAAGACAGTAAGTGTTGAGGGTGGCCCTGCGGGCCGCTTTCGATCTTGTGCCCAGGGAGAGTTTATGGAGGGTCTTGAAAGAACTAGACCTCCCGCCCTATCTATTGGACATCCTGAAGCGTTTCCATGCAGGGAACTATGCCCAGGTCAGGTGTGGGAAGAACGGGGAATTATCAGCCCGCTTCCCCGTAACCAGAGGCGTACGACAGGGCTGCGCCCTGGCCCCTACGCTCTTTAGTCTGAACATAAATGGCCTGGTGGGTGAACTAGATAGCATTAGGGATAGTGATGCCCCTTGGTTGGCGTCAGGTCGGGTGCCTGCTCTGATGTTCGCAGACGATACTTTATTGTTGTCTCGAACATCAACAGGCATCCAACGGGTCCTGGACGGTTTTGTATAATTCTGCGCCTCACGGGGACTCGAGATTAATTTAGAGAAGACGAAGTTCATGATCTTTGGTCCCCCGAAACGCACCCGCCCTAGACCTGTGTTAAATGGCACCCTGCTTGAAAGGGTGAGAACTTTTGTATACCTGGGCGTCACCCTGACTGAAGATTTCTGTTGGGGCCCCCAGGTAGCCAAATCTGCCCTGAGGCTTTCACAGATCGTAGGGGGTATTGGCAAGTTTCAGAGCACAACCCAATTCAAGCCAGTCTCCCCAGTGCTTGAAATTTACGGCGCCCAAGCCAGACCTGCTGTAATGTATGGTGCAGAACTCTGGGGCCATACGCGCACATCAAGCCTTCTTAGGGTTGAGCAGGCATTTATGAGGAATTTGATAGGTCTCCCCCAGAGTACCCCACTCATACCTTTGAGACTAGATCTAGGTCTAGAACCCATTTCAGAACTGTTAGCGGCTCGACCTCTCCTGTATTGGAGAAGGCTCTGGACAGTACCTGAGCTTGATGATTATAGAGCTGAGTTTTCTGCAGTTTGGGGGCGGTTGAAGAGCAAAAATATACCTTGGTTATCCCACATTAAAGCTGTTGCATACCAAAGAGGTTTGCTGCAATTATGGGAGACCGCAGAGGAGAGTTGTCCAGCGGTGCGGAGAACTGAGCTGCTGGCCTCCCTGAGACAGTATAATTTAAGTTTGCTGTACTGTTCGTCAACTATGGGCAGGTTGTCTATAGAATTTCTGAAGGTAAAACTTGTGCCCAGGAGGGAGGAATTTCTGGATTTAATACCACCTCCCATGGCAAGAAAACTATACACACAATTAGGACATGGCTGTCTGCCGATTGGGGCATTGACTTGCAAATGGGCTGGACGAGAAGAGGGAATCTGCCCAGCTTGTAACAACAGCAAAGAAGATATGGTCCATGTTTTATTCTTCTGCCCTGCCTATAGTGCAATACGGAGATCCTGGTTGGCACCATTGTGCAGAAATCTGGGCCTAAAACAATGCGCTCAAGCCTGTAGACTTTTAAGATATGATACTTCACCTCCCATTGTGTTCTCTGTGTCTCGTTTTTTATATGGTATGTGGCGTAGAAGGTCTACTTTGATTAATTGTGTCAAATTGTGATTAATTGCAATGATTGCCACCCGCCATTTGATAACTTATTGTTTAATAATCTTTTAAATAAGGTTCTCAACTATTTATGTATTTTATCTTGTATGTACATATTTTATCTGTGCTTTTATGGTCTCTGACCGAAATAAAGTTATCAAAGATAATTGATGTACCTGTCTCCCTTTGTGTTAAAACTTTAATATTGTTCCTAGATCTTTCCTCTCTAGCTTTCCAAGCGAGAAGGCCCCCACATTTCTCCCCATATTCAAAATTCTTCAGCTTACTAGTTTCCCATTTTTTCCTGATGTTCTTTTCTTCACTGACTTTAAGAGATAGTTGTAGTTCAAAAAGCTCCTTTTCCAGTTTAGAAATCTTCTCTGTATCTGAGACAGTGGCCACTTGTAATTCAAAATCTTTTTCGATAATTGCTTTCAAATCATCCTGCTTTTTTTTTTTAATAATCTTTCTATTGTGGGCCATTAAAGAACTCAACACGCCTCGTAGAAAAGCCTTGTACGATTCCCACACAATCTGAATGGTGGAGGAGCCAATGTTAATATTTAAGAATTCGATTGTTTTTTCCCTCACTTCTACCTTTACTCGATCCTCTAAAAGCAGTGTCCTCTCTAATGTCCATCTAGTAACCGGAAGTCTAGAACTTAATGAAAAAACCATTTCAACAACCGCATGATCTGATATCCCTACTGGGATATGTGAGAGAGAGGTTATGTCTGTGAGCAAATGTTGGTCTACCAGGAAGTAATCTATTCTCGAGTAATTTTTATATTTCTTACTATAAAATGTGAACCCCCTAGTAGAACCAAATTTAGCCCTCCAAACATCCAACAAATTAAAGTCTTTCATCATAGATCCCAGGACAGAAAGTGATTTAGTAGGGGCATGATACTTAGCCTTTGAGGTCCTACCCAAATTAAAATCAAAAATAAGATTGAAATCGCCCCCCAAGATCACGGGACCTGGGGTCACTAGTAGACCTGCTATCAATTTCAATAGAGGACCAGGATTATCGTCATTTGGGCCATAATATACTGTACATATGTAGTGGATACTATAAATGGAAAGGGCTGCCACAATCCATCTACCAGTTTGATCTGTTTCAGTCTTTATCAGCCTTATCCCCCTATTTGCCCTAACAACTATCGCGACCCCCCTAGTCACCCCCTTCTCTCTGGAACACACTATCTCTTGCACCCACCCCAGATTCTCAAAGAGTGGCTTACATACATTCAACTCAAGGTGAGTCTCTTGTATTAACATAAGGTGGGCATCAGTATTTCTTAAGAATTAACAGACCCTAGACTGTTTCCTCTTATCACCCATTCCATTCACATTCCAGGAGAGGGTTTTAATACTTATTGACCTACTCATGACCATACTCTACGTTTTCTCTCATCCTAAGCTTATGATTTTTCCTATATATGAGGACTATTTTTTTTGCTTTTTCACCCACTACCCAACACCCCACCCTAATCCCCCCCCCCTAAGGAACCCCCCCAACATACCTGACGATGAAAACCGTCTTTTAGGACTCCGGGAGAACTGCCTTGAATCTACATACATCAGCGGGATATTTTATTATTACTCCAACTATAAGAAATTTTAATGAATAAGTGTAAAAGTGCTACATGACAAATTAGGTTTAAATTTTTGAGATTTTTGTTTTGTTTTTGCTTTTACTATTCCTATCTTTTCCCCACTTTTCCTATTAGTTACATAGGCTCCATGTCCCACGCACCCCTATGTGTCCCAGAATGGCCTATATTGCCTCCAATATTTTATACCTTCTTTAATCCATGCCTCACCCCCCTCTAATTCCTTGATTACCAGGTTTAAATTCCCACTACCCTACCCTATCACTTCTGTCTCATCAAGGTTAAAAGATCATCCACATCCGTGACCTGGGTACAGTTGTACATTTTATTGTTCCACATGATCTTTAGGAGAGCTGGGAATTTCATTTGCACTTGGGCTCCAAATGATCTTAATTCTGGCATTCTGGTGCCCAGCTCCCACTGCCTCTGGGCTGTTCTACCTCCTATATCAGATCTTATAAGATATGGGATTGCCCGATAGTGAAGGTCCAATTTAGAGAGACTTCTCCCCAAGATTAATTCTTTGATATTAAAAGTCTGAAAATTCACCCAAATTTTCCTCGGCGCCTTTCTGTCTGCGTGTAACTTAAAGGGGTCTCTATGTACTCATTGAATTTCAGCCTCCAAGTCAATATCTGGACGGTCTTTTAAAACACCATCTCTTAACAGATTACAGACAAACCCCTTGATGGCCTCCGGCTCCGCTCCCTCTGGTATTTTTAAAATTCTCAAGTTGCTTCTTCGAGCTTGGGTTTCCAGCCTCTCCACGTCCAAAGCCAAAGATTTAATCTGTGTTTTCAGAGTTTCAATATCTCTGGAGTTCCCCTGGACAGATTTGGTTAGGGCAGCCACTTCCAGTTCCAATTTACTGGTCCGAGTGATAACATCATCTAATTTAGATTCCAATAGATCGAACCTGTCATGAATTGCCCTTTGGTTGCCCTCCGAGATCTCAAATTTAGTCATCAGATCCCCCCTTAAGGACTGAAAGAGGGAGCCCAACCTGTCCACATCCGAACTCTCTAATTCCCTTGGACTCCCCTGATCCTGATCCCGAGCCGAGCCCAGACCTTCACCTTGCTTTTCCTGAATAACAGCCAACAAGGGGACAGCCTGGGGATCTGAGCCTGAACCTTTAACCACCTCAGTCTCCTCAGTCTCTGATAGTACTGATAGTATCCCACTCCCGGTATCAGACAGACCTGCCAGAGGGGCAAATTGATTCTCCAAGAGGAGAGCGGAGATCTCCATACTCTGTATTCCTTGTATAGTAGGGTTGGACTGTGACTGTGCCTGTATGTCGTGACCTGCAGCCTGCTCCATTATTCTAAAATAAGTTTTGAGTGAGGGTGAATTTTTCTTAAGGGGCAATTGCACGGGTTTTGGCGCCTTAGCTTTTTTAATGTTTCCTACTTTTTTTCTCCCCTTGCAAGGGGTTAATGGCATGGGCCGTTCTCTTCCAACAGGATCTAACTCTCCACCCACGTTCAGCTCCAGTGACCGAAGTTGATATCTATTCTTTTGTCTCCCTAGTGAAAAAGATGATGTAACCAGTTGTTGCCCTTGTTTCCGGCTTAATACTTTTGCTGCCGGTGCAATAGCTAGTGTAAGGGTCGAAATAGAACGTGATACACCTAGCTGAAGACTTAGGCTAACCCAGATGGCTAATTCTCCGGCAGCACGGCCATGTGGAGAAGGAATAGCTGGACTTGAATACCAAGCATAGCCCTCAAAATATGGAGCAACAGTGAGCCAGGTCTCTTGCAACAGAATTAAATCATACTTGGAAACAAAAACCCTCCAGTCCTCAATATTAATCGTTTGTTTTAGGCCTGCCACGTTCCAGCTTAGGACAGAAAGAGTTCTATAGTGCTTGGGCAGAGTAAGAGATGCATTTGCTGTTGACCTTATCTAGAGAGTAACAGTAGGTGTTAGCGATTTATCAGTCATTGGTATAATGCAAGCAGTAACAGATGTTAGAACTGCTTTAGGACCAGTAAGTCAATCCAAGTCGGAGAGTGCATCGCATCTGTTAGATGTGGGTATAGAGCACGAAACAGAAGATGTATGCAGTGGAACCTAAGATACAGCCGGTGCATTAGAAGGTAGTAAACTAACTATATCTGTCTGTATATAATTATCTGAATATGTGTTAACGGTCCAATGGGAGGTGGTTAGACTTGTAGTCTGTGAACTATGTTTTAGAGATAAATTACAAGGGCTCTGCCCAAGATGGGCAGGAGGTCTATAAAGAAAGCCTAGTGGGACCAGGCTAATGGAGGTTCTTGCCAGATTACTAGGTCCAGGTTTAAATAGCAGATGGTGTCTCAGGTTTGGAAAACTAAAATTAATCACAATACGGTTTCCCTGGGATTCCAGGAAATTAGGTCCAATGCATGTGCATCTTCTTACATGCAAGGTGTCCTTGGCATGCTCAGTCCAGGTCTTAACTAAATAAAATTGCCGGCACAGTTTGCAATCTTATTAGACCAGACATTCGGGGTACTGTGGTATACTGCACAATGCATTAGCGCAGCCACCTATGGTGCAGGAGTTTGGGGTTTTACTAAATGTTGTCCTTTACAGGCTAAGGAAAACCTGTTTTTGCAACGGTTGCTGTGCTTACCGCCGTCCACTTCTAGTTGAAGCAGGGTTTTATAGCAGACAAGATTCAGCTGGCGCCACTTTGATTATGGGTCAGTATCTGGTTGAAACTAGCAGCTAAGCTTTGTAAAGAAATTATATCTGATTGCCTGACATTGGATAAGGCCTATTCCATACCGTGACTGAGTAACACATGGGAAACCTTTGGATGACTCGCTATATCCTCTTGGTTTACTGATCCCAGTTGTATCCCCAAAAATGCCAAGAAGGAGGTGAATATATTATTTAATGACTATTGTGCAAGCATTAGATTGAAAAAACGAGTTATCTAAATACTCGGTGATGCACTATTGTAGTCTCCTACATACAGACGAATAACTCTTAAATTTATCTTTGGACTTGTCTAGATGGGAGTGGTCACTCCTCTTCGCTTCAGAGCAGGGTCTATTCATTGGTCCTTATTCTTCAAAACATTTCTGGACCTAGAGAGAAAGATAGTTTGCACTTGTGCTTGTGACAATAATTCTGAACAATCGCTATTGCACTTTATGTTTTTCTGCAATTTGCACAGCCTAGCACGAAAGCACTTTTTAACACCTTTGTTACTGAGGCTAGGTTTTCGACGCTGTAGACCAGCTCTCCTTTATTTACAATCTTTGAGTTTACCCGAAGTTGTTTTCAATGTCTGTACTTTTTTGAAAGCAGCCATTAGGGCTAGAAAAACCATGTTAGGTTAATTCGCTAGAATTATGGTTTAATACATGAAGTATGGTTGAGAAGTTTTGGCTTAATTTAGGGGGATAGTAGGAGCACATAGAAGACCCATTGAGAGGTTTTTGTTCTCTCGCCTTCCCCATTATTCTTTTTAAATCTCAGCCATTCTCTGTATGAGTGTAATGGTGTTTTAGACTTGTATTTAAGAAATAAATAACAAATATTTCCATGTACTTTTATGGTCTATTTCCACTCAGACCGAATAAAGTTATATTGATTGATTGATTGACAGGCAGCCGTGTGGCAATAATGCAGCACCACATTTGCTATAACCAACCCACAATCAAAGAACAATTGGATGCATTTGTCCCATCGGATTTCGTAAAGGGTGCAGCTGTGACCTTAAAACAATGCATGATGATTTAAGGTGTGCTGCAGATGCGAACATCCCTGTTGCTCTCATTAATTCAGATCGTACAGCAGCAGTTAACTCTGTAAGCCATTCCTTCCTTCTGCCCATGCTTTCAGTTTTAGATTTTAAAGCTGTGACCTTATTATGGCTCTCAGATTTTTTATCTAACCGGTCCTTTCAAACTTCTTGTCCGCCTTTTGATCTTTAGTAAAATCTTGTGTGACTGCAGCCTCATAACTTCATAGTATCTTCTCCAATGTCCATCTATGGGTGAGTGCCAATTATTTGAAATTAAATGGTCGTGAGACAGAAATCCTTTGTTCCATCAAGTCATTTGAATTTTGGAAACTTCCATTTTGGCCAAGTACTCTGGGCCAGCCACCTCACCCTATCAAATCGGTGAAAAATCTTGGTGTTGAAATGTACTACTCTTCACTTACATTAGCTGAGCACATCACTTCTGTGACAACATTGTGTCTGTTCCATCTGCACACATTAAGATGTGTGCCTTATCTTTTTCAACATCACAGAAAGTGAAATTCTGAGCATGTTAGTAGCGCCTGCCTGGATGGTTGCAATGTAATTTATCTGGAGGTGTCAACATGCAATTCTTAAATAAAACTCTGCAGCAAAACTGTTCTTTGAGAGAGAAGGTTTATTAGGCTGAGCGACATCTCAAGCCAAGTGACCACAGCAGTCTAATATATAATCTTTAAACACGGGTAGATATACCCTTCTTCAGCATAGGAAAATTATCAGCCAGTTTGGTTCTCAAGGAAGAAAGACTATTTTCTTTCATTAAAATTCAAAATCTCCTGGGACAGCAGATAACATTAATAAGCATGCTTCCTGCCACAGATTAATCTTTGAGATGCAGCTGCCAAGGCTGAGACAGAAACTTACCTTGCCGCAAAACCAGAAGCTGAGCTCTGCACAATACCGACAATTAATTATATTTGTTAAATCCTATATCATGTGCTGTAGCTGAGTTTCACATGATCAAAGTAAGATGGAGTCCATCCTATTTCTTGAATTTGGCATACTTGCCCGCAGGCCTACTAGCTTTTCTGATTTAAAAGCTGCAACTTATTCAGAATTAGACTGCCAGGCTGGAGTGTGGTTTGCACTGGAGGACTCATATTGCCCCATCTTAGCTTCCTTACACTGGCTGCCAGTAAAGGACTGCATCCTTTTAAGTCTCTATGTTTGGCACCCAAGGCAGTGTGCACTCAGAGAGATCACTACTTCACTGCATCTTTAAATGGTACACCCTTTTTTTTCCTTCAGAGTTTTATATAGCTCGTTCTTGACCCGAAGGTATCAGGTATCAGAGCGCTTTCAATGAGCAATAAGTGCTCCGGGGGTGCAACGGGCGTTTACACCCGCTTTGCGTGCCCCTGGGCACTTTGGTATTATAGAAGGGGGCGCAAACGCTTGTGCGTCCCCTTCTATAATACCGATATCGCTGGCACACTTGAAGCGCCTGCACTATCAACAGAGGGGGTACCCTCATTTGCATAGGGGCATTCCCTATGCAAATGAGGCAATTCCTTTGACTCTGCGCCATATTACAGATACGGGCGCAGAGTCAAAGAAGCCGTCAGGAGGCACACTGATGGTGCACCATTTAAAAGGTGGCGCACTGTCATTGCGCTCCCTGAGAGACCCCCCATACATCCCCTTGCAGGCGGGTGCAGTGACTAACTGCACCCGCCTGCAAGGGGATCTCTAATCCCCTTTGAAATTGCAGGCGGGTACCGACTGCACTGTGAAAACACGGAGCAGCTGCTCTGTGTTTTCACATGAATGCACTGACCCCAGAGCAGCGCAAGTTCACCGCTGCCCTGGGGGCAGCGCATACAACATAATAGGGCGCATTGTGATTGTTGCGCCCGATGCACCTTTTAAAAGGTGCGCCGGGTACTAACAATCACAATGCATAATAAGGCCCCAGTTTCGTTACAGACGGACACATTCCTTTTTGTCAGGCACGAGGAGATTAAGTGATTTTCCCAGAATCACAGGATGTTGAGCGTTGTTGCCGAGACTCAAACCCGGTTCCCCTGATTTGAGGTCCACCGCCCTAGCCATTTGGCCACATCCTCTCCCCCAATTCAGTTCCATCTGAAGATTCCCAAATTCCACTTGAAAACTCTGGGCAGGAGATGTTTTTCAGCAGTAGATGCATCTAAGTGCACCTTTTAGCATTAGCTTTATGTACAAAAACGGATTTGATTAACTATCAGTCTTGAATTGGTTTCTTTGTACTTGTATTGAGTTCTAATGGTTAGCGACAAGGGAATTGCTATGCTCTATAAATACCAAATACAAATGCTTGAGACTCATGGGTGCTTCCCACCCCTTATGAAGGAAAGCAACGCAGCCTGCACCACGCCAATGAGTTTATCAGGAATCTCATATGGATAGTTTTATAACAGGAACGTCCGGAACTCCACCACCTTAAGCAAGGCAACTCTACTCAAAAAAGAAACAGCTACAGCATCAATTTCATAGGTCAGCCAAGAGAGGTGTGATATTGAGTACCCAGCACAACCTTGAATCAGTGGTGCTATGCATACCTACTATTTGAAGCAATGCATCTGTGCAACCCCCACCTGCACCACAACAAAGGCTTTTATCCTACTTTACTGTCAAGCCAAAGTCCTCCCTGTTGAGGTCAAGGATCTCTCTCAATCTCTCCCATCCACCAAGGGTGTAAGAGGAAGAGCAGCGGGTCATCTGCATATAGCAATTCCTGATCCTGTAGACCGTCCTACCACTGAAAACCCAGCACCAGACCATCCTTCCTTATCCAGGCACTAAAGTCTCAATTGCCAAGGCAAAAATAGCAGTGAGTTTAGGTACCTGTGCCTTGTGCCCATATTGATTGAGAAAGGGTTGAATAGGGCACCATTTACCTCGACCTGTAAAGGGCATGAACTAAAAAAACTTTCTTTCAAAGTTCATCCTCTGACCTTCCAGAGGAATTCCCATCAGTAGGAATCAAAGATCTTTTTAAAAATCTATGAGTATCAGCACGCAGGATTTTGGTAAATTCATGGGTACCAGATAAGGTGAGTTGGAGTTGCTGTGGGCAGTAAGATGTGCTCCAGGCTGGCTTAAAGCCACTCTAGTCCAGCTGGACCAGCGAATCAATACACTTCACTGTTTTTTTTGTCATCACCTTCACTCTGTAAGATGTTAGCTTCAGTATTTTTGAGTGAAATGGGCAGATAAGATGAGAAAAGGTCTAGGGCTCTCCCTGGGTTCAATATGACTGTAATCATAACTCTACCAAGAATCCACAGAAGGACATTCAACTGTGCTGCTTCACTACACAGATCCAAGGACTTGGTGGCACTAGCTGTACTTTGGCGGGCCCTAGAAGGACCCACGTGAGGTGGGGGGGGGAGGAGGTGTCAGGCCTAGGTCCTCCTCAGTTCACTTAGAGCTTGGTACAGCAACAGACCTAACAAGTGCTCCATTTACTTCAGATGGGTTTTTCCCCATGTCAGGTTCCCTGTTACGGTAGGTCTGCCTGCATTCAAGCTCCTCTAGCTCCACAGTGGCAGTGCGTCTCTCGCCTGATCATGGGCACCTTTCAGCTGACACTGTGGGGTGGGGGGGGGGGGGGGGGGTGCCAATGTTGCACTTACTGATGTGCCACTGATGCACAGCCCTGGATTCTGCCGATCCTCCCCAATGGCAGGATCAGCTCGCGCGGACCAACACCCTGCTCCGCCACTGTTGTCACCACTCAGTGGAGACTGAGGTGTTGCAGTCCTCCTCAGGGCAGCGCGTCACTTTACAAGCAGCTTGGGCTCGAAATTCGAGTGTGGCCCTGATTGTGTCATTTAATCCCTCAAGACACAGCTTTTGGATCTACACCACGTGGAATTTCAATTCAGCAGACTGCGGCAGAACATCTGGTCTGATGCGCCAGTTGTGGTGCGACCTCTGGTATCTCCGTTCACCTACAAGGGAGCCAGGGTCCACAATGGCTGTATCTGTCTGTGGTCCACACTGCTTCGGACAATGGAGTGCACCACTGCTCCACCCAGGGGCGTAGCTAGAGCCAGTGGCGCCCGGGGCCATCCCACAGACTGCCGCCCATGGCATCCGCAGTCCCATGACCGTGCAAGGCCAAGTCTCAACTCGAATTTCGAATCTCACCCCACTGTCAAACCTCAGGCACAAATATTTCTCACATATATCACCGGAATACCAGCTCCACACCAGTCCACCAACCAGTGCAAGCAAGTGCCAACCATCTGAACTCGCAGCCGCAGGGGGCCGCGCACAGCACTCCGGGGCCACTCGCCCAACCATACTGGTGTGATTCTTCCTAATACCTCCAAACATATCCGTCAGCCTACCTGACTGTGATCGGCACGCGCGTCCCGCAGGCTCTACCGAGGCCCGCCCAGCAACCATGCCATCACGCACATGCTCACCGCGGTGGCTGGAGTCCGTGAGTCAGCTGACTCCAATTAATCCACAGTATAGGCCCGAGGCAATCGAGATCTGTGCCAGGGACTCCCACATCCCTCCACAGTCTGGGCCCATCTCTCACCGCCCCTACCCATGTGCCGAACGGCCTATGTCTCACCCCACCACCCACACAGAACAATTCCACAGGTGGGCACAGCCACCCTAAAATCCTGCTCACCACAGCATTCAACACACCCAATGCAATGTGTCCCCTTCCCACACATCGGTCTGAGTCTCAACGGCTCCCCTATCCCAGCAAGTGTGTCACTGCGTGGCAGCCACGCCGGCATAGCAGCTAAGGTTTCAGATTGCTATGTGTGACATTTTTTAAATTGCAGTGCAATTATGAGTGACATTTCAACCACTATGAGTGACAATTTCTCGTGAGCAAAACCTAGCAATGAAGTCCATGGAAATGAATAAACATTACAAATTATACCCTTTTGAGCTGTGAGAAACTCGAAAAAGATCTTTAAACTGCTGCAGAGCACTTCCTATTGATCACAGCACATCTGCTTTTCATAACTAGGTGCATTTTGTACTGTGGATATTGTATGTGCATTCATTCTTATAGGAAAAGAGAAAACTATTAATCTCAGCATGCAAAGTGTTTAGGATTAACAAGTCAGGTTTCACAGTGTTACAATTCACATGAAACACACAACAGGAAGCAGCTATGGATGGGCCACATTATCGTACTTGGTATTAAGTGACACTCAGATACACCCTCTGACAAAAATGTAATTTAAAGCCTTCTCCCCACCACAATAATAAGAAGCTCCAACCAGGCTTGGACTGGCCCAAAAGCAGCAGCAAATGCTGCTCAGTGTGCACATTCACCCTCCGCCATTAAGAAGAACCTGAGCCTGACCAGGGTTGGACTGGCCTGTTTGGATTATTGCCTTCACTATTGCTCACTGTTACTGCAGTAGATCCCAGGTAGGTCCTACTGTACCAGTCACTATAGGGTTACCACCAATCTGTTGTTTTTACTGGCGTGGTCAGTATTGTATTGTCCTGGCTCGGGGTCATACAAAAAGCCGAGATTTTTTCCTTCATTAGTGCATACTTTTAAGTGTTCTGAAGCTGCGAAGTTAAACATAACTGTCTCATAATTAAAGTAAATAAAGACAAAGCTCATTGTAAAATGTATAAACTTTATGAAGACAATGTTTTTTTTATAATTTTGTCATGCTTAAGCTTTAAATCAACATAAACAAATGACCAGTATGGCAGTATTTAGCAACCTTACCAGAGAGTGGGAAACGCTGAATGTGCCAGAATGGCTCCAGTGCTGCTCTCCGCGTTGTCTCAATTTAGTGCTGCTGGCGTCCATAGCAAGGCAGGGGCACCGGAAGGGGCTCTCTCTCGGGGCACAAGGCAGTCGCAAGGCGACCAGCCGCAAGGCAGACATTAGTCAAGTTTTTCCCAAGTTAGTGGCCTCAGTGGTGCTACAGGGAGAGGCTCTCTTGACCCTGGGGCAGAGGCGTCAGAGTGCACAGCACAGACTGCTGATAGCCTGCAACATTGGTGTCTGGTGCAGAGCTCAGTCCAGCCAGCCCAATGTAGTCTGTGTGAAATCAAGCCAGGCCTGGTTCGTCACTAGCATCCATAAGGTATATAACTAGAATGAGATCAAATTGTTACTGACACCCCACAGCACCATGCTGGTATCTGCCGAGTGCAGTACAGCACTAGTGTCTGGAGAGCACATCACTAACGCATGTAGTGCAAAATACTTCACTAGTATCAGTGCAATATGCTGATGGCACCTGTACTGTTCAGTACATCACTAGCATGTTCAGGGCTTGCTTTTTGTGTATATATTATGTATGTCGTTACTAGTCTCGGCGGCGCTGACACAAGTTATAATAAACTGTGTACAGCAAAGTCATTAACGGCTCTGCACGCATTGGCCAAAGTAACACACACTTAATAAATTGTTCAGACTGTCTGCTGGTTCCTCCAGGTCTGTCCGGCGGCTGCGGCATGCCGCACAGGGCTTCGAATAGTGGCTGCACAGCTGCAGCACACTGCATGATGCACTCGCCAGTCTTCTCCCAGACTGAGTCACTGACTCGTCCCCCACCTGGCCGCACCACTTTGTGCCCGCGATCATCATCACCACGATGTTGATGCCACTGATGCGCGGCGGCCGTGAGTGTCTCTGTGACAGAAATGAATCAGTCACTGACACTGGTCTTGATCTGGTCGCCCTTCTGGCAGCGCCGGGGGGTTTCGTAAATGTATTCTAGTGTGCAGTCAGCAGCGCACCGAGGACTGTCACTTGAGTTGACTCCGACTCAGATTTAAGTTCCCCACCGAATCTGACCTACCTCACTTCCTCTTCCTTCAGGTCTTGACGAGGCACTACGGTGGTCACATCCGGATTTAATCCCGGGCCCCCTAGTCAGTCTCAGTGTGGTGGTGCGTCTGAAAGCCGCGCGGCGCCGCAGCCACAGGAAATATGCTGCCGGGCATATTTGCTACATTGTAGCACACTCAGCCTGCTCCAGCGCAGAGGGCAGATATTTAAATCTTAATTTACTGAGCCCAGCTGCTGGCAGCACGTCTGCGGGGAGCAGCAGAGCTTGCATACATCATGGAACTGTTGTGAATAACACGCACTTGATTCAGAAAACTCGCACCAAGCTTGTGCCTACAGCGACATGCTGGGAAGGAAGCCAGAAGCTATGCTTCCGAATGCCGCTCCTGCCGCCATTTACAGTATGCACAGTGTAAAATAAAGTCCACCTTCCAGTCCTTCCTGCACATAATACCGCTCCCATTGCACTTTACCGCGCAGGCCTTTTCCGCAGCCTCCACTGCGGTGTAGTTTGCTGCTGCATAAAAGCGTTTCTGCCTCCTGCACGCCCGATTGACCGCCGCATCGCTGACGTTCCTGTCTTTTCAATATTGTCAGGTGCTTGGGGAGGCAGGAAGGCATGGATGGAAAATAATGAATTAATCCGCATTCCTTCATTATTATTTCAAATCAATTTCCTGTTTAGCTGCAGTAAAGCCAGAGGCATAGCTACACTGACTGACAGTAGTGTCAGTGAGTGTCCCCAAGTAAACTACAAAGGCCGCCGCCCCCAAAATAGTGCCGCCTGGGGCGGACCGCCCCCACCGCCCCCCCCCCTTGCTACGCCACTGGCTCCACCTCCACTCACACTTCCTTAGCTGCGAAATTTGCAAGGGAGAGGGCAGCCTGACTACGGTCACCTTGCAGAAGCCAAAAGAGGGGACAGTTTCAGTTTCACAGTCCAACTTTAGGAGATTAGTGCAGTATCAGGGCCTTAGGCAGGAGTCTGCTTAGAGCACATCCGCCATCTTGGCTCACCAGCCACGCCGCTAACCCTAAAGCTACTTCTAACCCTAAACTACACACTAACGTGATCTTTATTGCTGATCTGAACCAAATTGTTCAACTAGTCACTAATTACCAGTAAATAGAGCAGCTTCTGAGCAATGATGTACTCAGAGCAAGAAATACATCTCAATAACCGAGCAACTATTAGATGAGGTATTTGAGTTTTTTCGGTTTCAAAGGAAGATTTTGCACATCAGCTGTTTTAAAATGCAAAGTAGTTTAGGGTGAACAGCTGACTACATTACACTGGGACACCTTGTTTTCATTCAAGAGCTTTTCGTTTGCAAATCAGTGCATTTTGTGAGTTCACTTCAAAAGCACCAATTGCACTGGGACAGTTGAATTCAATGATAGGTAAAAGGTAATTCTAGGGCTGTAAATGTTGCATTCTGGTGACAGGCGCTAACTGGTAACCCAAAAGATGTTATAGTGAAGATGTTTGCTTTAGTTTGAACTTTTTTATCAAAAGTGAGGTTCAATTTTGTGAACACTTGAACTTGATAATTTTTTTATATGTGTATGACTTTATTTCTTTTTTTGGATGATTGTGATGGAGATGCACCCAGGTTGGCTAACATTTAGGCTCCTGCCTTAATGTTCGCGGATGACACCCTTTTCATTTCTAAATCCCCCATGGGGCTTCAGAATATTCTGTGTCACTTCAAGAGGTTCTGTGACCAGAGAGGTCTTGAAATAAATGTTGAGACAACAAAATTCATGATCTTAAATCCTGGTCACACCCCACGAGTTAACCCCAAGCTTATTGGTGTTCCCTTGGAGCGGCTTAAGGTTTTTGAATACTGCGTCCACTCAGCCTTTCATCCCTCTAAGGTCGATTAAATGAGTGCCATTGAGATGGGTAACAATAAACATCTGTTATTCAGTGCCTTGAGACCCATGGGTGGTTAGTGCGCTCTACAAATACACGTGTTATGTTTATGTTTATGTTATGTTAAGGCTGACACTCACTGGGGACTTGAACTGCTGTTGCCACATTGAGAAACGGAGACTCAAACTTACGCAGCACAGTGGGGCATTATTAAGAGCAGAGCAAAGTTCATGTTTCCGCCCAATTTCGCCTGAAATTCAAATATATGTATGGAAACGAACTTTGGGGTCACAACAACTTGTTCAAATTACTAGTTACAGAGAATAGTTGCCTTCACCAAATATCAGGTCTTCCTAGCAGTACCCCGCTAATTCCACTTAGATTTGGTTTGGGACTGCGGTCCATTACGGAGAGAGTGGGAGTGAGGCCCATTCTCTATTGGCAACGAATTTGGGCCATGGCCGAGTTATCATCTTATCGAGATGGTCCTAAAGAAGCCTTAGGCATTCCTGGATTGAGAAGCATCCTATGGATCAGATATGTGAAAGACACTCTAATCTAGATTGGGTGCGGTGATTTGTGGGAGTAGCGGGAGTCTATACCAGCTATTAGCAAAATCCAGGTCAAAGAAAGATACTCTCAGTATAAATTGAGTCAAATACTGTCAGCTCCCTCCCAAGGTACTTTGACTGATTGTTTTCTCCAACCTAAGGTAGCTTAACACTCTGAACACTTCCTTAATTGAATAGAGCCCCCATTGGCCCATAAACTGTACTTACACTTTAGTTACAGAACTTTGCCAATTGCTTTTTCTACTGGTAAATGGGCCCATAAATCGGAATCAACTGGGTGTATTTGCCCGACCTGTGGATCAGAAAGGGAAAATGGTAGAGCATGTGCTTTGTTTTTGTTCAACTTACCTTCACAGCAGGAAATAGTGGTTTATCCTAATTCAAACAGTTTGCAATTGATTATTACATTATTTATCTATTGGAGGGTTTCCATTGGTCCAAATGCCCTTTTTTAATGTTCTTGTTTTATAGATTTACACATACAACTTGATAGTATATATGTTAGATATGTTATCTGTGTGATCATGTTACTGTATACATTGAAAGGATAATATATATGTTTTATCTGCACTTCTGTGACCAGAATGAACCACAATTAAAATCTAGAATTGTAATTGCAGCCTTTGGTTCAAGAGCACCCCTCAATTATCAACGTGGTTCACATGGAAGACTTTGAACTAGCTTGAGGTGGCTCATGCTACCCACCACCCTGAGTTCTATACTGCTGGGAATAATTTTGGACCAGATTTGTTCCATCCACAAAGCAATTTCCTCGAGATGGACAGTGATTAATATTAAGAGCTAGGGGCGTTTGGCAGAGAGACATAGATCTGCATTTAATCAGCACTTTAGCGTATGCTCCTACATGATTCCCTACATCATCAAGTGCACATTGTTCAACAGTGGCAGCAAAACAGACCCAACAAGAAACTACTGAGTGGTATGAGAGTTCCACTGCCACCCTTTGGATGCCTTGTGGCTGAGTGAAAACCCACTATAAGCTAGTTTGAATCTCTTACTGGTCCAGCAATCCACTGATCATTGTCCAGTGTAAAGGCACGACAAGTACTGCTAAGAAATCTGTTGTATTTGGTGATTGCTTCTTATGTGATGTGAATGCTGAGACCAGTGTCTGCATCCATACCTGTTTGAGAATGGTGTGATCTCTGGTGCTCCATTGCCATGGAGTAACTAGCCACCAGAGATGGTGAAGATCTGGGCTGCCCGTGGTGGTCCTAGTGCGTGGTATGGCTTCGCATTACCTTTTACTTGAATTCATCTTGAAAAGCGAACTCCTTAATCGAATACAGAGTTTACAGAAAACCCACAGTCCTCAGTGTGTTTCTATAGCGTTCAGTGTCTTTTGGATTACAACAAGTATCCTGTGTGACTAAGGTAGAAGGATGACCCCTGTTCTTTGATGGTAAAAGACGATCGGTCACAAACACGACAGTTTAGCTTTTAAGCCCATTGCCTACATCAAACCCAGGTCTGGTGGCTCAGTGGACTAATGCATCCACTGCAGGGGCCTGTGTTCGACCTCATGGTCAGAGGTTTAAATCCCAGTGGGCCCACTCAGCCTTTCATCCATCTGAGGTCGTTAAAATGAGTACCGTTGAGTAACAAGAAACATCTGTTATTCAGCGCCAAGAGAGCTATAGGTGAACGTGCACTTTCCAAATACACATGTTATGTTAACCCATCAGGGTATTTGAATCATTTCTTTTGTCTCCAAAAATATTCTCTAATAATGGAAGATTTGAGAAAGGGCACTAGCTTCATTGGAATGAATCTCATTAAACATCTTAAAAGTACTGTTGGACCGTACCTTTAGAAATAATTGCAGGTCAGCAGAGGCGCAACTAGAGCCAAATTTCGGGGGGGGGCTAAGAAAAAATGTCGGGGGGGGGGGGGGGCTGAAACTTTTAGCAATAGGCAGAGTGGAGCTGCAGGGGCTCTTAGAAGGGGTGAAACAACAGCGAGGCCTCATTAACATGCAAATGGTCTTTTTAAAGACCTGTGAAGTGCTCGGGTGCGGCTGTGTGTGCGCCGGGAAGCTGTCTCATCACGGGCTGCCACACACGACGGGGGGGGGGGGGGGGGGGGGGGACTGAAGCCCTTTGAGTCCAATGGGTGTTGCGCGCCTGCATGTCAGAATGTCGAAGTCATAATTATTGGCCTACCATTCAGTATTTTTGGCGGGAGACCCTTGTAGAGATAGCCGATATTACTCAAAATTCCCTGCACCCAAACCCGCTTGTCACCCTAGCTATGTTAAAGATGTCCCGGCCGGGGTTCGACGTCTCACTGCAATTGCACTTCTGCTGGCCAGGTGGGACTGATGGGCTGCGTGATATGGCAGCCTGTGTGACAGGATTGATATCTATGTGCTGCTGCAACCAATTACATCCCGGCCGCGGGATATATGGGCCAATTACCGAGCCTATCTCCTCCGCACTTCATCTGACGACTCTCTGGATTCACTCACTGCGGACCTTGGTAACCCTTAACCCCTATAGCATGCTCTGCTCCCCTTTGAGCTGGGACCTCTGTATTCTGTTATCCCCTGTTTGCAACTGCTGTCACGTTGCCGACCACCGGGTCAGGAGTTTCCTCCTCTTCCCCTCCCCCAAAAAAGTAAAATGTGATAGTGCAGCGGCACTCCTGGTATTTCTGTATGTTCTGTATGTTTATGACGTACTGTGCTGTAATTTTACGACTTTACTGTGACAGTAATGAGACTTCCCTTTTTCGTGACCAGGTCTATTGTCTTGTGCGTTATAACTTTGTAAATGCTATTAAAAACAATTTTAAATATACAAATACATTTTGGCCTACAAGAATATTGAGTGCAGAATATTGACTACCACTATATCGTCAACATAAGTGTCTATAGGCACAAACAATCGACGCACACAAAGTGGTGGGATTTTTTACTTTGAGAAATGCTAGTTTGCATATACATGCCATAACAGGAAATTACATCACCCGACTTTTATCTTGACTATAGCATCATAAAAATTGACCTCAGATGACATGACTTAGATCAGATCAAAGGAAAAAACACGTGGCCTTTGAACAGAGTGCATCCCACAAAGTGGTAGGGCTAGACTAAATTAATAGAGGTATTTCATTTTGCAGAGAAACATGACAGTAGATGAGGACTGTTGATCCTATCCAGTTTGTCAATTTCTCACACATTTTGTATTCACCAAACATGTATGGTCTTCAGGTTTACCCTTGCCTTTTTCCAGTACTGTCTACGTGTGTCTCTTAGGGGCAGCCAGTGTGCTCATTTGCAACCTTTCCATTACTCTCAGACTCCCGGGTCTCATTTATTAGTTTTTGCAGGAGGGCAGCAACACAGGCATTCCCGCTGCGCTGCCCTATGGCAAAAGAAAAGGACAGGAATGCACTGTATCTATCAGATACTTCGCATTCCTGTCCTTGTGCCCTGCGCCGGTACACAATGGGCTGCCCTGCGCCAACCCTTTGCACCACGGTGCAAGGGTGCCTGCGTTGAGGGGATGATTGTTTTTGTGCAGGAAGGGAAACCTTCCTGCACAAAAACAATCACAAGAGACTTTTTCCTCTTTAGAATTCAGCACACATAGAGAAAGGAAAAAGAAGGACAATTAAAGATATTTCTCCTCGTTGTGCCTCCCTTACAAACTGGGCACGAGTTGGGGGGTACACGCAGGTGGACGGCGTTCACCCACTTTTTTCACAGGGTGGACGCCGTCAACCCTGCCAAGAAGTTGGGACCTACTGATAAAGATGCTGAATTCGTCCCGGTGTAATTTCCAAACACCGGGGCACTTTCAGCAGCGCCTCCACGTTGTTATCTGCTTTCGATCTGCAACAACGTGCAGGTGGGGACGGGATGGGTCTCTCTTATTTCTGACTCCGGCTGGGCCCATAACAAAGGCCTAATCTGAGGGGTCATCAGGCCTCCTTTTGTTCTAGTCTCCTGGCTGGAAGCAGTCAGGAGCCTCACACATAGAACCAAATGCAGCAGAGGGGAAACAAAAGCTCACATCTTGTTAGTACTTCACACATACTTAAGAGAGGCAGCTTTTCACATTGTTCAGGCTCTGTTTGGGAGATATGCATACACTGTAAGACCGTCAAATGTGTTGATCTTTCCCAGTATTTGCACAAAATAAATAGTATTTATATAGCGCCTACTACCCCTGAGGTGGCGTTGTAATAATTTAAATATCGCTATTTTTTAAAGCACTATGGCTAGAGAAAGCTTTACGCTGACAAAAGGCAACATTGTTTTATGTGAAGCGTACAAAAGTGTGAATCTTCTGCCTAAATCAGGAGTGTTTGCACGTATACTCGAAATGTGCTCAAATGTATTCACGATACAGCTGCTAAACTTGTACGTGAGAGCTTAAGATGTGATGTGACTTCTTGTGATGCCACTTCCTGTGATGTCATGAGCCTCACGCGCCGCAATGTCATGCGGCGTGCAGTCACGCGCTGTGATGCCACTTGCATACTGATTAACTAGGTTAGTCCCCCCCACTTCTTTTTTTAGGACTTGTGCCCTGCTTACACCTCCCCTGGGGAGATGTAAGGTTTTGGAGCTGCCTCAGATTTATGATTTCTCATAAATCTGGGGCAGTGTCAAAAAGCCATGGATGTTGCTGGGAACACCCCAAGCAACACCCATTGCACACCCCTTTAACGCAGAAAACTGCATTAAAGGGAACGATATTTACGAGGCAGCATTAAGCCAAAAAAGTGGCTTAGTGCTGCCTGATAAATATCGTGGAGGCTCCTGCGCCACGGAACGTCAAAAAAAGTAACGTTCCGGAAGCCCCAAATGTTCACCAGATTCACCCTTTCTCCCTCAAGGATAAAAGCTTTATCATTAATTTCTTGTCTTTTTAAAGTAAAGAGGAGGGAGAGAAATGAATAATTGGAGAGAGGCAATAGCGGCACAAAGGAGAATGGAGAAAATAGGAGCTGGGGTGGGAAAGAGAAGGTAGGCCGCTAAAGGGAGCAAGGGGGAGGACAGGTAGAAAAGATAAAAAGGTATAGCATGAAAGAACAAGGGGCAAAAGGAATAAAGATGCTCAAGGATGAAGGGAAGAGGAAAGGAAAGATGGTGACATTAATTCGTAGGGTGGAAATGATGGATGGTAGTGAGGAGAGTGACGTGTAAGGAAGCGAAAGTAAGAACCATGGAGAAAGGGAAATGCGAGAGAATGATAGTAATAAGGTGGGCAAGGGAGTAAGTAAGAGCTGGTTAGAGAAAAGAAATGACTAAAAATAAGGAAGAGACCACAGACAAAACAAATGAGTGTAAAGAAAATGGGCAAAGAAAAGCATGTGAATAGGGAGTTTTACAAGGAAAGAAAATCGGTCAGGAAAAGAGGAGGGAAAGAAAAGTGTGAAAAGGCGACCATTCAGGAGATAAATGAGATGGGGTGAGATGTGGTGGATGGAGGGCAGAAGACAGAAACAGGTGTTCCACAGAGAAAGTGAAGAAGAGAGATGGAAGGGAGAGAGGGAGGGAGTAAGAAAGAAGAAGTGGAGGACGAGGGAAAAAAAACAAGGATGTGAAATTCAGAGCAGGGTGTATTGGGGGCGTGGTCTCGCCGTGCAGCAAGATGGCCGCTCTGGCAGGGCTGTTTGCTGGTTAACCCACGCCTCCAGGGAGAGCTCCCAAGTTCTGCTACCAGGTGTTGATCTGGAGCACACAATTCTGTTGTTCATGAAAGGGAGGATGTAATACACAACCTAATTGGGGGGGTTGGTGTGGGTGGGGAAGGGTTGGAGTTGATACTTTGGGTAAGTTTGTCAGGATAGCCTTCAATGCAGAACTAAACGATGCAACTACCTGCAATTCTCAGATCAGAGTTGAACGGGATCTACGGGCCTTTGCTGTTTTAATGATGGTGGCACATGGAGGACACTGGACACTCTTTACGTTGATCTCGCTAACACTGGTTATTCTCTATACACACCTCAGATGGGAATGACTGAAGTTTTTAACCTGGAATATTCGGGGGCTAAATGATTGCAGGAATGCCAGACTAGTCCACTCTTACTTAAGCAGACATCATGTTGATATATGCCTGATTCAAGAGACTCATCCGAACAACACATCTCACCTTAAACTCAACAACAAACATTGGGGTCATACCTTCTACTCCATCTATTCCAATTATGCGAGAGGAGTGACGATAGTGATTCGGCAGGGGTTAGAATGGAAAACTATAAACTCGCAAGTAGACCCTGAGGGCCATTTTGTGATCCTTAGTGGAATTTTAGGGGGAGCGAAGATGATAATTGCGGCAGTTTATGGTCCAAATAATGATTGTCCTAATTTTTTTCGTACTGTATGGGCCAAAATGCAAATCACTTGATACGATACCATAATATGGGGGGCGGATTTTAATGTGATGCTGAATGATACTTTGGATAGAAAAGGCAGCTTTCGCACACAACATCCCAACTCTAGGGATGTGCTAAACACTATAGCAGAAGAGGGCAGCCTGATAGACGTTTGGAGTCATAGGCACCCGGGGATGGAGGAGGGCACATGTATATCAGCTCATCATGGAGCCTGGAGCTGGATTATTGGCTGGTTTCTCGTGACATTGCACCATGGACCATAGATATCACACACCTCCCCAGAACGTTGTCTGATCATGCCCCCTGCCTATTACGGCTAACCGTCCCAAACACTCCACATATAATGTTTAGCTGGAGATTTGCCCCTAACGCCCTGCTCGATTCACCTTTAAGGAGGAAATATATAGGGACATCGACGAGTACTTTGCCAGAAATGCTGGGTCTGTCTCTACACAGGCAACGCTTTGGGGGGCATTAAAAGTGGTAATAAGGGGGAAATGCCTTTCGCGACAAGCCGGGGTGGTTAAGGCTATTAGAGGCATGCTGGCTTCTTTAGAAACTCGCATTAGGGAGTTGGAAACCTCGTATTATGCAACAGAAGATCCTGCACTTTTACTGTCTATTAAGACACTACTCACTGAATTTGAAGACAAGGCCCGCAGAGAGGTACAATTCCTGGTCAAATACACCCAGGCTAGGCACTACGGTGAGGGAGACAGACCTGGCAAAATCCTTCCGAACATGCTCAAGAAGCCACACACAGTCACTTACATATCTGAGAGGATTCTACTGTACTAAGAGGACCTCAGGAGGTCATGGAACAATTTACTGACATTTATACTAAATTGTACACCTCCACCCACCAATCAGTGCCGGAGAAGCTCCAGCCCTTCCTTGAGTCTATTGAACTGCTGTGGCTTGGGGGGCACACAGAGAATACTTAGATGAACCTTTTATGGCCAATGACATCTTGCAGGTCATTAGCAGTCTTCCCATGGATAAGGCCCCGGGATCTGATGGCTTGACGACCGTATTTTATAAGGCATATGCTGACCTGCTGTCACCCCAGCTCCTTGCGGTCTTTGAGGAGACTCAGACGTCAGGCATACTCCCCCCTTCAATGCGAGAGGCGATTATTCAGACTATCCCAAACCCGGGCAAGCCAAGCCATGAGTTGGATTCCTACAGGCCGCTCTCCCTGATTAATATTGACGCTAAGATTAATGCCAAGTTGCTTGCAAATCGACTACAGCCCCTGCTCCCTCTTATCGCGAGACCTGACCAGTCTGGCTTTATCCCAGGCAGATCCACCTCCCACAATCTCCGTACCTTTTTTATGGTATTGCATTACTGAAACCCTAAAGTCAAGGCGCTCGTGGCATTCGTTGATGCAACCAAAGCTTTTGACGCATTGGAATGGCCATACCTATTTGCCATTTTGGGGCGAATGGGCTTTAGCCCAACTTTTATAGCGTTAATAAAACCCCTTTACACGGCCCCCTTGGCGAGACTACGTATGAATGGTCTATTGTCAGACTCTTTCCCTATCACACGAGGAACTCATCAGGGATGCTCCCTATCCCCTCTCCTCTTTGCCATTGCAATGGAACCAATAGCAGCCAGGCTTTGGCAACGCCAAACGTCAAGGGGCTTGGGATTCAGTTGTAGGGGGCTTCTTATTTCTTTATATGCGGACGACATGACACTGTACATTGTAGACCCTGAGGTTAATCTAAGCCCGCTTCTCAGGGAACTCACTAAATTTGGTGGGCTCTCTAGCATATTTATAAACTGGGCCAAATCTACTCTATTTCCACTTTCAGAGGAAACTAAGCCTTTTGACCTGGATCACCCGCTGAAGTGGGTGGAGGACCTGGTAAAATATTTGGGTATTTGGCTAAGCCGGGATCAATAGGAAATCTGGAACTTAAACTATGGGCGTGCGGTCTCATGGCTAGAAGACAAGGCCAAAGCTTGGTCTCGGCTGCCAATTTCTCTGGCTGGCAGGATTGCCATAGCAAAAATGGTTGTCATTCCCAAATTCTTATACTTAATTGTCAACATACCAATTCCTCTCACTCAGGCTCACTCGAGAAGCAAGCGCGCGTTTCGTGGGAGTTGCTCACACTCCCCTCACACAGGGAAGACTGGGACCCCGGTCATACCGCTTTATGCGTTTTGCACGCAAGCTAAATTTTTATATTATTGGCTGCATCCTACCCCGTTTCAGCCCCATGTTGCTGTGGAGATGGACGTAGCTGCCCTTACTCCCCTCCGGGTAGCTATCTGCCAGCCATACCGCAGGCCGCGAGACAGCATCGACACTGTTGAGACACTACGCTGGGCCTAGGATAGACTACGCACCAGAGCTTGCATGCAGATATTGTACGCCCCCTCTATCCCACTCACGCGGAACCCAATGATCCCAGCATTGGCAGACAGCGGGAATGTCTCTCTGGGAAAATCCATTGGCTTTGAGACTTTATCCTGGCGACTCCTTTTGCGACCCGCCGGGTATTATGGTGAAGGGCACAAGGAACTTCGACTAGCAGTTTTTATATTACAAAATAAGAGCGACATGCAGAAAACTCCACAACACTTTTCCGAGCTCTCCCACTTCACTGCCTGCACTTGAGCAGATGATCACAAATCCATCCCCCTGCAGATTAATCACACGATTATACAATTCCATACTCACTACAGCACCACTAACTGCGCCTAGGGCTAAGCACAGTTAGAATGTAGACTAGGTGGCCAAATAACAGATGATGTCTATGCTTTCTGCTGTGGCCAACTTCAAATTCTTTCACCAAACTATAAACTGAGGCTCATTAATTTTAAGTACCTGCACAGGTTCTACAGGACCCCTTCTCAATTGTATCATATAGGGATCTGATCTGATAAGAATTGCTGGAGGTGTGGCCACGCCCCCGCTACCTTCCTGCACATGTCCTGGCTCTGCCCACCCATTGCAGCCTTCTGGGCAGACATATTTAGCAAAATACAGCAGATACTAGGGACTTCAAGTGAGCCTCGTCCTTTTATCAGCCTATTAGGTTATATTAAAGCCACCAAGGAAGAAAATCGTAAATTACATGCCATACTACTCTTGCTCGCCAAACGAAGAATATCTATACATTGGGGAGATAGGTACGCCCCCACGAGCGAGGCGTGGATACAAGACGTCACTTTCAGCCAACTAACCACCGTCTGGGAGTTAATGCCAATGGCCTCACGAGTCACGACCCAAAAACATATTGGGTCCCTTTATAGACTGGCTGAAGACACTGCAGGATGACAACGCCCCCTACCCAATCCCGGCCAACATTTAAAGATTCTGCTAGCCGAGACTACACAGGTGTGAATGGGGGTGCTGGATTGCCATGTTGACAGACCATGCAAACTAGATATTTGAGCGCTGTACGCTAGTGGGTCCCTACACGAGAATGTCACACGTGCTGCATAGTCAGTATAAAATTGATTATTAGGCCTTATCAAGATAATATTTGACATTGTACTAGAATGTATTGCTTCCTGACTGTTTTGTTATGTTTCTGAATTTGCGCATTCAAATGATATTTTTGTCTAATCATATTGACAGTGATGTAAAGTGGAATGCTCCCTGTTGTTTTTCTTGTTTGGAAAATCAATAAACAAATTTAAAAAAAAAAGAAAAAAAAAGAGCAAATTTTATTGAAGAAGAGAAACAGAGGAAGGGGGATTAGCAAGGAGGGAGGAAAAGGGAAAAATGCGTACAGACGGAGGCAGCGAGGGGGAAAGGAAAGACAAAACGTTATACTATGAAGCATAAAAAGAAGAAAGGGACACAGAGTCACAGTAGATATAACAAAATGAAGAGGAAAGTGCTATTTATTCAAAGTCTACTAGCAATACATTCTAGTGTTTGTTGGACCTGGCCCTTTTTGGCAGGTTCACCTCTAAACTTTTTTGCATTTATCTTAGCCTTGGTCCCTATGTAGTGTTAGTGGTTTTAGGCCTCTGGGCACTTTAGCACTGTGTCCCAGTGTAAAGTGCGTGCGCTCTGTGTTACATTTAGTGAGACTCGCCTGCCCTCCCATAGGAATGCATGGGGGATATGTGTGTCCATGGTAATTCCTGATGTGAGAGGAGTACAGGGTCAAGTTTAGTATGTGCGAACTCGTAAGAATAAATGCTGCGCAATGATGTGCGCGGATTTATTATAACTATAGGAGAAGTGCCACTTCTAGAAGTTGGCACTTCGGTGTGCTGTGTGTCTGCCTGCCTGATGTGGAGTGCATGTCTGGCTTGTGATTGACAGGTGCTGGATGGTGTGGGGAATTCCAGGAGTCAGGGTGAGTCAGCCCAGTGGTGAATAGAGAGATCTGTATGCAGATGGGAGGGAGGAGTTGCACCTTGGACCTGGATAGGACTGTGCCTTCCCTACATAATGCTGGCTCCACCTCCTGTGGTGCATCTGATGTCCCTAGCCTGTCCTGTGAGTAGGGAGAGGGGCTGAGCAAAACAAAGTGCTCCAAAAGCGCCCCCAAACCAGTTGCATCTGGTTTTCCCCCAGCCCTGTGCTGGGGGAACAAAGGAAAAGTGTGTATAAAATAAGGGGCTGTGACCCCATGATGGTGTTCTCTCTCTGTGTTCCTAACTTGAGGGGGGCCTGCTGCTGCTGGGCACCAGGAAATACCGCCACTGGGGACTGCCTCCCTGCTGGAGGGCCCTGTGAGCTGGTCCTTTGGGCTCAGCCTTTGCCCCCCCCTGCCTCCTGAAGACTTTCCCTGAACTTTGCCTTTTTATTGGGAGAAGCGCTCCGCTTGTTGATCCTGGACTTTGGACTTCACCTCTAGTGCTGGGGAGCGTTCTGCTTCTAGTCTGAAGAGTGCTTTTTTTTTTGTAAGTGGGAAAAGCGCTTTATTCCTGTCCTGAGGAGCACTTCCGTCGTTGGGCCTGCAGCGCGATCGATGCTGAGGGAATCCCGAGCGTAGGGATTCCCCCCCCCTATGCTACCGACCCAGTGGGAGCCCACCCCGCATTATTGCCACTTTGAGGGATTGCTTATCTTAAAGCGGGTGCCCACCCCGCATTGCGGTGCTCGTTGGTGGGTGCCCACCCCGCTTATGACGTAGTTGCTTAACGGGAGCCTACCCCGTATTCCCCGGAAAGGAAAAATCACCGCCGCAGCCCGGGCTGGACCAGGAAGTCAGGCAGCCTTGGTGGAGACCTGGATGGGGCTTAAAGCAGGAAGAGGACGGGAGCCTACCCCGCGCTCCTGTGCCGAAGGACGAATCCGGAAGCCAACGGGAGCCTACCCGCGCTCCGGTGCACCAAGGTAGTGAAGACGTGCGGCGGCTTCCTCATCAGGGCTCCCGTGTGTGGTGAGAGCCCTGCAAAGTCCAGAAGTCCCAGTTCCACGGAAAAGAAGGGCTCCGGTCTTGCCAGACGCCTACCCAGGAAGAAGCAGCTTCGTGAGCAACTCCCCAGGTAAAACGCTCCCAGCTGCGCTTTGCTTATGTGAGGCCGGGAGCGGGTGAAGAGCCAGTGGGGGGGGGGCTGTGAGCGGTCGTGCGCAAAAGCGAGAATCGAGGAGCGCTCTCGCAACGATCTTGAGTAAGGCGGGGGCATTATACGGGACAGCGTCCTTCTGGTGATGGCCCAGATAAGTGGGGGCCACAGTTAGAGGCAGTGTCCTCTTTGAGAACCAGCGCGCCCTCGCAACGATCTTGAGTTCAGCGGGGGCATTATACGGGACAGCGTCCTTCTGGTGATGGCCCAGATAAGTGGGGGCCACAGTTAGAGACAGTGGCCTCTTTGAGAACCAGCGCGCCCTCGCAACGATCTTGAGTACAGCGGGGGCATTATACGGGACAGCGTCCTTCTGGTGATGGCCCAGATAAGTGGGGGCCACAGTTAGAGGCAGTGTCCTCTTTGAGAACCAGCACGCCCTCGCGCAACGTAAAGGCGGCTCAAGAGGCACCGGGAGTGCCTGACCTGATCGGGGCAGTTTTGTTGCTAATTGGTTACTTTCCAGCTGCCCTGCGAGAACGCAGGCAGCTGCCACGTTTGGGGCCCATTCATTCTTACTTAGAGTCCCAGAGTGGGGCTCAGGGGGGACGCTGGTGCCCAGGCTCATTGTCACAGCTGCCCAGCACTTAGTGCGCAGCTGCAACGTTTAGGATTGTGCCCCTGCGCGCTTTTGCTTTGCTGCATGAGCAGCCAGCCCAGACATTCTGGACATTGGGCATTTCAGCCCCTGTGAGAGGCCAGTTGGCCTGGGGCCAGATTCAGTGCGTTGTGCCCCAGATTGGGGCACACTGTTTTTTATGTCAATTTATTTCCCAAAGGTGCTTATGCTTTGATGCCTACTGTAATGCCTATTGCGTAATGTGTGATGCTAGTGAGGTTTGGGCCTAATATAGTTTTATGCCTAAGGGGGTTCATGCGCAAAGTGATTTGTGCATCCACGGTTTTGCATTGCAGGATCTCATGCTAAGTTCCTAAACGTTACCAGTAGTTACTGGTTGTGTGCTACATTTACTATATGTTCTACATTTACCATTGGTGATTTGTGATGATTCTGACGGTGGTCCATTGGCCCTGTCTTGTGTAAATAGTCCCCTGTAAATTCTGCTTAGTGCCGGTTGGCACAGTGTAAATTATGTGATTATTATCTAATGTGCTTATTATAATACAAAGGCTATTTTTATATATAACCTTGTGTGGAGTTTCCTTTGTGGTGGGCCTAGGGTGTTGTTGCTGTGTGCGCACGCAAACGCTTTACACATTGCCTCTGGGATAAGCCTGACTGCTCGTGCCAAGCTACCAAGGGGGTGAGCAGGGGTTATCTTTGGCGTGTAACTTCCTTGCCCTGACTAGAGTGGTGGTTTCTGCCTGGCTTTGGCGCAAGCCTTAGCCAACCAGAAATCCCATTTCTAACAGTGTTAAAATAGCATTAAAACCCAATTGAACACTTGCACCTGGGTATACATGTGACCATTATTAATATTGTGCTGACCTTCTGTTCTGTTCTTCGCACACAGATGGCCCATTGCATCTCCTTTGCACATCCAGAAGTGAAGCAGCAAGAATCACAAAGCAGACCGGATATGAGATCCGACTCACTGAGGTAAATTTGACGAGGGTAAGGGAATGACACCACAATTGGGAACTTGTACAATGTACAAAAGAAACTAATAAACATTCTTGTGACAGGGTATCTATTTGTGAAATGAAATGTTTTTTACCACAAATGCTCGGTGTCAATGAGAAGGGAACAAGGAATCACTATTTCTTAACATATATACTTGGAACCCTATTTCTTTCCTAGCTTTCTTAAAATCTCCCGGGATTCGAACATTTTAAACAGCCTTTAAATAGAAGGTTGTGATACTTTGGGTAGTTAAGAAGTACTTATGTATATCATAAAACTTACCAAGGATTTCAGATATTGGATAGAATCAGCAATGACCCCACAGGAACATACAAGTTCTAAAAAATAAAAAATAAAGCGTAAAAGAATTATTAAAGCAAATATAAACTCTATTTTGCTAAACTATGGGTAAGAATTATGATTATTTTCATTGAATGATTTATCCCTTTCTGTAGTCTTTACATTAAGTGGTGATGTATAATATACAAATTTGGCAGATAATTCCCTATAATTATGCAGTTGCTTATCCGTGAACCAAGTGTGGGTTGAACCCAAGAGCATAAAGATAACCTGAATGTGATCTGAGCTTCAGAATGAGTCATATGCTTCATATGCATCGATGAGCAACTTCATCTTGCCACGGATACCAGCCACAATTTTGTAAGACAAAGAGTCACAAGACTCTCTGAGCAAGGTTCACTTTGCAAATTGAATAAAATGGCCTTCAGGTCACTTTTATAAAACTCAAGGTGAAATGTTGTTCTAAATTAAAGTCCCTATTTATTAGGTAAAGCCTCAAAATGGGACCACTGGGAGGACTACAGAGTTTGTATTTAAATTAAACAAAATCAGATTGAAAATAATTGCCCTTGGCCCTTACATTTTTTGGCAAGTCAAGAAATTCGTAAAAGGTCCTTTAAATAAAACCTTCTCCTGACTGGTTGAACGCGATATAGGTTTTAAAGGAAACCTAACAATACCCCCTTGTGAAAGTGATCCAGTGTTCTCTATTTTGCTACCAAATTCACATTAAAGTGACACATCAGGCACTGAGAGTGTACAATGGGTGCAGGAGTCTTTCCCCGGGACCATAGCAGTTTTAATGAAATAGGTAAAAGAGTTGGTTGTCCTTTCATTTCAAGCCCAGGGTTGATCATACATTATGTTTCTGTCCTCCATTGATCAGAACTGGTTCAGGAGTGTAGGAAATTGGGTCTTTGATTGAGGGGGTGAAGACCCTCCTCAAGCAACAACCACAATCCCTGTCAGGGTGATCCCCAAAAGTCACTAAATGAACCTGTGCTTAACCCTCTGGTAGCTTGGCACAAAAGCAGTCAGGCTTAACTTAGGTATTTATACAGAACAAAATGAGTAATAAAGTGAAAACACAACACAAGAAAAATTCTACACCAATTTAGAAAAATAGAGAACACTTTAGTAAATAAAATGACACTAAAATTAATTAAATCCAATCAGTAAAGCGGGACTTATGAATTTTTAAAGTTTTAAGCGAAAAATTGAACCTAAAATATCAAAGTGACACCCGTGAGAATCTGGTCATGCAAGACCGGGGCAAAGTGAAAAGTTAAGGCAGACCCCGATGTAGCATGGTTCGGCTACATGAGACTGTTGGGCCAGGTCTCAGCTCACTTTTGAACATAGAAGAAAATTTGAGCAAAAGTTCATGTGAAGGTAAAGTCCAGTGGGCCAAGGCAGCCTGTGGAGTCTTAGGAGGAGGAGGCGTCATTGGGGATCAGCTGGATGGAGTCGAGGTAAAAATGTCTATGTTCAGACTTTGTCACTTTTTTAGAAGCCGGAAATCAGTGGTGGGATGAAGCTCAAGACTGTAGCTGACGAAGACTCCACAAGGTAGGATACGTTGCTTGGAGGTCCACGTGACCTGGATTTTCTGCTGCCCAGAAGAACATAGTGGGAGCTACTTGGTAGTCAGGTTGATTGGCGTTGCACCCAGGGCAGATTGGCGAGCAGGTAGATCCTGGTCTCTTGTTGGTTCTCAGACAACTTTTTGGTGAAAAATAAGTCCCAGATTTTAGATTTTAGCTGGAGCACATTAAGCACCCCTTTCAGAGGTTCAGGACAGGTTGGGCAACCTTTGGCGGGGGCAGGACTCACTCCAGGCAGAGGCCAGGTGCAGGTTTCAAGGACTCTGAGTTTCAAAGACTCTGGAGCTTGTTATGTCCCTGTGGCTCACACAGGAGGGCAGCATACTAGCCCTTTTAGTCATTATGGTAATCTTGGAATCAAGCAGCAAGGCAGGTCTCAAGCAGCAGAGAAGACCTTTGAGGGTACAAGGAAAGCTTCAAGCAGTAGGGCATTTCTCTGGTGGCAACAGGAAATTCCTTGAGGTATTAAGCAGGCCTCAGGCATCAGGGCAGTCCTCGGAAGTGAAGGTAGATTGTTAGACTTGGCATCTTTTGGCGTGTTTCCCCTGAGTTTTTGCTTTCTGACCTCCCGGTTTTGACTCTGTTTTTGCTGGCGTAGTGTTTCTGTGCACTTTCTCACTGCTGATCAGTGGTAAAGTGAGAGTGCTCCTGTGGTAAATTGTGTTATGGATTGGTGTTTCCATGATTGGATATTTGATTTACTTGTTAGTCCCTAGTAAAGTGCACTGAGTGTGCCAGGGCCTGTAAATCAAATGCTGTTAGTAGGCCCGCAGCACTGATTGTGTTACCCACGTGAGTAGCCTGGAAAAGGTACCTCAGTCCCGCCATTGCAGAGTCTGCACGCAGTTTGTAACTGCCATGTCGACTTGGCCAGTGCACAAACTTGCCAGTCCCTTACCTTCCCTTTTCTTACATGTCAGCCACCCCTAAGGTAGGTCCAAGGTACCCCTGTGGGCAGGGTGCAGTGTATGTGAAAAATAGGACATGCCCTGGTGTGTGTGGCATGTCCTGATAGTGAATTCTGTTGCAATTTCGTTTTGTGCTATTGCAAGGCTACCTGTTCCCCATAGGACAGAATGGGGAGTTTGCTTATGACATCTAATAAACATAACTGACCCGGTGAACTAGGTAGGAAAATAATATTTAGTATGCCTGAACTCAGATTCTATAGATGCATCTTTTAGTGAAGGTGATTTTTACATTCTGTGTTTGAAAATACCACTTTTAGAAAGTAGGTATTTTCTTGCTCAGTCATCCCGTGTGCCTCTGCTGGAATGTGGATTGCCTGTCTGAGTTATGGATGACAGAAGGCTGGGGAGCAGGAGTGGCTCCGGATAGTCTAGGTTGGTCAGGAAAAGGCTGAATAGACCTGGGCTGCAATGGGGCAAGGGGGAGGATATTTCCATGCCCCTCAAAGGGCCTGGTCTGCCTCTGACCATGCCATCTCCACCTCCTGCCAGGAAGTCGCACCAGAGAAGGCAGAACTGGTTCTGGCTGGGCACAGACACTCTCTGCCTAAGAGATAAAAGGATCTTGGGATATAAATATTGAGGCCCAGACCCCTAAACTTTAGAACTCTTTTGGACCAAGAAGACTGCCAAAAAGAAGAGCCGGAGAAGCTGTGAGGAGGAACTACCACTTTGCTGTGTGCTTTGCTGTGTTGGCCTGCAGTGGCTGCTTCTGTCTTGGGAAGTGAAAGTACATGACTAAACTTTCTGCAATCTACTTCTGTGAGTTTCTCCAAGGGCTTGAGGTAGAGCTCCCCCCCTTGTTCAAGAAGTCTCAGGAACAACAAAGATTTCAAGCTCTTCTGCCCTTAGCACTGGGGACTGTGTGTTTTGTGCTGCAACAGAAGAAAAGCAACTCAACGACGTCTACGACACCACTGCTGACTCCGTGTCCTGAAGGCACCGAAGAGGGCACCGCCGCAACATCGCCCAAAGACCCTGGTCTCAGAGGGCACTGCTTGTAAAGTTACACGATGCACCGCCCTCCTCCCACACCACAGCCTTGGCCTACCGAAGCCGGCGCCATCGACTCCAGTTCGGGAGCCGATGACAGTGCTTCAGCAATGACGACGCCTCTGCTTGCACCGTGACCTGCCAGCACTGCGATGAGCACCACATTCACTTCGCACCGTGACCCGGGTCTCACCGAAGATGCCATATGACGCCGCCACCAAACTACTGCTTGCACCGTGATCTGAGGGCACCGTATGCCGCACCTCACACCGCAGCACCCGACGCCTGCCGATGTCATCGCTCCTGAATTCAGCAGAGAGGAGTTTGATCTGCAATGCATTTGACTTCGAGGGCCCCGACGACACCTGCACTGACCTCCGGAACGAACGCCTGCGGAACCGTGCTTTCGGAAGCTCAACGAGAGGTCTCTGACACCCTGCATTTCTAAAAGGTACTGTTTGCAGGGCTTCCCGAAACCGTAGCTGGCCCGCGACACCGCGGTCAGCCAGAACTGTTTGGATTTGTTTGCTCACGATGCCGTAATAGCCCCGGATGGAGCTATCGACATCAAGGAACTGTTTTTCAAGCATATTTTGATAACTGAAGGTTTTTAAGTACTGTATTGTGGATTGTCTTAAGTATATAAAGATATTGGATATTTTTCTAAACTGATGTGGGGTTCTTTTATAGTGCTTACACTGTATTACTGTTGGTTACGTTCAAATGCCTTACACACTGCCTCTAAGATAAGCCTGACTGATCGTGCCAAGCTACCAAGGGGGGGTTAGCAGGGGTTATTTTAGGAGTGTAACTCCCTTATCCTGACTAGAGTGGTGGTTTCTGCCTGGCTTTGGCACATACCCTAGCCTACCAAAAATCCAATTTCTAACTTTGGTTGTCAGCGGTGAGGATAGTACTTGAGTTTGCACTTGACTTACAGTGATTGGTGTGCACTACTACCATATCGCTGACCATTACATGCCACATACTTGTTCTTTTTCTTTTTGGCATATTTTTGATCTTGCTAGTTTGAACCTGCTACTTCATCATGCCTGAATCAAGAGCATCATCTGTTGCATCCAAGGGAAATGGCCTTTGAGGAGGATAGGTTGGAATCCTACAATATTAGGGAATGGAAATCAATGTGCAAAAACCTAAAAGTCCAAGTCAGAGGCCTCACTAGGAAGGAGAAGCTACAAAAGGCGCTGAGGGCCTGGGTAGCAGCCAGACATGCCAGCAAGCAGTCTGGTGATCTCAGTGGATAGGTGGAGGAGCCTATTCCAAGGGTGTATGTGCTTTTGGGAGGGGTAGGACGCTCCAGGCCAGGCATCAGGGGCCGTCCCCAGAGGAGCTGGAGGACAGGCGGGAAGCAAGGAAGTTCGAGTTGGAGAAACTCAGGATGGAAAGTGAGAGGGAAGACAAAAGAATAGCAATGGAGGAAAGGAAGATGATCTTGGACCATGAGCGAAGTCTTAAGGAGCCGGAGCTAACAAATAGGCCCAGCTCAGATGGTGGCAGCAATTCGTCAAGACAGGCAGACAGAATTGTACACATCCCTAAGAATGTAGGCAAGGGATTCAAGAAGGAGGACGACATACAAAGGTGGTTTCAGGGTTACGAGGTAGCGATACACATGAATGGGGTCCCTGAGGAGAATTGGGGAGCAGGATTGTGGCCTCTCTTTCCGGAAGAAGCCCGGGATACTTTAATAGCTTTGGGTAAGGGGCATAACCTCACTTATCCCGACATGAAGGATGCCCTTCTCACTAAGTATGGTCTTACTCCTGAAAAGTACAGGGATCAGTTCAGGTCCAGTAAGAAGTCGGATGCCAACACTTGGTTGGAATGTGTGGATGTGTTTTGCTGGTCACGGGATGGCTGGGTGAAGGGCAGTAATGTGACAGATTTTAATGGGCTCTACAATTTGATTGCATGGGAGCACTTGTCTAGTCTATGTTTTGCAGATCTTCACCAGCACCTAGTTGATAGTAAGCTGACTGACCCCAGGAAGCTTGCTATGGAGGCGGACCGCTGGGTGAGTACCAGGGTCCACAAGAAAGCGTTTGGGGGAGACTCAGCCAAAGGTGGGCAGGGTCCCCAGCAGAAAAGTGGGGGGACAAGGGTAAATCACAGGAGTTCCCTAAAGAGCCCCAAACTAACAACCAGGGTAATGGTTCCCATCCCCCTGGAGATAAGAAACAAGGGGTCTCGTTAGTAAAGCCTGCTGAGACCGGCCCCCTCAAGTGTTTTGCATGTGACCAGGTGGGTCACATGAAGGGGGACCCCAAGTGTCCTAAGGGGGCACAGCCCCCCACCGGTGGGCAGTCCAAGGTGTTGGCTAGTGTAGCGCTTGGGGAGGAGGAGTACCCACAGGAGGGTGGGGACCCCGCAGAAATGACTCTCGTCTCACTAGGAGACAGTGAGATGGTCCCAGGAAACCCGGTGCCCCCTAACACACATAAATACAGCACCTGGGTGACCATCAATTGGAAAAGGCTAGAGGCTCTCAGATATACTGGAGCCAGTGTGACCTCAGTCCGGTGTCACCTGGTTTCTGAGAAGCAGGTAGTCCCAGGGGCATTCCACCAAGTAATTACGGTGGACAATTCAGAGTGCCAGTGTCTGATGGCGCAGGTTCCCTTTGATTGGGGGGTGGGAGTCTCAGGTCCCTTGAGGGTGGTTGTGAGCTCTTCCATGCCTGTAGATTTTCTGTTAGGTAACGACCTGGAGCAGTCCTTATGGAAGGATGTTGAGCTCAAGTCTCACTTGGAGATGCTTGGGTTGCCAGAGTGGGCATGCGTGTCCACTCGGTCAATGGCGGCTAAAGAGGGTAATCAAGAGGACTTGGAGCCTGAAACAGCCGCCGAAGTCCCTGGCAAGAGAAAGGGCAAGGGACGCGGGAAACCGGCCCCTGAAGTTCCCACGGACCGGGAGGAAGCAGACCTTGAGGGGGACGCCCCGGTGCCTACAGGGGAGCAGGTAGCTGAACTGAGGGACATCTCTAAGCTGACCCATCGGCAGCAAGAAGGGGGTCCCACCAGGGAGGAATTCTGCAGGGAGCAGGAGTGCCCTTCTCTGGAGGGTCTGCGACGGTAGGCTGCAGACCAGGCAGCTAGTGATCAGTCCAGATCACATTGGATTTACTGGGGCAATGATCTCCTGTACAGTGAGCCTAAGGTCACTGAGCCTCGGTCAGCCCATGTGCCATGCGCTTCTGGACCTTCTTACTGGGTTTGGCTCATGACGTGCATTTGGCAGGACATTTGGGGCAGGACAAGACCTTTGACAGCCTTGTCACCCACTTCTTCTGGCCCCAAATGTGAAGGCAGTCGTCAGATGGACATTGCAGGTCTTGCCAAACTTGCCAGGCAAGTGGTAAGAGTGGGAGGAAATTCAAAGCTCCTCTTCAACCTTTTACAGTGGTTGGAACGCCCTTTGAAAGGGTAGGGATGGACATTGTGGGGCCACTGGATTCCAAGACAGCCATGGGCAACAGGTACATCCCGGTATTGGTGGACCATGCCACCCGGTACCCGGAGGCCATCCCTCTTAGGACAACGACGGCGCCAGCAGTGGCCTGGGCGTTAATGGGTATATTTTACCGAGTGGGGTTGGCCAGAGAGGTGGTTTCTGACAGGGGGACCAATTTCATATCCAAGTATATTACATCCCTGTGGAAGGAGTGTGGTGTAACCTACAAGTTCACCACCCCTTACCACCCACAAGGTAACGGTCTGGTGGAGAGATTAAACCAGACCTTGAAGGGCATGATTAAGGGTCGAGCGTAACCTATGAGGCGTAAGTGGGACGTCCTCTTGCCGTGCCTCCTCTTTACATATAGGGAGGTACCACAGAAGTCTCTTAGGTTCAGTCCCTTTGAGCTTCAGTATGGTCACCCTATGAGAGGACCTCTGAGTTTGGTGAAGGAAGGCTGGGAGGCAGCTCCCAGGAAAACTCCCCAGGACGTGTTTAGTTACATGCTGGCCTTCAAAACTCAAACTGCCCGCTACAGGTAACTCGCTCAGGCGAACCTGGAAGCAAGCCGGTAGGAAATGAAGAAGTGGTATGACCAGAATGCCACTCTGGTCACATTTCAACCTGGGCAAAAAGTGTGGGTCATGGCCTCAGTGGAAGCTTGTGTCTTGCAGGACAGGTGGACTGGGCTGTTTCAGGTGGTGGAGCGCAAAAGTGATGTCACCTACCTGGTGGATTTGCGGGCTCCCAGGAACCCTTTGAGGATCCTCCACATGAACCGCCTCAAACCCCCCTTCGAGAGGTCTGAAGTGAGCATGCTCTTGGTGACAGATGATGGGGTGGAAGAGGAGAGTGAACCTCTCCCTGACCTCCTGTCTAACAAGGAGCACAATGGGTCAGTGGAAGGTGTGATCCTCTCCTCTACTCTGAGCCCAGAACAGCAGAGCGATTGTCACCAGTTGTTGGGACAATTTGCCCCACTGTACTCTCTGACCCCCAGGTATTACTCACTGGTGTACCCATGATGTGGTTACCGGTAACATCTCTATTGTGAAGCACAGGATTTACAGGTTGACTGACCAGGTCAAGGTCAGCATTTAAGAGGAGGTCTCTAAGATGTTGGCGTTAGAGGTGATTGAGCCTTCGAACAGTCCTTGGGCCAGCCCAGTGGTTTTGGTCCCAAAGGCTGCTGCACCCGTTGCCACTCCAGAACTGAGGTTTTGTGTGGACTACCGTGGACTCAATGCCATCACCAGGACTGACGCGCACCCATCCCCAGAGCTGATGAGCTTATTGATCGATTGGGAGCTGCCAAGTTACTCAGCACGTTTGATTTAATGTCTGGGTACTGGCAGATTGCCTTAACCAATGGGGCCAAGGAGAGGTCAGCATTTTCAACCCTAGAGGGACATTACCAGTTCTGGGTGATGCCCTTTGGGTTGAAGAATGCCCCTGCCACCTTTCAGAGGTTGGTCAACCAGGTGTTGGCTGGGCTGGAGGATTTCAGTGCCGCCTACCTGGATGACATCGCAGTGTTCAGTTCCCACTAGGAAGAACACTTGCAGCACCTCGGTAAAATGTTGACAGTGCTGCAGAGGGCAGGCCTCACAATCAAGGCCAGTAAGTGCCAGATCAGGCAGGGTTCGGTGGTGTACTTGGGACACCAGATAGGAAGTGGCCAGGTGGTGCCTCTACAACACAAGATTGACACCATTCTGGCTTGGGAGCCCCCCAAGACCCAGACAAATGTGAGGACCTTCTTAGGACTCACTGGGTACTACAGGAGGTTTGTCAAGGGGTATGGCACCATTGTTGCCACCTTAACAGAGCTGACTTCCAGGAAGCAGCCCAAGAAGGTGATCTGGACTGAGTCCTGCCAGAAGGCTTTTGATGCCCTGAAGGCCGCCATGTGCACAGCACCCGTGCTCAAGGTGCCCGACTTCTCCAAGGAAATTCGTCGTGCAGACTGATGCTTCAGAGCATGGAGTGGGAGCGGTGCTCTTACAACTGAACGAGGAGTGCCTAGACCAGCCTGTAGTCTTCGTTAGCCGGAGATTACTCCCCGTGGAACAGAGGTGGAGTGCCATAGAAAGGGTAGCTTTTGCTGTGGTCTGGGCACTGAAGAAGCTGAGACCACACCTGTTTGGGACTCGCTTCCGGATTCAGACAGACCACAGGCCCCTCAGATCGTTGATGCCAATGAAGGATGAGAATCCAAAACTGCTGAGGTGGTCCATCTCCCTACAGGGAATGGACTTTACGGTGGAACACCGTCCTGGTACAGAACACGCAAATGCAGATGGTCTGTCCAGGTTCTCCCGCCTTAGTGAAAGAACTCCCAGGAGGGTGGATAGTCCTCCCTACTTTCAGCTGTTGGGGACATGTGTTAGACGTAGCATCTTTTGGCGTGTTTCCCCTGAGCTTTTGCTTTCTGACCTCCCGGTTTTGACTCTGTTTTTGCTGGCGTAGGGTTTCTGCGCACTTTTCTCACTGCTGATCAGTGGTAAAGTGCAAGTACTCCTGTGGTAAATTGTGTTATGGATTGGTGTTTCCATGATTGGATATTTTATTTACTTTTTAGTCCCTAGTAAAGTGAACTGAGTGTGCCAGGGCCTGTAATTCAAATGCTATTAGTGGGCCTGCAGTACTGATTGTGACACCCATGTGAGTAGACTGGAAAAGGTACCTCAGACCCACCATTGCGGAGTCTGCGCACAGTTTGTAACTGCCATGTCGACTTGGCCAGTGCACACACTTGTCACTCCCTCACCTTCCGTTTTCTTACATGTCAGCCACCCCTAAGGTAGGCCCAAGGTACCCCTGTGGGCAGGATGCAGAGTGTGTGAAAGGTAGGACATGTCCTGGTGTGTGTGGCATGTCCTCATAGTGAATTACAGGCAATTTCGTTTCTTGCTATTGCAAGGCTACCTGTTACCCATAGGGCAGAATGGTGATTTTGTTTATAATATCTTATAAACATAACTGGCCCGGGGAATTAGGTAGGAAAATTTATTTAAGTATCTCCGAACTCAGTAACTAAGATGCATCTTTAAGTGAAGGTGATTTTTACATTCTGTGTTTGAAAATACCACTTTTAGAATGTAGGTATTTTCTTGCTCAGTCATCCCGTGTGCCTCTGCTGGAATGTGGATTGCCTGTCTGGGTTTTGGATGACAGAAGCCTGGAGAGCAGGAGTGGCTCCAGATAGTCTAGGTGGGTCAGGAAAGGGCTGAATAGACCTAGGCTGCAGTGGGGGAAGGGGGAGGAGATTTCCATGCACCTGAAAGGGCCTGGTCTGCCTCTGACCCTGCCGTCTCCACTTCCTGCCAGGAAGTCACACCAGAAAAGGCAGAACTGGTTCTGGCTGGGCACAGACACTCTCTGCCTAAGAGACCAAAGGATTTTGGGATATAAATATTGGGGCCCAGACCTCTGAACTTCAGAACTCTTTTGGACCAAGAAGACTGCCAAAAAGAAGAGCCGGAGAAGCTGTGAGGGGATGCTACCACTTTGCTGTGTGCTTTGCTGTGTTGGCCTGCAGTGGCTGCTTCTGTCTTGGGCAGTGAAAGGACTGGACTGAACTTTCTGCAATCTACTTTTGTGAGTTTCTCCAAGGGCTTGAGGTAGAGCTTGCCCCCTGTTCAAGAAATCTCAGGAACAACAAAGACTTCAATCTCTTCTGCCCTCAGCACTGGGTACTGTGGGGCTTATTTATGAGCCCTTGCGTCACTTTTGCGCCGCCGGTGCGTCACTTTTTGTGATGCACCAGCGGCATCAAAAATGCGCCATGTGGCATCATATTTATAAAGTGACACATCTAGGTAGATGCGTTACTTTGTAAACCCCTGCGCCACATTATACCTGCGCCAGGTATAGTGTATGCAGGGTGGGCGTTTTGACGCAAGTAAGCCTCGTAGAAGTGCCTATGAGATTTCACTGCGTCACTTCTCGGATGCAAATGCATCAATATCTTATGCCTGCCTCATGGCCGCCGCTCCATGACGAAATCTATGCCGCTGCTTGCACCGTGGTTAGAGGGCACCGCTTGTAAAGTTACATGACGCATCGCCCTCCTCCCACACTGCAGCCTTGGCCTACGGACGCCGGTGCCATCGACTCCAGTTCGTCAGCCGACGGCAGCGCTTCAGCAACGACGACGCCGCTGCTTGCACCGTGACCTGCCAGCACTGCGACGAGCACTGCATTCACTTCGCACCGCGACCTGGGTCTCACCGACGACTCCATCTGACGCCGCCACCAAGCCGCTGCTCGCACCGCGACCTGAGGGCACCTCACGCCGCACCGCTGCACCTCGCACCGCAGCACCCGATGCCTGCCGAAAAGCGCTCCTGAATTCAACAGAGAGGAGTTCGACCTGCAATGCGTGTGACTTTGAGGGCCCCGACGACACCTGCACCAACCTCCGGAACCGACGCCTGTGAAACCGTGCTTTCGGAAGCTCAACAAGAGGTCTCCGACACCCTGCATTTCTAAAAGGTACTGTTTGTCGGTCGTTCCGACACCGTAGCTGTCCCGCGACACCGCAGTCAGCCATAACTGTTTGGATTTGTTTGCTCACGACGTCGTGATAGCCCCAGACGGAGCTATCGACATCAAGGAACCGAAGATTTTTAAATAATGTATTGTGGATTTTTATCGTTTTTGGTCTTGGCCTAAGTATATAAAAATATTGGATATTTTTCTAAACTGGTGTGGCGTCCTTTTGTAGTGCTTACACTGTATTACTGTTGGTTACGTGCAAATGCTTTACACACTGCCTCTAAGATAAGCCTGACTGCTCGTGCCAAGCTACCAAGGGGGTGAGCAGGGGTTATTTTAGGAGTGTAACTCCCATATCCTGACTAGAGTGGTGGTTTCTGCCTGGCTTTGGCACATGCCTTAGCCTACCAAAAATTCCTTTTCTAACATAGATATTCTGGGGGTCCTCTGCAGATCCAGGAGTGTACTTATGAGTTGGTCTAAGGGTCCAATATTTATACCTGTGCCAGCCTTTTAGGTGGGGGAAACTTCTAGACTACCCCCACATCTGGGCCTAGATTCACAGAACTAACTTAAGACCAAATCCTAAACTTACTACCATTTTGGTATTCACAGAATGCACTTACTACTTCTGGTATTCACAGAATGCACTTACTACTTTTGGCATTCACAGAATGAACTTACTACTTTTGCTATTCACAGAATGGATTTACGACTACTAACTTTACGTCCGCACTCGGGCTGGAATTTACGCCCCCGAAGCGGAAATTCCGCATCCGGAGCGGGAAGTCCGCACCCGGGCCAGAATCTCCGCTCCCGGGCCGGAAGCTCCGCTCCCGGGCCGGAGACTCCGCTCCCGCGCCGTAAGCTCCGATTTGGGGCCAGAATACATGAACTGTGGCCATTGATCATTTGAGCCAAGGGGAAACACCTGTCCAAGTCCCTACCATCCCCCACCATGCATCAGCTGACATACTCCAGCCAATCATAGCTCTGCAGCATGTATAACTGCAGAGCAGACACACACAAACCCTTTCAACATGTCACTGAATGTGTTTGTTGCACTGCCCCTTGCCAGGAGGAGGAGGAGGAGAGCAGAGAGGATCTTCAGACAGAGGATCAACCTATTTGGAATTTCCAGCCAAGATGTAAGGGCCAGGTACCGTTTCCCTCCAGAAGTCATCTTGGATATGGTATGTGAGTGGGAGCAGGAACTTGACCCTGTGACCTGCTGCTCACATGCAATACCAGCATATCTCAAGACCCTTTCTGCGCTCCATTTCTTTGCCACTGGGTCTTTCCAAAGGGTCTCCAGTGACCATGTGGGCATATCCCAGCTTTGCCAGTCACGGTGCCTGCATCAGGTACTGAGATGCATCACTGCTAGAGCCCACAACCACATACAAATGCCACATACACTGGCCCTGAGACAAAGGGCAGCACGAGATTTCTATCTCATTGCACAATTCCCATGTGTGCTGGGTGCAATTGATTGTACCCATGTGGCCCTTCAGCCACCCCGCCGCATTGCACACATCTTCGGCAACAGACACCGATGGCATTCCATCAACGTGCAAGCTGCCTGTGATGCCAGTGGGAGGTTCAATAATGTGCATGCGGTGTTCCCAGGCAGTACCCATGACAGCTTCATATTCCGCATGTCACCTCTTGCCCGGCGGATGGCTGCAGGAGAATTTGGCAACATGTGGCTACTGGGTAAGTACCAAGCATTAAAAATGATGTAAATGTGTCGTTGAAATGTCTGAATGCCCCCCAACATTAACCATTGTACAATAAGAATCATAAAGCTACATACATGGGCCAACAGATACTGCATGTAATACAGGATAGATCATGTCCTGTGCAAATCAAAGAGGGAAATGTAACCAACTGCCCTTTCTCCACTCCTCAGGTGACACTGGGTATGCACTCTCCCCACATCTCGTTACCCCTTACAGGCGTGCAAACACTGTACCACAGCGTAGGTACAATAGGGCACACATACGGACTCCTGCCATCGTAGAGCGCTCTTTCGATCTGTTGAAGTCGTGATTCAGATGTCTCGACCATACAGTGGGTGTGCTGCTGTACTCCCCAGAAGTCATGTGCAAGATCATATTAGCCTGTTGTGTTTTGCACAAAATTGCCTTAACGCATGGCTTACACATACCGCTGGAACCTTGGCTAGCTCTGAATGTGGGAAACCGGGCCATTGCACATAACCGAGGTCAAGGCATGCAAGTCCATGATCAGTTCGTGGCCACGTTTTTCACATGAGCAACCTGTAGTGTCATGGACAAAATGTGGTTTGCTGTCTGTTGCCAATGATGAAACGTGGATATACACGACTGTGCCAATAAATTCCTTCCTGAGACGACTTTGCAAGCCACACTAACTGCATGTAAATCACAGCTGTTGACAGTAGCCAAAAGGTTGAGCGTGCTTCAGCTCATGTGCCCATGTCAGCGATCAGTGTAGTGGATGTCCCTAAATAATCTATTGACGCAGATGGAAAACGATACATGTTCTGAGAGATCTAGCTGGACCTCATGAGGATGGGTCACTTAATCACAAAAGGCCATAACAATTGCATTGTCGGGCCTGTGCCCTCAACAGATTTGACTCCCCCACAAGTGATGCGCCCACAACGTGAGTGATGATGTCATGGGTGAATCAGACACCATGTGTCTGTGATATATCCACACTGCTCCACCCCAATGTTATGTAACACATCACACAACTCTGGTAATGAGCACCCAATATGGACTACATGTACCATAATGCAAAGTAGGAGAAACTGAATCTGGGGTTTGATGTTGTGTCAGCACCCCATTCCTGTAGAAATGTCATTAAATGGTCTCTTCCCCCTTTGTTACATATTCATAATTCTCACCTGCACTGTCATTTCATTTTTATCCACAACAGAACAGCAGGATGGCAGTGGATTTGATTTCTGATTGTGGATGGGATGTATGTCGTTACAACGCACACTTTTACAACGCATGCACTTACTACGCATTTTTTACAACGCATAATCCATTACAACGCATGACATTACAACGCATGACACTACAACGCATTTTTAAAAACTACCTTTACAACGCATTTCCATTACAACGCATACTACCTTTACAACGCATACCATTACAACGCATAATATTAAATTGCATTTAAGGTAAGTATTAGATAGTATAGGGGTAAAAGTTACTTTTCTAACTCCAGGGGGTGCAACAGTAGGGTAAGTGTTGGATAGTATAGGGGTTAAAATTACTATTCTAACTCCAGGGGGTGCAACAGTAGGGTAAGTGTTGGATAGTATAGGGGTAAAAATTACTATTCTAACTCCAGGGGGTGCAAGAGTAGGGTAAGTGTTGGATAGTATAGGGGTTAAAATTACTATTCTAACTCCAGGGGGTGCAACAGTAGGGTAAGTGTTGGATAGTATAGGGGTAAAAATTACTATTCTAACTCCAGGGGGTACAACAGTAGGGTAAGTGTTGGATAGTATAGGGGTAAAAATTACTATTCTAACTCCAGGGGGTGCAACAGTAGGGTAAGTGTTGGATAGTATAGGGGTAAAAATTACTATTCTAACTCCAGGGGGTGCAACAGTAGGGTAAGTGTTGGATAGTATAGGGGTAAAAATTACTATTCTAACTCCAGGGGGTGCAACAGTAGGGTAAGTGTTGGATAGTGTAGTGTAATAATATGCGGTGTAATGGTATGCGTTGTAATGGTAGTATGTGTTGTAATGGAATGCGTTGTAAAGGTAGTTTTTAAAAATGCGTTGTAGTGTCATGCGTTGTAATGTCATGCGTTGTAATGGATTATGCATTGTAAAAAATGCGTTGTAAAGGTAGTGCGTTGTAAAAGTTGCGTTGTAAAGGTTGTTCCCCTTGTGGATGGATCAGGATGAATACAAAATGGCTGCCAACTATTTCCTGTGATGTATTTCCTGCCTCCCACTTCCTGTAAAACATTTTCTGTATGGAATAATGTGTTCCGGGTCATTTTCGGAGTTTACGGCCCAAAATCGGAAGTCCCGATTCTGGAGCGTAATGCGTGTGTGCCAACCCTCCGCTCAGGAACCGGAAACTGCGTTTACAGGCCGTAAACTCCGAAAATGACCCGAAACACATTATTTCATACAGGAAATGTTTTACAGGAAGTGGGAGGCAGGAAATACATCACAGGAAATAGTTGGCAGCCATTTTGTGTTCATTCTGAGTCATCCTCTATCACAGATCAGATCCTCTGACATCCTGCTGCTCTCATCATTCTTATTTGCCCCAAAATGGCTGAGGGTTACGAAGAGAAAGCACACCCTTTCACTGAAAGGGAATTAGACATCTTGGCTGAGGGGGTGCTGGCCAAATATCCTCAGCTATATGGGGACCCAGAACACCAGCTGAGCAATGCAGCCTTGTCCCGGCTATGGGCCAACATCGGGGAGCGCTGCAGTGCAGTGGGAGTCCACAACAGGAGTGCTAGGGCATGCCGCAAGCTCTGGGAGGACCTAAAACGCTGGTCCCGGCACAAGGCTGAGGAGCTGGTGGGCATGGCTTCCCAGCACCATGTGCATCGTCCTCGCCTCTCCCCACTGTACAGGAGGGTCGTGCGAGCAACTTGGCTGACCCTCCATGCTCAGCTGGAGGAGCATGAGCAGCAGGGACCTGGTAAGTGCATCATATGCAATATGTGTCTGGGAGTGTGATGTGAGTGAAACAGTGCTGTACCATTGTGTGTCCCATGCCACCATTCACCGATTCTGTGTCCATGCAGCAGTCACCAAGATTAGAAAGGCACACTGTGGCATATGGACTGTACAGGGCAGAGTGCATTTTGGGAGTTGTAGTTTCTTCATGACAACTGGCTAAATGAGCCACAATTGTGCATTCATACTGAAATCTGCTCTTCCAGCAGCACTACAATTGGAACAAGGAAATCATAACTGATGTGTGCATTGGATGATCAATGATACAGCCACTGTCCAGTGCGCGCATGGCAGTCCAATGGGTATTGGATGCTGTGACTTGCATTGCATTTGTAGAGTTTGGGTTCCAATTGAGACAGATCATCATGTGCCAAGGAGTCAAGACAGACTTTGACATCCTTGCATCACTCTTAAGTGCTTCTAAATTTGAAAGGTGTGTCCACTGACAGACGTCTCACCCTCAGTGTCCTGTATGACATTTCACATGTACAGGTAGCTATCACAACAAACCCCCACTATTCAGCGGTGTACTGTACGTCCTTATCAGTCACCAAAGCCAATATGCGCCACTGGATTGTCAGATTATGTGTGGGGACAGCAAAAGGCTAGACTCACAATGTAGCTAAAGAAATAGCCCAGACCCTTTGTGGATGTGTGACCCACATTCGGCACTTGTCTTGTCCCATACAATGCTACAAAGCAGATTACACTTGTCCAGACGTTAAATAGCTGCGACTCCATATCAATGGCCAAATTCAAAGAAATCAGGACTCTTCATGTTCTCCTTTGGTGGACTGCTTTTGGAACCTGCACATGTAGCAGTGACAGGACACACAGATCATAAGAATGCCAAGGTTGAGGGTTGGCCAATACAGTTGTGTAAGCCACAAACATTCACGTGAGATGTCGATGTCAGACTCAATTCAGTAAATGACAGTGAACATACACGTAATGTGAGTTCATAGACACTGACAACTGTAGAGTGTGATCAGAGGAAAATAAAGTCTGACCTTGGCTCATCTATGCATGTGTGTCGTCCTGCATGAAACAACCACCACATTAGGATTTTGCTTACATTTCAGCAGGCACAGCTGGCGAAATGGAAGGGCAGCAGGACCAGGTCCGGAGCGCAAGGCTATCAGTGCGGCGGCGGCTACACCCTCTTTCCACCAGCGAGGAAGAAGAGGATGAGGAGGGACCCTCAACATCAAGAGGCAAGGGGATTGTGCCCACCCGGACTAACAAGGGACACCCTGATGCTGGTGCTACCTCCCGGGTGGAGGCTGCGGACATTGAAGGGGGGGAAGAACCCGACACCTCTGCCAATGATGTGGTGGAGAGCTACTCTCCCCAAGACTCTTCACCTGTGGGTCCTGAAGAGGTGTCCCCGGGGCAGGCCAATACACAATCTGGGCCTGCCATCAGCCCCTCCCTACCTCTAGAGTCCCCCATTCCATTGGGGGCTCCAGCTGCATCCCCTGCAACCAGTGCCCCTCATCGTAGCTGCCGGCTCGACGACAACATTGGCTCAGGACCTGAGGCACCACATCCCTCCTGTCCCCCCCAGGCCCCTCACAGTGTTGTTCCTCCTGTGGCTGTGCCAGGGGACTTGAGGTGGATGTGTGAGGGTCAGCCAGACATGTCCACTCACATCATGCTACAAGTGTATATGGAGGTACGCATGATGCGAGAGGACATTGTCCAATCTCTGGCCACACTCACCACCAGCATCAATTCAATGGCCACAGTCATGTCGTCTCTTGTCTCCCAAATCCCTTCCCATACCACCGTCAATGTCTCCCCTGTCCGTTGTCCCACACTGTTTCCCCCCGTACTCCTCGTGTGTCACGAACACATGTGGTGCCTGTTCCTGCCCCGTCAGCCGTGTGCCTGCATCGGACTCAGAGGATCTGGACATTGTGGTACTAGAGGATGACCAGAAGGACACTTGACTTTTGACGGAGACGTCGTCCTGAACTATTATTTCATTTTCCCCTTGTAAATAGACTGTTTTCCCTGACGCTCCCTGACGTGTTATATTTTTGTTGCCCCACCCCAATCCAAGTTCCCGTCTCCCTCTGCATTAAGATCATCATTTGTTTTCCTTTCTCCCTTCCAAACGGACGGTTGTTCTTCTGTTCCTTCATAAATATCAATGAGGAATTCTAATTACTTTAACTTGTTTGACTTCATTTTGAATGTCTGGTTCAGAATATGGACACATATTTGGTGAGTCATCTGCTATGCACATAATGGCTTGTTGCAATGATGGATTACACTTGTAACTGTGTCACACACACACATACCTCCTCACATCTCTAGGTACCTACATCGTTACACAGGCCATGATACACAACATAATCTTAGTATTGTAGGTCTTTATTTGTTCAACACACATATTCACGTGGTTAATTTGTCTTGGGGTGCCTGTCACTGGCGATCGTGCTTGAGGCATTGCAATTTTGGGGGTGATGACCGCTCGGAGGGGTCAGGTCTGGCTTGTCGCCTACGTGGAGGTGGGTATTGTCCTTGGGACTGTTCAGGGTGCTGGGGCAGATGTTGTATGCACATTTGATGTTTGTGCCTGGACAAGGGCTGGTTGTGCACGTGGTGGGAGTGCCTGTACAGGGGTTGGTGGTGGTTGTGCAGGTGGTGGCAGTGCCTGTACAGGGGTTGGTGGTGGTTGTGCAGGTGGTGGCAGTGCCTGTACAGGGGTTGGTGGTGGTTGTGCAGGTGGTGGCAGTGCCTGTACAGGGGTTGTTGGTGGTTGTGCAGGTGGTGGCAGTGCCTGTACAGGAATTGGTGGTGGTTGTGCAGGTGGCAGGAGTGCCTGTACAAGGGTTGGCGGTGGTTGCGCAGGTGGTGGCAGTGCCTGTACAGGGATTGGTGGTGGTTGTGCAGGTGACGGGAGTGCCTGCACAGGGGTGTGGATGTGTACCTTTGCTGTGGCGCTGTGCAGTTGGTGGTACAGGTGTGGGGATGTGCTGTCCTGTGGGCAGATATGATGGCTCCCCTCCCTGCGTTGACCGTGAAGGGAGACTTTGGATCACTTTCAGCATGCCCTCCATCATCTTCATGGCCAAGGCATGGTGTCTTCCACTCTCTTCCCTTTGGATGGATATCATGTCTCGCATATTTCTGGACATGTCCTGCCAAGTTCTATCCATCCTATCCAAAACTTGGCTCAGCCTGTCCACCACCTGAGGGAATTGGACCATGTCCTGCAGGGACTCCGACATGTCGGACAGGGTATCCCCTATGGCACGAATGTCCTGCCTCACATCTGTCTGCTGTTGGAAGAAGTCCTGCTCCCACTGGCCATCATAGCCAGGTGCAGGCCCTCTCTGCAGGTGTCTGCCATGGATGGGACGACCAGGCCAACAGCAGGGGAGGGGGTGGCAGTTAGGTGCCTGTGGGCAGGAGAATGGTACCCAGGGGTTACCTGCACCACAACAGGGCTGGTACTTCCCCCAGATGGTGGAGAGGATGGCAGGGATACACTGTCTAGGGAAGAGCGGGTAGGGGAACCGCCATGTCGGTCCTGGACATGAGGACTGTGAGAGAGTGATGTTTGTGTTGGGATGCGTGGGAGCTGTGGCTGGTTTGCTCGATGCTGGGGACAGGCCATACTTTGCTTGGGAGGAGGCTGACGAACGTTGCTTGGCGGAGGATGTGATGCCCTGACAGATTTTGCAAATCTGGCACGATAGCACTCATTGGCATCAGTATCGTCATTGGACATGTTGTCCTCATCATCCACCAAGTTGACGTCCTTAGGAAATTCATCCTCCTCCTCTTGAGCAGTACTTGCTGCCGACATCACTGCTTGGAGGATCAGGGGATTCTCCCCTCTGATTCCCCGTCGGCCCGCACTGGTCATAGGTCTGTCATCCTCATCCTCAGCATCCCCTGGAACACAGAGGTTGCAACCGTATTAGTGATTGACCCGGGATTACATGTGGTGCAACACAAGGGTTTTATTAACTGTACTTTGCATCAACAGATGAGGATCATGTGACCTGTTTAGGGTACCACCACAAATGACAGCTCACACCATAGCACTGAGGTGTTACACAGAGATGTACATGATACAAGCAAACTCACCAGCTCCAGCCACAACTTTCTGTCCCTTTGTGTTCCCCCCTAGTGTCACCTGCTGGACCTATTTCCTCATAGCTGTTGTAGACATAGCTGTCCCTGATCCAACAGCTGTAGAGGGAAGTGACAACATTCTCATGGTCTGCATCACTAATTGACAGACAGGCACATGACACTCCTGATTTGTATTTCACTTTGTAAACAACAACTGCTGATTCCATGCAGAAGGGGATCTTGATCTCTGTCATGGCTTAGGAATCTAAGCTAGTGACACACCTCATGCCAGAATTACCTGAAGGACAGGTGCGCAATGGTTTCACTGCTGCAGCCAGGCTGTCATGCAGTCCCCAGGATGGTGTCCGCTGCTGTGGTGTCATCCTGTCAGCAGCTGTGATGAGACATACATGTCTATATTTTTGGACAACAGATGGTAGCTCTGAGCCAACATGTCATTCTCAATAACCATTTTCGGGTAATCCAGGACAATGTGCAGCATGTTTACCTCATGGACTTTACATGTGGGCACCTGCTCACATGCAGCATTTGCCAGCCGTTACCTCCACACAGCACTGACATCAATAAGATGACACATCAACAGACACACCTCATGCCAGAATTACCTGAAGGACAGGTGCGCGATGGTTTCACTGCTGCAGCCAGGCTGTCATGCAGTCTCCGGGATGGTGTCCGCTGCTGTGGTGTCATCCTGTCAGCAGCTGTGATGAGACATACATGTCTATATTTTTGGACAACAGATGGTAGCTCTGAGCCAACATGTCATTCTCAATAACCATTTGCGGGTAATCCAGGACAATGTGCAGCACGTTTACCTCATGGACTTTACATGTGGGCACCTGCTCACATGCAGCATTTGCCAGCCGTTACCTCCACACAGCACTGACATCAATAAGATGACACATCAACAGACACACCTCATGCCAGAATTACCTGAAGGACAGGTGCACGATGGTTTCACTGCTGCAGCCAGGATGTCATGCAGTCCCCGGGATGGTGTCCGCTGCTGTGGTGTCATCCTGTCAGCAGCTGTGATGAGACATAAATGTCTATATTTTTGGACAACAGATGGTAGCTCTGAGCCAACATGTCATTCTCAATAACCATTTGCGGGTAATCCAGGTAAATGTGCAGCATGTTTACCTCATGGACTTTACATGTGGGTATCTGCTCACACCTTCATCAGGAAAGTTTAAAATAAAGTCCCAATAGCAATTACAATAAAATCAACGATCTGAAAAACACAACATAACATAATTTTAGTTACTTATCGAATCTAATTTTTCTCTCAAAACATAGACACATATATGACTGTCCAACAGATCATCCCCGCAACCGCACCACACAAGCGAACAGCCAGACAAATCTCTTTATGCTCCACTACATAGTGCTTCATAGTATTTTCATATACTTTGTTGTTAGCACATGGTGTTCATGTGAGCGCTACCATATCACGTGGTTTTCACACAATGAATTAAATTTACGTGGAAACCCAACTTAGTAATGCTCTAGATATGCCATCTTATTGGTTTTTAGGCCCTGTGAAATCACTAAATAGTGATCCTTACATGAGCATCTTATTAATTACGTGTCTATTTACTAGACTTTTACATCAACACCACTCCTTATATTCTTTTTCAAATTCAAAAGTTTTTTTGCATTCATAGAGGACCAACTACCTTGTTTATATAAGAAGCTGTATCCATACATCTACCGCCACTGATTATTTCTGTCTTTTTCTGCGGCAAAAAGGTTGTTCACGGTGGATTTATAGGCACCTAGTAAGAAAAGACATAACAACCTCCAATATTCCGTTTTAAACACCAAGCATATCACAACGAAAGATTGGTCCCATTTAAAAATTACCTGGGATGTATCTGCAGTGAGTCTAAAAAGACTTCATTGCACAGAAGTATTCGATATAGGTAGTATCCATATATCTCCCACGAAAAAGTTTTGGCACCTATTCAATGAAAATGAGTGCCAAATTGCATTAGTCCATTGTCATATTTATTTTTGGTGATCATTCTCTATTTTATTTAGGTCTTACAGGGTTCATGTGAAAAATTGTTTTTACACAATCTCTAATTCGTAAACTTTAGAGAGATTGCATGTTTATAGGCTGTTCAAAGCTTTAAGCAATCCCACATGATTTTTTCACGAATAATTCTATTATTCCCCCCAGCTAAATCTAACAACCGCAGTCATTTCACGACTTATGTGTTTGTTACTGCATACAGAATCATATTGATGATATTTCACATAGACTAGCAGCTATCTTTAACAGGGACCGCGGAAATAACTCAGCGTAATTCATTTACCTTCGGTTGCTTTCTTTTATGTAGTCCCTGCTTCACCATTCAATGTGGGTCAGAATTATATTCAGGCCAACTTTCGGTGCACAATAAAAGCACTACAGAGAAAACAACTATGTATTAGTATGAATCGGACTATGTTAAAGCGATTCAAATTGTAGCCCTTACGAAGAGTTGCAACTAAGGCTCCCTCTCGTCATCGCTTACCTCCGTTAGCCTGTCACAGTGCATTAAAGCCAGGGTTCGGTGCAAAATAAAAGCACTGCGAAGAAAAGAACTATATTTTAATATAGGTCGAGCTGTGTATAAGCGATTCAGATTATAACCCTAACAAGAAGTTACAACTAAGGCCACCTCGCGTCTAAGCTTACCTCCGTTTTTCCGTTACGGTGCATGTAGATCAGCCCTCTGTGCCAGTACAGCTGAACTTTATTTGAACTTGGGAGGTATATATACGGTATGACTCTTAGTGGAAACAGGTGGAGGTAAGGACACTACTTCCGGGGCATTTCAGACATATTGGCCTAGCTGTTTCAAACTCCGTGAATGTCGCCGCCATCTTGGAGTTGTCAAGGAACGGTCGGTGCCCTATTTGTTAAACGGATAGTGTCTTTACCAGAACCGGATAGAGAACGTTATTAACTTACAGCCGCCATCATTTTATATTGCGAATATATGCTCTTTTCTAATCTTTATTGGCATTCTTTTAATAACATAAGCTAGAACCAATAGATTGCTATAATATCGTTCAAAAGCAACCAACGAGTACATGACAATTAATAAGGTTGCTCCCACTATGATCCATCGTGTCTATTCAACAGTTCTAGGATCATACCAGAAGGAAAGAGATGTCCCTAAAAATTATTTTGATAATGCCAGATCTTCCAGATAGGGAACATGAGTCCTACAAGATGGCCACAACCATATACAGTATATTTAATACTGGAGGCAGACCTATCCACTCGAAGCAAACCTCGCCTAAGAATTCAATTCGATTGGCTTAATAATGAATTAAAAATGTGCCATCTGGCCAATATTATTAACTCTTAGAGGAAATTGGGGCATCACCTATATGCATACTAATGCAAACAGCAATTTCAAGATCAGCCATTACTCTTGCACCTATATCCCTAGACAACAAGGGAAATTAGATCAACAGTCTTACTGCAAAATTATTCTATTTTTATCTTATCTTGTCGTCAGCAAGTGTTCCCATTCCTCTCTGCAATTTAATCCTTTATGTGCGGTATTTAGATGGGAAATATACCATTGTTCACGTGCCTTTCGTTTGTTGGTGATGTTGCCACCTCTCCTATCAATTTTTATTTTTTCCAGGATGAACCACATGAAATCGTTTTCTCCGTGTCCATACTCTAGAAAATGTGGCACCAAGGGCGCAGTTAGTTTTTTAGTTCTTATTGCTGATCTGTGCTCTTGTAACCTAACCCGTAATTCTCTGCCTGTCTCTCCCACATATCCAAGCCCACAGGGGCACTGGAGGAAGTAGATCACATTTTTGCTCCTACAGTTATTAAGGGTGTTGGCTCTGATTGTACATCCATTATGCTTCAGTTCTTTTGATTGCAAGCACTGGGGGCAGATGTTACAGGTTCCACATCTGTAATTACCACATGCTCGATCATTCATCATGGTTTGCTGACTATCTGATCTATCTTCACGATAGGTGTGCACCAAAATGTCTCGCAGATTATTGTTTTTCTTAAAAGCAAACAATGGTTTGTCTAATTTGACCTCTTCCTCATAGTTTATAATATGCCAGTTTCTATTGACAATATTTTTAATTTGGTTGCTCATGTTGCAAAATTTGCTCACAAAGACCACTTTGCTAGGTAATGCTTTGCTTGCTGCAGATTTGTGAACCAGGGCATCACGATCATAAAACCTAGCGCGTTTTAGAGAGTGGGTCAGGAGTTTTTTTGGGTACCCTCTATCCTTAAATTTGCGCTTAAGGTCATCCGCATGTTTGTAGAAATCTTGTAAGTCCGAACAGTTCCTCCGAAGGCGGAGAAACTGGCTAAAAGGGATACTATCCCTCTGAGATTTCGGGTGAAAACTTGAGAAATGAAGGAGAGTGTTCTTGGCCATGGGCTTAGTGAACAACTCAACTCCTAGAACTCCATTGACATCTTTGATTGTAATGTCCAAAAAATCAATCTTAGTTCTGCTAAAGTGGAACGTAAATCTTAAGTTTGGATCTCCTAGATTTAACCACTCGAGAAATGTTTCCAAATCCTCTGTGGAGCCTTCCC